>NW_024429191.1:44589815-45789815 GCF_017639785.1 Mesocricetus auratus | reverse complement strand
ACTCATTATTAATAGACTTTGTTATGTGTTTGTTTTTATTTTTAACAGGTAAAGAAAATGAAGAGCTAGGTGGACCACTGTGCCCAGCTTCCTAGAATGTGCCATAAACTGAGAACTTCAGCAAAGTCTGCTGCCCTTCCTCCTGTGACTCATGGCTTTCTCAGTGTGAACACCTTGTCAGCATTCTGAGCAAGCTAGTCCATTTTCTTTTGTGATGGAACACAATGAAGATCCATGAAGAATATGTGCAGTGTGTGTGTGTGTGTGTGTGTGTGTGTGTGTATGTGTATGCACAAATGAGTGTGTAGAGAGAGAGAGAGAGGCAGAGATAGAGAAAAGTAGGGAGAGCTGGTAGGACCCAAGAGAAGTATATTTTAGAAAACACCTTCATCTGCCCTCTTGCTTGGTTGGAAGACCCCTGTCTATCATGGTTAGAAGTTGCATATAATAAGGGCACATTAATATAAATAGGAAATAAATAAGCAATAACCACAACATGCACATTTCACAATCACCTTGCAAGAAAGTTCTTAGAATCCCCCAGAGGATCGTGGAGTGAGGCACAGCTGAGGTCTGCCCCCAGAAGCACTTTCTTCTCTGCCTTATTTCTCAACTCAGCAAGCACCTGGACTCACTCCTAGGCTCTGCGGCTGTTCTCCCTGATACTGGCACTTCAGGTTCCTGGCAGGAGACTGGCCTCTGACACTCACCAGGACCCTGGGTTGGCCCTTCTTCCTGTGAGTGACTGTGTTAATGAGGGTGACATTTCCATTTCCTTCTTGTTAGCTTTGTCTTCGTGCACTATCCCAGGTCTGGTCTCTTGGGATATCTAATTAAAAAGATGGCAATGCTTTACCAATGACCATATTTGTAGCTGAGAGCTGTATCACAGAAAAGGAAGGAGAAGGAGGAGGAGGAGAAAAAGAAGAACAACAACTTTTAACCAATAGCAGGCCACATATGCAACATCAGTCCCATGCAGTTATAATGGAGATGAGAATTCTCACCACCCAGTGATTTTGTAGCCATTTCAATGCCAAAGCACAAAGCATTCCCCATATGTTTGTGTTGGTGCTGGTGGAAACAGTCCTGCATTGTCAATCACAGAAAAGCACTGTGCATGCATTTGGTATTGGTAATAAGTTAACAATAAATTATGCTACTGGCTTCTGTATGCACTTACTATATTTTCATTACTTTATTTATATTATTATTATTATTCTTGAATATACTACTTCCAATTATAAAGAGAACTTGTAGTAAAATACTATACTGTACTGAGCATTAGTATCTGTCAACTACAAGAAGCCACTCTGAGCTATCGCCCCATACCGTCTAGGTTTGTGTTCATACAACCACAAAATTAGTTACTGATGCATTTCTCAGAATGTGGCTGTGTTGTTAAACTACATGCGACTGCACTGCATGCCAAGAGATGAAGATACGGGACAGTAAAGAAGAGGTTCCACTCTCAAGGGGATCGGTTGCACTGGTCTTCGCTGGTGGTAGTTGGCATAGCATCTGTTTCTCCTTATTTTGATTACCTCAGGTTAGTCTCCTCTTGAGGGACACTCCCTTCATGTTTTGTTTCCACTTGGGTTTGGAAAAATTTCACTCTTGGTTCAAGGGCTAGGCAAGTGAATGTGATGCAGCCATTCAAAGCTTATTTTTATTTTTTTCTAGCCACAATGATTGGTTCATGGCGAGAACATGGTAATGATGTGTTGGGGACAGATTATTCTCTATTCATGTTCAGGTAGAGTTACATATGCTTCTTGTGTTTAGATGTTGATTTCTTGCTTTATTGGAAGTTTGTGGCTATAATTTTATTAAAGAGTTTGTTTGTTCCTTTTGAATTTATCTCAGCTTTCTTCTACTCTGGATTCTCAAGTTTGATCTTTTAGTTGTATTCCAGACTTCTTGGAGGTATTGGTCACATTCAATAATTGTTTTCCTTTGACGTGGTTCAAGTGTGTTATTTTCTCAGCTTTGTTCTTCACAAAATTCATGTCTATTGGGGTGTTTTTTTCTTTTAAAATTTAAATTAGAAACAAGCTTGTTTTACATGTTAATCCCAGTTTCCCCTCTCTCTCCTCCTTCTCTGCCCCTCACCGAACCTCCTATTTCATCCCCTTTCTGCTCCCCAGGGAAGGTGAGGCCTTCCATGGGGGATCTTCAAAGTCTGTCACATCATTTGGAGCAGGGCCTAAGCCCTCCCCTGTGTGTCTAGGCTGAGAGGGTATCCCTCTATGTGGAATGGGCTCCCAAATCTGTTGTGGTTTTTATTTGATCAATTGCTTTTGTGATTTCTAGAATTTCTGTTTGGTTATTTGTCAGTGTTTCAATTTCCTTGCTGAATTTTCTTACATAGTTTGGACTTTCTCCTCAATGTACCAACTGTTTTTCTATTTTGGAGACTATCGTGTTAAGGTCTTGAATAGATTTCCTTAGTTTGCATAATTTTATTTGAGTTATATGGTCATTGACTCTTTTTAAAAGCAGGAATCTTCATGTTTTCTGAGGTTCTTCACTATCTTGGGTTAAGAGAACCTGGGGAGTTGGGAATGAACAATAATAGTCATAGATTCATATGTTTCTGTTTCTTTATAATAGTTTATGCCATCTGCTGAAATGAATATGTCTTTTAGTTGTAACATTTTATTATTACATTTTTAAAACCAACTTTATTTGTTAGTTTTCTTTGTTTCCTATAAGACCTCCTAGAGAGATGGCTTCACTATGAATTACTTTCCTGCAGCTATTTAGGCAGAAGATGCAATAGTACTACCTTCCTTTTTTATGAGCATTCCTGGTTTTTCCCTATCTTCAGAGGACCCTTTTGCTGTGTACTTGAGCACCTGTTATGGTACAGTGGCAATGTCATCAGTGTGTGGTTGGAGAGGTGTGCTTCAAAGAGTGTTTTTAAAGAGCAAAGGTATCAGTATTAAAACAGAGAAGTGAAGGAAGAATGAGGAAATGAGGAAAGAGGAGTACAGTAGGAATGAGGAGGAAGGAATATGGGTTGGAGGTATGAGAGGTGGCAGGGAGATTATTTTACATGCATAAATGTAGAAAGCATATTTTTTAATAAGTGTATTAAAGCAAGGAATGGTAATGAAATACTTTCCTGGTAATACAGAAGTTAAAACACTATCACTTAACAATGTAGGAAATTGCAAGTAGGTACAAAAATAACTTACTAGAAAAGGACCTAAATCACTAAAATGTTAGAACATACATAATAAATATAAAATAATAAAATGAAATATACCTACTGAACAGCCAAGCAAACAGCACCACAAAGGGTGATGCATCTGTCCTAGTCTGCACTCTAGGTTGTTTTGTTTGTGATCTGTACCCGTGTGAATTCCAGCTGGGTGGACTGGTGGTGCAACACAATGGTCAGGGATGATACTTCAGCACAGATGCTGAGCTCATGGGAAGACTGGAGAGACTGACGCCTCATCATGTACATGTTGCACTCATAGGGAAGATGGCTAGCATGATGAAGTCTTGGTGAGGACATTGGTCACAGTGGGCAGCAGGCAGGACTGAAGTCGTGACTTGCCTCTATGCATGTGAGCTGCTTGGTTGGGCCTTGACATGCTCACCCTATTGGTTGTGTTTGCCTTAATATCTGACAGAAGATTCTCAGGGAGGAAAGATTTATTTTGATTGCAGAGGGTTCAGTCCATGGTGGCTTAGCCCCAGATGCTTGTTCAGGCCACGGTGGTTGGAACACGTGGTGAAGATCATTTTTCACTTCTTGGTACACAGCAAGTGGAAAGACACAATAGGAAGCGAGAATTTAAGATAAAGCTGCTGAAAACACGTTCAGTGAATTTTCTCCAAGTAGTTCTCTCATACTTTTAACCATTTTTCAATAATTCCATCATATTATGTCATATTATAAATCCAGCAGAGGATTAATCAATTTACTAAGTCATATCACTCATGATGTAAGTGTCTCTGGAAATGCCATTGCACCCAGAGCTGGACTTTACTAAATTTTGATCAATCAATCAATCAGTCAATTAATCAATCAATCAATCAATCCAGTTGACAGCTGAGGTTAACTGTCATTACACTGGGGCTCTAGCTTTTGAAACCAAAACACCCCTTACTAATACTGCCAGAGGAAAACTGAGGAGGGAGATGATTCAATTATTTATCGCAACACATTGTGAGAGTGGATGACACACAGCGGCCTGAGATCTAGAAGGGGGGCCTCCTCCCACCTGTGTGATTTGGGAGATGTGTTTTATGGAAAAATAATGATGGTGGGGCAGCTCACTCTTTCACGATGACACACAGTTTCTGTAGTCATAGACATCCTACCAGATTCTGGAAAGTGGGGCGCTAGACGTGTCTTGCTGTCCTCCCAGAAGACCAGAGTTGGGAACTCAGCATCTGTACTTGGTGGCTCACAACCATCTGTAACTCTAGGCATCATTTCTGGCCTCAGGCATATGCCCACCCTTCTCTTCTCTCCCTCTCTCTCTTTTTCTTGTGCGCATGCACACACACACATCTTAAAAATTGTAGTATTACTACCAACCAAAACTACACGGAGATCTTTAAGAAAGATCATGACTTCAATGATAAGATAGTTTATCTGAGGATTTGAGGGAAGAAAGGAAATTCACTATCCTCAGAGCTTTAAAAGTAGAGGGGTGGGATACTAAGTTTCAGAGATTGGAGTTAAGAATAAATTACAAATTGTGTTTTAGTTCCTTTAGTGTCCTTGTTTGGGTCACATACTATTTCTGCCTCTCTAAGCACTCCTAAAATAAGAGCCTGGACTTAACAGCATTTTTAGCTGTAATACACATTAGCTTACTGAGTTGTGGTGATGGATTAAAGCTGGTGGGAGTGGAAGCATTAGATGATCTTTCACTAAACCTTTAGTTTCTAGGGCCCAAGTTCCTGGGTTATAGTGTTGATGGGTAACTTCAGGCTTTTTTATTTTCCCTTTGGGTTATAGATGAAGAGCACAGGGGGATGTATTTGGAGAGATGCCCTTTCCTGTGGAGAGGTGGGCTTGAGGCTCGGAGATGGTCTTTGTCCTGTGGCTTATGTTATAGATGGTTCTGGGTCTCTCATAGTGGCCCAAAGATTCTCACCACAACAGCAGAGCCAGGAGGGTCCATTTTCACTTTTCCCTCTGAGAGCCTGGTGAAGTTCCTACAGATAAGCTTAGGAAATTGTGCTTCTTCCTATAGAAACTCCCTGGAGTTTCTTTTAAGCATTTTTATTTTCATGTATTAATTCTATATGATAATGGGTTTGTTATGACATTTTCATACATGTGCATAATGTATTGCAATCACATTCAACATCTCCTGAGACCCAATGAGTTGTTGACAGGACCATGGGTGAGAGGCTATTTACAGGTCTGGGCACTTAACTGGTAGCTGTATCACTGGAGAAAATCTCCCTCCTTCACCAACCTTTAGCTGCATCTATATCCTTATGATATGGCGGGGACCCAAGAACTCCTTTTCCTACTATGGGTGTTTGTAGGATTAATCTTGTACAGATGATTATAGTTGCTTTCTGTTCAAGAGTACAGCAGCCATGCCATGTTCAGAATTTAGCATTTACACACACACTCTCTCTCTCTCCCCCTCTGATGCTTACATTTTTCTGTGCTTTTTCAGTGATGTTTTCTGAGCCTTGGTGAGTTCCCAGCAATTTCTCGCTTCCACATTACTCCACACCCTCTGGCAATTCATGTGAGAGACTGTTTAAATGTCTTAAGTGTCTGTAGTAGTTTAGGCTCCCCAGAACTCTGATGCAGGTAAACAGGTCTCAGCACTGACTTTCTGGACGTCCCTGTCACTTACTATTCTAAAGTTGCAGTTCTCAGTGCAACCTCTAGGAAATGTCTTTAAATTATTCATCTCTTATTTTGCAAGGGCCAGTGATCATTTCTAAACTTTTTTTTTTGCCTTTTTCATGAGACAGGGTTCCTGGAACTGGCTTTGTAGACCAGGGTGTCTTCAAATTGACAGAGATCTGCCTGCCTTGGCCTTCCTAGTGCTGAAACATGAATCATCACACCGGTGTGTGGTGTGTATTTTTTATGTTAGAGCTGAAACAGAAGTCATCTCATTTATACTTTAAAACAGTGGTTCTCAACCTTCCTGATGATGTACCCCTTTAATAGAGTTCCTCCTGTTGTGGTGATCCCAGTGATAAAAGTTTTTTTCATTGGTACTTCATAACTGTAATTTTGCTACTGTTATGAATCATAATGTAAATATCTTTGTTCCCTGATGGTCTTAGGCAACCCCTGTAAAAAGGGTCAAAACCCACAGGTTAAGAATCACTGCTTTACTCAACATCCTTAGCCATCCAGGAAATGCAAATCAAAACAACTCTGAGATACCATCTCACTCCTGCCAGAATGGCTAAAATCAAAAACACCAATGACAATTTATGCTGGAGAGGATGTGGTGAAAGGGGGACACTCCTCCATTGCTGGTGGGAGTGCCAACTGGTTCAGCCACTTTGGAAATCAGTATGGAGATTCCTCAGAAAAATGGGAATAAACCTACCACAAGACCCAGCAATTCCACTCTTAGGCATATATCCAAAAGATGCCCATTCATACAACAAAGATGTCTGTTCCACTATGTTCATAGCAGCTTTATTTGTAATAGCCAGAACTTGGAAGCAACCTAGATGTCCCTCACCTGAAGAGTGGATAGAGAAAATGTGGTACATCTACACAATGGAGTACTATTCAGCAGAAAAAAGTAATGGAATCATGAGATTCGCAGGCAAATGGATGGCACTAGAAGAAACCATCCTGAGTGAGGTAACCCAGTCACAAAAAGAGAAACATGGCATGTACTCTCTCATATATGGATTTTAGACATAGATCTGGGGAGTGCCAGCCTACAGTCCTATGGCCAGAGAGTCTGGGAAACAGAAACTTCATTTAGTGGCTGATCGAAGAAGAGGCAGACTCCCTTGGTTAAGTACTGAGCTGAACTCAAGAAAGCCAGTAACAGAGAGGGGAGGACTGATGATCAAAGGGATTAAGACTGGGCTGGTTTAACCCCCAGAAACAGCTGACCAGACAAAGGTTAACTCTTGAATCCCAGGCATCAGCCTGGGAATCCAGCATGGGACTGATCAAGGCCCCCTGAATCTGGGTGTCAGTGAGGAGGCCTAGGGAATCTATTGAGCCTTGGGCAGCAGATCAGTACTCATCCCAAGTATACACACGGACTTTGGACTCCCATAGAACAATGTGAGGTGCACTGTCACCCTGAACTCTTGGGGAAGGGTCTAGGCCCTGCCCTATATGAAATGACAGACTATGGACACCCCCATGGAGGGCCTCACCCTCCCTGGGGGAATGAGGGGATAAGGGGGGGGTTTGGGGAGAGGGCACGGGAGGAGGGGAGGGAAAGGGAGAGGGACCTGGAACTGACTTGTGAAACACCTTGTTTCTTATCTAAATTGAAACTGGAAAATAAAATTTAAAAAAATTAAAAAGAAAAAGAATATAGGACACAAAGTTAACACTGAATTTCAGATAAATAATGCATTTTTAACATTAAAAAAAGAATCACTGCTTTAAAATATAAAAGTCAACTCATACTTTAAAATATAAATAAATTTATAGATAGACCCATGATGTGGTCATGTTGGTTAAAAATCAACACTGAAGTTCAGTGTTATAAACCTGTTGGGGCCCGTTTATTTGGAAATCTATTCCACCATGCCACGAGTTCAGGAGAGCATTGATTTTTATTGTCTTTAAGATGTTAGCTAATGACTGCAGGATGTCCTGGCCTCAATTGTGAATGGTTCCTATCTAAATAACAATAGAGTTGGGTCAGGGCAAGTTCTATTCCCACTCTAAAGGCTAGTGAGACATGCTGGTAAGGAGTTCCTGAAGGCCTTAGTATGTGCATTTAAAGAGTATCTTTAGGATTAAGAGAAGTAATTGCTCTCTGCCCTTTATTCGTGATAGTAGATGTCTTCTGCCATTGCCCCCACCTTTGGATGGTTACTTAAGATGTTGTATCAATAAACCTGGGCTTTCAGTATTAACTGACTGCCCTCCTGTTATGATCAGATGTTTCTGTCTTTTCTTTTAATACCTGATAGCTAGCCTTCCCTCATCCACACTCCCCCACTCAAGAACGGACCTGGGGCCATTTGACTGGTTCTGACCACACCCTCAAACATAAACCAACTTGCCAGCCATCTGATAGTTGTTAGGTGGTGGCAGGTTGCTCCAGCTCAGTTTTCATTCTGTATTCTAACCCAGTGGTCACCATTTTCTGTGTGCTCACTCTAAATCTTCATGTATAAATGCAGGATGTTTTTTTCCTGTAATTCAGGTTACTTTGAAGAGCACGGTAATGTAGTAGCCAGGGGGATTATTTCTGGCTTTGTCATTGGCAGGCAAAAGACCCAGGGAAGATAAAGGAGGAGAAAGAGGAGGAGGAGGAACAGGAGGAAGAAGAGGAAGAGGGACAGAAGTAGAAGCAGCAGAAGACAGCATCAACTTTAGCTCTCATAATATGTTGCTCTTGCACCTAAGAAAGAGATTCTCATTTCCATCCTTTCCAATTTACACAATTCTCTGTTGCTTAAGGGAGATTTTCTGTGTGCTCTGCTGACATCAAGATTTCCCTGTATGCAGATTCTCAGACACTGGAGGTGGGGCAGGTTAGGAGGGGAGATGATGGAGTGTTTAATCCTGATTCCACATTTTTTGAATGAATGAATAAATGAATTTATTTTTGTATCCTGCCTGCGTTTTCCCCTCCCTCTTCTCCTCCCAGTCCCTCCTTCTATCCCTCCTCTGCTTCCACCTCCCCAAGCCACTCCTCCTCTGTTTCTGTTTAGGAAAGGGCAGGTCTCCCAGGAGTATCATCAAAACATGGTATGCCTTCTTGTTATTGTTCAGGATACTTGTGCTTGCTTGCTGACCTGCCCAAACAAAATGTAGCAAACTGAGTGGTTTTGCTGAAGTTCTAGAAGTGAGAAGTCTGTGATCAATTCAAGAACAAACCTGTGTGTGGATTGGTTTCCTTCTGAGGGCTAAGAGAAAGACTGCTCTAGGCCCTTGTCTTGGACTTCTGAGTGTCTTCACATGGCGTTTTCCTTCGATGTAGATCTTTGTGTTACATGCTCCCTTTTTGAAAGGACACGAGTTATATTGGATTCAAGTCTATTCTAATGATCCCATTTTAACTTTAGTACCTTTGTGAAGACCAAATAAGATCTCCAAATAAGGTCTCATTCTGAAATATGCAGAGTTGCAACTTCAAGTTATGAATTTTCTGAGGGGGAATACTTCATTCTGTCATGGTTACCTTGTGCTGCTGTCCTCTATGTCAAGGATCCTTGGCTTGTGAGCTCTTCAGATTCCCTGTAAGATGCTGCCACTTGCTACACACACAGTTTCTAGTTTCAAACATGCTGCTCAATTTAGTGCCCACTCTTGGACTGTCATTCCACCTCCTGACCCACTGAAGGGAAATTCTGTTACTAGTTGCCTGTTCTCTTGTAGTTACTGTGTTCGTCTTGGTTTTTGAAAGAATTAAAAGTAAAAGTCCCTGGTAACCTGCAATTTTATCTCTGTGTTGTCTTGTGTTGAGCTTCACACTGCTGGGGCCATGACAGGAGCTTCTCAGCATTACATCCAATCAGCATATATTCATAATATCTGTAAAGGTTATCATCTCTTTAGGCAGGCACATCTGTAACTTAGCACATCTCAGAGATGCTGAATCCCAGCTTTAGAGATAGAGCAATTTGTGGACATGACAGAATTCATGTATTAAATTGCCGTTAGGATTCTCTGTATTTGCATGCTTAGATATTGTGCATAATTCACTCCAATTCACTGAATATAACCTGAGCACCTACTGTGTTCCAAGTACTGGGCATAAAATAATTCATAAGGTGTGGCTGGTGACCTTTTGGAGCCTTTGTTCCAGGAAAGGGGACAGGCTCAGGTATTGTGAAGAGGCACAGAATGTCATGGATCTCATGATGTAAACCTCTGGATCTTGTTTAATTATAGAGACAATGTTGCTCTCTCTCTCTCTCTCTCTCTCTCTCTCTCTCTCTCTCTCTCTCATCAATGCTTCAGCATGGCTGTTGGCTTAGAATATCAGTGATGATTTGATGAAATTTCATACCTTTCCAGTGTTCCTAGGATGTATTCAAAATCTTCAGAGTGGTTATTCAGGGTGTGTGACTTGGCTCTGCCGAGGCCTCTGCTTCTATTTAAGTCACCCTGTTTTTAAGATGCTGTTTTCTTACACATAGGTGACTTTTCAGCTGGTTGGGGTTGGATATTCCTTCCATTCCAAGGGCTGCGCATGGGGCTTGTTTACTGTACCTGGCCAATGCCTCATTTTCACTGGCCTTTTGAACAAATGTCACTTCTTTCAAAAGGATTCACTGGGAATTCCCTGAGTTCATCTCAGATGTTCTTTATTGTTCTCTTATGCCACCCCATGTTCCCCTTCACCATGGTTTGTGTCTATGTATTTGTGTGTGTGTGTGTTTATTTAATGTCTATTTTCCCAGTGGATTATGATCTACGGGGCCAGGCAGTTTCCTTCTTTTGCTCAGTATCCTAAGCACAGCACGGAGTCCAAAGGAAATGAGATCTGTTGTGAATTATGCCTTTAATCTTTCCTGTCCATCATCTTCTCCACACACAGTGATTCAGAGTTCTAGAGAGTATCAAGCCAGGCCTTCTGGTCCCCAATTTCCTGTTCTGTGATCCTACTCTGGTTTCCCTGTGTCCTTTAATTGTCATCTTCCCTTCAACCATAGTTACGTCCTGAGGTGCTGTGTGTCTATTCTTATGGTTCAAAAACATACTTTCTGGAAAGAGTTGACTAGAAGTAGTTTGCAAAATAATAAATATAGTGTCATTTACATGTCCCCTACTTTAAACACACACACACACACACACACACACACACACACACACACACACACACTGCACTGGGGCAAATAAAACAAAACCCATGGAAGGTAAAACAATCTGTGTATGTAGACCAGGGCATTAAATACATATAGTACCCATTTGAGTTGACCTGGGTCTCACTTATAAAATGGGTTTATCTAATGCCAATTCCACAACACCCTTAGTGGCTGCCAAGTGCATGCTGTTGATGGCCCTTCATGAGGGTCTGCTTGCCTTATGATAAAACATAGTTTAGGGGTTGGTTGGCAGCATCTATTTTAGGCAAGCTGCAGCACTGTATACCCAAGTCTCCTTCCATCGTCCTGCCTTAGAGGTAGATTTACTCACTATTAAGGGAAGATGAACAGTCTCCATATTTTCAGCTAGTGCTGGGTCAATTTTCCCTTTTCCTAGTATTTTTTAGCATGTACATTATTTCCAACATGTAAAATCTGCACATGCTTAGAGTTCTACTCTTTGACAAATATAAATGCCGTACAATCAAGGCTTAGAAAAGTCTTGTTGTCCTCTATCAATTTTCCCGAGTCATTTTGTAGCCATCCTCTCCCTTCATCCATAGATAAAGTGTTTTCTATCCTGGTAGTTATGCTTTTCCAAGAAACAGAAGCATTCTTCGAGTCTGTCTTCTTCCATTCAACACAGTGTGTTTGATAATTGTGTATGTTAGTCAATGTGAACAGTGTTTAAGCAAAGTTTATCAAGAAATGAATCAATGCAAAATACACTTACTTATCAGCTGGCTATGACTGGAATCTGAAATGTCCCCCATGTTGAATCTGAAATGTCTGTGTGTTGGAGGTTTATTTTCTGAGAATGCTGTTGGGAAGTGAAGAGACCATTAGAAGGTGTGGCTTAGTGTGAGGTCTTTAGGTCATCAGGAACATGGCCTTGAAAAGAATTGTGTTCTTTTCATTGTTCCCATGTTTTTCTCTGGAGTAATTTTGTACTGCTATATACTCCTGCTATGTACTCATCACAGGTGCAAAGCAATAGGCTCAGCTGGTCATGGACTGTAAACTTCCAAACCGGGAGATTTTCTGTTTATGAATTGATGGTCTCAGGTATTTGTTATAGTAACAGAAAGCTGACATAGTACTAAAAAATGTTTAATGTGTGGAAAGAGTTAGTGCTCTTTAGGGAGGAGGACCCTGGTAAGATGCTCATATTTCTCCTGTGAATAGCACTGTGCTCATGAGATAGTTGGATCAAGTAGGACTACGAAAAAGGACATGAAGAGACAGAGAAGTGGGGGGAAGGAGATGAATGTGACCAAAATACGTGTGTATATGAATGAAATTCTAAAAAAATGACTAAAAGTATTTATTGGACATATTAAATTATGCTTGTTAATATGCTTATGAACACCAAGAAATGTACATAAGTACAGTTACCCCTGATTCCAGATCTTTCTTTCTTTCTATCTTTGTGTTTGTATTTCAAGATATATTACCATAAGACAAATTCTAAGCGAGTGATTACAGATGGGGAGATATTTGATTAAAATCTGGGATTTACACAAATAAGGCAGATGACATTTGAGTGGGATTGAACGGTGGCCAGGACATTCCTTTTTGGAAACTGTTGATTATTAACCAAAGTATCAAAGTATTCACTTTTGCTTCTCAGTGTTTCATTGGACTTTTCTCATGTGCAGCTCAGGCTCAAGGTCATGAACAAGCAGGACATATTAAGGTTTTTTTGTATTTACTTTTATTGTAACATGTTGACTAGCCATGTGCTATTTATAATGTTGAGCACAAGGTACTTGGGGTAACGAAAAGGATACAAGGCATAGGTTTATTAACTTAATTATTATTATGCCATGCTTGTTTTTATTCTATCCTCATGTCCTCATTTCTCCAAATTTTCTTTCATAAAAGGTTTGAATCAGCTGTCAAAGTTATGTGGGAAATGAATCATTGAAAATGTTAGAATGAGGAGATAACATGGGTAAGAGACCATTTCTGGAGTCCTATGCCTGCCTCTCAGGAACATGTGCCAAATTATTTTATAGAGGCACTAGATACCAGCACAGAACAAACTGCATTTTCTGGGGGCTAAAGTAGGGAAATGTGCTCAGTGGTCTACTTGCAAAGATAACCTCATTGTTTAAAGTTTCCATCTTACTGAGCTGAGAAAAATGTCTCTCTTGGGTCTTCATTAAAAAAAAAGAAAGAATGGAAAACAAACTAAAATACTTTTTGATTCAGAGAATAGCATCTTGGACTCTATCCCAGTAATAAATTCTAGAGCAAAGTTCGCTCAGTTGCTTCTTTAAGCATTCCTCAACACAAGCCAATACTGAACAGCTAAGTTCAGTTCTGTCAAGTAAAAATGACAACAATCAGAATGATGGCATTCAGATATACAGCAGTCCGGTGGTGTGACTTAACCCAGTGGTAAAATTTATGATTATCAGAGAAGAGATGAACAGTATTCCTCCAAACAATCCTCCATGAATATCAACTCTCAAAAATGGGACTTTAGTGGGATAAGGACAGCAGAGCCATCTGAAGTAACTAGAACACGTCCCCTCCCTGTTTCCATGAGGGGTGATACACACACCTTGACACACACACATCCTGCCCCACATACACCTTGTCACATGCACCTTGACACACACACACACACACACACACACCTTGTCACATGCACCTTAATATACACACCTTGACACACACACATATCCTGTCACATGTACCTTAATACAAACACATTGACACATATACATCTTGATAACACACTTGACAACTGATCAGACAGATGACACAGCAAGATCTTATTAAAAGAAGCTAAAGACTTATGTGAGGCATGTTTGAACAGAGGCCATTTTCCCTTGATACAAAGAATATATGCTAAGATATTTAAATGCATCCGGTCAGCCCTGCCTCCCAGCGACTGTTTCTGCCACCATTTTATAGGAAGCAAAGTAACAAGTAGATTTACCAGTGGCTTGACTGCTTGTGGGTAATAGAAACATTTTCCTAAGCCAGTTGTCTCTGGACTCAGAAACTGTACACTTCCTAGTTTTTGTATTTTTAAAATGCCCTACTGTAAAATAAATAAGGTATATTATATTGAGTGTGTTCCTGTTGCTTAGCTTACATCATGAAGTGGTAGGAATGTTATTTATTCCCTCCCCTCTTCCCTGTTTTCATTCTTTTCTTACACTTCTTTATCCAGAGATGGACACTTTTCTTGAAATTGGTACCATTTCTCTTAGTTTTATGTTACTATAAGAAAACACCTGAGCTAAATTGTTTATAAAATGGAACAGATTTATTTGGGCTCAAGATTTAGGAGGCTACAGTCTATGTTTGATTGGTAAGGATGTAAATCTTCCTGATGAGGGTATGTGGAAAAGAACTGTTCAGGATCCTCTAATTCCTTTCAAACACTTGTGCTTAATGCCCTTTCCTTAAGCTCCACCTCCCATTAGCATCCCTCTGAGGATTAAGCCTAAGAGACCTTTAGAAGACATTCTAGATCCAAACTACACTGATTCCAATCAATGGTTTTATATTTACATTTTTTTGCATATGACACTAAGTAATATGCAGTGTTGGGGCTGGTGAGATGGTGTAGGGGTTAAGAGCACTTGATGATCTTGCAGAAGACCTGGTTTGGTTCCCAACACCCATACTGAGTGGTTCACAAGTACCTATCACTTCAACTCCAAGGGACCTACACCCTCTTCTGGCCTTTTAGGCACCTACACTTACATACTCACACATGGATGCACATATTTACACAAAAGTAAAATAAAAAATAAACTAAAAATTATATACAACCTTGTTTTGGATATTTCAAAATGTTGAGTAACTAATTATTATGTAGTATGCATTTTTCTACTTCCTATTTTTGTTGCTCAGCTGTATGCATTTTAGAGTTTACATCTTGATAGAATTTCCATCCATTCATTCACACTGTGGGGTAACATACTATTATGGGGCTTGAATTTATTCTTCATGTAGTGGCTACTTTAGTTCTTTTTATTTATTTTAATGATTTTTAAAATATTTTTGAGGTTATAATTACATCATTTCTTCTCTTGTCTTTTTAAAAAATATTTTAAGTTAGTTCTTTGAGAATTCAATATAATATTTTTAAATCGAGTTTATCCCATTTCCAAGTTCCTCAAAATATACCTTCTTTTCTACCCACCCAATTTTGTGTCTTATTTTCTTTTCTCTTTACACCCATTGAGGCCAATTTTTGCTGCCTATTTGTTCCTTGATGTGTGGCCTTCTGTTTGAGTGTGGTTGAATTGCCAAGGCTATCCTTCCACTGGGGTGTGGTTGACTTCCCAGGAATATACTCTTAAAAAATAACTGGCTCTCTGTCTCTCAGCTGCTATCAGTTGCCAATAGTTCTTAGGCTAGGTCAAGGTGCCAATTCACACCCTGTGTAGCCACTGTGGAAACTGATATGGTGGTTGCTTAGTAGGACATATGATTTCCATATGATCCAGAAAGTCTATTCCACATTTCCTGTTCCTAAAATGAAAACTAGGAATTGAATAGGTACTTAAGCAACCATGTTCAATCCATGCTCACAGTAGCCAAAAGATTAAAGTGACCTAACTGACCACTGTCATGTGAAAGACAACAAAACTTAGCATCCACTCACAAATAGAATTAGCCAGTATTCAAAAAGGAGGAAATCCAAACATATACAACAGTAGGAATAAACTGTGAAGACATAATGCTAAATAAAATAAGTCTCAAATAGATATAAGTTGTCTAATTTTGTTTGTATTAGAGCAGTCAAATTCACAGTGATAAAAAGTAGAATGGCAGTTGCCAGGTGCTGAGGGGAGGAAAGAGCAGAGAATTTAATAGATATAGTGCTTCATCTTTGGAAGATGAGAAGGTTTGAGAAAAGGATCGTGATATAGTGACAGTTTCCAAGAGTCTTAACTGTCCTCAAGCTCACTGAACTGTATATTTAAAATGATAAAATGGCACATTTGTGTCATGTATGGTTTATCACAATAAAACACATTCTCTTCAAGAAGATATTTGCATACTGAAACATTTTTTCATATAACCTATTTGTTCTTAACACACAGTGTTGTGGGAGCTAAGGCTGTAGCTTAGTCAGCAAGGTGCTTGCCATGCAAGCATGAAGTCCTGAATTCAACCCTGAGAACTGATATAAAACGGTATGTATCATGTATTCATATCTGTGATCCCTTCACAGGGGAGGCAGAAACAGGAGGATCCCTGGGGCTCACTGGCCAGTTGGTCTGGCTGAAAAGGAGAGCTTTGAGTTCTGTAAGAGAACATTTCAAATAAAGTGCAGATCAAATGAGGGAGACGTGAAGTATTGATTTCTGGCTCCCACACACATATGTGCATGTTTCCTCTCATGGACACATATACCCACATACATAAGAAATACAATAAAAATATAGTTTGATGTCATATCATTTTTATTAGTTAAAACTATCTCTCCTTTCCTCCAAGCCCCCTCTTTCATGTTGCTGTGTAGCTCAAGCTTGCCTGGAACTTTCTATGTAGCCCAGGCTAGACTCATACTCAAGATCTGTAGCCTTTCTTGTGCTAGAATTATGGACATGTGTCATCATGCTTGGCCTAGAGAGAGCTATAATTGGCAAATCAAAGAGTGGTTCAGAACTCCCTTTCTTTTCACAGGTCTAATACCTTGAAAGGACAAATTTTTTTCTCTCCAAGGATTAGGGCCCAGCCAAGACAATATCAGCTGATAAGTAAGTCTCTCAAGCCACACTTGAGTTTAGTTTTGTCAAGTAGATCACACTTCCTCCTATGAGGTTAAGCATGGGAATTTTATATTACTTGTGACTTTTTGCATGTAGGGTGAGGAGAGATTCTGGTTATGAATGCTGGCTGAGACACCAATGGTAAGTTATTTTGCCAGTGTTGGCACAATTATCATGGCTTGCTGATATTCATCTGGAGAGGGGATCCTGTAAGGGAAAAGAAGAGCTTATTTGGTCCTTGAAGAACAAACCCATTCCCTACAGCAAGTTTCAAGCATATGAAGATGGCCACACTCACAATGGTGCATGGTAGCTCTCAATGTGTTCCTAAAAATGTGTACCTTGAAATCTTAGCTATAATGTCATAATATTAAAAGCTTGACTTCTGAGGAAGTGAATAGGTCATGAGGACTCCACTTTGACTAAGTAGAATTAATGCCATTCACTAAAGAGAGTCCCTCCAATACTATCTAGTCCCTTCCACAATGTGGTAAGGAGTTCCCATCTCTAATCCAGAAGACAGGCCCTCACTAAATCTGCCAGCATGTTGGCTATGGCTTTTACAACCACTGGAACTGTGAATCATATGTTTCTGTGGTATATATGCTTCTCAGTATATGGTAGTCTTGCTGTAAGTGAATGAATACACGGATAGGTAAAACCTGATGTCTTTTCTTACAAGACTTTTAAGTGAAAACTATGACACCTACTTAGCAACTGCTTTCTCCAAATGCAATTTTCTGGATTTTTCTTTTTATCAAGTAATCCACAAATATTTTTAGCAGTTTTGAAGGAAAAAATTGTTAAGAAATGACTTCTTTATTTGCCAGAACCAAACGTCACAAAAGGGAAATGTGTGCACAGTCCTTTTTTTTTCTTGGAAGTGTCATTCCTTTTTAATCATGACACTTGGAAGACTGCAGGGGTCTCTGGGAGATTTTCAGCAGTCTTTTGTAGCTAACAAAGCATTTATAGGATAAACTCATCTTGCCATCAGTGACTCATGATATTTGTGATAGTTGTTGCTCATTGAGTTTGCTTTTCTGTGGTCATTTTGTGCTGAGTTATACCCCGAATGAACAGAAATGGGCCAGTGACTCATAGTGATTCATTTAGGTATGAAAATAGCACAAAGGGACTTCCAGTATCAAGTATGGAAATGTCACTGCCATGTTTAAAATAAGAAAAGGCCAGACAAATGAAAAAAATCAATTGCTTTTTTTAATACATCCAAAGCTTAAATCATAGGAATAATTGTCAAATATGGGCAACTGTGGACTCTAAAGTATCGGTGCATGCAGGAAATTCAAGTACCTGAGACCTGTTTGTCTGCATCAGAAGGCACTCGTCACAGACACTGGGGCAAACATCCAAGTAATAAATTGCTCCAGGAGTTTTTAGAGGCTGAATGTAGTATAGTTTGAGAGTGATGAACTTGGTGAGTTCCCCTTAGGACCTCCACCAAGCTTTCCAAGGTACAAACAAAACAAAAATCCCTTGCTTATCCTTACTGAAGGTGGGCACATGAACCACTTTATTTTATTAATTTTATGGCTCCCAGACTTGGGGCACAAATCTCTACTTAACAAAAGCTTTAAAAGGGATTTTAAAAACAAAAGAACAGAGATAAGCATAGCTTCTTGGTAGCAGCATTTTCTCCAGTGGGTTCTGTTTTACTGGAGACAAGCAGAGACTTGCATGGCCAGTGCTGGCGGTAAACTTATACCTGCCATGTTGGAAAGCCAGTGACTGAAACAGCTGCTTTAATTTTAGCAATATTGTGTAGCAGATAAAAGACATGTGGCCAGAAAAACATAAAGATTTACAGTAAAGTCGAATTCAGACGAAGTAAAACCTCTAAAAGGTTTATAGTGTGTTAGAAAATATATGTAGGCTTGGGAGAGAAAAAGAAACAGGATAGTGGAAAAAACCGTAAACAAAGAGAGTAGCTGGGTGTGGTGGCACATACCTTTAACCCCAGCACTCGGAAGGTAAAGGCAAACAGATCTCTGTGATTTCAAGGCCAGCCTGGTGTGCAGAGGGAGTTCAAGGGCAGCCAAAGTACACAAAGAAACCCTGTCTCAAAGAAGTAAAAAGTAAAATTAAAAGATATAGAGTAATAAAAAAAGCCACATAAAGATGGAAAATACACAGAGATTCTGATACTGTGTGCTATTGTGTTTTTCAGTTGTTCAATTGCTAAGGAAGTAACAACTGCTGAAATATACTTGATTATAAATGCTGCTAAATTAATCCAACTTATATATTTTTAAAATGCTTTGACTTCAAAATTTAAGTATAAGGATATGTTACTTTTGAAAAGAAATTTTATTTGTGTTTCCACAGAAAATAAAAAGCTGTGGATTCCTTTCAGACTAATTCGGTTTGATGAAGCAAGACCCCCTGAAGCAGTGGCTCAGGTGATCCAACATCCCAAGACAGTTGAGATTATGCAGTTACAGACGACTGCATCCAGGATTTCTGGGTCTTCTTAGGATCCCCAAGACAGTCCTCCCTAACATCAGGAAGTAGTTTGGAGAGAACGACACCCACATTCCCAAATATTGTTTATAAATGTTTGTTTTCATTTACAGAGTTGGTTATAAATGGTAATGAACACAGTCAATCTCTTTCTAACTTGAAAAAAGGGACTCTGATATAGAAATGAATGCTTTGTATTGGTAAGAATTTTCATTTATTGATACAAATTTAAGATCAATTTTGTAATATATATATATTTCTCTTCTTGTTTAGGTATTGTGTTTGTATAACTCATTTAAAATGTAATGTATAATTAAATATATATTATAGATAGTTACTTATAATAGCCAGAACTTATAGTTAGGTTAGTTAGGTTTTCTAGATATACAGAGATATATTTGAAATGGATACATAGTCTTGAAACCTTTCAAAGACCTTCAGAAAATGGCATTTAAAATGGCTTAGAGTTTTTCTTGACAATGAGAAATGTCTGCTCCTGGCAGCACCAATCTATGTCAGAGAAGATGATGGGCATTGAAGAAACTCATTATGGAGTTTATCTTCAACATGGCGAAACTAGCCATTTGGGCAAGAAACTGCTATTGCCTGGACTGTTTGACTGTTGCTGTATAAACTGGACATGCAAGACCCACAGGAAAGTGACTGATAAACTTACAAAACAAGATGGACAGTCCTACAGGGTTTGTGTTTTATGGATGAGTCTGCCAGACATTCTATAGGACACAGAAAAATGACTGATAAACTGCCAAAGCAGATGGACAGTTTAAAATTTCCTGCTTTGCTGAGAAGTCTGCTAGACACACTGTGGCCTGTAGGCTGAAGATGGATGCCCCAACATCACAGAGGAACTTCGGGTGACTGTCCAGGTAGCGAGATGTCTCTATCAATTCTAGAGTTTATATATTATCCTTCTGTGGTCTTTGATGGAGTTGAAGACAGCTAGTTATAATTATAGTTTTGCTTAGTTATGATAAAGGATAAGTTACATATAAGACTTTAGACTCACACAGATAGAATAGATGATAAAATACCTTCTTTAAATCTTACTAAATGTTAATGAACTAAATATTGTAACTATAGTTCTTACTTGATAACTGTTCTGTTATATATAATTTGACTATGCTAAGTTAAAACCTTTCTTTTTATTTAGACAGAAAAGAGATGATGGGGGAAGTCCTTCTGTGTATATGTTGTCTTATTGGTTGATTAAAGAGAACATTGTTGGCCTATAGGGAAGCAAGATAGGTGGGACTAGGAGTCAAGGAGGATTCTTGGAAACAGAGGCACAGTCAGTCACAATGTAGGACACCAGGGGAGTAAGAGGTCTGGACCCTTTCTCTGGTAAGAGAAGACCATGTGGAAATACTCAGATTAGCAGTTATGGGTTAGTAATTAAGTCAGAGCTAGCTGATAAGAAACCAAACAAACAGCCAACAGCTTCATAATTGGTATAGTGTCCTGTGTGTTCATTTGGGACTGACACGGCTCTGGGACCAGGCTGGCGGGAAGAATGCTCATTACAGACCTCCATAGCCCTCCTGGCTCCCTCTTGATAGTAACTGTCTTAAAACATGCTAGGAAATCCTCTCAGCAGCAAAAGTCTTCTTCACTCCAGGGAGTGAGCACTTTGCCTTTGCCCATATCTGAAAACCTTTCTGACATTGAGAAAGCAATTCATCCCTGATCCAGTCTCCTAAGGGACAACTAGTTGAGAAGGGACAAGGTTACGGAGAAGAAATTGGTTTAAAATGTCACAAGGTTAAGTGGTAGAAGCAGGAGTTTGGCGGGAGTAGAGGACCAGTAGGAGAAAGAAATGTCATACCACAGGAAGTCAAACATAAAAATCTGTGAAAAAAACCAGAGACTTACATGGGAAAAATCATAAAATGTAATTTTTCCCATCCTTCAACACAGTTTCATGGTACAGAATCTCTGTATAGAGAGTTCTGCACTGGGGAAATAAACCCATAGAGACGATATAGTCATAAGGACACCAGAGGAATTTGAATCCCTGAATGTATCTCTATTTTAACCCCCATACTAAAGACCAACTTGCCTTGTTTACTATTATCCCACACAGTAGGGCTACTTTCAGGGAAGTTGAAGGGCAGCCAAACATGGTGACATGGGCTTGTAGACCCAGTTACTTGGTAGTCTTAGTCATAAGATTACTTAACCTAGATCTTTGAGGCTGCCAAGTTAAAACCCTACCTCCAAAACAACCCACCAAAACTCACAACAAACAAACAAAACACAATGGGAAAGAAAAGGAGATAATAGACACATATGCTAACATTAGAGATGAAACAAGAGTCATCACTACTGACCCTACAGAGAGTAAGAAAGACAATAAGGGGCCTGACATGGTGGCTCAAGTTTATAATCCCAGTATCTTGGCAGACAGAGAAATGAGGATTTCAAGTTGAGCTGCCTCTGTCTCACATAGTAAATTCTAAGATAGCTTGGGATACAAAGTGACATCTTGTTTTAGGAAACAAAACAAAGCAAAGCAAAACAAAACAAAAAAGGCAAGGCAAAGAATTACAAACAACTGTAAGGTCATAAATGTGGTACTCAGATGAAATAAAACTCCTTAAAAGATACAGAATGCAAAAATCCCATTCAAGGAAAAATGGATAATCTCAATAACATGTATCTATTAAAGGAATGAAATCAATTAATTAAAATCTTCCACTGAAAAATAATTCTATCAACACTAAAGAAAAAAAACATCAATTTCCCAAAACTCCTTCCATGGAGATCACTCTATGAGACCATCCCACTCTATGAGACCATCATTGTACTAATATCAAGCTCTATTATATATCTGAACCCAAAATACAGCAAATGAAACCTAGGTATGCATATAAAGGATAGCGAATAATGACAAGGTGGGGTTTGCCACAGAAATGCAAGACTAGTTTGATGTTTTTAAGTAAGTAAAAGCAATTTATTCCATAAGCACAAAACAAAACAAAACAAAAAACAATAGAAAAAAAACCTCTATGAATAAATCAGTAAACGCAGAAGGGCTTTTGATAGAAGTTAATTTCTGACAAAACTCATATGAGGCAAGAAATGAAGTGAGTTTATTTAAGAGAATAGAGAAAGCATAGGAAACTCGTAGAGTTAACACAAGGATTAACTTTGAGAGCTTTCATGTTTTCCCTTATGGTCAGAGATAAGGAAAAGATGTCCCTTTTCAATAGTCACCATCTTCCTAGATGTCCTACCTAGTGCACTAAGATAATAAAAAGAAACAAAAAGGTGTATAGATTATAAAGAAAATAATAAAACTGCCATTATTTTCATATAACCTAACTACTGATACAGAACCCTAAAAAGAAATGTACAAAAAGGCTGCTGGGAACTAGTTAGTGGAGATATCAAGGGCACAGAAGCCCATTGTAAATACATAAAATATATTGCTTCCCTACACAGCAGGAAAGAACAAATAGGAATATGAATTTTTAAAAGCTACAGTAGGAAAAATGATGTATTCAATATAGATCTGGTATCAGGACAATATATGAAGAAATGTGTGAAACACTCATATAAGAAATCCATCAGATCACAGTAAGTGGAGAGGTGGTTCACGTCCATGTTCAAGGACTGAAGATAGTACTGTCAAGATGTGAATTTTCCTAACTTCATGTACAGATAAAGGGCATCATCAGTCAAAACTTAGATATTTTGATGATACTGACAAACCTAATCTAAAGGACACTTGGAAAAGTAAAGATCCTCCCCACAGCCCTCAGAAGTTGGGTATAGTGGCTCATTTTTACAGTCCTAGCACTCAGAGGCTAAGTCAGGAAGATTGGTGTCAGCTGGGATACATTTGGAGCACTAGGGCTGCCTGGGTTACAGAGTGAAACATTGTATCCAAACCTAACAAAAGCCAAAACCAAGAGAAAAAGGAACCTGGCAAATGCAGCACAATACAGAAAAACAAAGTCAGAGGGCTCACATGACCTATTTTCAAGACTTAATATAAAGCTATCATATTCAAGACAATATGATATTGCAAAATGTAAAGACTCATGCATTAGTGGAAGAGGCTAAAACTACACAGAAACACAGTATCTAGATATAGAAACACACACACACATACACACACACACACACACACACACACACACACACACACACACACACACACAGTGTTACTGAATTTTGACCAAGGTGCTAAGTCAACTGAAAGAGGATGTACAATGTTTTCAACAAATGGTAGTGAAACAACTGAATATTCGTATCTGAAGACACAGAACCACAAATCTAACAACCATAAACCTAAGTCTCATTGTGTTATAAATTAATTCAAAATACATCATAGACATAAGTAGAAACTATAAATCATCCAGAAGAAAATATCAGAGAAAGCTGAGACAACCTATATTATAACGGGTTTCAGGTTCAACACAAAAAAGCAAAATCCACAAAAAAGTTAGGTTAGACTTTGATTCAAAGGAAGCTTTTACTACATAGGACTAACCACACCCTTAAAGAAACACTTCTAACATGATTTTTTTCTCATGAAGGACTTAAATACCAACTATTTAAGAGGTGTATACAAAAAGAACTCAATTGAAAAATGTGAAAAATAATCTAAGAAATATTTAGCCAAAAGGATTTTAGATAACAAGTAAACCAATGAAAAGATGCTTAACATCATTAGCCACCATGAAATTGCAAATTAAAATCACAACAAGATACCATCACACCAACATAAAAATGGCTAAGCTCCAGAGCCTTAGAAATAGTAATTTCTGGAAGCTGTTTAGAAATGAGAATTCTAATTTAGTGCTGTGGGAATACTAAATGGCATAGTTACTTTGAAAGACAACTTCTCATAAAGCTAAAAACAATTTTACTGTATGCAGAAATTGCATCCCTAGGTATTTACCTAACTGATACAAAAATTGATGCCTTCATGGATATTTATTGTAGTTTTATTCATAATCAACAAATACCAGAAGCAAGATGCCCTTCACTAGGTTATTGAATGAGATGACACTGTACATGAATTCATTGTGATGTTATTGACTAGTTAAAAGAAATGAGCTACTAAGCTCTGAGAAGACTTGAATGAATATTACATGCATATGTCAAAGTGAAAAGAGAAACATGCCTATATCTTATAAAGGTTATTACAAAGACACATATATGAGGCAGTAAACAAATATGGTGTGGAATTTTGGGAGAGACAACAGTGACAGGTGAAGTATGGGCATGTTTCTAGGGTGGTGAAATGTTTCTCATGATTCTGGAAGGACAAGTAAAGCACACATTTGTCTAAAATCACCTTTCATGAAAAGAATGAACTTTACAATGTGAATTTGGGGAATGACAAGGCAGAACACTTTACTTAGATATCATAAATACATACATGGCAGACTTAGCTTAATGCGATTATATGTATTGACCTGTATACATATAGAAACTGGGGATAGCCTGGGCTACACAGTGAGACTTTGTTTCAAAAGAAAGACCTCCTGTGCATAGGAGTTCTAAGTAGTTTATGTAGATCTACACCTTTGAGGAGGAGGAGCATAGGAGCCCACACCTTAAATATGGGCTGTGGATGTTGACCTCCTTCCTAAATATGTACTATGAGAAAAAGAAAAGAAGAGAAGAAAAAGAAAAGGAATAGCCCTTGAGTAGGAAAACTTGACAAAGGTTACCTACCTCCTTTCATATCGTCGGCACTGACAACAGTGACAAACCACACTAATGTTATATCCCCACAACATAATGTGACACACCTCTGTAGCCTTCCTTTTGAAATCTTCAAACTCTTCAGTAATCATGAGAAGCATTAGGCAAACCACAAAAGAAAGAGTTTTCAAAATGCCTCTCCTCAAAAGTGTCAGGTCACCAAAACCAAGCCAAGTCCTATCAATTGCCACAGACCAGAAGAGCTTCTAAGGAGATATGATAACCAGATGGGAAGTGGTGTGCTGGGCAGGGCCCTGAGATGGAACAGAGGATGCAAGGTAGAAAATGAAGGAAATCGAGGCAGTGTATGGATGTTAGTTAGTAATGGTGAATTAATGCCGAGTCCTTAGTTTTGAGCAGTGAGAACCTGTGAGTGTGTAGTGATACAGCCCACTAGTCAGTGAGAAAAGGAGTGGCACTCAGTGTTAACCTTTCAGAAAATCAGAAGTTATTCTTGGGAAAGGTTCCTAAAAACAGAAATTAAAATTATAGAAATATTAAAAGTCCAAATACTGCCTTACAAATAGAAATCAAGACCTACTGAGTCCAGTGATTTTAAACAAAGAGGAAAGGCTGAATGGGAAGGGCAAAGGCGTCTGAGTACTGGCTTTCTCTGTACCCATACCTCCTTGGGGTCCAATCCCTGTGATGCCAGCTGTCTATTGCAGGGTGAGTGTGAAGCCCTTAAAGTGCTGTGTCATTTGCAAACAAAACTTTATGATTTTTCACTAAATGAATTGAATTTTTAAAGAAAAAGCCTATTTTCCAGTCTAGTGTGTATAGTATGCCTTTTCCAAAAACAAAATAAGTGTGTGTGTTTGGGGAGGAGTAGGTTAGGGGAAATGGCTAAGTTGTAGCAACAATGGTCAAGGTTACATCTTTGATAACAAGAATAGGTTTCTAAAGTCAGGTTCAAAATAATAACAAATAAAATGTTACAGAGGGAAAGGAGAACATATTACTGGAAAGATTCCTTCATTGACAGCAACTTCTGACTATTGAGGTTCTCAGTTGATTCCATATGCAATCGCTACTGTGATCTAACTTGTAAGCCACCTGCATTTAATTTATATGAGATCATTAATATTCTGAACATGAATTCATTTTAGCATCATATATATGCACATATATCTAGATAGATATGAAGGAAAAGATGTGCTCAACATATCAAACATCTTCTTCTGTTAATTACCAAAATCCATGCCATGGGAGATACATATGCAAATTTTTATTTTATTTATGTTTAATTTCTGTCTATGTCTGAATGTGGGTATGTGTACATGAATGCTGGAGTTACAATTAACATGAACTATCCAATGTGGATTCTAGGAAGCAACCTTTAGTTTTCTGCAAGAACAGCAAGCACTCTTAACCACTGAGCCACCTTTCCAATCCCCCCCAGAAATGCAATTTTTAATTTACCCATTGATTTGCAAGCCCTGAAAGTGTGTAAGACGGCAGACTGTGTAAGAATCAATGCCAAGGAAGAGTCAGTGAATGCAGACATCTGGGCATTGGTCCTTCCTTAACTTCTTGGATGGTCATACCTGGATATCATTGCATTGCTTTAACTACTGATAGTCATTAGCAATTAGTAACATAACCCTCAATTTTGATTCAAGAATGAAGAAAGTTGTGAAATGCTTGCATACAGTAATAATAATGGCCACTTTGGGTTCACACTTTTGTGTTCACATATTGAAGGCTTGGTCTCCATGTTGAGGAGACTTTGGGGGAGGTGTTGGAAACTTTAGAAGGTAGGGCCTCGCTAGAGAAAGCAGGTGTCTGGAGGAAGGTCATTAGGGGCTATATCTCTCCCAGGCCCATCTCTGGCTCACTTCTTCCTGTCTGCCAAGAGGGTAGTAGCCTCGGGAACATGTTTGTACTACTGCAATATTCTGCCTCACCATGAACCAGAATCAATGGAGCAAAACTGATGGACTGAAAGTCTGATTCCAAATAAACCCCTCCCTTAAGTTATTCTTAAATATGCTTTTTCTGGCCATAGATAGATTGATGCTCAAGGGGGTGGATCTGTCTGTCTGTCTGTCTGTCTACAGTTCATATAGCCCTAGGTGGCCGGGACCTCACTGTGTAGCCAAGGAAAACCTTGAGCTTCTATTCCTCTTCCTCCTACCTCCTGAGTACCAGGATTCCATGTGTGTGACACCATGCCCAGTATTTGCAGTGCTTTCAGTTGAACCCAAAAGCTCTGTGCATGCCGTATAAGCTCTCTATCAACTAAGACATGTCCTAGCCCCAGGACATGTTATATGGATGAATTACTTTTGGAAAATATGATTATTACACATGGTGCAAAGGTTATAACTCCCCCAAATAAATATTCATCTTCCCTAATCTACAAGATACATTATATATTACAAGATGGTTAGTGGGAGCTTGAAATTGTACAGCATACAGAAACTTCTGTGTAGTATGTTTTCCACATACAAACACATAAAAATTCAATGCCTTTTCCCATCTTAACTAAGCAAGTACACAGTCTGACCACATCCTGTACAGGATGAGATGTAGCAGCAAACCAACACAAATTTCTTTTCATTCTTCACAGTCTCCTAGACAGAAAATTCATTTCTGCCACAGATTTTCACAATAGAAGTATATGGGGTCTTTCCTGTATTTAACAGCTCTCACCTTTTCACTGAATGGAAGTATTTTATGGTTTCTCTTTAATGTATCTGAAATACCAGCATCACTACTCTTGTGCTTTGGGACCAGAGTTAAATAAAACACTGGTTACATGAACACGAACAATATAATACAATGATAACTGACAACCAAGATGGCTGCTAAGTGACATGTGAACAGGGAGCACACAAGGTAGGGATATGCTAGACAAGGGGCTGACTCCAGGCCAGGAGAGACAAAGCAGGCTGCTGTGAGATTTCATCACACCGCTGAGAATGACACACAATTCAAAGCTCATGAATGATTTATTTCTGCAATTTTCTGCCTAATATTTTCAGGCCACGATTGACTGTATATTATTGAAACCATGGAAAGTGAAACTATGGATAAGAGGGGACCGCTTTAGCCAGGATATGGGATCTTTTTACTCTAGTCTCCCTTTCCTGACAGCCGCTGCTGTTACCACTTTCTTCCTATAAATGGTTGACATGAAAAAATGAAATAAAAACTTGATGCATGTGACTTCTTATTAAATATATTAGATAGAGCATCTGATTTTGCTAGAACTTCCTACTGAAATCTCCCAGACATGAAAATGGAACATGGGCCCAAAGGGACAAAAAGACTAGAAAGGAAACTGACAAAGCTTTGAAATCCAGAGAGCAGACAGGGGTATCAGGAAATATATCAGGTGGGATAGTCTGGAGGAAAACTAGAAGTGAGACTGTTCTTCTTGAAAGGCTTCTGGATGTCAGAAATGGAAGTACCAGGTGCATCTGAAGGTGGTAATGCTGAAGAAGCTGGGGATGGGAGACACAGTGTGTAAGACGCAGGTAGAGCAGATTTACCATCCCCAGATTCTGCCGCCAGACACCATCCTCTTCTCTTCTGGAAGATTTGGTTCTAAGTCCTTGAAAAGCTGAATTGGAGACACTCAAGGGCATAGCTGTGGGTATGGCGGTGTGTTAGTTTTTTTTTTTACCATAAACAATCCAAGGGAGGGGACATTGGTTTTGCTTTTTGCTTCACAATTTCAGAGGTTTTAGACCATCATGATGAGGAGAGTGTATCAGGGAAGGGCAGTTTACTTTGTGGCACCCAGGAAGCAGAGAAAAGGACACACAAGAAGGACTCAGTGAAATATATAGTCTCTGAGGACATATTCCAGTGACACATTTGTTCTGGGGAGGCCCCATCTCCTAGCTTTCACCTCTCTTAATAAAGTCACCGTTGTATGAATCCATAAAGGGATTAATTCATTCATTAGGTCATTGCTCTCATGATCTAATTGTTTCTGGAAAAAGCATTAGAGAGAGACTCAAAGAGGTGTGCTTCATTAATCTCTAAGACATTTCTTAATGTGATAAAATGGACAAGATTAGCTATCACAAGTGCATTAACTGGAAGAGGAAAAAGTATGAATCTATGAGTAATAAGATCACTTAGCTTTCATTCTCCCCTTAGTTTTTGAAGGCTGTCAGACCTAGGGAGGAATTAGTATCTCTGGATAATGACTCAAGCAAAAGAAAGATATACTAGAGGTGGAACTTTTACACACACACACACACACACACACACACACACACACACACACACACACCAGATTGCCTCAGTCAAATGAGTTTACCACTGAGTCCTTGGCTAGAAGAGTCTGGTGCTGAATTTACAAGAAATTACAAGACTTTCATCTTGTTTCTTTGGGGTTTTCTTACAAGTTTTCAAAAAAAATTTAGCTCTGAAGAGTGCAGCAGACAGAGAAACCAACACCAATGGCCTGGGAAGGACCATGAAGGATAGTTCTATGTCAGTTTGACACAAGATAGAGTTATCTGAAAGGAGGGAACCTCAATTGAGAAGATGCCTCCTAAGATCTGTCTGTAGGGCATTCATTTTCTTAATTAGTGATTGATGGAGGAGGGCCCAGCCCATTGTGGGTGGTGCCATCCCTGGGCTGGTGGTCCTGAGTTTTATAAGAAAGCAGACTGAGTAAGCCATGACAAGCAAGTCAATAATGATCACCCTTCCATAGCCTCTATATCACCTTCCGACTCCAGCTTCCTGGCCTGTTTGAATTCCTGCCTTGGCATCTTTCAATGATGAACAGTGATAAGGAAGTATAAGCTAAATGAATAATTTTCTCCCCAACTTGCTTTTTGGTCACAGTGTTTCATTTTAGCAATTGAAACCCAAACTAAGACACCACAGATGGAATTGAATGGTCAAGCTAGTCAGTTTTCACACACTATATCACCACACAGCTCTTTTCCCCTCTACATCTATTCCTTGTTACAGCTCTCGTTGGCAGCATGAACCTAGAAGAGGAGAGCCTAAAATTGAGGGGAACTAAAATCTCATATAATAGCCAACTTTATTCAGGTCATCAGACAATTTATACACAGAGGAAATTCTGAGAGTTAAGCAAGGCCATGTGAACAAAGTTCATTTGAGTTCAAGTTGTATACTGCTACAAGGTCACATGCATTCAGGCTGAATACAGTCATGAGGATGACCTGTGCTTGGAAACATCAGCTAAATAATAATAGGTAAAATGATGTATAATCTGAAGTAAACCCACTCCTATTTACCCTACCTTGGAGAGGCAAGGAAGCACATTTCAAGAACAATACATGTTATGGAGAAACAGAAATTACAAGACTTTCATCTTGTTTCTTTGGGGTTTTCTTACAAGTTTTCAAAAAAAATATATCCTTACACAGCTTCATTATGCATGGACTTTGTTTCGTTATTTCTTTTTTCATACTCTTTCATATTCAATGTCAATTTGGCAGGCCAACTTATTCCTGTTTTTGTTTTGCCATATATACTCACCCTCCCAATCCTACCTTTTGGTTTTTCCTCTCCAAAAGAACAGAAGCTGATCTGATTTGCAGTGTCTCTGTGGCACCTCCTAAGATATTATTTTTACTTACCTTTCTCTGTTTACTTCTGAAGCTCCCTTATCTCTTTCCAAATTGTTTTCCTGTAGAGTTCCCCATTCTTGTTGTGTTTTCTCTTCTAATTTAACTCTACCAATCCCATATGAATAATTAGTTTTCATGTGTATTTTTCTTTTTCATTCAATTCATAGTTAATATCACTACACATTGAACTATTGGCATCTCTTTACTACTTAAAACGATTGGCTCTTAAGGGATGAATGTTTTGCTGTTTACTATTTCTCTGTTTCATAGTGAGTTGATGATGATGATGGTGGTGATTGTTGGCACAGACTCTTCTACTCTTGGGAGGAGTAGATATAGAACTTAGTGCCACAAACATCAGTCTCATGCTACAATACTTCTACAGCCTAGACCCTTCTTAGCTTTGAAAACTATTCCAATGAAAGAAAAAAGTAACTTAAATAAAAATTTCTGTCAATGATCTGACATGAAAAATGAAGACATGTCCTCTTCAAATACTACCAATCATATTGTAATGGTCCCCCAATAACAGTAACCTAGACAAAATTCCAAAGAGTCCAAAAGGATGTTTAGAAATATTTTTTTTGGATGTGGTTTCCACCTTTCTTTTTTTTCAATTTTTTTTATTTTAAATAGCTTGTTTTACATGTCAATCCCAGTTCCCTCTCCCCCCTCCTCCCCCACTCCCCTTTCCCCCCACCCTCCCACCCTATTGCCAAATCCTTCCACATAGGGGATATCAGAGTCTGTCATTTTACTCTGGGTAGGGTCCAGGCACTCCCCTAAGAGTCCAGGCTGAGAGAGCATCCCTCTTTGTGCTATAGGCACATGAAGACTGTTTGTATATCAGGGATAGACACTGATCCACAGCTCAGGGCCCCATAGGTTGCCCAGGCCTTCTCGCTGACACTCACATTTGGGGGGGTCCAGATCAGTCCCATACTGGCTTCCTCACTGTCAGTCTGGGATCCAAGAGCTCTCCCCTGTTCAGATCAGCTGTCTCTGCTGCTTTTGCCAGCCCATTCTTTGCCAATTTGCTCATCACTCCTCTCTCTCTGTCACTGGGTTCCTTGGGTTCAGTTCAGTGATTAATTGTGTGTTTGCCTCTGCTTCCATCAGTCACAGGATGAAGGCTCCCGGATGGTTATAGACATCAAGTTCATTATAAGGAATGGGCATTCGAGGTGGTCTCTCCACTATTGCTTAGCTTGCCAATTGGTGTTACCCTTTAGATCACTCGAGGTCGCTCTGGTGCCTGATCTGTATTCGAACCTATGATTCCCTCTTCCCCCTATTCTACCCCCACCCCCTCAACTTCCTTTTCCCCCATGACCAACTCTCTTCCTTTTCACCCCCTCTCTTCTTCCCAGGTCCCACTCCCCCCCCCACTCCTCGCCGAGTTCCCCATCCATTCAGGGGATCTTGTCTCCATCGTCTTCTCTTGGGTACTATGCATATATGCATATCTTTTAGGTTCTTTCCTGTTTCCCAGACTCTCTAACAGTGGAAGTGCAAACTGGCACTATCCTGATCCATGTCTAAAATCCATATATGAGTGAGTACATACCATGTTTGTCTTTTTGTGACTGGGTTACCTCACTCAGGATGGTTTCTTCCAGTGCTATCCATTTCCCTGCGAATTTCAAGATTCCATTATTTTTTTCTGCTGAGTAATACTCCATTGTGTAAATGTACCACATTTTCTCTATCCACTCTTCAGTTGAGGGGCCTCTAGGTTGCTTCCAGGTTCTGGCTATTACAAATAATGCTGCTATGAACATAGTGGAGCAGATGCCCTTGTTGTATGAACTTGCCTCATTTGGATATATGCCTAAGAGTGGAATTGCTGGGTCTTGTGGTAGATTAATTCCCATTTTCCTGAGGAATCTCCATACTGATTTCCAAAGAGGCTGTATGAGTCGGCACTCCCACCAGCAGTGGAGGAGTGTCCCTCTCTCTCCACATCCTCTCCAGCATAAATTGTCTTCGGTGTTTTTGATTTTAGCCATTCTGACAGGAGTAAGATGGTATCTCAGAGTTGTTTTGATTTGCATTTCCCTGATGGCTAAGGATGTTGAGCACTTTCTTAAGTGTCTCTTGGCCATTTTAGCCTCCTCTACTGAGAATTCTCTATTTAGCTCTGTACCCCACCTTTTAATTGGATCCTTTGGTGTTTTGGAGACTTGTTTCTTGAGTTCTTTGTAAATTTTGGAGATTAGCCCTCTGTCAGATGTAGGGTTAGTGAATATCTTTTCCCATTCTGTGGCCTGCCTTTTTGTCTTTTTGACTGTGTCCTTTGCCTTACAGAAGCTTTTTAGTTTCAGAAGGTCCCATTTGTTAATTGTCGATCTCAGTGCCTGTGCCACCAGTGTTATGTTTAGGAAGTGGTCTCCTGTACCAACTCGTTGAAGAGTATCTCCCACTTTCTCTTCTAAAAGTTTCAGTGTGGCTGGATTTATGTTGAGATCTTTGATCCATTTGGACTTAAGTTTTGTACAAGGCGATAAACATGGATCTATCTGCAGTCTTCTGCTTACCAGTACCCAGTTATGCCAGCACCATTTGTTGAAGATGCTTTCTTTTTTCCATTGTACAGTTTTAGCTTCTTTGTCAAAAATCAAGTGTTCATAGGTGTGTGGGTTAAAATTAGAGCTTTCAATTCGGTTCCATTGGTCTACCTGCCTATTTTTGTGCCAATACCAAGCTGTTTTCAGGACTATAGCTCTATAATAGAGCTTGAAGTCAGGTATGGTGATGCCTCCTGAAGTTCCTTTATTGTATAGGGATGTTTTAGCTATCCTGGGCCTTTTGTTTTTCCATATAAAGTTGATTAATGTTCTTTCCAGGTCCTTGAAGAATTGTGATGGAATTTTGATAGGGATTGCATTGAATCTGTAGACTGCTTTTGGCAAGATTGCCATTTTTATTATGTTGATCCTATCAATCCAAGAGCATGGGAGATCTTTCCATTTTCTGGTATCTTCTTTGATTTCTTTCTTTAAAGACACAAAGTTCTTGATATACAGGTCTTTAATTTCCTTGGTTAACATTATCCCCAGATATTTGATGCTGTTTTTGGCTATTGTAAAGGGTGATGTTTCTCTGATTTCTTTCTCAGTCACTTCATCATCTGTATATAATAGTTTACCTTGTATCCTGCCACATTGCTGAAGGTGTTTATCAGCTCTAGGAGTAACCTTGCGGAGTTTTTTGGGTCACTTATGTAAACTATCATATCATCTGCAAATAGTGAAAGTTTGACTTCTTCTTTTCCTATTTGTATCCCCTTATCTCCTTTTGTTGTCTTATTGCTGTAGCTAGAACTTCAAGTACAATATTGAAGAGACATGGAGAGAGTGGACAGCCTTGTCTTGTTCCTGATTTTAGAGGAATTGCTTTGAGTTTCTCTCCATTTAGTTTGATGTTAGCTGTTGGTTTACTGTATATTGCTTTTATTATATTCAGGTACATTCCTGTTATCCCTGATCTCTCTAGGACCTTTATCATGAGGGGGTGCTGGATTTTGTCAAAGGCTTTTTCAGCATCTAGTGAGATGATCATGTGGTTTTTCTTTCGCAGATTGTTAATATGGTGGATTGCATTGATAGATTTTCTAATGTTGAACCATCCCTGCATTCCTGGGATGAAGCCTACTTGATCATGGTGGATGATTTTTCTGATGTGTTCTTGAATCCAGTTTGCGAGTATTTTATTGAGTATTTTTGCATCAATGTTCATGAGGGAAATTGGTCTATAGTTCTCTTTCTTAGTTGTGTCTTTGTGTGGCTTGGGTATCAAGGTAATTGTAGCCTCGTAGAAAGAGTTTGGCAGTGAGCCTCCTGCTTCTATTGTGTGGAATACTTTGAGGAGTATTGGAATTAGCTCTTCTTTGAATTTCTGGTAGAAATCTGCACTGAAGCCATCTGGGCCTGGGCTTTTTTTATTTGGGAGACTTTTGATGACTGCTTCTATTTCATTAGGGGTTATAGGTCTGTTTAGATTGTTTATCTGTTCTTGATTTAGTTTTGGCAAGTGATATCTATCCAGGAAATTGTCCATTTCCTTTAAATTTTCAAATTTTGTGGAGTACAGATTTTCAAAATATGCCCTGATGATTCTCTGGATTTCCTCTGAGTCTGTTGTTATGTCCCCTTTTTCATCCCTGATTTTGTTAATTAGCATGCTCTCCCTCTGTCTTTTGGTTAGTTTGGACAGAGGTTTATCTATTTTGTTGATTTTCTCAAAGAACCAACTCTTTGTTTCATTGATTCTTCTCAGTGTTTTTCTGGTTTCTACTTGATTGATTTCAGCCCTCAATTTGATTATTTCCTGGCGTCTGCTCCTCCTGGGGGAGTTTGCTTCTTTTTGTTCTAGAACATTCAGCTATGCTATTAATTCTCTAGTATGACTGTTCTCCAGTTTTTTCATGTGGGCACTTAGTGCTATAAACTTTCCTCTCAGCACTGCTTTCAAAGTGTCCCATAAGTTTGTGTATGTTGTGTCTTCATTCTCATTGAAGCCGAGGAAGTCTTTAATTTCTTTTTTTATTTGTTCCTTTACCCAGGGATGGTGCAATTGTGCATTGTTCAATCTCCATGAGTTTGTAGGGTTTCTGCGATTTGTGTTACTGTTGAATTCTAATGTTAATGCATGGTGGCCTGATAAGATACAGGGGGGTTATTCCAATTTTTTTTTGTATCTGTGGAGATTTGCTATGTTTCCTATTATGTGGTCAATTTTAGAGAAGGTTCCATGTGGTGCCGAGAAGAAGGTATATCCCTTTGTATTTGGGTGGAATGTTCTATAGATGTCTGTTAAACCCAGTTGGGTCATAACTTCTATTAGTTCTTTTGTTTCTTTCTTAAGTTTCTGTCTGGAGGTCCTGTCTAACGGTGAGAGCGGAGTGTTGAAGTCTCCTACTATTAGTGTGTGAGATTTTATGTGCATTTTGAGCTTTAGTAATGTTTCTTTCACAAATGTAGGCACCTTTGTATTTGGGGCGTAGATGTTTAAAATTGAGACTTCATCTTGATGTATTTTTCCTTTGATGAATATGAAGTGTCCTTCATCTCTTTTGATTCATTTTAATTTGAAGTCTAATTTGTTAGATATTAGGATTGCTACACCCGCTTGTTTCTTGGGACCGTTTGATTGGAAGATCTTTTCCCAACCCTTTACTCTGAGATAACGTCTGTCTTTGATGTTGAGATGTGTTTCTTGTATGCAGCAGAAGGAAGGGTTCTGTCATCGTATCCATTCTGCTAGTCTGTGTCTTTTTATAGGCAAGTTAAGGCCGTTGACATTGAGGGATATTAATGACCATTGATTGGTGATCCTTGCTTGTGCTTGATTTATTGTTAGTGAAGTTATTTTGTGTAGTTTCTCCTCCCTTTTTCTTTTGGTGTTTTGTAAAGTGTCATTATATATTGCCTGTGTCTTTGTGAATGTAGTTATCTTCCTTGGCTCTAGGTTTTCCTTCTAGCATTTTCTGTAGAGCTGGATTCATGGATACGTATTGTTTAAATCTGGCTTTGTCATGGAATAGTTTGTTTTCTCCATCTATGGTAATTGAGAGCTTTGCTGGATATAGTAGTCTGGGCTGGCATCCTTGTTCCCTTAGCGTTTGTAGGACATCTGTCCAGGATCTTCTGGCTTTCATCGTTTCCATTGAGAAGTCAGGTGTAATTCGGATAGGTCTGCCTTTGTATGTTACTTGGCCTTTTTCTTTAGCTGCTCTTAATATTTTCTCTTTACTCTGTAGGTTTGATGTTTTGATTATTATATGGCGAGGTGACTTCTTTTTCTCGTCGAGCCTATTTGGTGTTCTGTAAGATTCTTGTACTTTCATAGGCATATCTTTCTTTAGGTTAGGGAAGTTTTCTTCTACGATTTTGTTGAATATGCTTTCTGTACCTTTAAGTTGAATTTCTTCACCTTCTTCTATACCTATTATTCTCAGGTTTGGCTTCTTCATGGTGTCCCATATTTCCTGGATATTTTGTGTTAAGGATTTGTTGGTTTTGAGATTTTCTTTGGTTGACGACTCTATATCCTCTAATGAGTCTTCAACACCTGAGATTCTCTCTTCTATCTCTTGTATTCTGTTGGTGATACTTGCATCTGTAGTTCCTGATCGTTTACCCAGCTTTTCTATTTCCAGCATCCCTTCATTCTGTGTTTTCTTTATCGTTTCTATTTCAGCTTTCAATCCTTCAACTGTTTGAGTTGTTTCCTTCATTTTTTTGGTTGTTCTTTCTTGGTGCTCTTTAGATTCTTTGAGAGATTTGTTTATTTCTTGAATTTTTTCCCCCATTTCATGGATTTTTTTGTTTGTTTTTTCTTCTATTTCTTTAAGGGGTTTCCTCGTTTCTTCTTTGAGGGTCTCCATCATCTTCATGAAATAATTTTTAAGGTCTGTCTCCTCTTCTTCGTCTATGTAGTGCTTTTTGGGTCTTGCTGGTGTTGGATCCCTGGATTCTGGTGGGGTCATGTTGGTGTCTCTATTGCTGAATGATCTCTTATTCTGTCTTCTTCCCATCTCTTCTTTCAGTGGGTGCTGGTGGGGTCTTTCCGTCTCCACTGGTCTCCTTCCTTCCTGCAGCTGAAGCTGGGGATGCTGACACAGAGTTTGGGTCCTGGTAGGGCTGATGTCTTTCCTGAAGCTGGTCTCACTGGGCTTGGGGTCTTGGAATTGTTGACTTCTTTGCTGTGTGGGCAGGTCTCCTGAAGCTGTACTCGCTGGGGTTGGGGTCTTGGAAGGGCTGATGTCTTTCCTGAAGCTGGACTCACTGGGGTTGGGGTCTTGGAAGGGCTGATGTCTTTCCTGAAGCTGGACTCACTGGGATTGGGGTCTTGGAGGGGCTGATGTCTTTCCTGAAGCTGGACTCGCTGGGGTTGGGGTCTTGGAGGGGCTGATGTCTTTCCTGTGTGGGCGGGTCTTCTGGATGCCTGGCGGCCCCGAAGATCAAGGGGGATGGGGGAAGGGCAGGCGGTCCCCGCCAGAGACCCAATCTCACCTGAAGCTGGACTCGCTGGGGTTGGGGTCTTGGAGCTGTTTAGAAATATTTTTAAGAAATTGCAAATTGCCGGGCAGTGGTGGCACACGCCTTTAATCCCAGCACTCGGGAGGCAGAGGCAGGCGGATCTGTGTGAGTTCCAGGCCAGGCTGGACCGACAGCCTCCAAAACAATACAGAGAAACCTTGTCTCAAAAAAAAAAAAAAGAAGAAATTGCAAATTATACTAATAAACTCCTGAGTTAATTCCAAAAGAACACAATCAGGTAAATGAGACAAGGAAGTCAACAGAGGATATGAAAATGGAATTCAATGAACAAACAGAAATGTTGAAGAAAAAAGCCTAACTGCAATGAATCTGAAAATGAAAAATTCAATAAGCCAGAAAAAAGTCAGTGAAAACTCTTAAGAGACTGGACCAAAAGGAGACCAGACTATCAGGACTTGATGGCAAGGCAGAATAATTAGAATATCAGTGGAGGACAATGATACAATAATGAAACTATATGGAAGGAGCATGTGAGACCTTTGAGACACCATAAAATGACAACATCCATGAAGTATGGGTGAGAAGAAGGAAAAGAATTCCATGCTGAAGGCATAGGAAATAATTTCCATGTAATCACAGTAGAAAAATTCTAAAATCTAGGAAGAGTAATTCCAATACAAGAGGCACATAGAACACCAAATAGAACAAAACAAAACAAAATAAAAAACCCTTGCAGCGTTATATAATTAAAACAGCAAATATTCAGAACAAAGCAGGCATACTGAAACCTTAAAGAGGTAACCACAAAATCACATACAAAAACATGCCCACAAGAGCAAAATTTTCAGCAGATTCTTTAAATGCCAAAGGAGATGGAATGAGATATTTCAAATTCTGAAGATCACAAGTGCCAACCCAGACTCAGCAAAGCTGTATGTCATAATGAAAGCCAAAGAACAAATCTCTATAATAAAAGCAGGCTTTAGGAATGTGTGGCCACTAAGACAGTTCTACAGAGCTTAGAAGAAGTTCTTTAGAATGGATAGAAAGATAAATATATCCAAGAAGTAACAAGGGATAATTAAAAGTGATAGAATAATAGATAAGCAAATGAGGAGTAGAAAAACACCAAATACAACAAAATGAATATAATGATTGGGATTAATACACCTCTTTCACTAAGAACTCTAATTAACAGCCTCAATTCTCTAGTCAAAAGACACAGACTGGCAGACTGGATTAAGAAATAAGATCTATTTGTTTTCTCTAAGAAATACACTTCACCATTAAAGACAGAAACTGCTGTAGAGTAAGAGGATGGAAAAAAGTGGTTCCAAATAACAGAACTAGGAAACTGCGGGCATCGTTATTTAATATCCTCCAAAATAGACTTTAAACCAAAACTAATAAGAGATAAAGAAAATCACTTCACTTTGGTTAAGGGATTGACATAGTAAGAAGGTATTGCGATTCTAAGCACACACAGAGGGAAAATAGGGGCACTGAATTTCACACAGCAACATTTCTACATGCAGGTCACAGATTAACCTCAACACAGAATATAGTGGGCGGACCTCAATGCTTCACTCTTACTAATAAACAAGACATCCCAAGAAATGTTTAAGTTAGGTGATACACATTGAAGAGATCTAATAGACATATATACATTGAAGAGATCTAATAGATATCCACAGAACATCCCATCCTAACAGCACAGAGATATACTCTTTGCAGAAACCATGAAATTTTCTTTTAAATTGATCATATATTAGTATGTATTGCAAATCTGGTCAAAGGAATGAGCCTGAAAAGGTCCTAGGCACAAATGTGGAAACTCTAGCTATTATCTTACTAAGTGGACATCATATGCCTCTAAGGTAGAAGCTTCACCTCAGCCCCTGGCATCCATATACCCAAAGAGTCTTGGATGTTATGTTGGAAGTTCCACCCAAGCCCCCCTCCCCCATTTCTCTCCAAACCCTGCTACATCTCAGAAGGCCCGCCATATGATGACCCTTCCCCTAGAGATGCTCAAGACCACTCCCACAGGGTGTTTAAAGTGTTCCCCAGAAACCAGACTCGGTGGTTTTTCCAGTCTCCCTTTCCTGTCTCCTCTCTGGGGGACTGGAAGGTCATCTGGCAGCATTGTATTAAACATGGGCTTTTTAAAATTTGGTTTGACTTAGTCTGATTTGAATTGCTGCATTGGCAGAGAGGCTTATCGGGGTGTAGAAACTTTTCAGTGCCCATTAAAATGCCTTGTAAATAATTATGTTTATCCCAGTGGATTAATGCTGATGTAATATTTGGTCAGAGAAGCTTTGTTTTGCAGTGGGCAATGGTAACTACAGAGCCTCACAGTACTGAAAATAAATGATTGTTGAGTGTTCAACCATAAATGATACCATTTCCTCCTTGTCTCAGCGAACATAATAGAAGAGAAGGTGGAAAGTATATAAGGGCCAGAGAATGGATGGAGTACAGTGGGAACATGACATGACCACTACACTCATGGAGTCACAGAAGCTGTAATTAGCCACGGATAATTGGTCCCATTGACTTCCTGTCATGGTGCAGGGAGTCACTTGAAATCCTTAATCCCCACCTTTCCCCAAGGATCTGTGGGTAGGTAATGGTTTCTGGTAGAGGAAGACATTTTCTTCAGTGGTGTAGCTACTGGTAAGGTGCCCATGCTCCTGTAAATGATCTCTCACCTGTGCTCCTGTAAGCAACCTGGATATACTTTCTAGGTCTCTTTCTGTCTCCCCTGCCCACCACTCACTACGTAAAAGTAGAGGGGATGCTAACTGGGAAGAGCATGGGGATTAACAGGTATGGGAAGGGGACAAGAGTGGGTGATATAGGATAAATACAATCATTATTATACACATTGTACTCACATGTGAAAACAACACAATGAAGCCTGCTATTATGTATAAATTAATACATACCGATAAAGCATATATTTCAAAAATTAAAAAATCTTGGATCACATGTGGAGATTCCTCCTAGCCATGTAACTCTTTAGTGACCTTTGTTGCTGAGGATTGCCAAGCTCCATTAGAAACCCTCTTCCATGATACACAAGACAAAGCAGGAGGGTTTCAGAGGAAGCATAGACAACAGTGGCAGAAGTGAGGCTTGTGAAATCTTCCATTTAAGAAAGGTGGATCTCCAAAGATACACAGGAGAAAAAGAAGCAGGGAAATTTAAAAATGAATAGCAGGTGAGACAGAAAAGCATTTAGGGGTTAAGATATGATATAAGATGAAATATTTAATACACACTTTTGGAAGACGATGCTGAGAAACACTTTACAGGTGGGATTAAAAACACCACCACCACCACCAACAACAACAACAAAACCTTGGAGACCAGTTTGGTAGGGTTTGACAGCAAAGAATAGGAGAGGATGAGGAAGTAGATGAAGTTTTGAAGAAACATTTTGTTTTGGTTTTATGAGACAGGGTTTCTCTGTATTATTTTGGAGGCTGTCGGTCCCAGCCTGGCCTCGAACTCACAGAGAACCGCCTGCCTCTGCCTCCCGAGTGCTGGGATTAAAGGCGTGCGCCACCACCGCCCAGCTTTGAAGAAACATTTTAATAAATGTCCACTTTTGCTATCTATGAGCTAAGGATCTAGGTGTGTGTTAAAATAAAATTCCTCGGAAAGAAAAGATAGATCTCCTACAATTTTAGGAAACTTGAGGAAAAGATAATGAGATAGGGGAGGGAGGAAGGCAGGGATTGAGAGAGGAAGAAAAGAGAAGTGGAGAGAAAGGTGTCACTTAAAAAAACTGGATTAGCGTCAGTTTATTCATTAACTCAGCAAGCCAGATGACAATAGATCCTATGCATACAGCATTCTGAAACAAAATTTTCCACTTCCAATGTCTTCAAATGTGAATGCAAAGCTAGTATGTTCTAGGTCTCATGAATGTTGTCATCAGGGTCCACTTGCCTATCTGTTCAAAAGTTACTGGAAGATCAACTGTTGACAAAAAGTAAGCAGGAAAAAATTAAAACATAAGGTCCAGGAAAGCAGTGGCACCTGAGGGAATGAAGGAATGCCTGTAGAGTGGATAGTGACCCCAAGGACAAGAAGCTGGCACATTAACCTTCCACTTGGGTTTGAATAGTGGGGGGAAGAAAAATGGAACGTAGGGGTTATGTCATGTGCTCACTGTGGTTTGAAGGAATCCCCTACTCATTCATGTGCTAGGAACAACATTGACATGCCTGAGTTGATATATTTGGATAAGTAGTTAGTTAGCATCAAGAGAGGACAACTCTCATGATGGCATTAGTGGTTGTCTAAGAGGAAGACAGCAGCTGACTTGCTTTGCCTCACCACGTGTGCCTCTCCATCATGTAAGCAGCAGGAATGCTCTGGTTAGAAGCCAACCAGAGACATACGTGCAAGTGCCATGTCCTTGGACTTCCAGTCTCTAGAACCTCAGGCCAAGTGCATTTCTATATTTTGTACATATTTTTTCCAGTCTGTGTTTTGTTATCACATTAGAAAATAAACTGTTATGGGGTCAGATGCACTCACTATAAGTTGTTCACCTTGGTAAAAGAGTTTGGGGACAAATTAGTGACAGGTTCTCAGAAAACAAAGCAAGTAAGGAAGTCAGAAAAATAAAGCAGTATCCAGGGAAAGGCTACACGGCTCAGCTAAGATCAGTAGCACATAGTAAAATAAGGCAGGTAGCACATCTACACAAACTGTGGTAAGTTTGTGCAGATGCATTTGAAAGTACAGCGCAGGGAGAGCTGCAGTGGGAGATCTGAATTCTCATTTCCCACAGTAACAGCCAAGAAGCAAAATCCAGTGCCTGAAAACTCAAAGCCCGTTGTGGTCTCTAGGAAGTGGAAGTAAAGAAAAGGGAAATGAATATGCGACTGAGGAAATTCGAAACTGATGCCTCTAAGGAACTGGAATTGGGGTACATTATGTTTTAAGTCACATAGACCAGTTTTCAGCAATAAATAAATCGGTAAGTAAATCAGCAAGGGAAAATGAGTATGATGAAGGAGTTTTACTAGTGGAAAAAGTGATATATTTTCTCACTTGAAAAGGTTTTCCTGAAGAAGTGTTTTTCAGTGACCCATTTAAATCTTAAGTGGCTTAAACTATCAATCTCCAAAATAAAATATAATTTAAGGTTGAAAAGTCAGATACGAGGATTTTACAAATGGATCTGACTTAGTATAAAGGGTTCACTCGTTGAGAAATGACTTTTTTCTATTGATTGGGACTTTGGTTACAATTTTCTTATTGGAGGGAAACTCAGTGATACATCATGTAAACTCATACACAGGGGCTGCAACACTCACAAACACAGACTGAGGCCAGTTAAAGAGCAGACAGGAACTCCTGAGCTGAAATACTCACAGTTTTGCTTTGGACCCCATTGTCCTGGTGTCTTACTTGACTATGGCAAGCAGTGTCAATGGCACATCTTTCAATTTCTTCAGAACGAGAAGAGCCATTCACTGAGAATTAATGCTATATGGCTTTGAAGAAATGATGTTTTAAAATAGACAAGATAAAGAACCACCACTGAGATGGATACCACTAACTCAGCCAAAGATTGTGATCAGTACTATCTTGTATCATGAAATTAAAATGTTATTATTGATGTAGTCATGTGTCATTTAGTGATGGGCATATGTTCTGGGAAATGCATAGTTAGAAACATCATAGTGTGTACTTACACATACCTACAAGATGTGAGTCAATCCCTTGACATTGCCTCTCGAGAAGAACAAGATGGAAGCTGCTGGGGTGATGATTGTAATTTTTATGATAAGAAGGAACAAACTCCACAATAATAATATGAAGTATAGTTCAATAAATATGAAAATCAGTAGTACATGCTTATTTTCATTATGGTGCATAGCTGTACTGGTGATGCACTAGAATCTTTGTAACAGCATTACAACAGACGAATGAGTCATACACTAGGACATTATGACATCACTTGGAAGTAGGGCATTTTCAGTTCCATTATTCCATTATGATCTCACAGGACCATTTTTGCATATGTGGTTGTGATATTTTTTCCGAGGAGAAAGGGTTTTTTTGTATTGTTTTGGAGGCTGTCCTGGAACTCCCTCTGCAGACCAGGCTGGCCTTGAACTCACAGAGATCCGCCTGCCTCTGCCTCCCGAGTGCTGGGATTAAAGGCGTGTGCCACCAACAGCCGGCTGGTTTTTTATTTTTTAAGATTTATTTATTTATTATGTATACAGTGTTCTGTCTGCATGTATTCCTGCAAGCAATGAGAGCACCAGATCTCATTATGGATGGTTGTGAGCAACCATGTGGTTGCTGGGAATTGAATTCAGGACCTCTGGAAGAGCAGCCAGTGCCCTTAACCACTGAGTTATCTCTCCAGACCCCATGACGGTTAGCTTTAAATATCAACTTGTCACATCTTAGAATCACTTGTGAAGAGTTTCAATTGTTTATTCTTGCTATAGAAAGTAGAAGCAGTTCCTGTATGTAGGTCTGTTTCAAAAGACAGCAGAAGTAGCTCAGAACACCAGTTTGAAGTCAGATGCTCTGTGGCTGATTCCTGTCTTGCTGTTTATTAGCTGTGTGCTTTGACCTCAGACACATTACTTAATCTAGGAGTTGGGATAACAGCATCCTCCTCTTCACCATCATCTTAGTTATTCTAAGATGCAATTAGTTAACATGTAGGATATGCCAGGCACACAGTGGATGTTCATTTACGAGCTCCTTACAGAGAAGTGCCTGACAGTATACAGAGAATGGATCTGACATTTGATTCTGAAAGTCTGTCATTATTCCACAGTCACAAAAGCCAAATGAAAGCTACACCACAGGAATGGATATGCGCAGAGTGCAGCAGGCATGACTAAGGAGATTTCAGCCTTCCTGTGTTCACTAGCGAAACTCAGGATTGAGCTATGTGGTGGCCTCTTAGAGCTAGGTGGCTTTCAGTCTTCTGTGCCAAAGGGCACTTCTCAGTGTTGGCTGGAGCTGCTTCTCATATGCACAGCTATGGTAGCATGCAGTTCCTAAATGCTTTAGCTACTGTAGAATGCAATCTGTGGGATGAGCAGCATCCATGCTAAGTTTTCACAAACTTGAGCATGATTTCAACCATCATGGTAATACATTCCCCTCCAGTGCACACTGAGCAGAGTTTACTGCAGTCCTTTGAACTATGAGAAATGCCCCATTTGGGGCTGAAAAATCCATACTCAGAAGAAAACAACAACAAAACTTTTGGGCAAATTGCACAGGAAGGAACTGTGTGTCTCTTGATGGCAGGAGGCACGAAGGTGCAAAGTACAATGTATTTTGAAGCAAGCGGCTCACAGGCACAAACCGACACTGTCTGCTCAGTTTCTCAGACACTCCAGCTGCCAGAAGATGGGCAGATGTTTCCAGGGCAGAGCAGCAATCCAGCAGCAAGACAAGATTTCTTGGCCTCCAACCCAAAACTTTACACCTCAGGGCACAAGCATTCAAATTCGTTTTGTTAAATGTCCCAGTGTGCCAAAATAACCATCCGTGATGGAAGGGGGTGGCTATATATATATTAAATTTAAAAACCAGTGTGATAACATTAGAGAACATTTTTTAAACACAAGAATCATCGTGTGAAATATCACCACTCAGGCACAATTTCTATAACTTATTTTTATTCTTGCTCTTTTTTCTTCATGCTTGTACATTTTTTTTACAAAGCTGTAACTAGTCTTTTTGCTTAGCGTTATAATAAAAAATTACCCTTGGGAAATTTAATCTTATCACTTAAAGCTTAAATGAATACTACCCATTGTTATCTTTTTATGCACTCACTGGATTTTAAATTAATCCTTTCTGTGGCTATTTAACCAGCTGCCAGGTTTACATTGTACTAATATTGACAGTTTTAGTTCTTCTTTGTTTTTATTTTTAAGTCTCTTACATTAAGTACGATTTCTGGGTTAAAGGGCATGAAGATGTTGATGACTCAACTCATTCTTTTTGTTGTTGTCTTTCTGGGATAGAGTCTTACTATGTAGCTCAGTTTTTGTACTTGTAATCCTCCAGCCTCAGCTCCCTGAGTCGTCCTGGGATCATAGGCCTTTCACACCAGCCTGACTTCACCTCCTCTTCCTCTTCTTCCTCCTCCTCCTCCTCCTGCATGTAAACTGGGTGGGGTGCATGCCTCTGTGTATGTGTGGAGATCAGAGGACAACTTCTGATTCGGTTCTCTCCTTCCACCATGTGGATTCTGTGATCAAATCCAGGTCTTGAGGTTTGGCAGCAAGTGTCTTTACCAGCCGAGTCATCTCTCTAGCCACCCTTGCCTCAGAATGCATCTTAATGCCCATTTTCAGCAGAAACACATGGAGAAGAGAAATTTTTTAAAATTCTTCTATCGCATCCATTTATTTGTACACGTATAGGCACACACGTGCTGAGATGTGTGTGGAGGTCAGAGGATAGCTTGCAGGAGTGGGATGGTTTTGTCCTTCCACCTCGTGGGTCCTGGAGATTGAACTCAGGTCATCAGGCTTGGTGGCAAATCTATTAACCCTTTGAGGCATATTGACAACCCTAAGGATCAGAGAAACAAAGAGGACGTGTCTGAGATCCCACAGCTGGTAAATGGAAAGACAATCAATACAGTGTCTAAGGATGGACTAAAGGAAGCAGCAGGGTCTGGGTCCAAATGCCCCTCGAAACAGTCTTCAGGAGGGATGTGTTACTTTTCATATGGGGCCATTTTGATAAAGAGGCAAAGTTGGCTCAGTCAGCCACGCCTACCTCCTGTTTGGATCCTTGCTCCTGTCTATCCTTCACCTTCTTTTTCATTTAACTACAAACTGGTGATTTTGCAGCTAATGTAGAAGATCCATCGAATGCATTCATGTCTTCTTTCTCCTGAGTTCCTACAAAAGAGGAAGAAGACAAAGCACAGGACATATTTGGAAGGCCAAGGTAGACTGCATGGTAACCTGAGACCTCCCAGGGAGACTGCTTGTGAGCCCCTAAACACACAGGTAGATGGGGGCGGGTACAGCAGAGCTCACTCTTCAGCCATCCTCACCATGGCGCTAAGAATGTGAAGTTTCTTGACTCCTTCATCCCAGACTAAGGGCAGTGAGTACCAACTACCAAGGGCCTCCTAGTCAACGTTATTGTAGCAGATACATCCCCAAAGCCCAAAGCCCTGGTCTACTCACAGTACTACAGACACCCTTGTTTACAAAGGAGTTGCATTCTTGATCAACCCATCATAAAGAGAATATGTGCTTCACACTCTTGGCCTACTAAAATCACTGCTCAGCAAATCAGAACACAGCAACATGTGTATGATTCTCAACATCACTGGCCCAAGACGATATAAAAGTACAATTTCTCTAAATGTGTATTGTTTTCACAGCACTGTGGAGCGAATTGATGATGACAAGCATGTCTACACTAAGGTGTTGCTACTAAATTTTGCTATGTAGCAGTAGATCACTAAAATGGAAGAGGAAAGTGCAGCACTGAACAAAGGACTCTATGAAAAGGAAAGAGAAGCAATGATGGGTCCCAGGAAAAACAGGCCACTAAACAAAATAAAAGGCCATTGCGGAGCCCTTCTTAAGAACCCTGACACTGAATTCCCTTGTTCATGTTTTAAGCCATAATTTAGTGAGTAGCCATGTGTATGTTGCTGGGCTTTGGCATGACTACAACTTATTGCCCTGGGGTATTAAGAAAACCACAGGAACTCCCTTCTGACTCATCTCATCTTCTGTCTCAAAAGCTATGAAGCCTAGCTGACATCCTGAAGACACAGACACAGAGAGGAATTGGAACAAGGCTATGATAAGTCCACCTCCATTTATTCTCAGTAGATCATGTTCCCTCTGTCCACATTTAGCAATTACAGAGTCACAGCTCTCCACCCGGGTCCTGATGTCTGAAGTGTTAGTGTTGTCATAAAACATACTAAATCATTTTTATGGCTTCTTCTTAATAATCTGTTTTCAGTTACAGAGACCTGTGATGATAACTTTGATAGTCAACTTGATGAGATTTATAATTGCCATGGAAGTAAATCCGATTTGTGAGAGATTATCTAAACTAGGTTAATTGAGGTGAGAAGACCTACCCTGAATGTGGGCAGTACCATTCCATTCAGTCTCAGACTGAACATAAAAGAGATTGCAATCTGAGTGTAAGCAAGCATTCATATTTTTTCTCAACTTCCTGACTGTGAACACATGTGACCAGCTGCTGCTGCTGCTGCTGCTGGGCCTCCCCATGCTGTGCCGTCATCCCTAGGACTGTGAGCCACAATGAACCCTTCTCCCTTTAAGTTGCATTTGTCAGGTGTTTTATTGTGACAACAACACAAATAACTAATACAGCACTTCAGCCACAAGTATCTCTGTGCATGAGTAAAGATGGTAGTTTTCTTTTTCTCCTTCCTTCCTTCTTTCCTTCTTTTAAAGCTTCATTTTTAACTGTGTGTGTGTGCATGAGTGTGGGTGCCCATGGAGGCCAGAAGAGTGTGTCATATTCCCTGGTTGTGACCTCACAGTTGGTTGTGAGTGGCCTGATATGAATACAAGTGCTCTTAGCATCTGAGCCACCTCTCCAGTCCACTCTCCACAAATAGTATTTTCCTTTTGTCTAGTACCAACTTCCTTGGTCAAATCCTCAGTAGTGGGCTTCCTAAGTCAGGCTTGCTGAAGTTTTAGTAAAGTCTCCTGATGCAGTCAGGTATTGTTCAGGAGGTCACATGCTTCCCCAGTTATCAGCCTTGAAGGCTGATTGGCCAGGGTCAGTTCCCTGGCTGGAAAGTCCTCACATGTGTGCATGACATCATCAAGTTCCCATCACTCTTCTGCCTTCTCTACTTAAGTTGCTCCTTCTGCCCATAATATGTCTCCAAGGCCTTCTGTGTTAGTCAGCTCTCAGATAAACCAACCTCTTCTGTTCCTCCTTCCTAAGTGAGTTTTCCCAGGAGTATAAAGGAAGCTCTCCAATTAGTCAACCTTGTACATTGGGGAAATCATGTTTAAACTCAGTGGGGTTCTGTTTCATCATTTATAAAGTGAAGGGTTTAGTGTATACAGTCAGACTTCTGCTTCCTGGCTTCCATGTTTGTGCATTTACACACCTGTGCATCCCAAATATTTTAAAACACGAGTAAGCACAGACTTTCTCATTGCCATCACTCCTTAAATGGTATGGTCTAACAACAGTTTACATTCTGTGAAGCAGTATAAGTAATCTAGATGTTTGGAGATCATTAGCATGTGCTGCAGCATCTGTGCAAAGTACTAGCACATCACTGGTGCTGGTTCTGCAGCAGATTCTGGATTCTAACACCTGTGATGATGGTATCTGCAGAGATCCTGGATTCTAACATCTACATATATCAAGGTGTTACTGCCATCATCAAAGCCCTCTTATTTTAATAATAATAATAATAAGATATACATGTATATTATACTAGTACTAATAAGGTTTAGTACAATATGATAACTACTTAATAATATTAAATAATTAGAAATACAACAAGCATTCATCGGTAGGGCTGCAGTTACATAAATTATGATGTATCCAGACAATAACAAGTTAAAGTGATAATTCTTTTTAAAAAGATTTTTATGTTACTTATTTTGATACTTACCTGCATATATGCATGTGCACCATATGTGTGCCTGGTGACTGTGGTGGCCAGAGAAGGGCCTCGGATGCTCTGGAATTAGAGTCACAGGTAGTTGCAAGTTACCATGTAGGTGCTGGTAACTGAACCCAGGTCTTCTTCAAAAGCAGCAAATACTCCTAACCATTGAACAATCTCCCCAGCTTCCAAAAGCATTTTGTTGGTGGCAGTATTTTGTTTTGTTGAAGCAGCATCATCTCACTATGTAGCCCTGGTTGGCCTGAAGTTGCTATATAAACCAGGTTGGCCTTAAACTCACAGAGACCTGCCTTCCTCTACCTCCAAAGTGTTAGGATTGTAGGTGTACACCACCACACCTGGAAATAATTCTTTAGAATTTGTTTTTATTTCACTGGAATGAATTCATGATAGTATGCCAAGTGAAAGCAGTGTGGCATTATACTATTCCCTATTTATATAATCCTTCATGAATCTTTATGTATAAAACTAAAACACAAACACAACACAAGGTCAGTAGTAATTCCCTATATGATTGTACTATTAGTAATGTACAACTATAAAAATGCATTTCCTTCCTTCCCTCCCTCCCCCTTTCCCTTCATTTCCCCTTTCTTCTTTCTTGCAATTTCTTTAATTGTGTTAGTTGGGTCAGCTACTTAATCTGTCTAGCCTCCCTTGACTCCTCAGGCAGATCAGGATTCTTTAATCCTGTCTCCTACCATATCTTGAACAATTTACCACTGCAGCAACCTTGTATCCTGTACAGTAATTCCTGGTCAACATCTGTACCCTCCTAATTTGGAGCCTGCTGATGCCAGAGCCCCTGGTATGTTTGTTGATGTATCTATGCTGTAATGCTAGACACAGAACAAGCCAGACACACATTGGCCGAAAGTTTAATAAACCTGCTTGCAAAACAATCTTTTGGAACTTTATTCTGAATCTTGGTATCACCAGTCACTTTTCAGTTTATCGTGTAAATAATATGTATCTCTGCCTGCAGTTTCTCTTAAACATTTTGTCTACAACTGAAATAAATCATCTCCAGATGCTCATGGGAGTTTGGACTGGAGAATCCTTTGGGGGAAGATGAAAGCAATAGACAGCTACACCTACTGCCATTAATTATTTGTTCGTTCCTCCATTTTTCACCGCTGAGATTCTGCTCTCACTTGCAATTTAGCTTCTCCTAGAAATATGTCAACACAGAGTAAATATGCTATTCTAGGGCTAGAGGACATGAGTGCATGATCCATCTAGCAGTTTTGTTTCTGATGGTAATGAATGAATTGGCAATGTTTTGTTGGCTCAGCCTTTCTCAACTCAATTAACTATGAAACATTGAGGAAAATGGGAATGAGGATCTGTAGGGCAGAGGATGAGATTGTGAACTTCGGTGACTCCAATGAGAAGCTGTCACAATTTGAGCCCTTTTAGAATGCATTATTATTGTGATGTTGTCTATTTAGTCCCCTTCACTAATGTAGAAGAATTGGGGTTTCTTATCAGGATTGCTGGAGGATATCTGAGATAGCAGCGGAGGGCATATGGATATGAAACTCCATTGAAGATCTTCCAACAACAATTTTCACAGGTTTTGATGCAATAACATTTGAATGAGCCTGGAAGGAGACCGGGTTAAACTATGCAAAGAAGGCTTTCTATTGTATTCAGTCATCTGTATTTCTTATGCTCCTACACACTCTAAACTCTATGTTGTTTGCATCTGTAACTGACCTAATTATTATTCTTGTTTACCTTGTTTTACACATGTTGTTGTGTTTGTATAAAAGGTCTTAGTAGTCAGCAGAGTGTGCCACTTTTTAATCACTTGCCTTCCCCACCCCATTCTCTCCTCCTCTTAGATGATAATCTTAGATGATATAATCATCACATCTTTTTTGTTTGTTTGTTTGAGAGTTGGGAGTCATCCACAGCTACACAGTGAGTTTAAGACCAGCCTGAGTTTCTGAGCCTGTTGATTTTACCGTCCAAGTCCTGAAATTACAGGTAAGAGCTGTCATGTTGAAATGAACACACCTTCTTTATAAACTCCTTTCTGTCATAGCAGCTCTTTAGTGTACTTGTTGTATAACTAGCTACTCTTCAACTCTGTGGAAACTTCCTTAGCAATCCAAGCAAGACTAGGTCACAGGATATTCCCAAATAGGATCACAGTGCTCCATGAAATAAGCATCTTCCATGATATTCTCTTAGAACTACAGAAAGCTTAAATTCTTGAGCTGCTCTGCAAGATCCCATCCCTAACTATTGAACCCACTCCCCACCACATGACACAGGTACTAGTCACAATGTGACCTCAGCTCCTTCAAATATGACTTCCTGACTTATCACATAGCTGTGTCCTTGTTACCCCTGTTACTTCTGCCTGCAATAGTTTTATTTTACTCTTCAAAAATTCTGTTCATATCCTTCAAAACCAAAATGATCTACCATATCAGCAAGCATCATTTCTCACTCCGTCCTTTGGGTTTTCACAGCCCTTTAAACAAATCTATTCTCTGGCAATTACCCCCGGCATTATAACTATACGTTCACACTTGTTTATTTGTCTCTTACTAGACTATGAACTTTTTGAGAGCCAAGAGCTGTCATTCATCTCTGGAGAGCCAGTGCTTAACACAGAGTCTGGGCTCATCATAGATCCTTAATTCATGTTTATTGAATTTATTAATTAAGCCACAACTGAGGCATCACCATCCATTTAATTGCAAATGAAACTCCACAGATGAAATTAACAGCCTCATTTTGATCAGCCTTGCTGGTAAAACAGTGACAAATGTGCTGTTTCACACAATGCCAGCCAATGAAGAATTTAAAAAAAGTACCCAAGGGCACTGGCCCTGCCCTTGAAGAACTTATGCTATAGTTAGAGAGATAATCTTTCCATACACAAAACAGGCTGAAGGCAAAATTAAGGCTGCTAAAAAGCCATGTACACTGTAGGCTTGAGCTCTTGGAGTAGCATTTCTCTTTTACATTCAACCACCCACTCTGCCAGAGGGACATTATACTTGGGCTCCCTTGGAGAGGATTCTGTGCTAGGATGAAGTAAAGCTACTACTAAACAATGTGGTTTTGGTCTTCGGGATTGACAAGGAAGGTGAGAGAAAGGCATTCTAGAAAGGTGAGATGGTATAGGGCAATGCCACCCACTGGGATTAGAAGTCATGCACACTAAGTCTTTGGATACCCACTGGAGAACTCCATTGTGCTGCATAATCAGAGAGTGACAGTTAAAAGAACTCAGTTCCTCTCCTTTGATTTTTCCACTTACACAATCCTCATGCATCTTTGAAATACTCATTTAGTTCTTACAGCAATGCTATATGGTAGACTGAGTGCTTCCAAGCCTAGTCTTCCCTTGACCTTATTACAGCATGCTCTACCCTAAGCTAGTACAGAATTTGTCCTGTGAAGGATGCTCTTCCAAGTCTCCAAACGCCGATTTTGCTTCCAACTGATGAGACTCATTGACATGCTGTTGTGCTCATTGGCTCATTCTCAGGGCAAACAAGCATTATGCTCTTCCCAGCACCCAAGACAAAATAGGAGCTCAAGAAATACCTGCTCCATGAATAATGCATGATGTGATGTCCTGCATGGCAGTCACTCTATTCTTGTCTCTAGTTCCACCCAAGTTCTTTGACAACTCAAGTCCTAAGCAGTGAATGGCATTATTCCAACCCATCTCAGAATCACCTGTTGACAAGCAATAGATGGACAGGTTTGCCCAGCCATCAGCTGGACCTGGCCTTCCTCCTAGCTTGGATAATGAAGAGAGCAAAGCTTTGAACCTAGAGAGTTATGTCTGCAGAGTACAGAAAAAGACATGACCCAGCAGCCCTAGGCTCCGTTGATAACAAAAGCTTTCTGAGCAATGGCCCTTCAAAGTAACAAATCAAGACAGACAGCCTGCCAAAAAACGTGTGGACCAAGCAGACTCAGAATCCCTTACCTGCCAACAAATCTCTCTCCCAGTCCATCCATCAACGAGACAACTCCTATTTGATGGTGCGAACATCGAGGTAGAGTCTGCTTCATGCATTTAACAATGCTACCTGATTTCTTGAGCAAACTTGCCCCAAGTGACCCTCTTTACATATCCCAGGAACTTGAGGAATAAATATGTTTATCTGCTTGTCACATTTCTCTTCATTCCTTGGGATTCTGCTCATGTGATGTCGCCTCATCTCTGAATAGCAGGGTGTTAGTTCAAGAGCAGGTTTTGATGTGTTCTGGTTGAGGACTGCAGCACTATCTAGATTCTGATTTTCCAGTCACCTTCCCCTTCTGAAGAGACACACACAAGCAGTCACATAGCCCCTTGAGCCCTACACTACAATGCAGAGCCCTCTGAAAGAGCAGACATGGATTATAAAATTTAACTTGGAACCCAAGAAATGCCTTTGTCTTCTAAAGCCAGAATCCAAATTCTGGAGCCTCAACCCCTCTTGCCACAGCAATGTTAAGTATATTTAGACAAGTATGTGGCGAGAGACAGTCACTGTCAATCCTGGCTTGAGGAGGAGGCATTGAGTTCAGCAATCCTATTCCATGAAGGGTTGGTAGTGTCATCTTTGGTATTGCTGTCATGAGGACCCATGTAGAATAACTTGTAGTGCTCTTACATATTTTCTACTCTCTTTCTCTTATCTGGACAGCAAAACCAAGTAAAATAAATGTAGATGCCTATATTGTGAGTGTGAGTAAGAGGGAACCTGCAGGGTACCTATGTTCAGCCACACAGAGTGGTGGTTTTCAAACTTCAGTGAGACACAGCCCATCTCCACCCTGAGAGCTTGCTTCCTTGTCTGGTGATCTATTCTCAAGTCAAGTCAGTCATGTTAGACTAGTCTAGGCTATCATCATGTATAGCCTGGCAAAGTGCTAGGCACTTCAAATACTTTATCTCCATTTTATAGATGAGGAAAAAGGTACAGGAAGTCAAATTATACTTCAAAGGTAATGTAACTGGTTAACTCCAAACCTTGTGGGCATAATCCATTTGGTTTTATGTCTCTATTGCTAAGCTGAAACTAATTTCCATGGTCATTTCTACTTATGGTCCTTTATTCTCTAGCAGATTCTAGAAGAAATCCCCATCTTTTGAGACCCACGACAAAGGTAGATCATGTTGTTCAGTGAATTGGAAGTTGTGAGGAATGATGCCCAGAGGGCAGTCTTGGTCCCCCATGCTTCATTCCTGCCCACTCCAGACTAAATGGCTCTGAGCTCTTTTAAAAAGTACAGTAAGTTGACCCTTGACATTCTTAAAAAACTAACGCACTTGTATATTTTTCTCCAGAAAAAGGCAAATAAAATAAAATATTGATTTTGCTTCTTCAGTCATTCTCTCTGATAGTACATCATCAGATTAGCCAAGATCAAAGACTTGTCCTCATCACCCTGCTGGATAACTCATTACCTGGCACCCACTTGAATGAGGAACAGCCCACAATGCTGCACTCAGGCCTTTTGTCACAGGACAAGTGTTTATGCTTGACCTCTTCTCTATGTTTCAGGCTCCAACAATTTACACCAATTCTTCAACTTGATGTTTCCTGGTTTTATAAAGTCGAGATTTCCCAACTGAACTGTAATCCTTTTTTCCCAAACACATTTCTCTCCCTCTTGCCGTGTGTGTGTGTGTGTGTGTGTGTGTGTGTGTGTGTGTGTGTGTGTGCGTGTCTTTGGTCTGTGAATGAGGAAGCCCCAATGATAGTTTCCTCATAGCTGCATATTGAGGATCCTCTACTAAGGGTCCTATGAACTCACTGCAGCCTGAGCTGGCTAAAAACATTTTATGCATCACTGACATCTCTTGAACATAGTTGCCAAGAAATGGTCAGGCTTCAGAATAGAGCATGGGAACATGGTAAACCTTTCTTGTATGTGAATTCATTTGAGTATACAGATTTATCCTTATGTTTTGCAATGTAAACCTCCTTCCCTGTCTTTCTACTTCTGCCTAGAAGAAATGGAGACTTTTCTTTTTGTCCATCTCAGACAGGTCTAGGTTGGAGATCATTTTCTCCATGTCAACTCTACATACCTGTTTTCCACAAAAGCAAGAGAAATGGCTGCTCTGACTGCCTTGAATTGTCTTGGTGCACCTAATGACTGTGGTGATAAGAACCACCATCACCTCCTTCCTTAACTTCTGGTACCCATCATAGCAGGTGTGGTGGTTTCAATAAGAATAGCGCCCATAGACTCATATATTTAAAACCTTAGTCATCAGAGAATGGCACTATTTGGGAAGGGTTAGGAGGTATGACTTGTTGGTGGAAGTGTGGCCTTATTGGAGGAAGTGTGTCACTGGAGGTAGGTTTTGAGGTTTCGAAAGCCCATGCCAAGCCCAGTTCTCTGTTGACCTATAGGTCAGCAAGTAGCCCTCAGCTACTGCTCCAGTGCCATGACAACAAAGGACTAAACTTCTGAAATTGTAAGCAAGCTCCCAGTTAAATGCTTTCTTACATGAGAGTTGCCTTGGTCATGGTGTCTCTTCACAGCAATAGAACAGTGACTAAGACAGTAGTTCCCTTCTAAACTGATACCCATGAATGATGCACACCTATGGCTTAATTGCCTTTTTGGATGGCCTGGCAGATCCTATAACATGGGTTTTCTGGGTATTTCTTGTTGTGTGTAGAAGAATGAGGCAGAGTGACTGTCATTGCTCATGCTTACTTAGACATTCTGTGAGATGAGGAGGATCTGCCAGGCTCAGGGTTTGACTCACCAGCCTGAAGCATTAGAGTTCTGCCTTGGAAAGTATCGGGCGCTGGCTCAGAGGTCCTGGCTTATAGCTTCTGTTCTCTGAGTTCTCTAATTTCACCCCTTTGTCCTCTTTCCATTCATCTCTTCTTTCCTGTTGAGTTTTCTACTTGTCTACTGTGAGAACCCAGAAGTAAGGAGAAATTTGTGCCAGAACTCAGGTACTCTCCTACTACTCAGACCCTAAATACCTGTAGGCACTGGGAAAATGTGGCAGCAGGAGTGTGTGTGTGTGTGTGTGTGTGTGTGTGTGTGTGTGTGTGTGTGTAGTGGGGGTGGCAGCAGGGGAGGGCTGGTCAGAAGGATTTCTAACAAAACAGTAGAAGCTCTACTAGAGCACTTCTTGGCTGGGAGCAAGGCTTTAAAGCACCAGGGATCCTGTTGAAATGCAGAGCCTGATCTAGGAGCTCTGGGTCCTCATTTCTAATGAGCTCTAGGTCATACCCCTGTTTCGTATCTGGATCAGTGCTACTGAAAGGTGTCCAGAGACAACGGCAACAGCACTTCCTGGGAGCTCTTATAAATGTCAGAGGCCCATCCTAGATCTATGGGGAGAGAAACTGACTTCTCATGGATAGCTAATTGTTTTCTTGTTTTGTTTGTTTGTTATTGTTGTTGTGTTGTCATCTTTCCTGTCAAACTCCTCCAGGATTGTATAATATAAACAGTTCCAGCTGCTTTGGGCAAGTCTTGGTTAAATTAGGGTCTGGTCAAGTTGGAAAATCACTAATTTCCCCAAGGAGCTCAGGCAATCCTGCTGGCAGCTGGCCCTCCTCTGTGAGTCCTAGGAGGCTGCAAATGGTGCCTTGTGCACTGTTTGCGGAAGGTAATGTGGCTGAATTAATGATGATGCAGGAGCCTTCAGAGAGGTGATTCTTGACTCTTTTAATTGAACCATTTCTCAACCCCAGTGCTGCCTTGCTGCCACAGCTACAGTCTGGACTCTCTACTCAGAAACAACATATTGTAGATTAATTCTCCTGCTCAAACTGATAAACTAGCTGACACATAATTTATGCTCATTTATCTTTGCCTTAATCTAGCCCAACTCTTTTTCTACTACTCCGTCAGCTAGAGTGCTCTAAGGAAAATTCATCTTTAGTATACACTGTTCACACAGGTCCAGTCACAAGCCACAGAAGGAAATTCAGAAGCAATAACGGTCTGGGCCTTCTAACTTCCCATTGAAGACTCTAAGATCTCACAATTCCTGAGTCCTTTCCATACAATAAGCCTTATTTTGTTCCCTCCCAAATAAGTTTCCCTCAGGCTGCTCTACCCTGATATGTAAAGTGGCCATGCTTTGCCATTTTCCCAGTGCATCATGCCTTCTGCCTAGCCCAGCCAGCCTCTCTTGCCCAGACACCTCCCCTGCCTACAGAGTTACACTTCAGTAGACCAAAGTCATGCCACTTATCCGGGGTAGCTGTCTCCTTCTCTGCCTTTCTCATGAAGAAGGGGAAGCCTGCAGCTTTCATTCTGGACTCAGCAGCCCAGACCTTCTTGATTTCTTGCACCCTCAAGGCTGGAAACTCACCTCAGTATTTGTCAGCACATTTCTGCCCATGTAAATACCCATCTTTGTGCTTCTAGAATGTCCTATCTCATCCTGCTTCAGGGTGTGTGAGGCCATGGAATCCCAGTTTATCTAGCCACAGACATACTTTTTCTCTGGATGAGCCTCCTCCAGGGACTGTGATAATAACTTATGAGTCTCTGTAAGTGGGGGCCAGAGTGAAGGGACCCAGAGTTAATGGATATACCAGGTCTGTTCATGTCAGTCCAGCGAGTATTCTGCAAGACCTATTAAGGCAAATCAGCAAAGTCTCTTGAGATGGAGGGTACAATGTGGGGGAGAGAGGGAGTCTCTTTTGTAACAGCTGAGCTAAGATCTGGGCATCTACACAATGATCTTCCACATAAAGCAAAGGCAAGAACTGTAGAGTCAAGTGAAGCATGAGTTTAGATTTTAATCTTTCATTCTACAAGATAAAATATGGGACAATATCCTGTATTTCTTAGTAAATTTCCAAGCTGTGGCTATGCTTACCTGTCACACACACACACTTTTACTGTGTATCTAGGGATATATGGGTGTATGCCTTGGGGAGGGAGTGGTGGCAATTTCTGAGGAAACTGTGATGGGCAAGTTGTTGTAAGCTTTTGTTGGTAATCAGCCCTTTTGGCCCTGCTTGTCATATCTTCATCGATCTCTTCATCCCCATGACCATAGGCTCTGTGGTGTCATTACTCTGAAGAAGGTGCACTGGCATTTTGTCTCCAACTCTTGACTGCATCTTTAGAGAAATTTCTCTTAAGCTAGGAAACCATTAGATCACATGCTACTGACTATGAATGGGGCTTTCCCTAATACCCACTAGGATATATATATATATATATATATATATATATATATATATATCTCCTAATAAGAGTTTCACATCACATGCTCCCAATCCTTAGTGTCATCCCCACCTGTACACTCTCATTCCTGGACCACACCTTCTGTTCTGTCATGATAAAGATACCTTGCGTAAGGCAGGGGATAAAGGAGGAGAAACACAGGTGCACAGAAAAGATTCAAGAAAGAGCCAAGTGAGGAAATGGTTGACTGTGGCAGTGCAGGGAATGTGAGAACGTTCTTCTCTGTCTCAGGCACAAAGGGAGGGATAACATGATGAGAGTGCCCAGGATTGAAGATGCTGGGAGTCTTCCAGGGTTGAGTATCTGGTGGGACCTGCCTTGTGGAGCCTTCCAAAGCCCCTTCTTATTCATAGCCCATGAACTCAGCTCCTCTCTGATTTAGTTGGGAAGGAGAAGACAGTAGGAGCTAGAATCTGCTCACCAGAGTCAACTGCTTCATCATTAATTTTTATTTATAGGAAGAACAAATGATCTTAACTCCTGACACTGCTCCACACACTAACAAGTCAAGATTATTGTTAAAATGTCTAGGTTTACTCAGTAACAAGACACAAACCGTGGCTCAACGATCCCACGTGGAGTTTTATTGGTAGACAGGGAGGGAAAGGGGGGTGAGAGGTAACCAACCCGTGCAGAGCAGAGCAGAGGGGGGGGGGAGATGAGAGTAAGAGAGAAGATGAGATGGAGAGGAAGATGAGAGTAAAAGAGAGTGTAAGAGGGCAGGGGTCAGTCCTTTAAAAGGGTCCTTTGCACCTGCGTGGTTCTCACAGAACTCTGGGCTGGCCAGAGTGCGGCCTAAGTGTATCCTGCCAGGTAACAGGGCAGGCCAGAGTAATGCCTGAACCTTTCATTCCCACCTTTATTTATGATTAAAAAGAGATGGAGGTGTTAGATGTGGCAGGTTAGGGATCAAGGATGTTGAGTTCTTAAGACTGCTTCCTGCTGACCTGGGGGTGTCGATCATCTTTGGGGGAACCTGAGAAAGTTGGGGTGTTGCCACGCTGGTTGTTCTATTGTAGTTCAGGCTGTATGGGACTCTCTGTAGTCCAAGCTGTATGGAACTCTCTGTGGTCCAGGCTTTATGGGACTCTCTGGTGCCTCTGTAGATCTGGCAAGATGTTAGCAGAGTAGAGGACAAAGTTAGGATTAAAATTTTCTTTCTTAGGTCCTGGTATTTGAGGGGAAGATTGTAAGATGAGGGGGGTGGTTCCCCAGGGGTCCCAAGATGAGGGAAGGGTATCCCACGACCAGGGAGAGGTTGAATAATATCTGGAGTGAATCTGACTTGTTTGGATGGGTCCAATTTGGTTTTCTGGAACTTATAAGAATCCTTTGAGTTTGTGAAAGCATAAGTATTAGACATATTAGTAGCATATTATAAGTACCTTGGCTGAAAGCATTAACATTTTTAAAAGTAACAGATATTTTTAGTATAATGAAAAACACCTTAATTTTGAGCTTGTAGTTATGATCATGTAGTGGTATAGTTGTTTAACACTCTGTTGGAGTTAGATAAGTAGCTTATCAGAACTTTATTGATTAATGTTAAGACTATGAAAAGTAGTATAATGAAAGAGAGAAATCTGGAACATATTTTTTAATGTCTCAACTTAGTTTATTACATTACCATCTTATATAGATAAACCTTAGAATACTAATTCCTGAAATCTGTTTTATGACAGAGTTTTGCCTTGTCTGTTACTTTAAGGTGGCAAAGCTACCAGCCGTCAAAAGCATCAGAGTTCTTGAGAAGGATAAGATTTTACCTGAGATTGGAGAATGAGAGACTTGGTAGCTGACTGCATGGACAGCCACCCCCAAGGTCCTCCACAGTTGTTGAAATCAGAAGCTCCAAAGACACCTGCCTTTTGCTGATAGTGAGACCTGTGGATTGGGGACTTTTTAGGAAGACTTTCTTAACATTGACCAGAGCAACATGGAGAAAGCCGATTCCAGTGTCCTCTTGTTCACGGCCTGAAGAGTCCTTTGAAGCAGTTGAGGTGAAGGGCAGGGTTACTCAGTGGCCAGCATTGCCACTTTTGTGGGCGGAGTTTCTTCAGTGTCTACCAGTCTTCTTGGAGGAAATGGGGTGATGCCAGCAGCTGGCCTGATCTCTCTGTTATAAAAAGCTTTTAAATAAAACATGTTCTCTAGATCTCTGAGCATTTGAGGACTGTTTGTTTAGTATATCTTAGTAGACAAAATTTGTCTTTAGTGACTTGCCTTAAGCACATAGATGGCTAGAGAATAGAATAGAAGCTTTACCTTTGTAACCAGCTTATGGGAAGGACTGGGTGTTATACTTTGTTAATCTGAAATAGACCCTTATAACTTTAAATGTTTATCATCACTTAAAAGATATAACAATTTAGAAATATTTGATAATTTAGTATAGTTGAATTAAAGTTACCTTATTTTTACACACACACACACACACACACACACACACACACACACACATATATAACAAGATTGGGTAAAAGTGTTTGACCCACGCTTGTAGCAAACAGATTTAAAGAGACAGTAAGTGATGAGAAGGAAGATTTGTTATAGATAGAACAGGGGAACTGGAAAGGTATAGTATTCCATAAACAAGCCATGGAAAACCGAGTCAGTGAAAGAAGAAATTAGAGGCAAAAATAAAAGCGCAAAAGAGACAAAAAGTAAATGAATTGTATCTGTCAGCAGGCTTTGTCAGCAGAAGTTGGCTGGACTGAGTGGGCGTGCCTACAGCTAGGTCACTCAGTAAACATGGCAGCCTCAGTAAACACGTTTCCAAGGTAGGCCACATGTTAGGCTGCATGTTAGTATCGCCAAGATGGCGGCCTCCATAGCACATCCCTTAGAATGTCCTGAGCAGACACTAGCCCAAGTCAGGCCATTGTAAGCTGCTGGCATCTGTATGGAGAAGAAATATGGTAGAAGCAAAGCTGGATAGAAAAGAGGAATTTGCCATTCCAAGAGGAATGAACAGGAGAGACAAAATAGGACACTCCCAGGTGGAAGGCCGTTCCCGCCCTGAGACAGGTTTAGTCACAATGGGAAGTGGTGGGAAGCCTCTGTGACGGGCGGGAGTTTTGTAGGTTTAACTTTTAAAGCTAGAAGAATGAGATTTAGAGGAAGAAAGAATGTTGAAGAGAATGTTTAGCAGAGAGGTAGAGAAAAGCTTGAATATAAGGTAACTCCTTCCATTGACCAGATTCACTGGCAGTGACTAGAGAGGTCCCATAAAATATACGGAAATAAGTGAGTCTGGATGACTTTTAAGGCATTAATTTCCTTTGTCAGTTTGTTATCCATGAGCCAGGTCTAAAGGAAAGAAAATGACAAGATCAACTTTTCAGAACTTGTCTGCCTGAGAGTCTAGCCAGGGCAGAAAAGACCACCCGAGAAAAGGAACCAGAGTCCAAAAGGCGAAAAGCCACTGAAGGCTCAGAAAGGAGCCGAAAAAATTACAAAGAAAATGGCGAGATCAACTCTTCAGAACTCGTCAGCCCGAGAGTTTAGCCAGGGCAGAAAAACTAGAGTTGAGGATGCTTAGGGTTGAGAATGCTCACAGTGGAGGATGATCAGGGCGATAGACAATCTCATCTTTAAACAGGAGAAATAGATACGGACATGTGAGGTGGTACTAGTGAGAACACATTGCCTGGCTGTGTGAGGTTGTAGGATACCCCTCTAATAGGGATGAGGGAGCTGGAAAGTTCGGCCCCATGACATCACTCTATTAACGATGGTCCTGTTTATTACGGGAAGAGTGGACCAGAAGTAGGTGCCCTGAATATCTTCAGGTTCAGTGAGAGTTAATCTTTGCTTTTGGGCATTGCTCACATCTCTCCATTCTTTCACCTTTTTCCTTAACCTTTCCTCTGCTCAGTGCTCTCTCTCTCTCTCTCTCTCTCTCTCTCTCTCTCTCTCTCTCTCTCTCTCTCTCTCTCTCTCTCTGTCGCTCTCTGTCTCTCTCTCTGTCGCTCTCTGTCTGTCTCTCTGTCTCTGTCTCTCTCTGTCTCTGTCTCTCTCTGTCTCTCTCTCTCTGGTAGCTTTTCTTGTGTAGGTCTAGGTTTAGACAGAAACATCAAAAATCATGCTAAATACTCCAAATACAGGGAAACTATCAATTGGGATTAGTTGTGAAGGCATTGGATGGCCCGAGAGAAGCACAAAGAGGAAAGTGAACTACCCTACAGATTGGAAACAGCACGAAGCTAACACTGCTTAATGACTGGAGAAACCCGAGCAGAAGTTCTAGAGCCCAGCAGCTCATGGAATTTGACACTAATGGGGGCTGTGTTTGCTCAGAGTCACCAGGATGTTATAAACAGAAGGAGGATTTTAGAGACTTCAGCTGCCTGTTGCTACCATTGCTGAGTCCTTCCAAGAATGCTGGTTCTTCTGGTCATCATTGTCTACTGCAACCTCAGGTGGAATAGACCAGAGCAAGAGAGATCAAGGATGGCATGAAGACCAAGAAGGCAACACCTGGCACACTCCTCCACACTCCACTGCTCAATCCTAGCTTCTCTGAGTTCTTTTACTTTTCTCTTTTCCAGACTAAGGAACGTCAACAATCACTTTATAATAAAGGCACCAGAGTATTGAAGTAGCAAACACAAGGCAGTTGATTTTATGGCCTTGCAAAGTGGGTCATCAGGCTAGAATGGCAGCTGTGTGGAATGAGCAGAGTGCAGATTTTAACCCCCAATACAACAAGTCCCTCTTTGGTTGAGTAATCAGGAGAGTCCAATCTCTCTCTCTCTCTCTCTCTCTCTCTCTCTCTCTCTCTCTCTCTCTCTCTCTCTCTCCCCTCCTTCTCTCCCTTCCTTCCTTCCTCCCTCCCCCCTCTTTTCTTCCCTTCCTTCTTTTCTTCATTTCTTTTCTTTTTTTGTTTTTGAGACAGTGTTTCTCTGTGTAGCCCTGGATGTCCTGGAACTCACTATGTAGACCAGGCTGGCCTCTAACTCACAGGGATCAGCCTGCCTCAGCCTCCCGAGTACTGGGATTAAAGGTGTGTATCACCACTAGGAGAGTCTACTCTTAAATTCATCTAGGTTTCCTCTTTCCCTCTGCCCCTTTCTTTTCCCCCACAAAACTATAGGCAGCTTCATCTCTATATCTCATGTTTTACATCTTGTTTATTTTAAAGCTTGTTGGGACCATGACCTTGGCATATCAGGAGCTTGTGAAACAAACTAGTCCATTGATAATTTTCTACTCAGAGCTTGCAGATGTGTTGGAGGTCGCTCAGCTGGCTAGACCAACTGACTTTAGCAGGGGTCTGTTGTTGCTTGTTTGTCTGTATTTGAACTTAAGCTGGCTCCAGTCACTTTGGAAAATGAACTGTCAGATTTTATTCCTCACACTGATGCATTCAATGAACACCTATAGTTGTACAAAGAATTACACGGGAGCTGGGAGACAAGAAGGGTGGATTCAGAAATAGAAAAGATGACAGCATCTCCTCAGGTGTGGGAACATGAAACACACTCCTTTTTGGTTTTAGGTGGGGATTGAAAATTGCCTCTGGAAATGGGTTCTTCCAAGTTCCTTCTATCTTACTGTTGTAATGGCATCGTGTTCTACCAATGGTATTGAGGTACTGGCCCTAGGGTGTGACTTTGGTTTGTGGATGTGATCCTTAGAAGGAAGAGCAGGGGCCTCAATTGGGTTCTCTCTTGGATTGTGGTCTGAGCATACTCCATCGAAGACCCTGCGCCTCTAGGGGCAGAAGATTCAGGTGACTATTTACCTTCATTGTGTGAGTGATCCCCGAATAAATATCTGTTATTCTTTATTCAGGTGTTCATGGGCTTTCTTTAACCCACCTGCACTTGGCACCCAACAATGAAGGATGCTCAGACTGCAACCCAAGAGAGAGACCAATTGAGGCCCCTCCTCTTCCTTCTAAGAGATCAGGTCTGCACACCATAGCCACAAACTAGGGCTGCTACTTAAATACAATAGGCTGAACAAGATGCCATTACATACTGTTGCCTGGGTTGCTTTTGCTTAGAGACCTTAGGGCAATCTCTGAGTGATTCAGAGTCAGGGTATAGTAACATATGCTGGACTCTCCTGGGAAGAGCAGAAGGGAACAGGCATGTAAAGTACAGTGTTTATATCAGAACACTACAGTCTAATGAGGGTATCCCACATACATAACATTGTGGACAGAGTCTCATGATGGCTGAGTTGATGCCTCAAACGCTGCTTGTAAGCACACAGATGTGCAATGGGGGGTGAGTGGGATCTAAAGAAGTTTTCTGAGTAAAGAGATTTGGCCCTGGGCAGAGGGAGTGGAGATGCATCCCAGAGATGATCACAGCAATCTTTGGTATTCCTTCAACTCATCCTTCTGTTTTTGTACACAGCACTGCTACTGGTATCTTCTCCAAGCTATAGAAACATCCAACATTAGAAGGCACAAATGCACAGAATTCAAACTCCACCTTTTACTACGGTCTTAGTTGAATGACCTTACTCTAGTGAATCACTTGACCATGTGGGACTTGAGTTCATGATGGTGGGATCATGACTCTATCTCTGATCACATGGATCTAGAACACATGGACTCTTGGATTTCCATCTAGGCCCAGCTCTAGGTCTCTGTGACTCATCTGAGTCCATGGGACAAGTCCTCTGATTTACATGGAGGAAACTAGAATCCAGAAATCCCTGGTTCTTCCTCCATATCCCATACCTTCATTCTGTCTTCTTTTCATAATGCCTGTAATGGAATGTTGATTATCTCTAAATTTATTATTCTTCTTGGCTTCTATTAAGGTCCACTATATATATACATATAATACACACACACACACACACACACACACACACACACACACACATATATATATATATATATATATATATATATATATATGCCTACAGAGTACAGCAGGCAGGTAAGTCCCAATTCTTTTTTTTCTTCCAGATAGATTTTTATTTTAAGAATCAGAACTAAAAACTTAAAAAAATAGTTTTGAATGCCACTAAGATGTAAGTCACTGTAAATGATGAACACTAACCCCACATGTGACAGAGGGCTGATCTCCAAAATTTACAAAGAATTCAAGAAGCAAGTCTCCAAAACACCAAAGGACCCAATTACAAAATGGGGTACAGAACTAAATAGAAAATTCTCAATAGAGGAGTCTAAAATGGCTTCGAGACACTTAAGAAAGTGCTCAACATCCTTAGCCATTAGGGAAATGCAAATCAAAACAACTCTGAGATACCATCTCACACCTATCAGAATGTCTAAAATAAAAAAACAACAAAAGCAGTTTATGCTGGAGAGGATGTGGAGAAAGGGGAACACTCCTCCACTGCTGGTGGGAGTGCCAACTCATACAGCCACTTTGGAAGTCCCAATTTTTATGGAAGAGAAACTACCAGCTGGAAAGAAGGCAGAGGTTGACATGGGGATGGGTTGTTCCTTGTTCCCTGCCTGCCTCCTTTACCCCCTCTAACCCTAGAATAGTTCATCTTCTGCTGCCTTCATAGTCATGTTGCTGACCATGGTCACCCCTAGGCCCATCAGCTGTCCCTGTAATTAACTATGACAGCTCTTCACATTCCCGGGCTTCTCAGGCAGGCTTGTTACCATCCTGTGAGGCTCCTTAGCATCTTGCTGGAAGGTGACCAGGCAGACTTACTCTCTTTCCTTCTCAGGTTCCCCTACAGCAGCTCCCAGCCAGTGTCTCCTTCGTCTGGCATTGTGAACTCTGGTAAAGGGAATACCATCAACAGATTGCTCAATAGTGGTGACAAGAAGAACTTAAGCATATTAGTTCCTCCTGAAAGTTTTTAATGAATTGGAAAACTTATCTTCACTTACAGAGTTCTAAGATGCTCTTTTGAGCTGCAAAGAACAAAAGTGGAGCCATGGAGAACTGGGCTACTTGTACCTATGGACATAAGTGTGAAAGTCATCCATGTCTATGTCCTCTGTGAAGGGAGATTGAGAGAAAAGCTTCCTCCATGCCCGTGCTCCTGCTGTGGGCTGGTGCATCAGAGATGAGAGTAGAATCCAGGATACAGCAGCTAACAGGGAGTCTTTCAAAACAGCAAGTCTCTACATCACCTGGGGATCTTGTTACCATGCCCATTCTGATGCAGCAGGTTTACTAAGGGTAACTGGCCACTACCTGGTACTGCTGAGGAAAATGAGGGCATTTGTTGATTCTTCTAGAATGAAATCATTTCTGACTTCTTCAGGTAAAGCTCTGATGATTCCTTTGATGGTTCCTCCTTTTGTGGACCTGCTGAAACATGTCCCTTCAACTCAATTTCTCAAGTGAGAAAGAGACAGATGCCAGTGACCATGTCAGGAGTGCATTGCTTTGAAGGGACTCGAATGATCCTGTTAGGTTAGTTGAGAGTCCTAAGAGATCAAACCCGAAATCTGGAGGAGGCTATAGAGCTCTAGTCCAGTTCTCTTCTTTAATGACAGTGAAGGAAGTCGGGGGAGGGTTAGGTCAGTGACACAGCAGTTGCCTAGCCTGTGTAAGGTCCTGGGTTTGATTCTTAGGTCTGCATCAATCAGTCAATCAATCCATCAATTGATCAATCAAAGGACTGTCACCCATATGTTTAAGTAACTGACTTAGCATCAAACACAGTGTGACTCATCAATATTGACTGAATGCATCAGTGCCATACCTTATAAAAATCCATCAGAATAAGGGACTTCTTTCTTTTTTTAAAAAATATTTTCCACTGAGAGTTGTTCTACCTTAATTTCTGTTGCTATGAGAAACACAATGATCAAAACAACTTAGGAAGGAAAAGATTTGTTTGTCTTAAACTTTCACATCACAGTCTATCACATCAGGGTAGGGGCTCAGGTCAGGAACCTGGAGGCAGGAACTGAAGCATAGACCACAGAGAATTGCTCCTTATTGGTTTGCTTCCCCTAGCTTGCTCAGCTACTCTTCTTGTACAGGCCAGGCCAACCTATAGCCCAACATGATTGACTGAGCCTTTGTACATCAATTAGCCACTAAGAAAACCCCCCACAGATATGCCATTAGGCCTATTCAAGGGAGGCAATTCTTCAACTGAGATTTGCATTTTCTGGATTACTCTAGTTTGTGTCAAGGTGACAATAATGAACCAGCACAATAATTTCAATCTCACATTTACAGAGACCAAAGACTTTTGTGTATAAGGAGCATGTACTGTGGGGAGATGTGTGCGAGCAGAATTTTCCAAAAAAGCAAAGAATCTCCAGGTTTTTTTGCTTTTGTTTTTTGCTTTATCTGTATTGTTTTGGAGGCTGTCCTGGAACTCACTCTGTAGACCAGGCTAGCCTTGAACTCACAGAGATCTGCCTGCTTCTGTCTCCCAAGTGCTGGGATTAAAGGCGTGAGCCACCAACGCCCGGCTAAGAATCTGCAATTTTATGTGAAATGTGATTTTTAAATATTGGCAACTAATACAAATTTAGAATAGGAAACATTACAATTAAGACAGGTTTCCCAGAGAGGTACACCGGTTTGCTTTCGACATATGATTCATGTGCATGCCAGGGGTTGGAGAGTGGATGCCATGGTGCAGAGCCAAGACACAGTCCTTGTTCTCTTAGTTCTGATTCTCTCATCTTGAGGAAAGTTTCTTGTCTAAATAAAGAAAGGAAGCTTGCTGACAGGCAGGATGTGGGTGATGAATCAAACTGCAGAATTCTGTCTTCATGTATCCAGAATAAGATAAGACATTTGAAACATTTGAAGTCGGTTCAGAGAATTCTTGGAAACTGCATTCAGGAAGAGTATCTTGGGTGCTCCACAGCAGGCAACTGGGAATTTCTTTGAACTATTTTAATAAGAAGTCCACCAAAAGCGCCCAACATCACCTACACACTGACTGAGAAGGTCTATGTGGTAACCTCAGGGCAGCTAATTCAGCATGAACTATCTGTCTAGTAGAGACATTTCATTTGACTGAAGCATAATACATTGTGAAGCTTTATTGTCATTGTCAACTTGAGTGGACTGAGAGATACTTGAGGGTTTAGTAAAATACACCTCTGGGTGTGGTATGCCTATGAGGGCCTTTCTACAGACAGGTCACAAGAGCTATAATGGATAGAAAGGTGATAAAAGGTAGCCAGTGGAGGCCTGCTTGACAGAAGTAGGTCACTGGGAGATTGTCATTGTGACTTTATGCTGCCTTAGCCCTTTCTGGTACCCTTAATTTCTCTTCTTTCTGGTTAGTTACCACTATGTGACTCAACCTTATCTTCCATTATGATGGACTGATCCCTCAAACCCATGAGTCAAAATAAATCCTCCTTGTAAATTTTTTTCTGTCAGGTATTTTTGTCACTACTATGCAAAAATAACACACACATACACTCACATGCATGCATGCACACACACACACACGCACACATGCAGGATGAATTTTACAAATTGTAAGTATGCATGTGTCTTAGTTACTTTTGTTTATTTTGTTTGTGGTTTCAGAGGGATTTTAGTTCATGGATGATTGGCCATATGCTTCTGAGATAGAAAAATCACAGTGATGGGAATATATGATAAAAGACAGATGTTCAAATCATGGTTTAAACATGCAGAGAGCAGTCAGAAGCAAGGTCAGGGCTATACCCTTTAAAGTCCCACCACTAGTGGTCCACCTCCACTCACTAGGTCACCTATTAAAGGTTGCACAAGTGTTAAGAACACAAGCCTATGAAGGCCATCTCAGATCCAAATCATAACACCATGCAGCCAAAGCCCTGACTCCAGAAACCATAAGGCATAATCCAAGATGCCTTCATATTCCTTTTCCAGTTAATTCCCTCAAAATGACCACTGTTACAAACTCTAAAAGTATGGCTTATCTGTCTGCCTATCCATTTATCTTCTACCTGACTACCTAATGATGGGGACAAATTCTGAAAATTATACTATTTGGTCTTATCACTGCATGAACATAAAGAGAGATATAATAGAAATTGCTTGGTGTTAGCCCTTGCTGTAATAATGAGGCACAGTAAACATGAGATAGACAAGGCTGCTGTTGGTGTAACAATGAATAATGTTTCATTTTAACTCCTTTTCTGAGAAGGAGGAGCATGCTCTCAAATAAGGGTATAAGCATAATATAGCAAATCCACAACCAGAATGTTATCTTTACCCAGCTCCATGTACTGTTCCTTCTAACTGGGGCATGGTGAATCTGTTTCCATCAACATCCCCATGAACACACAAGTCATGTACTATATATACTATAGTAATAAACAACTACAGTATCTCTAGGAAGTAGGATTTTTTAAAAGCTCCATTATAACCTTATGGGACTATGTCATATTACACTATTTCTCAGGAGATATGATCAAATATTTGTTCACCCTAAAGAGCACCTGCTAAGCATTCGGGCAACTAAACACATCAGACAGTCTCCTCTCTTCAGCAGTCCTTATGGCTTATATAACCTTCGGAAGAGGACTTTGTGCATCTGATAAGTTTCAGGGAGTTCCTGAGACTTGCAAGTTGTTTACTTCCTGAGTTGCAGGGAGTTTCCTTTTAGAATTTCCTGGGTAAGCCTCCACTCAGGATAGAATGTTTCAACTCAGAGAAAATTGGTACAAAAGAATACTGTTGCTGATGAACAGAATCTCATTTACAGTTCATGACTACATATATATTCATGTTTGCTTTTCTTTACTCAGTGTTTTTAGAGAGCTGTTTTGTGGCATATCACTACTGTATACTATTTTTCTACATGTATATTCCATTATCTACCCAGTTATTAACATAGGGGTAATTTCCATTTGGGACTATTAAAAATGATGCCACCATTAGATTTTTTTGTAGCTACTTGACATGTTTCTTTGGGAGCTATAGAGAGGAATGGAGTTGCTGGTTTCTTTGGGAGCTATGGAGAGGAATGGGATTGATGGTTTATGGGCTACACAAATGCCATGTACTTGCACTGCCAACAGCTTTCAAATATGGCTATTTGAGAGCCACACAGCAGTGTTTGAGAGCTCAGACTGTGCCACATTCTCATGTTACTTACTAAAAAACAAAGCAGTTCTCCTGTCACTCAGTGGTGATGGAGAGTATACATTATTGTTTTGATTTATGTTTTTATGGTGAGTAATAGAATTGACCACCTAAAAATGTCCAGTGTCCATGCAGCTCAGATCACCAGTCCTTTTGTCCATTGAAAGAACAGGATGTTACTCATTCTCTAAATAGTGCCCCTTTGATCTAAATTTCTTAACATCAATATTGATCAACTTCTCCCCTTTGTTTATTTGAGCACTTTTGTTTTCAACCACTTCATGGGCATAGAGATGCAGTTCCTTAAATCTTATAGCATTTTACATTCACATTCTAGTTAGAAATTTGAAGAATTTTCCCCATATTTTAGTGGAATCCACCTCCCAAGTTCAGTGAACCCACAGTGTGGCTGAGAGGCTACATTTGAAGCAAGGGCCCCAAACCAGCTTTTGAGCTCCCCATCATGCACTGTCTGAAATACAGCTAGGCAGATTCTGGGGCCCTCAATTTCTCAATGAAGAATGAGCCTTCCTTACAATTTTCTCATGAGGAGTGACTGTATTAACACAGCTGCTATGCTTTACACAGGTGTCCTTCACCCCTCAGAGAGGAAGTGGCTGGGTCATGAGGGCTCTACCTTCATGAATGCAGTAATAGATTAATGGGTTGTCCAGGGAAGGACCTTCATTATGAAAGTGAGCCCTCTCTCTGACTCTTGCTTTGATCACCATGTGATACCTACTGCCAGGTCAGAATCCTGGGAAAAGACTTTAACTAGATGCCAAACATATGAATTTACCTTGTGCTAGGGATTAGAACTTTGTTCTTGGTTCTAAAAGTAAGAGCTAAATAAACAATGAACAAGATTGAAAACAGGAGAGTCTCTGACCTGTGGAGCTGCCTGCAAACAGATTAGATGGCCCCAGGTTTCTAGCTTTCTTGAGTTGTTTCCCATGTGGGGTAGACATTCAATGATGGATGCAGTACCTCACACACAATGAATGATCATCAAGAGCTGGGTCCTGTAGGACAATTGGCTATTGTCTGACTCCAAGCATCACAGATATTTCTGGGACACTGAGTCACAGATTCCAAGACTATTTTCTGAACTTAGACACTTGTTTTGCTCAGGTAAGTCTCTGGTGTACTAGGAGTAACATCATACATTATGTGCAAATTTCATTTGTCTTTTCTTTTTACAAAATATTAAAACTTTATTGCAAAGAACTTGCTGACCAAGGGGTGATATACAACTCTCAGGGGGGCAGGAGAAGGTGCTGAAACTGTGTGGGTGGAGAGAAATCTTCTGATACATGTCCCCAGCAGAGGAGAGTTGAACTATGTTACTAGCTATACAGTAGGGGATCAACAGAGCACAGATTCATTGGAAGGGAGGCAGAAAACTTGGTTACTATGCTGCTAGGTATCATAAAAATGTACATCTTATTGCTAGGTCACAGGGATCTTCAACTCTTGTAAGATTCTGGTCAACTGTCATTGATGCACTCATTGACACCAAGAATAGGGCATCTTACAATGACAAGCCACTCTAGGTTTAGTAGCTTGTTGATGCTACCTTCAAGGCACCAAGCCCAAAGATGTCTTTTGCCTCAGAGCTCCTGCTTCCCCACATTTTACTCCTCAAGCTCTCACTTCAAATGGGCCTTGCCAATTAAGTCTCCGATCCGTCTAACCTCCGAACCTGCTTTTCTCTCTTTTCCTCTGACCCTGTACTCTGTCACCAATAGACCACTGCATGCCAGCCTGCCTTTCAAAAGCTTCGTAGGTATGATCAGTGTCTTGAAGACTGAAATATTGCTTCATGTCTCTTCTTTTCCAAGTACAGTTTTTGCACAAGGTCAAAGTGGAGTCAAAGTAGGAGGAGATCACAGAAGACCCTGCTGTATGCCTGACAGGAACTCATATCCTCCCTGTCTTAGTGGGGTTTCTTTTGCTGTGAAGAGACACCACGACCACAGCAACTCTTATAAAGGAAAACATTTAAATGGGGCTGGGCTGGCTTGCAGTTTAGAAGTTCAGTCCATTATCATCATTGTGGGAACCATGGCCACATGGAGGCAAACGTGGTGCTGTCTTCATCTTGATCGGAAGGCAACAGGAAGTGGATTGTGGCACTGGGCAGTATCTTTAGCATAGGAGACTTCAAAGCATGGCCCCACAGTGACACACTTCTTCTAACAAGGCCACACCTCTTAATAGTGCCACTCCCTATGAGCTTATGGGGTCAATTACATTCAAACTACCACACTTCCTCTTCACCCTTCCTTCTTATCCACTTCCCATGCATGTAGTCAGAAGACTTAGCCTAGAGAAGAGACCAGATTTAACAATGTGAGTGAAACATTGCTTGGGGACAAGAAGGATCATGTATCTCTGGTGGTTCCCCTTGCCCAGCCCTGGTCTCCTTCACACTTCTAAATCCCTTCTCCACACTTCAGCTGAGGGGACCTGAGTTAATTTCAAGGGCTTTCAATGGCCATTTGCAATTAACTGTAAGAGAAATATCTCCAGCCAATTAGTGTTGGCGCATTTCCAGGGCTGTCACCGACCTACTCCGGAGCAATCAGACTTAATTATCTTGTTGTCTTTTTTTTGTGAATGCTAATCTCATTTGTGTGAATTTCTGTAAACAATTAGGTAAGTAGAGAGTGCTAATTTGCACGAAGCAAACTTGGATGAAGCAACTGCACTTCACAAACAGATCTAAATACTCATTTGAGTCTATCTACTAGTCAGGACCGGCCTCCAAGTAGTGCCCAAATCAGACTCCAGGAGCAGATATTTGGGTGTCTGAGATTGAAGGCTAGGGAGGTGTCAGCTTGTGTCTTTCTGAGTTCAACTTCTTCCAACCCAACAATAACCTGCCTGAATTATGCTAAAGAGCTACTTAATAACAGTAACTAATGGCTGTAGAGGGAGACAGCAAAGCACACAAGGTACACAGACTAGTGGGTGTTTGGGCAGACATTTCTGCATGCATTCGTGTCCAGCCTCCCTCTGGAAGTTGTACCCTGCTTTATTCAAGAACCATCCCCTTGCCTTTCCAGTCCTTCCTATTTGTGGGAAGACGAGTCACCGTCCCTGTGCTTTGGGCATGGGAACTAGACAACTCTACTTGGTCATCTATAAACAGTCTATGGCTTGTAATGGGAGCATGACCTATGACAGGCCAATGAAAATCATGGGGAATTTTACTTTTTAAGCACCTATAGTGGGGTTCAGTGGGCAGGGTTGTAAAAATGAGTATTTGGTCAGTCCAGAATGCATGCCAACACTTCAGGAGGTGAGTTAGGTCCATGAACACAAGGAAAAGACAAAGCAAGACAGGAGAGGGGAGATATTTAATACCAGTAGTTTATACCTGGTCAAGCTATGTCCTTGATCATTTAGTTATTGGCCAAGGCTATGGTATGGATATAGTTGAGTATATCCCATGAGGGTTTGTGTGTTGGCAGTTTGGTCCCCAGTGTGGACTTCAGGATGAGGTGGAATGTTTTGTTTTTGTTTTTCACAAAAAGGTTGTTTTAAAAGACCAAATCTTCTCCTTGCCCTTGGGTTTTCAGTCTCATGTGGCAATGTTTCTCCTTTGTATGTGTTCGTGCCTCAAGGCCACCAGTATGTCACAGTGAGCAGGACCCTCACTCAAGCTGGTACCATGCTGCTTGAACTTTTAGCCTTCAAATCTATGAGCTAAATAAATGTCCTTTTTAGAAAAAATAAAGTACCTAGACCTAGGTATTTTGTCATAGCAATGGAAAATAGGCGGACAGAGCCAACAATTCACCTTGTCCTCCTTAACGTATATTGTGCTATTGCTTGTAACTTGGAGTCCTGTTAGGGGAATATGTTTTCTCTAAAAATTATGGATTAACTATATACTGTCAACCATATGCAAAATGCAAAGCTTGAATTTCAAATAAAGCTCCACGGAGAGCCTGGATGATTAATCATGGTGCAATTAATCTGAAGGAAGGACTTCCATTTTTCATTGTTCCTTCATGGCAACCTTGAGGTACCAATAGCCTTTTTCTTCAGAGTCCTGAAGAATGTGGGCACTGAGCTCTTAGATGCCTGGCTTGTTGGCTTTTCTCTGATTGCTGGTCTAGAGATGGCCAGTTTCTTCCTGTGAGCCCACGCAGGTATGTTCTGAGTCACTAGGTTCTGGTTTCTCCCCAGTCTTTGTACACTTCAGCCTGGACTCTCTGATGTTCAGTTTTCCCCCTCTCAAGGTGAGTGTGGCTTTGGGGGACTGCTAACCCCAAATTTCACCTGTTTAATTGCTGCATTTTCATGCTTACCTTTTGATTCTCTCAATGTTTGCTACTGGATCTGAAGGAAGAAAAAAATCCCACACAGAGCAATTGCTGGGATTGGAATTCTGGCCCCTGTTAGGCTTCAGTAGAAGATCTCAGCTAGATGATACATGGAAGGAGACTGGTCTTGGGCAGTATGTTCCAGGAGGGACTGGATAGGGTCTTTTCATCTACTTCATGGACTTTACCATGCATCTAAACAGCAGGCAGGGAAAGGAGCTCTTGGAGTAAATATAAAGAAAACCCAGACTGAAAGCTGAGAGCTGTTTGTTGGCAAGCACGAGGACCCGAGTTAGGATCCTTAGCACTCAGACAAGACCTGGGTATGGGAGCACATGTCTGTGGCTCTAGTCTTGGGCACAGCAAAGATAGGTGGATTCTGAAGGGATTGCTATTAGCTAGTCTAGCAGAAATGACAAGCTCCAGGTTCAATGAGAGACTGTCTCAAATACAAAGAGACTGATAGAGGAAAACACCTGACATTGACTTGTAGCCACCACATTCACACATATGAGCGAGTATACTGGTACAACATGCATACGTCACCATATACATGTAACACATCCCATACCACCACCAGCAGCAACAGCAAGAGGAGAGCTACTAACAGGGCTGACACAGCTTGGTCTTTACTGAGAGAAAACTGAATTTTAAGACTGTCTATGTTTCTCTCAGGGATGAGCAAGGTGCTGTGATCTCACTTGGCTAGGCTGTGAGGCATCTGTAGTCCCACTTTGTGCGACACACTGTCTGTCCAGGTTCTGCTTGCTTTGAACATCTCCCAGGTCCTGTCTGGTACTCTATGAAATCAATGAATATTTAAATGTCATGCTTCCAGGAGCCATTGTCAGGGTAAATCTTTTGACCTTACCACAGGAGTAACCAAAATACCTCTCCAGTCTTTTGGTTTGATGAGAAGGGACCAGGGGTTTCTTTGGAGCTGGGAATGAAGAGTGTTGAATATTTTTTTTTGCTGAGGGCTGGACACTCAGAAGGCTTCCTGGATCTGGGCCTTGATGGCTGTCATTAGTGTTGCTTCTCAAATGCATCTGTTTACTTCTGGAGTTCGGTAGCACTGCTCTTCGTGGTCTCCCTGTTCTTAGATTCACTCACATGGCTGGTTCTGACCAAAGTGTTGTGAACAGGAATGGCATGTATTAATAGACAGGAATTACTGATCTGAGATCCTCTTGATGACATCATTGTTTTTCTTATGATCTTATAAATCAGAATGTTCAGTCTAGTGGCTTCCTTAACAGCCCAAATCCCTGAGTCCAAAGACTCCATTTTCCACGTTCAGGTAGCCTGAGTGTAGATACCCTTTTACAGTTTGAACTTACTGAAATTTGAAGAGTCACCCTTCACTATAGCATAAACCTGTTCTGACAGATAGACTCCAAAGCTCTGAGGCATTTGAGAAAAGGAGGCAGATACTCACCTAATCCACCCTCGCATCAGCCCCAAGCCCAGAGTGGAGGCTGAGGCAGGAAGATCACAGCTTTGAACCAGCCTGAGCTGCATAGTATGTTGAAGGCCAGTCTGGGCTGCACAGTGAAGCCTATCTTAAAACATCACAGTAAACCAAAAAAAAAATAGATAAAAAGACTGCATAAATGTTGAAGCAGTAATCTGAGCTCTCCAGTTTGGCTAGCAATGCTGTTTCTATAGCACTCAGGAGATTTCTGGTTATATGGGCAGCACAGCCCCAGCACACAGACACAGGGAACATCTTTCTGGGGCCATTTTTTTCTTTTTCTAAGTAAGACATGCTCGGGGCATCATCTGCTCCTGGGGCAGAAAGCACAAAAGAAATTGTGAATATAGTAGGAGCAAGTGGAGCTGTGGCTGTTGCTTCATTTGTTCTCCTGGAAATGTGTTTGGAAATGTGTGGGGCCCGGAAAGTGCCATATGGTGATGCTGGACCTGCAGCAATGGCCCAGAGAGCTTGAATGAGGATACAGATTGCACCATGGTCCTCTAGAAAGCAGCTTCAGCCCCAAGTCCCAGCCTCTGCTGGCAGGTGCAAGGTTGAGCCTGTGAGGCTACAAGAAGTAAGTGGCCGTGTGTCAGGGGACATGAGAGGGCATCACTCCATTCTGGGTGAGAGAGGGGATAACCAGGGCATAGCTTCTAACACTGACATCCTCATTGCAGGATTCCAGAGCTGGCCATACTTCAAAGAATATGCCCAATTTTGTTGCTCTCAAGCCTCATTTTTAGCAGGACTATAGACTGTGCCTTTCAGAGTTCGATGCTAGGACTTGAGAGAGAAGGTTGGAAGCACCACATTCTCCTATCATCTAAGAGGAGGTCAAAGGCAGAGCTACTTTTAAGGCAGGGATTGTTATTGTATTTAGCATCAGAAGAAAGTCTTGGGTCAGCATCCCTGATAAGTTACATCGCAGCGCAATGTAGAATGTAGGAGTGGTATCTGCTCCACCACATGCTTTATTAGCAAGAAAGGGAGTGAATATGGACAGAGCATGTGACAGACTTGGATGAAAGGTTCATTATGAAATGCATCACTTCTTTCAACGAATGCAACCAAATAAAAAATCTCCTATTGTCAAAGATGTGTCTTCCAGGTAGGTGGATGGAGTATAAAGCTGAGTCGACTCAAGTATAAGGAAAGATTGCCCTCCCTAGGTGTGGACCTCTCCGTCCTCCCTCCTGTGCTTCCTCCCTCTTGGCAGCAGTTGTATCAGTGAGTCATCTTTGGCTGCCCCACTTGTCTGCCCTTAGGATCTCCGGGCTTGGTCGTAGCCTTGGATTCTGGGCTGCTGTGATGGTTGGTTTCCATGTCAATTTGCCAGATTCAACTCACTTGAGTAGGAAATTTCAACTGATGGACTATCCTGACTGTCTTAACTAGTGTGGGAATGTTCACCTGTTGATTTACTCTGTAGCTGCTGCTTCTGGTTTCTTTGCTAAGATCAGAACCAGCCTTTCCAGGCTTCCATCACTGACTAGGGACTGTCTGCTCTCCAGGACCATTCCAGATTTTCTGTACTAGGATGGGTGAGGTATCCAACCCCAGGGACTGAGTGACTACCAGAGTCTCTGCCTCTCCAGTGTGAGACAGGTACTGTGGGGCTATACTGACCACTGAGATACCCAGCCTCAAAGACTAAGCAGCTAATGGGTTCTCATCTTCTCAGGTGTGGGGCAACTGCTGTTGGTAGTCCAACACAATCTGATTTAACAAATTCTTTGTGTATGTGTGTGTGTATGTGTGTATGTATGTATGCATGTATGTATATTTCATCCTATAAGTTTTGTTTCTCTAGACAACCCTGACTAATATAGCCACTTAGGATTCTGAGCATTCTCCGTAAAGTTAGCTCATATGCTAGCAGAGTCACTTTGTATTCTTATGACAATACCCTTCATTTACAGAACTCTTTAGACTTCCACATCCATTATTGCATTATCTTCTCACGGGCTTCTCAAAACTCACAGCTGAATGACCGCACTGAACATGTGCTATTTGTGGCTCCTTTCTCACCACCAGGAAAGCCAAAGGCATTTACACAAACGTTCAGTTAAGGACACTGTACCTCTTTGTTAGCACAATAGAGTCAGAGTTTTATTCATTTTCATCTCTGCTTTCTGTTTTGCTAGAATGTGCTTTTGACATTCAGAATTGTCCTTCTCCTGATTACATTATATGCATTCACACTTCACGTTTTCTGTGGTCTTAGAAAGAATTTATGTCCAGTATCCCCTTTCTTTATTCTTGTTTTACCATCTTCCCTTTCAATGAGCCACTGCAAGTGCTTTTGTGTCCCCACTTTTTAACCACAGCTTCCCCCCTTTTCCCTGTGTCCCCCCATCTTTCTTAATTTGATCCAGAAACTCCAACATTTCCCAGTGGTTAGTGTTGCCCTCTGTAACCACTGTGATTCCTCCTTTAGTGTTCTTAAAACAGTACTCAGTGATCATTTACTCATTTAGCCTTTGTACCAATGTTTATTGAACACCTGCGATGTGTTGGGTTCTGTCCCCAGCACTGGTGACATTCCATGTGTAGCCTCTGCTCTTATGATCTTCTACTTTTATAGGAAGCCTAATCAAGATTTAAGCAATTACAAATCATCATGCCAGGTAGTGACATGTGCTCTGAAGGAAGATGAAGCAGAGCAAGGTGACAAATAGGTTTAAGACTGAGTGAGTGCCTGAGGGAATGATGCTGGAGCAGAAATCTGCATGAAGTAGAGAGGCAATTATGTCCTGGAGGAGGACGATGCTGTGTGTGTGGAAGCTTAAAGACAGCAGGATGGTATGTTTTCAGGAGACAGCAACGTTCAAGGTGTCCTACTTTTTCAAGGGACAACAAGGTGGCTGATGTGGCTGAGCTCAGTGAAGGCATACAAAGGGAGATAAGGGGTGTTTGGAGAATTGGGTGCAAAGTCTTCAAGGTCACACACAAGCTCTGGAATTGAGCAAAGCAGGATGAGATGAACCTGAGAGTGAAGGGCAGGGATGTAATCTAGCTCATGTTACTAGATGCAAACTCTGATTTCAAGTTGAAGAGTACAGAGCACGCAGGAATGGAACAGAAAGCTCATTTAGGATCCCACAGTAGAAACCCAGGAAGGTAATGATCCTTTGGATAAGATGGTCCTGATGGAGGTCAGGAGAGACTGGATTCGAAGCGTACCTTGAGAGCAGAGTTGGTACTGATGCTCATGGGTTGCTCTCAGGGAAGGAGAGGACCTTGTATCACCCCTATGCTTTTGGATTCACTGAAACTGAGCAAACGGTGTAACCATGAACCAGGAAGGAAAACGGCTAATGAAAATTAACAATAGGAGACCAGAGACTTGAGTTTAGGCATGTTAAGGTTAGTATTTAATTGGAGATATAGCAAAGAAGCAACCGGAGAATTAGTGGAGACACTGTGGATGTAGATCAAGGTATAAATAATGTTTAAAGTCATAGGACTTGACAGGATCACCAGGGAGCAAGGGAGGAGGAAGAGGAAAATGACCTGGGGACACAAACCTTGGAAAAGTCAGACTTTTAAAGGTTAAGAAGAAAAGTGGGGATCAGCAGAGCAGAGAAGATTTAGAAGCAATGGGCAGTGATGGAGGAGAGAGCCGCAGAGTAATGGTTCCCTGAAGCAGGAGAGGAAATCTTTCAAGGAGAGAGCAGGATGGATGAGGTCCGTGCTTCTGTACTGAAATCTCAGGCATAAATGCTGTCCCCTTTGTAGATAAGGGGACTGATAAGTGGACCCTTTAAGTAGAAATTGGTTCTAGAGGAATACAAAGCAAAGGGGCAGGAGTCCACTTCGGACCATACCCCAGTGTTCTTTGCCTTAAATAACACTCCAAAGAAAGGATAACAATCCTGTATGTGTCAGTGGCACCATCCCTAGGTCAGTAGGAAAGTTTACTAAGAGCCTGTGAGCCAGCCAGAAGCAGCATCCTTCCATGGCTCCTGTCCGCTTTGGGTTGTTAAGAGAGTACCTCTGTGGAATAGTAAGAAGGTCTGCCTTGTGTTCCTGCCATGATTTCCTTCAGTTACGGACCATGGTCTGGAATTGTAAGCTGAAATAAACCTTCCAGGTTGCTTTGATTGGAATGTGGAGTGTTTTATCACAGCAACAGAAAAGGAAACCAGAATATTTTGGCTATGGTTTGAATAAGAAATACCAACCCCCACTCATGTTTTAATCCTGAATGACGTTTTGGTGGTGTCAGAAGATGGGGCCTTCCCACTGTCCTTGTGATGATGACCACATTCCACAGAGTAGATCCCAACCTCCCCCTTCCTCTGACATACAGGAAAGCATTTTTTTTTCTGTGGAGAACTTCTCTCATCACTTTGTATATCATGGGTATCCTTGCTATATTTTCTCATACTCCATACTCCTTCCCTCTTTAAAATGTTTCAGTTTTTTATATGAATCATCTTTTTAATATTTATTTTATTTTATTTTATGGGCACCATTGTTTTGCCTGCATGCAAGTCTATGTGAAGGCATTGAATCCCCTGGAACTGGAGTTACAGAGAGCTGTGAACTACCATATGGGTGCTGGGAATTGAATCTGGGTCCTCTGGAAGAACAGGCAGTGCTCCTAACCATTGAGCTATGTCTCCAGCTGCTTCTCTCAGTTTATCATCATATATTGAATACTAAGGTGACTCTTCATCTCTGTCCTTACCACTAAGCTTGAAGTTTATCTCTTTCCAGTTACTCTATTTCAGGAGATGACGACTAAAAGAGTTGTTGCACTAGGAGACCCATTGCCCTGGAAGATCTGGGTACCATTGCCATGACATCAGAGAGCTTGCTTTCACAGAGGTCCCCCTGCTCTGCCTCCGAGTGCTGGGATTAAAGGCATGCACTACCACCACCCAGCAAAAACCACAGGCCTTTTGCTTTGTTTTGTTTTTCAGTTTTTTTGAGACAGGGTTTCTCTGTGTAGCATTGGCTGGCCTTGAACTCAGAGATCCACTTGCCTCTGCTAGGATTAAAGGCGTGTGCCACCACTGCCTGAAAAGTGCATTCAAAAAAGGTATTTTAAAGGACTAGAGAAGTAGGCATTCAGGGAAGGGCTTGTTACAGATGGTTATGAACCTCCATGTGGGTGCTGGGTACAGAATTCAAGTACCACCAATTACTCTTAACCACAAACCATCTCTTCACCCACTGCAGTGTGTCCTTTTAAAGTCTGTTATAGCATTTCTTATTTCTTTTTCACATATCTGGATGTCTTTGAATTTCTTCTTTCAGGGAGGATGGAGGGCACTTTACCCTCTAAGTCCTGGCATAGAGATGTTCTTCCGCTATGCTTTCTCTTGGATGCGCCTTGTGTCATGTCCACCAGGAATATCTGGACTGTGCTGAGCACATGATTCTCCTGAGGAGTTCATTGACTTTCTGGCTGAGAAGTTCTGAGTGGAGCTAAGATGATTCCAACAGGCTCTGAGGATACTGCTGCTACTCGTCCATGGACCATAATTTGAGTAGCAAGAGTGAAATTGAGTGTTACAGTCTCTGTTATCCCATTAGGCATTCCACCTCACATTGTCAAATAGCTTTTGGAAATTTACCTTGCTCTCCTACCATGAGAACCCCATCCTTACACTGTTATATTGAAAACTGTGATGCTGGAGTCAACCAGAAGACACTGAACTTGCTACGCAGTGACAATCTGTCTGCTAAAGCTAAGCAGAGTTTAGCTGAGAGACAGCTAGAAAGTTGTGATATCTGATGCCATTATTTGGGCTTCTGGGTTTAGCCGTACCTAAAGATTTATCACAGAGTTTCTCAGTCAGTGAGTACTTTCCTCCAGGCTGGTCAATGCATGCCATAAAGCCCCAGTGGTGAACTGCTTAGAGGCAATTTCCAAGGTATAAGGATGCCTCCAACCCTGGATGAGCACTGGAACATTCACTGCATGATAATAAGGCAAATGACTAAGCTTGTCTGTAGAGCAAGCCCTCTGCATATGGACATTGCACATACCCATAAACTATGGTGTGGTTTTTCAATGCAGTATAGATAATGTAAAGATCAACTCAAGATCATTAACATGTCCCTTTCCTTATCATTACTTTATGCTTCATGTTGTTGAGTTCCTCTTTTCCAGTTCTTAGAATACTTTATGGATTATTTTTGCAAGCTGTAATCACCCCACTCTACCATGGGATATCAGACTATATTCTTCTTTTTTTTATCATCCTCCTTCCCTTTCCTTATTGTGATCTTTAGTAATTATTATTCTATCCTCCCCATTTCAAGATCAACTTTTTTTAATTTCAACATATGAGGGAGAATTCACAGAGGACTTTCTACTCCTGGATAACTTCAGGTAGTGTCCTCCAGTTCTGTTCATTTTGCCATGGAACTACAGCATTTCATTTGTTTTATAGCTGAACAATATCCCATTGTGTACCTATACCACATATTGCCCACTTGTTCACTAATGGATACCTTGGTTGGTGCCATATCTTGGCTGTTGTAAAGAGTGATGCGATAACATGGGGCTATCAAGTATCTGATTACTGTGTTGAATTCTTTTCCATAGAATGCATACCCAGATGTGAGATGTTTGGGTTGTATGATGGATTTGTTTTTAAGGTTTTAGGCAAATCTATATTGTTTGAGCTCCTCTTCTGGGACTTGATTCAAGGATTATTAAAACTGGAACTTTAAAAAAGGATCAGTAGGTTGGATTGGCTTTTTTGCTTCTTTTTAATTGGTGGTGGTGGTGGTGAGCCACCAAATATTATTGATAAAGGACAGTTTTCATCCCAGCTATTTACTTAGAAGCAGGAAAGAAATATTGTGCCTAAGAGGTCTTCTGTGCCAGGCATCTAAGAGAAGCAGTCAGATCACCATATATTACTACAAGCTCAAGACTGATTTCATACAAGGTAAGCTAAGATCCTCAAGATCACAAAAATATTTACTTTCCAACTAACAGAGAAGACGATACATACTTAATATCATTTAGTGTTTGTGGGCTGGAATTTGATCACAGCATTGATGAATACCTGTGACTTAGGACAATTCACATAGCTACAGTCAAGCCTGGAGTTGTGATCTGTCTGAAAGCCTATTTTGTGTAGGGCAAGAATTTGCATCCAAGCTTTCTCAAACCAGTTGACAGATGGGAAATTTGCCACATGGGCCTCATCACTGGGGTGCCTCTCAGTGTGGTATCTGGCTTCCTCCATGGTTAAGGACTGAAAAGAGAAGAAGAGAGAAAACACCTAAGACACAGTACAGTATTTTTATATCCAACCTATCAAAAGCAAGTCTACACATCCAAGACATGCACAGACAGGGTAGATGTGAATACCAGCAGGTGACAATTGTGGAGGTTATCTTAGAATCTGCTTAGCACAGAAAATTATTGAGAAATACAACTGTCACATTGAAGAGACACTAGTCCCTTGTCCAGTGCCTTTTGCTTTATGCTCTGGATCAGAGGTAAAACTTTCACAACACCCAGGCACAGAAAGTATATTTCTTATGCCTCATAAGTTGGTGATGGTCGAGGCATCAGATGAGAGGAAATCCTCAAAGCTTGGTCCCCAGGTGGCATGAGAAGAGGATACTGATGAGCATGGAACAGTGTGGGTGGGACCCAGCATAGAACACAGCAGTCGGTGTGGTGAGTGTTGTCTGCACAATGTCAGCAACCAGCTGCACTCCCAGTAACTAGGATTTTAGAACACTGTGCCAAGACAGAAACCTCAAGCCTGGCTAAGAAGGGCCAAGTTTTTCAATTCCTTTAAAGTTCACAGGCCTAGCCTCTAGGGAATGATTGCTAAGAAGGTGTTATCCAAATGTCCTTTGTCCATACTCAGGTGTGGAAGAGGTATCTAAGGCAGTAAAAAGCAGGAAGTCAGGCAGGCAACAAGGACCTGTCGCACTATTAATCAGGAGATCTTTCTGTTTGCTGAAGGACCTCAGTGAACACTGAAGTCACTTCCCTTCTCCTTCTGTCACCTTCCACAGTTGCTTCTCTCTATCATTATGACATTAGGTGTTTGAAACCACACCTACCATTAGTTTCTAGGTGCATGGGCCTGGAGATCCACATCAGAGCTGGAATCAGAGGGATGCATATTTTCCAGTCTTGGTGGACCTGCCTGTGAATACAGGGCATGGATGAGATGCTGAGCTGCCTTCCTTTGTCAGGAAAGACACGTGGGTGTTATGGTTATATTGCAGATGGTAGCATCCTGTTCACTGGGAACATTTTGTAGAAATGAATATGAAGGAAGAAGGGCATTTGAGTGTGAGATCATCGGGCAGAATAGAGTAGACTGTGGCAGTGGTGGATGTGGTCCTTCTGGTGTGCCTTCATCGTCTCATCTCCTACTCCTCCCGGGGCCTCTTTTGTTCCCTATTCTGGGAGCTGGTGAGATGGATGGCATCAGCTATCTGCTCCCCACTCCCCACCCCTGCACCCAGGGTTTCTGACTTTTGGATTGAGACATGTTTGAATTAAAACAGATTGATAAAAAATTGTTTGGTCTCATATATTTTCCTTACAAACTTTACAATTATCTTGCCATTTAGTGGACTAGAAGATAATCTGTGAGAGAGGGTAACTGAGGTGGACATAATCAAATACATTGTATATATGCATAAGATTGTCAAAGGACAAATAAAAGATATTCTAAAAGAAGATTTTTAAAAAAATTTTTAGAAATTTCTTTTTATTTTGTGTGTACCCTTCTTATTTGTTTTATGTCGAGTTGATACAAACTAGAGTCATCTGGAAAGAGGGAATCTCAGCTGAGAAAATGCGTCCATCAGATTGTCTGTAGGTGAGTCTGAAGAACATTTTTTTGATGAATGGTTGATGTGGTATCACCTGGCCACTGGGGACAGTGCCATTCCCAAGCAGGTGGTCCTGAGTGGTAGAAGAAAGTAGGTTGAGCAAGCCATGGGGAAACAAGCCAGAAGCAATGCCTGCTTTTGGGTTCCTGCTTGAGTTCCTGCCCTGACTTCCCTCAATGATAAATTGCAATTGGGGTGTGTAAGCCAAATAAACCCTTTCCTCCTAGAGTTGCCAAAAGGTCAGTGTTTTATCACAGCAACTATGAGAATGTGCATGGGAATTTTGCCTGTGCATGCCATGTGCTGATGGAGATCAGAAGAAATTGTTGGATCCCCTGCTGATGGAATTACAGGATGTATACTGTCTGACAGAGATGCTGGGAACTGGACTCAGGTTCTTGGAAAGAACAAGGACCTTAAACACTTAAGCCACCTCTTAAACTCCAAGAAGAAGCCAACCTTGAAATTAAGCTGTTTTTATAAAATAGAACAGTAGAGAACTTGCTAAATCTTTTACCCACAAGTTCAAGATATATTTCTATTGGGAATTCTGTTTAATATTCATCAAAACCTTTTGACCAGCAGGGTTAGGTCTTCAGTTTAAGGGTATTTTCATCAAATTATTTTGCCTGTTTAATGTACCTTATTCCCCCTCCCCCACCATCAAGTACATCATTGAATCTTTTGTGAGTTATCTGTTTGCAAGACCATTTCTCTCGTGAATTTACTCCTCCATTTCCTCTAATTTTGGGTGGGTTCATCAAAAATCATCCTCCACAGTGCTGATGTGATTTTTTTCACGCTGTTGATTCTTTTCTCCTCTCTTCTCATGCATTTACAACAGTTCTTTTCAAGTGTATAATAGTAACGCTCCCTGCTTATTTCATCTAGTTCCCTTTTATAACTCCCTCTCAGCAGCTGCCTTTTGATCTCGCTGTGTTGCCTTTTGTTTTAATATTGTTGACAATATGAGATGAGTGTCTAGAATTTATGTCTGTTTCCTGCAGTAAACCTTTTGAGAAAGAACACACTTCCATTGCTCCTACAGATTACCCTTTCCATCTGTGTTTAGAATCTCTTCATGGGTTCCATATTATTTTGTGTCTGACAACAATGAAGTATCTTTTTGTGTCTAGAATCTCCAAACTGGATGGGTGGATTCTTCTGAGATCATTTCAAAGAGGTTTTAGGCCTGGATGTTGCCTGAGGATAGAGAAGTCTGTCTGGGTGGTATATTTTCTGAGACAAAGTCACAAGTCAGGGGCACTCATCTTTGTCAAATATTTCCATATTGGGGGCTATTACATTGGGAAGAGCCCCTGTGATGGTTAACCTTAACTGTATACATGATGGGATTTGGAATAACTATGAAGACAAGCCTCTGGGCATGTTTGTGAAGGAGTTCCTAGACTGGGTTCATCGAGTTGGAAAGACCCATGCTAAGTGTGTGTGGCAGTATCTGTGGGCCAAGGTTCTGGGCTCAATGAAAAGGAGACAATGAGCTGAGACCAGTGTTAATTGTTCTGTGCTTCCTGACTATAGATACAACCCGACTAGCTGCCTCAAACTCCTGCCACAATGATGGACTGTACCCTCAGTGTGTGAGCCACAGTAAACCTTTCCTTCCTTAATTTACCCTTGTTACAAACAATTGCTTGTTTATTGTGGTGTTTGTGTGTGGAGGGGGAGGGAATTGAAAGAACTTGCAAGTCTGTTCTGCCCTACCATGTGGGCATTGGAAATCAAATTCAGGTTTCTGTGCTTGGCTCAGCACAGAGTTCTTATCACAGAGACATCTTGCTGGGTATGTCATTTTCATATCAGTGAGAAAAGTGGTTAATATAGTCGTATTTTGTGGAATAGTGGTGATGTTTGTAATGCCCTACCCCACCCTATTTGTTGTTCAACACTGCTTCTGATACCCTGATCTGTCACAGTGGTTGCCCTTGAACTTTCCAATTGTCCTTTCTGGTGGTGCTGCTGCTCAAGAGGAACACGCCCTCCCACATTACTGCTGCAAAACTTAACACATGGGACTTCTTAGTGTTCACCAAATCTTCATTTGTTATGTGTGAATCTATGCAACCAAGCTCTCGCATCTACCATCATTGTTTGTTCCTATGCTGAGAATATACCAGCATATATTGCCACCCTTCCAAATGTTGCCCCTCTTTACACATCTCATCCAGTGATCCCATTTTACTACAGGTACTGGTAACATTTCTAGCTGGAGTTACATCTCTTGAGCCTTCTACACAACTCTATTTTACATTTGGTAAGTTGTGCTTTAATTGCTTCTTCAATCTCCCAAGTTTGCTTAGGAGTTCTAAGTTGTCAGGGCTGTGCTTTAATCATCTCTATGTTCCTTCTTTGTTCTTGGCATCTAACAGACATCTCAGCCATTGCCTGTGAACTAATTGAGTGAGGAAGCTTGATGTGGCAACAAACAGGGTCTTCAACGTGAAAGCATTTCCTTTGTCTTTGGTTTGAGAGAGAAGTGGGTCGTCCCGATGGAAACTCAACTGTGACTGGATATTAAAGGTGCAGTTCTCTGGGCTTTGTATCTTGTCTCTGACAATTCTCCCTTGTATAAGCACAGACTAGCCCACAGCTCCAGACACATTGTCTTTGCTCCTTAACAGGTACAAGTACTTTCAGCCATGTCTGACTCTTCAAAACCAATCTCTGCTAACTGTTAATTGGGAGAGGCTTTTCACTTGAAAAAAAGACAACCCACTTTCTCATGTTCTTGCTGTTCTGAATGAGTCTACCTCTGCAGCAAGGTGCCTGTCTGATTCCTGACAGATGAGTGGAGTGGAAGGCGCCAAACCCTGCTAGGCATCTGCTATTTTCAATAAATATTTCAACCAAAGGTCAATGAGACAAGAGGATGTCTAACCTTAAGTTCATCTTGTCTAATGGTTCTGGAGGGCAGATGGAATGAAGCCAGATGAGATATATGTTCTACTTTTCCTTAGAACCTATCTACGGATGAGAACTGCATGCTGTTATGTCTTTAGATGCAAAGAGTCAGCTCAGTAATACTTTTGGGGTCCAGGTTCTTGACTTCCTGTTTTGAGCTGTAAGGCAGTCTAATTATTATAAAAATTATAATAATTGTGGTGTATAATTTCAACTCCAACTTCTATAGTGAACATTTCTGCTGCCTTTCACTCCAAATGATTTATCCCACAGCATTGTGACCCTTGGCTCACATTGACACTGACTTCTGTTTTCCCCTTACTCAATTTCTCTGCTAACCAGTCAGTGGTAACTGGAGGATCTCTGACTTCCCTAACTCACTGGCAAGTTTTTAGAGAGAATCTTGCTTTAACATGGGGTTTTTACTCTTTGGAGAACTGAGAGGCCCAAAAAGCTAAGGAAAACAGTAATTTGGATTATTTCAGGCTAATCATGTATAATTTGAAACATCTTAAATTGGGACAGGAAGTCATCACTGAGATTGTCAACCCCCAACCTCCTAAACACGAAGGATGATTTATTTCAGTTTTCCCAGACAGCATATTAGAAGTTATGCCACAGTCATAGTCTCTAAACTACATTGTAATCACTTGTTTGACAAATAGGACAGAGTCCTGTCTTCATAGGACGGTAAACGGGTTTTACAAACACTCTTTGAAACAAGCAGGCCATCCATTGGGGTTTGGAAATCTTCCTGCTTTGAGAGACTCTCATAGGGATGATAATTATAATTTGATTTACTCTGTTATGTTCCTGTGGTATATTCACAGCCCGCCATGTTCCGCAGAGGTTAGAAGTAACAAGATCTTTAAAATCTCAGAGTAGTTAGTGGAGTTTGAATATTGTAATGTCCCTGCAGGCTCATGATTTTAAGCACTTGGCTCTCAGTGGGCTCTGAGATTTTGGGAGGTTCTGGAAAGTGGGAGGTGGAGTTCAGCTGGAGGGCATGAGTCTTTAGAGGCAGTCTCTTAGGGGGTATGCGACCCCTGCCCATCTCCAGTTCTGTGCTATGCTTCTTCCTGATTCACAAAGTTGTGAACAGCCTCTTCCATCACCATGAATGGATTGCTCCATCACCTTCCTTCACCAGAGTGGATTCAGACCCTCTAGGATCATGAGGAAGTTGTTTCTGTCAGACATTCTCATCATAGTAACACAAAAGACAATGAAGAAAACTAAGAATAGGATTGTAGAAAAGGACTGATAGTAGGGATTTTGATACAGACTGGAAAACCCTTTGATTCTGGCATTTAGGGATAAAGATGGATGGCATAGACATGGTTGTATATTCTTAAATTATATTTTAATTTAGTCACCTTTGGAAATTCCATACGTGTATACAACACATTCTTATTACATTCACATTTTTACACACCCCTCTAATTCCCTATGGTTCTCTTTAACACATCTTCTTCCCAGCTTCACATTTTCTTTCTTTTTCATAACCTACTAAGCCAAGTTCATGTGTCTCTATGCACACTGGCATGGGACATTCACTGGAGCATAGGCAACCCACCAGAAGCCACACACCCAAAGAAAAATGACTGTCTGTCTTCCAGAAGTCTCCAGCTGTCAAAAGCTCCTCAGATAGGGTTAAAGCCCATTTTGACCTTTATTCTTGTATAACAACAATCTAAAACACATATCACATAGCATCTCTAGTACAACATACTCATTCTGGGGGCCCAGCTCCAGCAGGGATGGTTTGTTATGGTTTTAGAAATCTGAAGACCCAGCTTGGAAAAGTCAATAGCTGGAGCCATCTGGGGTTGTTGATGTTGTCTGTGAACTAGGCCTCAGCTGGAACTAACTCATCTGGAATGAACACTCTGCTCTCACGCAGGGGCCTGAACGTCCTCACACCATAACAGCCTCAAGGCAGTGACTCCTCACTCAGTGCTCACTGTTGAAGTGCATGAGCAAGGTGGGGGTTGTGCTGATTTTTATGACATCACTTAGGAAAACACAAAATGAATCCCCTGTATTCTTGTTCAGATTGGTCACAGCTTCAGGAGTTGTAAAGTAGGGATATAAACCCATTTCTTGATGACAAAAGTGTTAATGGATATTGGTGACAAATTTTCCAAACCATCAAAGATTTAGTTTATTGTACCCACCCTACTCTAAGATTTTGAAGGATTCTTCCAAGTATCCTACCATATATAGCCACACCATTCTTGAGTAAATCTCAATACATCACAAGTAGATGTTGAATAATTATCCATGGCTTTTCACTTAAGAGGCCAATAATTTCCTAGATAAAAATGTTGCTATTATGTTGGGAAAATTTGATTTTTCTTTTCTTTATTCCTTCCTTCATTCCTTCCTTTATTTTTTTGAGACAAGGTTTCTCTGGGTAGCCTTGGATGTCCTGGAACTTGCTTAGTAGACCAGGCTGGAATCAAACTCAGAAATATACCTTTCCCTGCTTCTCAAGTCTGGGATTAAAAGAGTGCACTGCCACCTGTCAGCCGAGAATTTGATTAAGATGCCCTAATCAATAGTAAAACTAATACATTCTGCAAGAGAAAACAAAAGCCACTGACAGTGTAGAACATAGTTGTGTTCATGAGATGTAAACCCCATGGAGGCTGAGGCAATCTGTTGTTTGCTTTATCTGAATCTTGCACAGTTCTTGACAACATAGGATGTGTTCATTAATACTATTCTCCAGATGAAAAAAGTAACCTTCACCTGAGTTGGTCTCCAAACTCCTATGAGTTGAGGAAAAGGCTTGAAGACATAGCTATGGGAGATAAATCTGTATCAAAGAGATCATTGTAATATGAGTGGCCATGACACTGACTTTGGATAGGGAGACTACTACAAAACCGCGGTGCAGAAAGACTTTATCTGGGGTATTCCAAAGAGGGAATCTAGGAACAACAGCCAAGTGGTTTGGGATAAGCTTTGCAAGTAACTATCTGGGTATAGAATGTACTGAGAGCTTTGTTTCACTATATAAGAAGGGTAGAAAATATTTATCTGTATCAGGCAGAAGAGATTAATATTGTGGGGCAGATGGTAGTTCATTCTGATCTGCAGTCCATATTTGATATGAGTGAGTCAATGCTGGAAGCACTTGAGGCACTATATCATTCTTATTTTTGATTATTTTGGTATTTTAGAAACACTTTATTTACATATCCATCCCCCCATTCTCTCACCCTCCCATCCTCCCATACTTCCCACCAACCCCCAACCCACCCCCACCCACTCCCCAGGGATAGTGAGGCCCTCTATGAGGAATCATCAAAGTCCATCACATCATTTGGGGGAGGGCCCAGGCCATCCTTCCCAAACCTGGGCTGCAATAGTATCCCTCCATTGGAAATGGGCTCCCCAAGTCCATTTGAGGCCTAGGAATAAACTCTGGCTCCACTGTTAGAGGTTCCATAGACTGTCTTGGCCTCCTGGCTGGTACCCACATTCAGAGGGCTTGGTTTGGTCCAATGCTGGTTCCCCCAATTTACAAGTAGGGTCTGTGTGCTCTCACTAGATCAGGTCAACTGTTTCTATGGATATCTCCAGTTCTGTCTTGGTTCATTTGCTCATCTCTCTTCCCTCTCTGCAACTGGATTCTGGGAGTATGGCTTAGTGTTTAGCTGTGGGTGCCTGTTTCTGCTTCGATCAGCTACTGGGTCAAGGCTCTAGGAATGGTAACCAAGGTAGTCATCAATCTCATTATAGGGGAAGGGTATCAAAGGCAGCCTCTCCACCACTGCCTAGATTCTTAATTGGGGTTATTCCTGTGGATCCCCTATCACTATATGATTCTCAGCTCAACTGAATAGGAAAGTTGAGGACCCATGCCACAGACAATTAAAACCTGTGTGGGGCATGTGTTATTACAACTTGCTCTTTATTTTTCCCATTCTATCAAGTGGTTTCTTGTAAAACTCTTGAGGGTTTAGGGACAGACTGGAAAAGCATCAGTGGCAAATGGGATGTCCATAGACTCTAGTTGAGGCTCATGAATGCTGGTAGGAGTGCCCAAGAACAGTAGTCCTGACAGTAAGACCTCTGATGTAGCATCCGTGTCACAAGAACTGTCAGAAGTGAGAATTCTTGGCCTTCACAACTAAATCAGAAACTTAGCTGCGGCACTCAGAACTCTGTTTTAGCAGAAAATTCAAAAATCCAGATAAAGGCTGAAGTTTGAAAACCAGTGAAATATAACATTATGGTTTTTCTTCACTGGAACTAATTTTACAAAACCCCAAGTTTCTTGGAAACTTATCACCCCTCACATTTCTTTTCCCCACTCACTGGGACACAGCTTATGGCTTGTTAGATTTCCAAAAAGAAACCATGAATGCAGCTCTCATGTCAGAGGATCTCAAGAGATATGAGATATCTTCTGGCTTCCTTAGCCTTCCAGAGTCTTTCTTGAAATTCAAGCATCTGATGGGACCTTCCTCAGTCCTCCAGGAGGACCTGTACAGAGCTGGTAGAGACCCTGTTCTTAAAGGATTTGGACACCTCTGAGGCTTCAGTGTTCTTATCACTTTGTAATAGATTTGTGTATGGGTTCATTGTTTTTATTTGGACGTACGTCATTCACCTGAGGTGACTAAAATTTTGTCCTGTTCCTGGAGAGCAAATGCTAAACTGTCCTCAACTTGGGATCTGTAGTTCAGAGCCTTTTCCCTTGCAGACTGTCCAGCTGAGACCCAGAGACGTGATCCAGCTTGTACTCAGATCTCCAGCCTTTCTTCCCTGAATCCTCAACCTGACATTAGAAATCCCCAAAGCAGAATGAATGGGGCACATCTCCATTTAAAACTCGTAAGGAAAAGTAAATGTCAAGATGTTTTTTTATAGTTTAACAACATTGGTATATGCAAATTGCACACCACTATTCAGAAGATATGGCATGTTGGGATTAATTTTCCTTATTGTTACTTTAAGTAGAAATGACGAGTCATCTATTTAACTAACTCAAACACATTGAATGGAAAATAAAATCACTGCCCTAGAGTCCTTTCTGACACTAATGCATTCATGTTTATCTCTGCCTTCCCATTCTAGTAGACAGTTGTGTCTGTGAGAACATTTCTAAAAGTGTTTCAAAGGAGGAGGAAGCTGTGCTTATAGTCTTAGCTAGATATGGTTGGTGACTGTTTGGTACAGAATGAGTTTAAAGCCTATGGTGAAGGCTTATAAACTAGTGTTCAGAGTTGAGTCTTCGTATTGTTGAACCCTCTGCTATTGTCTCTGTGGCTGGTACTAGTATTTGAAATGTCAGATACAGAAGTTACGAAGGATGGATATAAAAGAACAAAGACAAGGTGGGGACCTGTGGACACAACTGAGCATCCAATGAGAACAAACCAAACTGATGGTTCATGTCTTATGCCTCCTATATTGGCTGGAGAATCTGGTAACCCTGTTCACAGAACCCAAGGGGCAGAAAAACTAAAGGAGGAGCTGGGCAAGGAGGAGCAATGCAGGCTGTAGGTCAGTAACAATAGCAGGAGCACAGAAACCAAATGATGGTGCTTTACTCCCAACTTCCAAATCTACTGAATTTTCTCCTGTTCACCAGAATGACATGGCAAGACGATTCTGAAATAGCTGTTCAGCCTACCGGAGAGGTTGTATTGCAGAAAAACCACACAGGGCTAACAACATGACCACTCTGTGTGTATGTTATGAGGACTAGGTTAAGGAAGCACCCATGGCTATTCGCTGTCATTATGACAATAATCACATCTGGGTCCCACTGTGAGGAGTCATCTAAGTATGGAAGAGGCTGGAACTGTAAACTCTTGATCTCAGGTTCCTTACATTCCAGTGTAAGAAAAAGTATGTGCAGATGGGACATTATGCTTTTGACAGCTGTCCGTGAGGATGATGTCTCAGTGATTGTTCTGTTCAGATGGACCAATCTGAGGCTCTTGATCTATAAGCATTAGAACCCTTCTTATTTTAGTTGTGTTCAATGCACATCTATCATATGCACATTTTGCACTTTCTGACATCTTACATTCTGTGACAGGAACTATTTAAGTTTTCCTTTATGACTCAGTCGTCACTGGGAGTGTCAGTTATTGTAATGTTCTATAATGGTTCCAGTTGTATTTGGGGAAATTTGAGTTGACGCTAAATGGCCCCATGATTGATATTATTCTTCTTTCCCTCAGCTGGCATTTGTCATGATTTCCACTCTTCTTGCTGATGGTGGTACTGCCCCTTCTAATTTTCTGCCTCCATCTGCTATAGATTGAGAAATTGGATAACTAAGCTTGTTTAAACTGTGCCCTACGCACAATAAAACAAGCCCCAATGAGACCTGAGCCAAACTCATTTTGTTGTAATTTCCCCCTTCCTAAGAGCAATGCAATTTCAGTGGCTGTTTCTTCTATTGTGAGGGTTACTAAGAATCTCAATGTGCATCCAGGCAGAATGGAGGAGTTCTCAGCAAGCAAGATCATGTGATGCCTAGTGGCTTGGCTCTCTGTGCCAAGTTTCTCAAAGCTCTAATGATGAGAATTGGCAGGAAGATGTAGTGACCATCCTATCACTGGAAAGTATGTGGGCTCAAAGGAACCTTCTTGTGGTGACTGGGATCATTGTCTCACTGGTTACAACAATTAAAATCCATCAGGATGTTCCTTGGCCCATGGAACTTGCATTAGTAATTTGAGTTTATTGGTTGCATATTGTATTGCTATTTGATTCTAGATTGTATCATTGTAAGAGACTTACAACATGGAACTATACATAGGTTCACATACTGTGTTTAACAGCAATCTGCATGCTTGTAGGTGGGGAAGCAATTTCTTTTGAAAAGAAAAGTAACTTCCCAGTAAGCTTCAGCCTGTCTGTCAAATTATTCTAAGTTTGGATTTCTACTAATGTTAAGAAAAAAACCCTTTCATTCTGCCCATCTAGGGACTGTTTTCCCCTTCAGTCTATAACCAATATTTAGTTTTGCTCTGCAATACCATGTAGCATAGTAATAGAAATGGGCTCTGGGTGCAGGAGATGTGAGTTTAAATCACACCTCCTCAAAATCACTAGTTGCATGACCTTGAACACATTAAATTTCCTGTGTCCCAGTTTCCTCATCCATTCAAGAAAGATAACACAAGTGAGCACCAGTTAGAGTGAATCTGAAGAGTAGTTGAAGCAGTGCTTGCAAAAGGGTGAGAATCATTCCCCCCCCCCAAGACAAGCATTTCTTTAACATGTTGGCTATGGGTTCTGGCTTCTCAGTCACTCCAAAGCCTCCAAGCATAAAACGATGCTGCTGAAATAAAATGAAAGGAAAGGGAGAAGAGACAAGCACCTGAAGTTAATAAAAGTTAATAAAAAGTATTGCTATAAATCCAACTTATTTAATTACAACAATTTTTAATTAATTTCAAAGGAGACTGGGCATCCTCATCAGTGTTTGGCTGGATGCCTGTGCTTGAGGATTAAAAAGTGTGTGTGTAGGTGTGTGTGTGTGTGTGTGTGTGTGTGTGTGTGTGTGTTGGAAGAGAAGACACATGCCCAAGTAATGTAAAGCTTTTGCAATGAAAAATGAATTCAGCCGTTGAAACCCTGTACAAAGTGAGAGTATCTTCACATGACAGACAATACAGCTTTTGCCTGTCACAGTCATGCTTGCATGTAGAAAGGAGAGCACTGATAACATGAACCCCATTGTCTTCAATACAGAGGAGTAAATTTGATTTCATCTTTTTAGTTCTAGCATGAGTCCTGGACCACAATGGGACCCAGAGTAATAACTAAAGAATGAGTGGGTCAACAAATCAATGAACAAATAGAAGAAAGGAGAACTAGGAGTTGTCAGCAGAAGTCAAGAACATGCATCAAAAGGGAATATACAGAGAACATAGGAGAAAGAGAATAATGACACAAATTGGTCCAGTGATGTGAACCTTCCTCTGATGGTTCTGTATGGTGACAGGATGATCTGGAAGGTAAAACTAATGCAGCAAGCAACGATCAACTCCACATGGAGCAAAGACTTTAATTTAAACATGAAACTCTAAAACTGTTAACAGGAAAAGTTGGGAAAACACTCTGCTATTTGACAGCTATTTCATGCTCATTGCAGTCACAGCATAAAGGAGAGAGATCCTAGGACTCCAGTCTCAGGGGTCTTTCCAGGCTGCCTTAATTTTCTTGTCCTTATCTTCTTTTCAGGTGTGGTGTCAGGATTTGTTCATCAGAAGTGACTGTAGGAGCCACTGTCACCTGGCTCCTCCTAGACATAAGAAACCCTCTATTGAATGTCCCTCCTAAGTCTCTTCTCTATGTGTCAGCACTGTCAGGCCTTTGGAGAGCTGTTCCCATTTACTACAAGCACCCCTGCCACTTCTTGCTGAAATTGCTCAGGAGCCTCCAGAACTGCTGGTTGTGGGCTGACTCTGACCTCTAGCTTTTCCAGCCTGTGTCATTGTTGCTCAACTTCACAAGTCAGCTCCAGGGCCAGGCTGTGGCATGATTAGTCTCCTGCCATAAAGAAGACAGAGTAAGAAGATCTGAGTCTGAATTGTGGCTCCAAGTCTCTGTAGCTTCACAGCCACGGGCAGGCTGCTTTACATCTTTGAGCCAAAGAGCCTCAATGCAAGGTGAAGACACTGATCTTTCCCTGTAGAGACTCGTGACCCACCATCAAGTTCTGTGGCCAGAAAGTGGAAAGCCTATTCCAGAGAAGATGCTAAATGAATGTTTTTTGCTCCTTACATAATTCTACCAGCCATATTTTCCTTTTTTAAAAAAAATCTAGGATCCTAGAGAAATCACAAAATATTGGGAAAAAGAGGAGACCACTCAGGCTGGGACTGCTGCCTGTCTCTTCCAACTATACATGGCCACATGCCACACATCCAAGGATTCAACCAACTTCAGACTTAAGTCTTTAAAAGAAGCTTTATAAATATGTATTAACTATGCATACAAATGGAACTGGTGTGGCATTTCAGTACCTTTCACTTGCCCTCTTCTACTTACTTCTCTGTGGAAGCCATGTTTCTAAGTATAGGACAAGGGGTCAAAAAAGAGTAGAGAGAAGGAAATATATATCCTGATGAGGAGATAAATCAAGGGTGAATGAGTAGGCAGTTTTAGAGGAGGCAAACAGAAGAGGGCATAGATGTCCCTTTTCTCCAATGACATGGCTTAGGAAGTTCCAAGAACAGCATATAAGAAACTATTGAATTTCTTCAAGTTTCTGAAGAAGCCCAGGGCTATGCAATTAATTTCTTCTTGGGGAACTTCTGCCAGCTGCTTTGGAGTCCACAGATGGACTCCTGGCCCCGCTGAAAAGCCCTTTTATTTATATTTTTTCCCTTTCTTTTCCTTGCTGCTTTTTGGTCAAACCCCTCAGAGCTCAGCTCTTCTGGAGACAATCTGAGCCACCTAGCAGTACTCATAGTCAGGAAAAGCAAACCACCAATGCTCCCTTGAGAAAGGGTGAAGGAAAAGAATGAAAGTAAAAAAAAAAAAACTCAGAACCTAGAATGACTAAAGGGAACATAGGAATCATGAAGGTGCAATGTCTTCACAGACCCAGCCAGGGAGGACCCAGGTGAGAACTTCTGATTGGCAAGCAAAGCCCCAGCTTTGGAAAGGCTTTGTGAGATCTGGGTTTTTACCATAAAAAAAAAGCTGACGGGGACAGAAGCTGAGTGAGAGGGTAGCCCAGAGGAAGCTGGTCACAAGGTGTGCCTGCTCCTAGTCTTGTCCCCACTTCACATGCCCTGCCTACATTCACCTTCTTGCCCTCTGGTACTGACAGTTAAGTTGTAAATGACATAATCCTGTACTTACTATGCACCACAGTCTTCTCCGGACTTTGTAGATAGTAACTCATTTCCTTGTTGCAGGATTTTATAAAGCCTTGTTTGCTGTTGTGTTTCATTTAATTGAGGTGAATTTGCATAACACAACTCACTATTTTTCTAGTTTTAAATGCACATTTGCATGACTCTTGGTACATTTGCTGGTACAATCACTGCCACTCGTCTGTTTTAGAAGCTTTGCTTCATCTTCTAAAGAAAACATGCCCATCTATTAGTCTCCCCTCCCTGTAGTCCTTAAAAGCAGAGCCTCTAGAGTCAAATTCCCTGAGTTTGTTCAGTTTGTGGACTTAATGATCAAGGAACTCAGGGAAGGTACATAGCAAAGCTGGAAAGTATCTGAAGCTAGGTGTGGAGGCACAAGTCACATATCTGTAAACTCAGTGTTTCGGAGGAAGACAAAGGCAGGAGGACCCCGGAGTTCACTGGTTAGTCAGACTAGCCCAAGTGATAAGCCCCAGGTTCAGTATGACATTCTGTCTCCAAAAGACACCCAGAAGTAACCTCTCACTTCCATATGTAGGTACATACCACATGTAGACCCAACCTCACATATCTCACATATGCACATATCTATCTACCTACCTATCTGTCTGTCTGTCTGTCTGTCTGCCTGCCTGCCTGCCTGCCTGCCTGCCTGCCTGCCTGCCTGCCTGCCTGCCTGCCTACCTACCTACCTACCTACCTACCTACCTATCTATCTATCTATCTATCTATCTATCTATCTATCTATCTATCTATCTATCTATCTTGCTTTCTTTCTTTCTTTCTATCCTTTTCTACCAATTTCTTTTCAAATAAATTAATTTTAATATTTTTATCTCTCCCTTGGTCTGCCTGCCTCTTTCCTAGCCCTGTGTGTGTGGTAGGTGAAGGTGCCTGGGGCCATGGCACATATGTTGAAGTCAAAGGACAACTTTGTAGATTCAGCTGTCTCCTTCCTATGTGGATTCCAGAGATTAACCTTAGATTATCACCTCTAACTGCTGAGCAATATCACTGGTCCATGACTTTCTTTTTTATTGCTCAAGATCAATGTAGTGTGGTAAATTTTTCTTTACTTTCTAGATACCTAGAAATTTTGGTTTTCCTTTCCCTAAAAAAGGAAATAAGAGAGGAAAAAGTAAGCATAAGCTTTTTTTTTGTTTTGTTTTGTTTTTTCCAGAAAAGTTTTCTCTATAGCTTTGGAGCCCGTTCTGGAACTCGCTCTATAGGTCAGACTGGCCTCAAACTCACAGATATCTGCCTGATTTTGCCTCTTGAGTGCTGGGATTAAGGGCATATGCCACCATCATCCGGCTAAAAGATAAGCTTTCTAATGACTTATCGCTTTCATGCTAGCATTTTATCTCACTGCTTTACATTCATAAAATAAACTTTATTGAACTGCTCCATTAAAAAATGTTTTTCTCTTTCTGTTACAGATCTGGAAGTCAAGGGTTTCACCAGAAAATTAGTACGGTTAGGCTATGGCACGGGGCTCTTTCTGGGTCACATAGGACTATTTTCTTGGAAAATCCTCAGCTGGTGAGAAGAGAGTGAGAAAATGCTTTGAGTGTTCTTATTAGGCACCCATTCCATTCATGAAGAGTTGTGACTTTATCATCGCCTAGAGGCAAAGGTTCTTCCTGCTTCTACATGTCACCGCTCTATGGGATGTGAGTTCCATGTGGGAATTTTGGAGGAAAGTGACCTTAATCCTTGCTGCATTTGTGTGTTTGTGTTTCATTGTTTTCCATGATTTCTTCCTAAACCATCCTTATGAATAGAATAGCAAACTTAAGAGTCCTCGATGTGTTACTTCTGCATGTTTCCCTGAGACATCACATCCCAAGGCTGCTCTGAAAGACAATGTCAGCACATTGAGTCCTTTATGTTTTTATACATCCAAATTTTAGCCAGATCAACGTAATCATGCATTTTTAAAGTAGTTGTTTACTTCCCCCAGATATTTGTCTTTAGTTCTACACTGTGTGTTAGAGAACACAAATCTGCCCTGCTTGGTGATGATGACCACTTCTTGGTGAGCTGGTGTCTTTCAACTCTGCTGATTTGTTTTAGGAGAGAGAGGCCCTAGGACTTTTATATCTTGAGAGCCTAGGGATTTCCAAGTATTTCTCTGATTTATGTGTGTGGATTCATTTACACCCTCTGCTAGCACTGCCTTGAGGACCCTATACATGTCGCTTCTCACACTGCTCAATTGTAGGATGTAGGAATATGGCTATAGTTGAGTCTTGGTTTGAGGCTAATTTGGCCCTCATCTTTGTATACGTTGTTTTCCTGGTGAGTTTCAGGTGAATATCAGGTATCCTAAGATGCCACAATGATCTCTTCCTCCTTCCATTTGTGCCTCTGTGAAATCCCTTCCCCTTGAGTGTGGCTGAACTTCCTGATTGATTTTTAATAAACACTACATGGCCAAAGTGTTCTAGTATAGGACTGCAGAAAGGCTGTTACTTCTGTCTTGCTCATACCCTCTCACCCTCTTATTGTCTCCTGAGTAGAATTGCCAGGCCTAGCAAGTAACAATGAAGGATTCTAGGTAATGACTCATGTGAACAAAGAATAATCTTGTAGTACAAGTCTGTATCCTGTAATTTTGGGGACACAACAATATTTTTAAAAGTTCTTTATCTGAAATTCAAAAACATTGGGCATCATGTAGTGCATTTGGCACTTGTGCCTCAGGGAGAAGCCAGTTGTCATACTGTGAGCTGCTTTAAGGAAACACCCCATGGCCAGAACCATAGGAGAGAAGCACTGAATTCCCCAGAATGGAGTCTGCTACACAACCCTGTTTTGAGCCTGAAGGCGAGTACTGCCCTGGTGGAGCCTTCAGAAATCTGCAGCACCTGAGAGCTATGGCTTCTGCCCTGGAGCCCAATGCCTCGGGTGAGCCTCACCTGGAAAATAATCCACAGAAGCTGTGCAATCAGAAGTTCTTGTTTTCTATGCCACTAAAGATTGGGTAATTGCTCTTGTATCAGTGGATAACTAATGCAGGTGTCTGGGCCTCTACAGTTTATACGATGGACATGTGAATGGCTTTAATGGACCTTCATGCACTGTGTATATAATATGAAGTACCCCATTACTGCATGAAACACACAAATGTTACTTGTACTTCTCAAAATGTTTGAGGAGATTATTGTTTCAACTACCTACATCCATCAAGTTATCATGCTGCTCGCTATACAAGTCAAACAATAATTTATGAAATGAACATAAAAAGGAAAGCGATTTTGGTTGTTGTTAGTTATTCATAGTCCTCTTTTCGCTTCCGTGGGAGGACTCTATATGTCTCACAGCTTGTCTTCCAATAGTTTTCCTCGTCTCTCCCCAAGTTCTCTGTTTTCTTTTAAACTCTTGGTAACTCTCAAATTCTCAATGTCTTAAAACACACTTCCTTACCCCTGGCTGGATTTCTGCGTTATTTACTTTTCATTTTATGACTTCTGCTAGTACTTTCATTTCCCTTCTTTGATATTTACCAACACTTCTCTTCATTGGTCTTTTATTTAGTACAAAACTTTATCCTTTAATTTCATTCAGAATTCTGGCCACTACTTTTACCTGGTTTGTTCTCTAATATTCCTGCTTTTTGCCCTCTGCCCTCTGCCAGGTGACCATTCTTTTCTCCTTCCACCTCCCCTGTTTGGTTTGCTTTTCCTGTGCTCATTACTTTTGTCATAATGGAATTGATATTTTTTGCATGAGTTCGTTAGAGCAAATAGTAAGTGGTTGAAATACTAAGCTGAGCATGGTGCTGAGTGACCTGAACTGTCGTCTGCTGCCTCTAAACACTCTTTCAGCAGAATTTTGTCTCATGTCTGTTTTGCTGATCCCCTCTGGCCATAGGGGAGCTTCACACGTTATGTTTATTCTTCGTAGGGTGATTTAGTTTCTCATTTGGCAGCTTTAATACACATCCATCTCTTGTATCTCCTCCATAAAGATTTCCTTTTACAAAGGGGAGAATTTCCTTTTTTTCTTTTATTACTTTAATTTTAAATAGTTTGCTTCACATGTCAATCCCAGTTCCCTCTCCCCCCAACTCCTCTTGCACCCTCCACCATCTCCCCCAGCCTCCTGCCCTATCCCCACTTCCTTCCATATAGGGGATATCCAGAGCTTGTCATTTCGCTCAGGGCAGGGTCCAGGCACTCCTAAGAGTGCAGGCTGAGAGAGCATCCCTCTTTGTGTTATGGACACACAAAGTTCATTTGTATGTTAGTGATGAATACCAATCTACTGCTCAGGGCCCCATAGGTTTTCCAGGCCTTCTCACTGGCTCTCACACTCAGGGGGTCTAGATCAGTCCCATGCTGGCCTGCCAGCTGTCGGTCTGTGGTCCAAGAGCTCACCCTTGTTCAGATCAGCTGTCTCTGCTGGTTTTGACAGCCCATTCTTTGCCTATTTGCTCATCGCTCCTCTTTCTCTGTCACTCAGTTCCATGAGTTCAGTTCAGTGTTTAGCTGTGGGTGTTTGCCTCTGCTTCCATCAGTCACTGGATGAAGGTTCTGGGATGGCATATAAGGTAGACGTCAAGTTCATTATCAGGAATGGGCATTTAAGGCAGTCTCTCCACTATTGCTTAGCTTGCCAATTGGTGTCATCCTTTTAGATCACCAGGGGTCTCACTAGTGCCAGATCTCTTCTTCAAACCTATGACTCCCTCTTTTATGGTATTTCTCATCCTATTCTTCTCCCATTCTACCCACCCCCAACCTTCCTGTTCCCCCAAGACCTACTTTCTCCTCCCCCTCTCTTCTTCCCAGCTCCCACTCCCCCCCATACACACCTCCCATTGTGTTCCCAATCTGTTCAGGAGATCTTGCGTCATTCCTCTTCTCTGGGGTACCATGCATATCTCTTTTGAATTCTTTCCTTTTTCCCAGACTCTCTGTCAGTGGAATTGTAGACTGGAACTATCCTGATCCATGTCTAAAATCCATATAGAATTTCTATAATCTTTATTTATTTCTTTATTTTTTGGTTTTACAAGACAGGATTTCTCTGTATTGTTTTGGAGGCTGTTGGGCCAGCCCGGCCTTGAACTCACAGAGATCCGCCTGCCTCTGCCTCCTGAGTGCTGGGATTTAAGGCGTACGCCACCACTGCCCGGCTGAATTTCTATAATCTTACGTCAGCCCCACTTCTGCAAGCCACCATTCTTAGTGATGAGCTTTCAAGAAAACCCCTTCAACTGCCATGAACCTATAACCTTTCCAACTGAAGAATCCTAGAAGCAATCTTCCTGAGAATTTTGGGCTCAGGTGACCCCATACAAAACCTCAGAGACAAGAGTTCTCTCTTGATTGCATTTTGGCTCACCCCCATTCCAGTTTTAATTGCACATTTCACTCTTCCTCATGAGCAGTGTTTAAAAGTTTTAAGTGTATTTCATAATCTCATCAAGTGTGAGAGAACCTCTATGGTTTCTTCTTCTTGTTGTTTTCATTAGAACTCAAGGAAATAAAATGATTAGGAATTGTGTGAAAAACGCGTATTTGTTGAAAGAAATTTAAAGAGAGAAAAGTAAATTAAAATTTATAACCACCTATGCACACAGTAGAGTACCCTCTAGTGCATGGAAATACTATTTTGAAATCAAAGTTGCTTTGGATGAACACACATATGTATATTAGACATTTCACATCAGCTCACAGAGAATATTCTCCCCACCTCCATTTAGTGCAGCAGGCATGTTTGTAGAAATGCAAGCTCTGATTTAGTCCTCATTTCCTGGGATCACTATAGCATAGGCTCTTATCCAAATGTCTATAATACTCAGTCAGTCGCTAAGCCTTTTTCATTCCCCTAAGCCAAGGCATGGCTCCGATTTCAGAGTTTACAATTATGTTTCTAACACACTCATCATGTCAGACCATGTCCAGCAGCCTCTAATCTCCTGCTAAATCCTGAGGCACTCTGGTGCTGACAATTCCTTCCCATTTCTATCAAGGAGGCTGGAGATGCCTTGATGTTTGCTTAGAAGCTATACTATAGGCTTTTCCTAGCACCTTTGCAGCTTGCTGTCCCACATGGCTTTGCTGAGCTACTTGGGTCAGAGCTGTTTCACATGAAAGAGTGTCAGAGGAATCAAAAGGAACAAGCACAAAGGTGAGTAATTCAACTCGAGGGAGTCCAGTGTCTCCTTATAGCACTCGCGGGCCCTTTACAGACTTTCACTGTTCAGTCTACTCTGCTCGCTCAACTGCTGCAGAATGACAATGCCACATGACTTAGAACACATCCATCTGTTCACTTTAAAAGACACACAAGTCTTGCAAGTGGGACTTCATAAAACTGAAAAGATTTTCCACAGCTAAAGAAACAACCAACAGGTGAATAGGAATCCCACAGAATGGGCGAGAGTCTTTGCCAGCTATACATCTGGCAGAAGATTAATATCCGGAATACACAAAGAACGAAAAAAAACAAAGAGTCAAAAAACAAAACAAAATAAAACCAAAGGAAGAGGGGGGGGAGGAAGGAAGGAAGGAAGGAAGGAAGGAAGGAAGGAAGGAAGGAAGGAAGGAAGGAAAACAAGCCAAATGATCCATTTGAAAAATGGAGCTGGGACCTGAATAGAGAGTTCTCAAAAGAAGAAGAAAAAAATGGCTGACAAATATCTCAAAAAAATGTTTACCATCCCTAGTAATTAGGGGAAATGCAAATCAAAATGATTTGAGATTTCATCTTATCACAGTCAGAATGGCAAAGATCAACAGAATTACTCATAACAAACGCTGGAGGAAGTGTGGGGGAAAGGGAAGCCTCTTCCACTATTGGTGGGACTACAAACTAGTGCAGCCACTATGGAAATCAGTGTAGAGAATTCTGAAAACTCTAAAAATAAATCAACCATATGCCAGCTATCATTTCTTGGCATATGCCTAAAGCTTTCCACAGATACTTGTTCATCCATGTTTATTGCTGACTTATTCACAATAACTAAGAAATGGAAATAAACTAAATGTCTAACAACCTAAGAATGGATAACAAAAAAGTGGTACATATACACTATGGGATATTATTCACTTGTAAAGAAAAATGAAATCATTAAATTTGCTTGTAAAGTCTATGGGACCTCTAACAGTGGAACCCCTGAGCTGGCACTGACCAGAATCCCCATTACTGTGGATTAGCTTTTATGCTACCAGAAGGTATCATTTCAGCTTCAAAATGAGAGAAGCAACCAAGATCCTACCTAGCTATGACACCTAAGAATCACACTAATGACCAGTATAGCACAATAACCCTAAGAGTACAACAGTGGCACACATACCTTGATGGTAACCAACTGCTCTCTAATGGAACTTGAGACCTGTTCAAGAAGAGGAAAACCATTCCTGGCACAGGAATCTTAGCTAAATATTCAGTGCTAGTGAAGTCATGTTATTGGAGGGGAATTTACAACCACTAATTCACTAAACCAGGATAATCTATAATTATTTATCCCTATAACCACAGGTAAGTGTAATCTTGACCCCCTTATCAAGGAAAGTTCTCTTTGCAACATACAGAAACCACTACAGGAAACTACAACCAATCAAAAATGTAGATTTCCAGAGCCCAGGCCCAATGTATACATAAAGAAAACACACTAGCACTTAAGGTTCAGGGAATAATGTGGGAGAGGGAGGTGCAAAGATCAAGAGGCAGAGGATCTGGGAGTTTGCTGTAAGACTGTGTCTCCAAGTGATATCAGAAATGACACCTATAGAGTGCTACCAGCAAGACCTCCAAAATGTGAACTGAACAAGGATGACACCAAGGGACACACAAAAGTAGACAGTCCTACACAAAGAACTATAGGTGGCTAAGGAAAGCTGGGAGTGGAAGAAGTGGTCCTACCCAGGGAAGAGCACACTATTGTTTGTCCAATGCCAGATGATCATCCCTCAACACATACACACAAGTAACTATATGGACCCAACAGATTGTATTTAGCAATATGCATGTGCATGTATACAAATATGCAAAATGCAAATACACAACGTACATTATATATATATATATATATACAGATGCATGCAATAACGACTAGTGAAAAAAAGAGGCCATGAATTTTAAAAATGAAGAGGAATATTGAGAGAATTTGAAGGATGAAAAGGGAATAGAGAAATGCTGTAATTGTATTATAATCTCAAATATAAAATAAAAAGTTAACATTTAAAAAGGGATGAGTCTTGAACTTGATTTGCCTATAATCATATACTTACACAAGGGTGTGAGTACAAGCATATTTGTCAGGTCACCTTGGGAGCAGCAGTAGGACAAGACATAAGGAGCACAGTGACAGGCTGTTAATGTGGACAACAAGGACCAGACTCATTAGATGTCTAAGAAGTGGCATTAAACATGCCTAAGAATTATTCCACTAATGAGACTATGTAGGGGTGTTCATTTTTATGGGGGTTGCTATGATAAAATATCCTGAAAAAGCAACTTAAGGGAGAAAAGGTTTATTTTAACTCATAGTTCCATTACAGTAACAGGACCTCGAGACAGCTGGTCGTGCACACCTACTGACAAGAGCAGAAAAACGAATACACACATGCTCACTAGCCTGCTTTCTTGTGCTCATCTTGGTTTCTCAACTCAGACAGTTCATGATCCCTGTCTGTGGAGTGATGCTGCCCACAGCAGGCTGGGTCTACTTAAATTAAGACAATTCCATAAAGACACATCGCAGGTCAAACCAATATGGACAACCTCTCACTGAGACTCTTTCCAGGTGATTGTTGGCTGTGTCAAGTTGACAATTATTTGCTGAGCACTCTTGGTTATTTCAATATTATCAATATAGTGGCCAATCATAGTATTCTATAAAATTTCAAGAAAAAGACATTTTGTGTTATATGTGGCAGAGGAAATTAAAGGTAGCATTTTATCCTAAGGGGAAACTATCTCTGTGATGGGGTTTGAAAACAATGCAGTTGTCAGGTCAGTAGGTGTCTATCAAGAGGTTCAAACTGTGGTACTCTATAACAGTAGAGATACTGAGGTGCTGAACAGAGCACGTGCAGTTAGATATAGTGTTTAGATTTACAGTGGTTCCCTATGATCCACTTAGTTTTCACAAGTGTCATATCAGAGAATTAAATGAGATTGTGAGGGTAGCTACCTCTGTAATCTAAGCTTTGAGATCAGTGCTAGAGTCTGTCATTTCAGCTGGGATGAGTTATTATTTTCAATTTACTCTCTTGTCTGAGATAGTGAGCAATTTCAGGAGTTTCCCCTTGGCCTTTTATACTATAATGGTTCTTTCTCTGCAGGTCAGGAACCAATGTGAAGGGTCTTCCAGCTGCTAAGTGTATCCAACCCAATTAAGTGCTCAGAGACCATGAAAATTATCTCAGTATGGGTTGGCAGACTCATTGCACATTTATGAAATGGACATGAGCCAAGAGTTCATTTGTCACCTGGTTTCCACAGCCCTGCTCTAACAAGGATATCATGATGGTGTCTGCTCAGATTCAGATCCAACAACCTTCACTATCTGGGTGGTCCCATCCTGTAATAAACCATAGAGTATGTCCTGTTTTTTTCTATAATGCATATCTGTTTTAGACAGACTTGGGGAATGGGTACCATACGTTATTGCTGAGACTTTGTAGGATTTCTTCTAGAGTATCTACCATCTCTGACATAACTGCATTCTAGATCTCGGAACTAGCTTAGATCAGGACATCAAAGAAGAATAATTTCATCCTATATATTGGGCAACTTCCAACAGTGTTATCATCAGGTGATCTTGTTCTTGTGATTATGCAAGCCAAGTGGTACCCTTGATGGCTTCCCAAATAGTTGTGCCATGGTCTAGTTGTCTTTGCCACAGATTCTTGCAGTTTCAATCTTCCAACTTGCTACCCAACTTTGCTTGACCTTTGCAAGATGATCACTGAATCCATCTTGTCCATGATGATTAATTAAGATACAATATCCTGTATCAGCTGTTCTAGAATTCTATAACTTCCTAGAACCTAATATACTAGGATACTGCTATCATGACAATAGATCTATTGACCTTAGACTATTAAGGAAGGTGTTTGATGAGATCATGGTCCCCTTCACTAGCACACCTTTCATTTCTTTCTAGCACTTTGGGCTTTCCTAAGGAACATAGCTGGTGAGCTGTCTCATCTCATATGAAAATCCATACTAACATGCATACACCTCAGAGCCTTCTGACACTTTACCCAAATGTCTACCATGGTAACCCCATGCCTCTGCTTTATTAGTTCTGAAAAACATCATTGTTTCTATGTGTCAGGAAGAAGCATTTTCAGCAGAATGTTTTCCCCAGCTCGTGCTATCCTTGCCAGGTTATTAAACGCACAGCCACCAGAGAGTTTGCCTGAATCAATCAACTTTCCACTTCTCAGTCTTAGATTTCAACTTCTTTAGTCCATCACCCTCCAGAGCCCAGTTACATTTTCTGAAATCTTTGCAGTGCTCACTAACCATGCCCTGAAGATCTTTTGCAGAATAATCACTTTCTTTTCAAAAAGCGAGTAGCATACTTTGCTTGAGTCCCACTGTATCTTGACCTCTACTGTTGAAACCATGAAGGGAGCTTGAGAAAGATGCTCTTGATCTCTCAAGGCATGCTCCATAGGAGCCACCTTTGCAAGATGTACAGGGAATAAGATGATTCTCTAGCAAGGAGGGCATGGCTGTCTCTGTTGACTTTCAGAACTCAGATGAAGTATTTTATAACTAGCACTGGACACCTGACCAGCTTCATACATGGCCTCCTTTGCAACTTTACCACTCTTACAATGAAGTCATGGGGATAATATTTAGTATAGTCTCCCAGTAGGAAATAAGAGTCTCATCAGTTCTTCCATGAATGGTCTCTGGCACTCTCACCATGCCCACAGTTGAAAACTGGTAAACCTGAGACTGTTACTTTATCCCTGTAAATCTTGCAAAAAAACTTATTTAGATTTCATTGCTAGAAAACCTAGTCAATACAATTTGAAAAGTCGAATATATCCATACACCTTTGAATCTATAACCACAATAGTGTCAATAGCACACCCATGATTACAAAACTTCCCTAGAATCCCTTCATTTTGTTTTGCTTTTGTGATAAGAATACTTAATATGAAATCTACTTTCTTGGCACACTTTGAGATTTCCAGTATTATATCACCAGTAATGGTACTATGAGGCAGAACAGATCTCTAGAAGGTATTCGATGTGTATAATTGAAACCTTATACACTGAGGGAAACACCCATTCTTCCTACCCTACCCTGAAGAAATCATCACTTCTATTCCCCGTTTCTACCAGTTCTATTGCTTTAGATGCTTTATATAAGTGTAATATTTTCCCAGAGAGATTTTTTTTTGGTTTTACGAGACAGGGTTTCTCTGTATTGTTTTGGAGGCTGTCGGTCCAGCCCAGCCTCGAACTCACAGAGATCCGCGTGCCTCTGCCTCCCAAGTGCTGGGATTAAAGGCATGCGCCACCACCGCCCGGCTCCCGGAGAGATTCTTAAATGGAAGGAGTATTTACTATGCATAAATTTAAATGTATATTTTGGGCAGTATTATAGTTTGGACATGAAATATCCTTTGACTGACCTTAAAAATTAAAACAAGAAATTAATCTGTGGCAACCTGTAAGGTCTTAAATAGCCAAGAGGAAAGTATAATCAAAATCATAAAATAATTCTTGTAGCTTTGGCTGGTTTTGGAATGGGCAATCTGTAAAATTTCATAAAATGACTGAGTTAACTTGACCAAGATTAAACCCTATTTTTTTCAGAAAGCATTCAAACCGAGAAGCAAAAGACACCCACAAAAACAACAAACCAGTTTAAGACTTACACTTTCTCTTCAAAAAGGACTCTGAATAAATACCCATACCCACCAGGCAGGTTTTCTTGAACACTCCTTGCCTTCTTAAATGGCTGATCAGGTTGGTTTCTTCAAGAATTCAACAAATTGTAATATAACAAAGATATTGGTCCATCCTCCCTAAACTGGATCCCAAGACACCATACCCTTTTATGGGATCTTGCCATTCTAAGTTTTTAGTTGTTGTTTGTTTTTTATCTTTAGATTCCAAATTACAGGCTCCAACATTCAACTGATGCTTACTAACGGATGCCAACCCTTGACCACCATGCCTACCTCTGTATTAGTTACTTTTCTTTTGCTGTGGTGAAATATTATGACCAAAAAGCAGCTTAAGAGAGGAAGAGTTTGTTTTGGCTTTCAGTTCTAGATTGATAGAGTCCATAATGATATGAGACTGGTTGTATTTAATTAGCATACAGGAATCAGAGAAAGAGAGCAGGAAGCAGGGACAGGCTGTTATCCCCAAAGGCCACTCCCAATGTTATATGTCCTCCAGTAAGCCTCTACCTCCTAAAGGTGTATCATTTCTCCCAAACAGTTCCACGAACTAGAGCCCAGGTGTTCAAATACATGAGCCTATGAGGGAAATCTTTCATCCAAACCATCACCACCCCCTTCCACCAAGGACTTCTGGGTCATCACAAGACATGCCATATACCCTACCTCTTCTTAGCGTGAAGGGAGGGACACACCTACCTCTATTTAGCCCAGAAGTTGCCAAGAATTGGACCTTGATTCCTTGAGGGGGACATATTATAATAAAAATAAATGTGGGTTAAAATAAACGTGCAAAAATGTTAAAGCTTTGCTGCCTGACTTTCATAGTTCAAGAAGGGGCCGTGCATGCCGTGGAAGGAGAAAAGACTCTAATGGTCTCATCTAGCATTGGATCCTGCATGCTGCAATACCACTCTACCAGGCAAGATGTGCCTACAAAATTAGTAATAGGTCTTACATTTTCATTGTAGATAACAAATAAAAGATAGTGCTCTATAAAATCATGTTCATACTAATTATAAGCCTGAAATATTGCTATAAATAGACATGTCCTATCACAACCCATAAGCAAGTTCAGAGCTGAGTATGATGTCATGTAATTATGTTAGTAAACTGTCATGTGTGGTTTGAGTTCAGTGAGAAGTTCATTCTAGGCCCTCCTTTCAGACCCAAGAATACTGTGTTAGGAGTCATTCCAGGCATATTGACCAGGGATGGACTGTGCACTCCTAACTCTGTGGCAAGGAGGGAAGAAAATGGCAATGCAGCCCATTAGTTCCTTGAGAGGAGACAGAAAGTGAACCATGTCCAGCAACCATTGCTATAGTTTATCCCACAATAGAAAAATTCCTATAGAGGGAATAGGAGGTGGGAAACTCACCCATGGGGAGAATTTTATGACCTGCCTAGAGCTCTCAATGAGGAACTCCAGTGTGACTGTTTCAGCAGGGACTCCCTGGGCATTGTTGGATGGTTATAAGGGAATGGCTTTATGATGTCATCTATGTCTGCCATTACTTGTTCTTTTCCTTCAAGGTTCACCCAAGAAGATACTATACTGTACCTGAAACTGTTTCTATCAGGAACTACTGTTGAATCCCTAAACGTGGCTTCCCCAGCCTATTTCTGCTGGATATGTGTAATCCATGATTTGAGGATGTTACCCTTGATTTTCTCTCTCAATTAGGATACTTCAGTTGGTGTGTTCTCTGTGAGCTGACTCAATCTATCTGCTATTTGTTATTTGTTCTTTTCCCTTTGCTTGCTTCATGCTTAATATAGTTATTTACTCTAAACCTAAAACATGACTCTTGTAGATCATTCTCTGGACTAACACAGAACAATTCCTTTCTCTGCTCTCCCTCCTAAATACTCCTTCCTGTGCCATTCTCCTTCTTGTGTGCTTGGATGTTGTCTTCCAGGCAAGGAAGTAACTGCTATCTCCAGGTAGCTGCAATTGCTGTTGACACTGGTATCTAACTTGCTGATGTTTCTCACTCCACCCTTGTCATCTTTGACATTTACATCACCACCCAGACTACAGGCCTGATTAGGCTACAAGGAAGTGTCCTTTCCTCTGAATACTGCATGCTGTTCTTTAACTCTCCACCACTTTTCCCTAATGCACTTAGATTTTGAATTGAGTAGTTTCTCTTCTAATCACAAAATGTATTTCCATGTCCAAAGACACATTATAAGTCACGTAGTCACTCTACAGTCTATATAAATCCCCAGAGCCCTTTTCCTCCTTCCAGAAGTCTTCCTTAGCCCTTCCCTTCTCTTCTCTTTGGTTTCAAGACTACTTTGTACAAAAGGAAATGAGGGTATAATCAAATTGTCTTCTAGTTATTCACAAACCTTTTCATCTTCCCTTCAATGAATGGTTTTAATACTTATATTTGTTTTATGTGTATAAGTATTTGCCTAAATGTTGTACACCACACAAATGACTGGTACCAGTAGCGGGCATAAGAGAGCATCAGCTCTCATGGAACTGGAATTACAGACAGTTGTGAGCTGTCATTGGTGTGCTGGGATCAGAACCTGGGTCCTCTGCAAGTGTAGCAAATGCTTGTAACTCCCAAGTCATCTCTCTGGCTCCTCCCCTCAGTATTTAATTCCCAAGAATTAGAAACTTTAATCATAAGAATACTTTGTAATGTGGATCCTTGAATTTTCCTTTATAGATAAATGAATAGATAGGGCAGGAACTAGGTAGAGAAGAGAAAACCCACTGGGTCTGTGTGTATCTTCACATGTCCATGCCCACAGCTATTTTAGTAAGTGGACCTGACTCAGGGCAATGTCGGTGCCATAATATTTAGAAACATTTTTATCACACACACAAATTTGTGTGTGCCTGTGTATGCATGTTCAACTTTGTCGTGTTGTGTTGTGACAGGGTCTTTTGTCCACTGCTGTGTATGCCAGGCTGACTGGCCCATGAGCTTCTGGGAATCCTCCTTTATCTGCCTCTCATCTTCATGTAGGAGCACTGGTACTAGAGTCATAGACGCATACCATAGCACACAGGTTTAAGTAGGCTCTGTGGCTTTGAAATCAGGTCTTCATGTTTGTGTGGGAAGAGCTTTACCCACTGATCCACCTCCCCAAACAAGATTTGTGGGCATGCAAGGAATAGCACACCTATCCTCTATCCCCATGCCCAGGTCTCCTGATCACCTTCCTGTAAAAGAGTTACAACGAACTCCTCTCTTTCTAACATGCCCTTTCCAAACTGTTATAGACATACTAGCATGTGATCATTATAAAGCCCTGTGGCCCTACTGCAGGGTCTTGTGAATGTGGTATGGACATTGGATAACAGAAGCAGTCAGAGGGTGCCACATTTAAGGTACTTAAGGGAGGATGAGGGTCCATTCCAGGATATAGAAGACAGAATCATGTACTGTATTGCTTAGGGAGGGGGAATGAAGTTTATGAACAAACTACTTAGGGCTGAGTTTGACCAAAGTATTCTAAATTTCCCACCTCCTCTCCTTCCTTTTCTATTACCAGGCTTTGCCTCCCCAATAGTGACTACTGCACAGACCGAGTTTTTCAGTAAACTATCTAGACCACAGAGCCTTTTCTCTCTAGCACCAGTCCTCTGTTCACCCCAGAAGCCCTCCTGGGCAGCCCCGAGGAGATCTCCACCCCCATCAATCTCCTCCGCCAATTCCAGCTCCAGACGGATGCCTTGGTTTGTCTGAGCTTGGGTACAGTTTGCAAAAGGCTGTGATTTTGTGGGAGTTGAGACTGTGAGGCATCCATTGTTTCCTGGATTAGAGCTTCGGCATTCCTAGTTGCACCCAGCCCCAGGCTCCAGGAGCACGAAGAAACCCTATTTACCAGCATTCAGTGGGCCTCTGGGTGTTATTTCAGATGCAGAATAATTAGCAATATGCCCAAGAAGCAACAAAGCCTTGAATGGTATTTAGTGACAATTATTCAGCCAAACCATTGCTTACTATTATAGGGGCTTATTAGCACCAAATTGTTGCGATAGGAAGTGGCATCAGCAATAAAAATAATGGCTGCAGCTTGCTGTGCAATCCCAGAGTCAGCAGAAAGGGGCTGGAATGTATGCATGTCTCTTTTACATCCCCCAGAAATACGAGGGGACCCACTGGGATGTGTTGGCAGCAATAGGAACTGACTCAGGTGGCTCAGGGGAGAAAGCAGGCGGGGCTGCTCTCTGTCAATCACTAGTTTTTTCCTCTTACAGTTTGCTCATGCTGGGAAGGACTTCACAGGTAGAGAAGGCACCTCTGTATACCTGTGCCTGACTATCCTTGCAGGACACCAAGGGGCAGGCTGGCATCCTCTAACTCATCCTTTTTATACCAGTACTCCTTACATCTAGAATGTGAGGACTGCTGGAGGCAACTTCAGAACAGAAGTCTTAATTGAACCAACCAAAATAATCAATGCTCCAAAAATATCTTTTAAACTTATACTAGGTCACAATTGAACGAGACTCATAATCTGGGCAGACTGGTATTTTCATTGTCTATACTTTCCCTGCAGCCTTGGTTGAATGGCATAGTTTCCTCTGTGGTGGCAGAGAAGGTAGAGTCTGCAAGCCATGTTTTCAGACTATAAGTAACTTGATTGCCTTGTGGTAGAATTTCAGGGCATGAAGTAGATGCAGAACCTGTAACTTGGAACAGGATACATGATTCTGTGACCCTGGCTTTGCATCAACCACGACTGTCTCTTGCAAGTGACTGAGTGTTAGCACTCATGTTAAATTTGGGGCTGCAATTATTTCAGATTGTGGGCACTGGTTGCTTAGAAACCTGGGCCTCTTCTTCAGTTCTCTGACTGACTTTGGGAAAAATGCAAAAGTGTTACAATACTAGAACTTAATAATGTACATAAATAGAAAAAAACAGATGAAGCATAATGAGGATGAATACCTTCAATTTTCTGGTTTTTTTTTTTAATCAACTCATGTAACCCCTCTCTGAGGGACTGTTGATGATGGCCCACTGATCAGTTGCCCATGCTGCAGTAACTAGCCCCCACTCATGATCATACAGGAAAATCTGTTTAAACTCAGTGGGTCACACACACAAGGAAGGAATGGAAGTAGGAAGAGGTCTTGGGAAGAAAATGTTTTAACAGCAGAAGAGAGGAGGAAGACACAGAGAAATGGCTTTAGCCCATTTGTTCAAAAATTGTAACCATTCATTGCATCCATGGATGAAACTATCAAAGAATAAATACTTTAAAAAATTTTAAAGCCTTGACCATATTTTCAGGTCCATTTACTCATTTTCTATCAACAACACATAACACATAACAGGGTATGGAACAATATGAATATGAATAACTGAATATGAACTGAAATACACCAAAATTCCAGTAGTTGATCTTTTTGGAGATAAAGATTTTATAGAAATATGTAGATTTATTTTATTAAGCTATGACTAGGTTAAAAAATAAGTAATTCACCGGGTGGTGGTGGCGCACGCCTTTAATCCCAGCACTCGGGAGGCAAAGGCAGGCGGATCTCTGTGAGTTCGAGACCGGGCTGGACCGACAGCCTCCAAAACAATACAGAGAAACCCTGTCTCATAAAACCAAAAATAAATAAATAAGTAAGTAATTCATAAACCAATACCACTTTCTATCAAAAAGAACAGAGGGCAGGAAATAACAAATAAAACACAGTCTTAAAAAAATAAATTAGTGTACCTACAGCAGGGGAAGTGATGTGGTTGGATATTGGAAGCTTAGGTAATAAGTGCTACATGAGAGTCTTAGTCTTCTCTGGCTGGTGTAATGAAATACTTCAGGCTGAGTGGCTAATATAACAGAAGTATATTTTTGAACACGTCTGGAGACATAGAGTGTCAGAGTAGTGGGCTCTTGGGGTGGGGAGGTTCTGCTCCAGGCGTCTAGGGCTACCTTCTCACTGTGTTTTAACTTTTTTTACTCAGAAGGAGTGCATAGAAGGAATTTTCTCTTCTATTCTCTGCTTATAGAAGCCTGGATCCAATCATAAGAATTCCACCTACAAGACCTCAAATAAAGCTAATTACCTCCCAAAGGCTCCATTCCAAACACATCATCAAATGCAGGTTAAGGCTTTAACATGAGTTAGGGGAGCTATAACACAAAATCCCTTACAGCACACGTAGCCAAGTAAAATAACATTTTAGAAGGTCAAATGTAAGCCTTTGTTAAGGTAGGAAAACTCAGTGTAAACGAGAGAGAAGGAGGTAAGGCACCGGTTCCCAAGCAAGGGAACTGTCTCCTTCAGTTTGGGCGATCCTTACTGAGAGAACACTAGAGGGAGAACTGATAGCAAAAAGTAGTTCCTCCAGGTTGTAAAGAGTTTTGAATGGAAAATACAGTGAATTTTAAAAATAATAATGAATACTAAGGAGAATTTAAAACTTTATTCTTAAAGGTCCATAAAGAAGCAGTGGGTCAAGTCTGAAAGCTGGTCCATCCGTACTCAGTGTCTGGAAGCTTGGTCATACTTAAATCTCTGTAAATGGGGCCACACTCAGTGTCTGAAGTTAGCCCTGGGGGAAATTCTCCAGGCAGCTTTCTGTGTAAAGCAAGCTTTGCTGATCCACCCTCAGCAACATACTTCCTCCAACAAGGCCACACCTACTCCAGCAGGGCCACACCTCCTAATCCTTCCCAAACAGTTCATCACCTGGTAACTAAACATTCAAATGCATGAACCTATGGGGGACATTTTCATTGAAACCACCACACACACCAAACATACAGTGGATGATAAAAACTAAAATGTAAAATGGCAACTCCACTGCTAATAGAAGGAACTGGAACAATTTAAGACAAAAGCCTTTGAAAAGAGCCAACTGCAGAGAGAGACAGGGCAGATGTCAGAGTCTGTGCTTCTATGGGAGCCCTCACCATCACTCTCAGAAGCAAGTGTAAGGGACAGAGCCTTAGCAAATCCCACAGATTGCCCTGGAGTTGGGGAGGGATACATCAAGAGTGCTGCAGCCTCTAGCATACACAGTTGCCTAAAACCAGGGCGAGGCTTCTTCACCAGCATGGTCTTGTTAGAAACAGGAAACACAGGCAGGAAAAGCAGAATAATTGTAATCAGTGGGAGGTAATTATCACCAGGAAGAAGTAGAATTCCAAAAAACAGAAGACAAAGAGGAAGTATACAAACAAGATCTTCTAAACTGGACGGTGAAAGGAAGAGAAGCCACAGAGTCTCAGAAGGACCAGCAAGCAGCTGTGTGAGCCCTTGTAAACTGAAGGCACTCCTATACATACAGAAACAATCCCCAGCCTGGAAAACAGGGAAAATGTAATGAGATAAGATATAATTGAGGTCAGTTTAAACTTTTATATAGTGAAAGCTAAATTCAGTTATAAAAAGGAATGGATATTTAGGCTAGGATGACCCAAGCAAGGGCTCTTAAATTCTTCAAGGAACCACCTATGTGAATTTGAATGAGGTAGTAGAAGCAGGGAAGTGAGTGATTTGTGCAGAACAGGAAAGAGCAGGTGTGGAGGAGGCACTGTGGGTGGAGGCTGCCAAGTGTGTTCTAGGAATAGTCAGAGGCCAGCCTGCTGGGTGAGCAGATGAAGCCATGGGAGATGTTTGTGGGAGTGAAGCAAAGCCTGGTCTTGGTACCATTTCAACACGGCCATTACTGAGTACCTTCTTTGATACCCTGTAGGCAATATAATTAGCTCAGTATTTCCTGAATCCCGTGAGCCACCTCAGCAAACATTTTAGCTTGAGTGGTGGGTGCATGCGGAAGAACATTAGATTTGATTGTCACCGGAGTTGTGGAAGGGCAGGAGGAAATAGCCCTCCAAACCCTGAGTTGTTGGTGTGAATTCAAATTGCTATGAGAACTGAGATGAACTACAGGACACCCACCCACTTGGTACCAGGAGATTGCTTGGTATGGGGAAAAAGACCCCTCCTCCCTTTCGATTTGGTGACAGGAAGTGAAGTCTTGATACAAGGACAAAAGAAAAAGCAAGTGTGATGAGGATATGGGTATGTAGGGATCTTCAGGCATTTCTGGGAGAAAAATTTCAAAGCTAACTGGAAGAACATCCACTGAGGTGGTGGACCTACTTCCTCTTAGTGAGTTTAAAGAAGCGGATATCCCAGGTTCAAGCGCCCCAAGAAGCTCCCATGCCTACAGAAAGAAGTGTTAGAGGTTTTAAGGGTTCATTTTAAGATTGTTTAGAGGAGGGTGGGGTTGGAGGCATCCCAGATATCTAGTAACATACATGTACACATGACAAGAAAGCCTCCCCCCCACACACACTTTTGTCTTGAAACTTTTGTGGAAAGAAAGTAGGAGTAGAGGATGAAAAGTATTCCTTATTCATTTGGGTTCCATTTGGATACTCTTTACATTGTTTCTACGACACATTTATTCGTTTAACACTGTCACCTGGGTGGTGACATTGGAGGCAATTTACATTTCCTTCACATTTTCCAGGTTAAAACGAATAAAATAAAAACATATAATGCTACAACCACAACTGGAAAATATTTACAGAACCCCTACCATATACCAGGTAGAATGCCAAGGCTGGCCCACGGGACAGTCTATAGACAGCTTCTGCTCTGAAGGAGTTCCAACCAGGTGAGAGATACATGATCTCACACAGACCATCACAAAATAGTGTGGTGTGATAACGAAAGTAAGCACAGCGTGAGTTGGAAATTCTGGGGCAGCGGACTACACAAATTCTAGTACGTGTTCTAGCTGTGGGGGGTCAGATGACAGAAGTGTGTGCCCTGGAGAAGGAGGGGACACACTGGACTCTTTGCTTTCTCATTTATGTTGCAGTGACTAAACATCTACCTCACAGGTTGCACACAAATTCTGCAAACTGGTGTCTATAAAAAGCCAGGCGCACAGTGGCATTCAAGTTTGAGTACTTTTCTCCTTCCTCTGACTCATACCAGAAGCCTGAAAATCACATCAAGTAGGTGTTTCCATTTTTTCCAGGTTGGAAAAACAACAACCAGAAACCCCAGAGGTAAATTACTTGCTCAGTATGACTGGCAGAACTGCGAGGAAATAGGTCCACCATCTCAGTGGATGTTCTTTAAGGTGTGTGGTACCCACAGGGGTGTGTGTGATGCTTAGCCATGTCCAGTTTCCTCTGCATTGTGATGAGGCAGAAAGTGGGGCAAGTCGGTAGAGGTATGCTCTAAACATAGGTGTGGCTTTGCTTCTTGAGGAAATGCCAGGCTTCAGGTCTTCAACGAGTTGTCCAGCAACATGTCTCAGAAAACCAATCACTTTGTCTGTCCTTCCATCCCTCCTGCTTCTGCCTCAGCATGAACCAGTCTATGGTGAGCAGAGGAACTGCAGGGGCTACTTGTGAATATTCATTATCTTCTCATAACATGCATGTAACACTATGAGCATGTGCCCAAAACTTTTGTATATTTTCATGAATTTAAACTTTGTGGAGGAGATGCACTTGAAAGGAGATGGGAGAGCAAAAGCCTATTCTCCATGTGATGGCATATGTGAGAGAGGTGGGAACGTTTAGGCATTCGGAAAATCTTAAGGTATCCTGTATGGGAGCCAATGAATCAACACACCTTTTGTGAAGGACCACGCAGACAAACAGACAAGCTGTACCTTGAAGCCAGTGGGGATCTGAACAAACCAAGTTGACACCACCTGTTAATCAGCCCACTGCAGACTGATTTCCTAGTGCTCTGTGTAAAAAGCTTGCTTTACATCTATGTTCAGGGTTAAGCAAAAAGAGTGTCCTTTTCACTGAAGATGAAGTGGAGGTTGTGGGAGGTACTTCTGTTCTTTGCATTTCTTTAAGCCTAAAGAAAACACAGCTCCTTGCCTGGGCCTCTCTAGGCCTTCATCTGGTAGAGTCCCTCTGTGGCTATTCCTTCATCACAGGGTTCAGATTTCTAGGACTGTGGAGAGCAGACAGACTCCACAGCCTGCTGGGTTTGGAATAAAAACACAACAAAAATTTAATCCCATCTTTTAGCACAGACTGATGAAAAGGATACTAACTCTACAGGTACATCAGTAAGGTGTAAGAGTTCAGATGACAATGGCCCTTACAAGTTCATATGTTTGAAAACTTGGTGTCCAGGTGATGGGACTTTTGGGGAAGGATCAGGTATGGACTTGTGGAGAAAGTTATCACTGGGAATGGGGGTTGAGGTTTCAGAAACCCACACCACTCTCAGTGAGTTCTCTTTCTCTCTCTGTCTCTTTCTGTCTCTGTCTTTGTCTCTCTGTCTCAGTCTCTCTGTCTCTCTGTCTCTCTGTCTCTGTCTCTGTCTCTCTGTCTCTGTCTCTGTCTCTGTCTCTGTCTCTCTCTCTCTCTGTCTCTCTCTCTCTCTCTCTCTCTCTCTCTCTCTCTCTCTCTCTCTCTGCCTCCTACTTGTGGATAAGAACATAAGCTCTCAACCACTGCTCCAGCACCATGCCTACCTGCCCTTTGCCATGCTCCCCACCGTATGTCCATGGACTCTCACCCTGTGAAACTTTAAGTCCCCAGTTTAAACACTTTCTTTTATACTTTACCTTGGCCAAAGTGTTTATCACAGCATTAAAAAGTTACTAAGACATAAGGCTAAGAAAGGTCAAATATTTTGGCTTCTAAGTTGCATAGGTCTACTGTCCTTCGATCCAGGAGGTTTCTGATCATTAGAACCCAGATGATTCTCCAATCAGACAGTGACATGTCCGTTATGAGTTATGTCCCTCCTGTTGTAGACAGAATTTGATGAAAGTTAGACATCAGTTTCTTAATACATTGCAGGTCAATGTCATGTGCATTGTAAAGCCAGATAATATTCCTGAACAGTAGATGTGTTACTACTTGTTCACAACCCCAGGTTCTAGTCCACCACAGCAGGGAAGTCACAGCAGCAGGAGTTTGAGAGAGCTGGCACACTGCATCCTAGGTTGAGAAGCAGAGGCCAATGAATACATCCTTACTTCGCAGATTCCTTTTTCCCTTTACACAGCCCAGATTCCTCATCAGGAAATGGCATCACCCACAGTGAGTGGGTATTTCCACATCAATTAATGTAATCAAGATAATCTCCCACCAGCATGACCACAGGCCCATCTTTTTGGTTCTTCTAGATCCTGTCATTAATAGTAATCATTCACAGGTCTGCTGTTCATTAAGCTGGACTCTTGACCATTCTGGGATATTGCCTGTCCAGTTAAAAACCATCCCTAAAGAGTTCATTATTTTCATATGGTCATGGAAAAGCAAATAATAATAAAGCAAGGAAAATATGGATATCTTCAGTTCTTCCCATTAAGCTATTGCCGTAACTTCCTCACCATATCTAATGATGAGGCTCAGAGTAATTAAATTATCTGCCCAGAGTCTCAGAAGTGAAATCAAAATAATCTTTGTGTATGTGATTCCTGTGCACAATGAGTAAGTACAGTGAGTGGAAGCCACTTATATGAAGTGAGAAGGAAATCAGGGGAGCACTAGCCAGTGGTTGAAAATGAGGAGCAAGAGACCTCAAAAAGAGAGGCAAGAGGCCCTGGAGTTGGAACCGTAAAGTAATCTGTGGCAGATAAAAGAGATCACTACCCAGCTGGAATGCCTCTAAGCTCATCATCAAGATAAAATGTAAGAGGCAGAGAAAAGGAAAAAATGCTCAGGGTATATACATTTTAGCAGATAAAATACTATGTCAACCACTGGATCCATTTATGTTCAGCCCAAAGGAGTTACCTTTTTCGGAGACATTTTTTTTCTTAAAGACACGGAAACAAAAGAAAGAAGAGTGATAGAGAAAATTTGGTTTGTGAGTGTCAAGTCTAAAGGGTATCCTCACTAAAAGGACAGGACCACTGACATCCAAAATTGAGTCTAGGCCCATCTCAACCTGGACTACAGGAGAATTTCCAGCCACTGGATAAAAGTCAGCATTCCTCAGCAACTTGTAAAGCTGGTTCCCATCTTCCAAAAGGAATCATTTCCCTTACCTCTAGCAAAAGGGGCAAACAGCTGCTATTAATGTTTATCTGTGGTGTCTATCAGCATATCAAGGTCTATGCTAGCTTCCAGGATCCCTCAGTCCCTATTTACAAGTACTTGTCATAGATTTCAAAGTTCATGTTAGCATCCTAGCTCTTCTCACCTCTTTCCCTGAAACTCCCTCCAGCTCATGGACTTTCCTCCCCTCAGCTGGCCTACCTTCTTAAACCTGGCTGTTCTCACTATCAGTATGCTCTCTCTGTTCTCTGTTCCCTGCTATTCTCACAGATAGGCCTGGCCATATTCAGTCTGCTGGCCATGTTCATTCTACTTCTCTCTGTTCTGGATGCCTCCAGCTGGTCTTTAATATCTACAATAAAACCTTCATATACCACAGTCAGTCATATCACCACTTAACCCCCTTGCACACAGCAAGTATCTTTCTAGGCAAGGCATGTATATATGAGTAAGTAGGAAATACCTTACAACCAAAGGAATTTTAAATAGCATCTATTTCTGTTTTGCCATTATTGCCCATGGTTTAACTAATACACAGCTCTACAAATGCAAGTCCAAGTCATTATCAAAGAGTCAGTGGGCATATATTTACAACATGTCAAGAAAGATAAAGTACCTAGAAACATAATAGGTTCATTGTCCACACTCTAGAAAAGTTTAGTTTGTATTTGTAGAGGAAAGTCTCACCCTGAGAATACTCTTCAGGATATGTGATAACCCAGAAGGTAAATTGTTCACAGACAATAAGCTTAGGGAGAGGACCTTAATATTAGATATGAGAACTGAGATACTAGATACTTGGGGAAGAATGAATTGGTGTAAGGGAACATATTTGCATGTATTCATGATAGTCAAGTTTGCATTGTTCTCTTTGTGTGTTTATTTAGGTTTTTGAGAAAGTAAATCCTAAGACAGAGAGGTCTATGCCAGCAGTTCATTGAAGACAAAAGCCCAAGGCACAATTGTATGAGGAAGACTATACAGAAACAGGGCCAGAGAGGATGCAATCCTAGGCATCTTGGAGCATCATATATACTGCTTCCCAGATTTCCCTTCTTGAAGATCAGGAGTGACATCACTCTAATGATGTCAGGCTCCACTGGCTGAAGGTTAACCTGAGAAGCCTCAGTGTCTTGTCCTTTCTGACAGTATCAGGCTTCTGTGGTTTGGAAGGAAATTCTAAGGCAGGAAGAAAAATAAAAAAGATCATAGCTCCCCCTGGAGATGGGAGCATTCGGTATCAGCCCAAAATTGCCCTCCATGCTATGGCCGAAATCAGAGGGAGGTGGGAGATGTACTCAAAGGCAAAAAAGTCATACTTTGGAATCTAGAAAGTAGACGCAAGCTTTCTTGCACCATTTATTTAATTGTTGTTGGCCAGAGATGTCTCACAGGGTCCTCTGCTAAAAGGGATTGTGGGAAGCCGAGCTGTTTTAGTGAGGCAGCTTGTAAAGTTCCCAGGTGTGTTAGCTACTTCTCTCATCACCTCAACCAAATGCCTGACAGAAGCAACTTAAATGATAAATTATTTAATTTGGTTTATATCTGGTCTATCAAGATGGGTTGCGGGTATAACTGAGAGGCACTGCTCATCATAGCAGGAACTCCCAACACCATTTCTCATAGCTCACTGGAGAAGGGCATAGCAGGATCAAAGCAAGACCTGGCCCTAACCCTTAGCAGCCATCCCAGTGACCTAAATTTGTCAGCTTGGTCTCATGTTCCAAAGGTTCTAGGACTACCCAAACCACCACCAGCAGCTGGGGACCAAATATTCAAACACACACACAGCGGAACATCTCACATTCAGGCCTAAACTGTAAGAGACACACTGAAAAAAAAACATAATATAACAGTCTGCAGATTAGGAATGGACATTGGGTGGTTAGTGGCATAGTCTACACAATGCCATCTCTAAAAGCTGCTATAGTGTTGACAGATTGAAACCTGGGGCTGACTAACTTACAAGCTCTGGAGACTGGGCTCTCTGACATGTGACTGTACTCTTAGGCTGAGCTGTAAGAGTGGTGATGGCGGTGGGGATGAATTCATGAGTTGTCTTAGAGCTAGTAAAACCAAAGCACGAACTTTGCATCCCATTTTGTGCTTCAGCATTTTCCAAGGAGATTCTTGCAACTTGATTTGTCCTTCCTCAAACCCTTCAATCCAAAAGAGCGTGTAAAATGGGAAATACAGTCAATCCTCATATTCTTCCCTTCCTCTTCTGGTTGCTTTGGGGAAAACCATTCTGGAAAGGCTGTAACCAGTTGTGGCCATGGCAACAGAATATTTGACATCCAGTCTGAAAGTCATAAACTTAATGAAACTATAGTTTTTACTGCGTCTCACCCTCATCCCTGATTAAATCAGATCTGCATAATGTGAAGATATTAAATTTCCATGTTTCTCATTTCGTCTCCCCTGCCAATAGGAAGGCTCTGTTGTGAGGAGGCCCTGCCAGTGGGCTGGGAACATCTTTGCTCCAGATTTTGCTGAAAAATGAGTTTTAATAAATGGACATGGCTGGCCCACAAAGCAAAGCAGACTTCTGAGAAATGGCTGGATCCTGGCTCCAAAGAGATACAGCTGCTTTCCTTTGGCAGGTGGATACTTTATGGGGGTCTGGAGGAATCACGGAGGAAGAAAGAGGCATCATTGGGAGATAACAGCACCAGAGAGACAGATTGAGTCGGGAAACAGTTACAGAGCAGTTACTGTGTCTGGCAGCTACTCTGGTGTCGGCAGTTGATGCTCACCTGGACTGCTCCTTCTGAGAGGCCCACTTCTAGCATAACCAGTGTGAACATAGTGTTGTGGTCAGAATCAATAGGGATCCAAATTAACAAAAAGTCATCCTTAGTGTGATGGTGCTTCAGGTGTTGTGCAAGGCTCTTCAGGAATATAAAGATCGATGACATTGATGCTTATGCTAAGAAATGCTATGAGGGGAACAAGGGCTGACTTCTAGCAAGAGCTTTCAAGATGGCATCACAGTGGCATGGCCCTTGGCTTGTGCTTAGGTGTATCAGAGATCTTACAGGATGCCTTCACTGCAAGGAGACTTTGTCTTCCAACATCATTTGATCTCAGAAAGCAAAAGAGAAAGAAAACAACAGGATGGAGGTTATAGTAAGGCAGTGGTTCTCAACAGGGGACTTATGTGGCCACTTCCCTACACCCAAAGGACATCTGACAGTGCCTAAAGCCACCTATAGGTGGATATCAGGGATGTGGCAAAGGCGTTGCCCTCTCCTTTTAAAACTTTTCTAGCTAAGAGGCACCTGCTGCTTTATTTTCTCAAATGAAAAGAAAACATTTAAGAAACAAACACATGAACAGGGCTAAATTTGAATCCATGTTTCCTTGATCTTTCTCAAATCTGTCATGGCTAGCACCTCTCCAATTCTAAGGTACATGATCAACCCTTGATCAGTGAGTTTTGCCTTTAATCTACAACCTCTTCAACAAATGGAGTTACACAGCAACACAGCCCCTGGACACCATTCTTTGAGAAGAGCTACAGTTGACATTTGGCTTTTGCTTCCCAAACCCATAAATAAGTAAATAAATACAGTACCACCTGAGGAGGGGGGGGAAACGTGTTTTTTATGAGACACTTAAAATTAATTAATTTTGCAGTGCTAGGGTTCAAGCTCAAGGCTAGGGGCATGTTAGGCAAATGCTCTCTCAACTGAGCCATACTCCAGCCCTTTATTTTATATACTCTTACTGTCACAGTACTTACATGTTTTTGAAGCGGAGTATGTGCTAATCACTGTTCTACTGCTGTGAAGAAACACCATGACCAGCTCGTTTAAAAGAAAACATTTAATTGGGGGCTTGCTTACAGTTTCAGAGGTCTAGTCCATCATGGCAGAGAGCACGGTAGCATGCATGGAGCTGGAGCAGTAGCTGAGATGTACTTCCCTGATCTGTGGGCTGAGAAACAGGGACACTGAGCTTTGTGTGGGCTTTTGAAAACTCAAAGCCCACTCCCAGTGACACACTTCCTCCAATGAGGCCACACCCCCTAGTCCTTCTAATCCTTCCAAATAGTGCCAGTTCCTGGTAAATAGGCATTTGAATGTGATCCTATGGGGGCCATTCTTAGTCATAGCACCTCATAGTACTACTACAAATTGGGCATCTCTAATTTAAAAAAAATCTGAAATGTTTCAAAATGAGAAACATAACAAGTGCCAACATAACACTGAGAGACCAAAACCAGGGCCATTTTAGAAAAGAGGGCCTGAAATAGAAAATGGGATCTTCACCCCATAATCTGTACAGCTGGCTCACATCACCCATCCAGTTCCAGGAAAAGCAGGACGTCAGGAAGATCAGATGGACCTGAACACATGGACCTGACTCTGGCAGGAAGAACAGATACCCCAGGTTAATCAAGAGTTACAAAACAACTTTTATTGGCTGATACATGTTGCACCAAAGATTAATCTATGGGAACTCTCCAAGATCCTCTAGACACCCCAACCAATCAGCTTTGAACCCCTACCCCTCACTCGATCCTGTAGTTTTAGTCTTTATAAACCCCTTGCTTAAAGACTCCGAGCCTTCTCCTACAGCATCAGTCTGTGATATGAGATCCCTGCCTAAGCTTGAATTTATCTCTTTTTTTTTCGAGACAGGGTTTCTCTGTGGCTTTGGAGGCTATCTTGGAACTCGGTCTGTAGACCAGGCTGGTCTCAAACTCACAGAGATCCACCTGCCTTTGCCTCCCAAGTGCTGGGATTAAAAATGTGCGCCAACACCGCCCGGCAAAGAGATTTTTTAAAAGACTTATTTATTATGTGTACAGTATTCTGTCTGTATATATGTCCACAGACCAGAATAGGGCACTAGATCTCATTACAGATGGTTGTGAGCCACCATGTGGTTGCTGGGAATTGAACTCAGGCCCCCTGGAAGAGCAGTCAGTGCTCTTAAACTCTGAGCCATCTCTCCAGCCCCCTAAGCTTGAATTTAATAATAAAAAAAAAAACCTTGTGCGTGCAAGGTGCCACCTCTTAGCAGACACACAGTTTTGTTGGGATCCTGAAGTCAGTAGGGACTCAGAGGGTGACAGGACAGCTGCTATTTTCCACACTCCACTCTCAGAGGGTGACAGGACAGCTGCTATTTTCCACACTCCACTCTACGTATCTATTAGCCATGTCTTTTTCCACAAATTTCTGGCTCTGGCAACACCACACAGAAACAACAGTGGTTACAAAGACTGCAGCCTTCCTACATCCCCAGGGGTCCCAGCTCTTAGGGTGGTGGAGGAGAAGTTGCCTCTCCTTGGAGAACCAATTAGAAGGAACCTACCCACAATGCCCCTCTTCCCAATCATTGTAAATCATATAGGAGCCCATTTTAGGCATGACTGGGGAGTTAATTCTGGCAGAACTTAAGTCTAGGGTATAGAAACAATAGCTGCATGGGTCTCTGTTTGGTCTCTTTCTTTCCTACTTACCATTGTGCTGCTCAGTCAATCAAATATGGTTGGCTGATACTTTATGTGCTATTTTCATTGTGCTTGAGATTTTTGTTTTGAATGAGTAGAAAAGGGGCATTCTATATTTCTATGTATTTTTTTCTTGGTCACACAAACCTGTGAAGGGCCAGAGAAGTTCCCTCATGACTTCAGGCTGTGAGAAATAAAGACGGCGACATGGTTCCCACTTTAGGAGTAATTTTTCTTTGCTAATACAATCTCAGTGTTAAGCTAACCGGTTTAAACCCTATTTAGAAAACAGGAAGAAGCTGTGAGACATCTGAGCCATTCAGAACTCTTTGGTCTGAGATTTCATGGCTCACAGCAAGTATTGGGGAAGTCTTCACAGCTAGTGTCTACTAAAGATTCTGTGTTTTACTAGTTTGAATCATTTAAAAATTCTGAGTCTAATCTTACTGAAGTCTAATGAATTTGAAACTTTAAGAATCAGAAAGCCTAAGCCAGACAGTGGTGGTGTTCACCTTTAATCCCAGCACATGGGAGACAGAGGCAGGTGAATCTCTGTGAGTTTGAGGCCAGACTTGTCTACAGAGTGAGTTCCAGGATATTCAGGGCTACACAGAGAAACCCTTTCTTGAAAAAAAACAGAGAGAGAGAGACAGAGAGAGACAGAGACAGAGAGAGACAGAGACAGAGAGAGACAGAGAGAGACAGGGAGAGACAGAGGAAGAGAGCACGCTCTGGTCCCAAGTCATGGTCAGGACACAATTCACAGTCTGGAGTTGGTTACATGAGAACAGTTCCTTCAAAAGTTGATGGTTGATGGCCTTCATCTCTCTGTGTCAGCCCATTTCTATAACTGAGAAGTGGTCTTGCTTCCAGCATGGACTTGTCACTCTTTTCTGTTGCTGAAAGGACTTTCATGACTGGGGTATGAAGTCACATGCTGCCTTCAGATAATCATCAACCATTATACATTTATTGGATCAATATCAAAAGAGAGACCTCACTGATAAGACAGGGACAATGTTAAGTGATAGAAGCAACCAAGCAAGGAGGGAAGTCAAAGCGTGGATCACGGTGGCATGGGAAGAGGCAGTTCTCAACCTGGGAAGGCAGTGGCCAAGTGGGACCAGCGGAGACCATGGACCAGATGTTGCTTCTATCCTTTCAATATCAGAGCTCAGCTTCAGAGCAGACAGGGTTGAGACAATCTGAGATCTTCGGTGCTCCGGGATACCCTGTCTACAGTAGACAAAAACCCCATGGAGAGAGACCAGAGACTCAGGTGCAGCAAATCCAGACTCTTTAAGAGCCATGGCAGGGTCAGAGGCAGGGACTCCAAGGAGAACAGAGTAAAGCAGACTGCTTGCAGAGAAATCAAAGGTAAAACTCTCCTCAGCCTCTGCTCCTAGGGACAGGGTTGATTCCAGAATTTATGGAATGGAGAATGACTTTCTTAGCAGGGTATGGGCAGACGAAGTTTAGATAGCCCCAGAGAAGCAGACCACACAATATTGTCTGTTTCCTATCTGCTAATCTCAAAATATTGGCTCCCAAGACGGTGCTGTGACCAGTAGAGCAATCAATTGCTTAGCTGAATGAACATAAGTAGTGTGTTCTATCCCCAGCACTGGAGTACTGTGGTTGGGGGCTGGTGGATACTGGGACCATTATAACAGCATTCTAAATCTTCCTATCAGACCTTGGGAAGCCTCAGGGGAAAGATGGACTCAGCTTGCTCAGAGGAATGCCCATCCAGGCATATGAGTGCCCTGAACTTCCTTCTTTGCTTTTCTTTTCTGATCCCTTATACTGAGTCTGCTATGGATCATTTCCAGTCCAGCTTGTTCAGGTCAATCTGACAGCTCCCACCAACCATCACTGCCCGAGGACAGCACTGGTATGATGTCAACTTTACTCCAGGCCCTACAGGAGTGGCTGCTTTCTTAGCTATTCCTATAAGATAATTTCCAGTCTACATTGAAGACGCTACACAGACCCTGGCTGCTGCACATTATCCAACATGGTGAGGCACCTGTCTCACGCAATATGGCAAAGTCATTTGGGGAGACACGGAAACATAATCGAGGAAATCAAGAAAGACACTGAAAATTTCCAACCCCAGGCACATTCAGGGACCTGTCTATCCATGTTCTTGGGGTTTGTACCTTCTGGCCTCTACCAAGCATGGGAAGGGCTCCGCCTGGGAAGTCCTAGTACATGCTCTCAACTGCATGAGGACCCTAGCGAGAATTCAGGCACTAAGGAAAACTCCTTGTGCAGAACTTCACACCAACACAGATTGTCTGTGGGTGGAGATGTTCTCTCTGTGTCTGCTCAAAAGGTTGCTTCCGAGTTCAGTGTTCCAAGACAGGGAAATGAATGGGGATTGCCTGAACCACCCTTTAACAGAGACAAATCAATTAGCTAGATCAAGGATTTGGAAGGAATCCTTTTGCTCTTTTTGTTCCTAAGATTTTTGAGTTAGTTTTGGGTCAGTCAACTAGTATTTCCTGGGAAGCCTTTCTCCTACTCTGCTTCCAGTTGGTGGTCCCCATTGTATTCTAAGATGAACCTTAGAAACATCTCTTGTGGTCGCTGTCCCTTAAGCAGATGTGACCTCTCAGTTGTTGCTTTACCATGGCCTTTCAACTCCACTAACCTCATGTATGAAAAAATCCCTCGTGTGTGTGTGTGTGTGTGTGTGTTCATGTGTGCTTGTGTGCTTGTGTGAACGCATGCGTGCCTGTGTGTGTGCATGTGCCTGCATGTGTGAGTGCGTGTGTGTGTGTGTGTGTGTGTGTGTGTGTGTGTGTGTGTGTGTGTGTGGTATGTATGCATGCAGGTGTTTATGGAGGCTCCAAGGGATCTGGAGTCACAGGTCACTGTAAGCTGCCTGACAAAGGTGCTAGGAACCACATTTGGGCTCTCTGGCACAGCAGTAATGGCTCTCAATCTCTGAGCCATTTCTCTAGCCCTCTCCTCTGTTTTGAAGACAGTTTTTCCTTCCCCTTTCCTAGTATTTCTAGCTTCAGGAAGTCTTTATGTTATTAACCCACTGGATAGCCACAACTTTTCCTGTGAAGTGTAAAGTATCTACTTTACAAAGTTGGAGATTTGGCTACAGAAGAGTCACAGTGTCCAACAATGAAGTAGCTGGGATTTAAGATGGGCCCTAAGGCTTGTACTTTGACTCAAAAATAAAGTCACAACAAACATATGACTTTGATTTACATGACTTTTGAACTCAGAGCATATTAGGATAGTAGTGCTCAAAGTGAACCCTGAACTTGGCAGCACCAACACATCTCTTGGGAGCTGGTTACAATGGTAAATCCAAGCCTCCACCTCTGACCTCATAAGTCCATTTGGCGATGTAGGGAGGGAGAAGGATCAGAACAAGAGAAACAGAAAGCTCTAAAGATGAAGGAAAGGGACACAGATGTCTCTAGAAGTGTAAGAAGTTGGGGAAACACACACTTTACTTATATTCCAGAGGAACAGTGCCCTAATAACCCCTTGATTCTGCTCTGCTTTGGATTTATTTATTTATTTATTTATTTATTTATTTATTTATTTATTTATTTATTTTTAAATTTAAATTAGAAACAAGGTTGCTTCACATGTCAATCCCAGCTTCCTCTCCCTCTCCCTCCCCTCCTCCCATGCTCTCCAACTGCCCTCCCATTAATCCCCTCTCCCAATCCCAACTCCATTCCCCAGGGAGGGTGAGGCCCTCCATGGGGGATATTCAGAGCCTGTCATTTCCTTCAGGGCAGGGCCTAGGCACTCCTACCAAGAGTCCAGGCTGAGAGAGCATCTCTCATTGTGGAATGGGCATCCAAAGTCCATTTGTATACCAGGGATAAATACTGAATTACTACCCAAGGCCCCATAGATTGCCTCGGTCTCCTCACTGATACCCACATTCAAGATGCTGGATCAGTCCCATGCTGGACTCCCAGCCATCACTCTGGGGTTCAAGAGTTCCCCCTTGTTCAGGTCAGCTGTTTCTGTGGGTTAAGCAAGCCTAGTCTTGACCCCTATGCTCATCAGTCCTCCATCTCTGTCACTGGGTTCCTTGAGTTCAGCTCATGGTTTAGCTGTGGGTGACTGCCTCTGCTTCCATCAGTCATTGGTTGAAGGTTCTGTTTCCCAGACACTCTGGCAGTGGGATTGTGGGCTGTCACTCCCCTGATCCATATCCAAAATCCATATATGAGTGAGTACATACCATGTTTCTTCTTTTTGTAACTGGGTTACCTCACTCAGGATGGTTTCTTCTAGTGCTGTCCATTTGCCTGCAAATTTCAAGATTCCATTGTTTTTTTCCCACTGAATAGTACTCCATTGTGTAAATGTACCACATTTTCTCTATCCACTCCTCAGTTGAGGGCATCTAGGTTGCTTCCAGATTTGGGCTATTACAAATAATGCTGCTATGAATATAGTGGAACAGACATCTTTGTTGTATGAATGTGCATCTTTTGGGTATATGCCTAAGAGTGGAATTGCTGGGTCTTGTGGTAGGCTGATTCCCATTTTCCTGAGGAATCACCATACTGATTTCCAAAGTGGCTGTACACATCAGCACTCCCATCAGCAGTGGAGGAGTGTTCCCCTCTCTCCACATCCTCTCCAGCATAAATTGTCATTGGTGTTTTTGATTTTAGCCATTCTGACAGGAGTGAGATTGTATCTCAGAGTTGTTTTGATTTGCATTTCCCTGATGGATAGGTTTATTGAGCATTTTCTTAAGTGCCTCTCAGCCATGTTAGACACCTCTATTGAGAATTCTCTATTTAGTTCTGTAGCCCACTTTTTAATTGGATCCTTTGGTGTTTTGGAGACTTGCTTCTTGAGTTCTTTGTAAATTTTAGAGATCAGCCCTCTGTCAAATGTGGGATTAGTGAATATCTTTTCCCATTTTGTGGGCTGCCTTTTTGTCTTGTTGACTGTGTCCTCTGCCTTACAGAAACTTCTCAGTTTCAGGAGGTCCCATGTATTAATTGTTGACCTCAGTGTCTGTGCTACTGATGTTATGTTCAGGAAGCAGGCTCCTGTACCAATTCGTTCAAGGGTACCTCCCACTTTCTCTTCTAAGAGGTTCAGTATGGCTGGATTTATGTTGAGGTCTTTGATCCACTTGGACTTAACTTTTGTGCTTAGCGATAGACATGGATCTATCTGCATTCTCCTACATGCCAGCATCCAGTTCTGCCAGAACTATTTGTTGAAGATGCTTTCTTTTTTTTCCATTGTATAATTTTAGCTTCTTTGTCGAAGATCAGATGTTCACACGTGTATGGGTTAATATCAGGGTGTTCAATCTGATTCCTTTGGTCTACCTGTCTATTTTTATGTCAATACCAAGATGTTTTGAGGAGTATAGCTCTATAAAAAAGCTTGAAATCAGGCATGGTGATGCTTTTAGATGTTGCGTTGTTGAATAGGGTTGTTTTGGCTAACCTGGGTCTTTTGTTTTTCCATATAAAATTAATTATTGTTCTTTCAAGGTCTGTGAAGAATTGTGCTGGGATTGCAATAGGGATTGCATTGAATCTGTAGATTGCTTTTGGCAAGATTGCCATTTTTACTACGTTGATCCTACCTATCCAAGCGCATAGGTAATCTTTCCACTTTCTGGCGTCTTCTTTAATTTATTTTTTTAAAGACTCAAAGTTCTTGTGATAGAGGTCTTTTACTTATTTGGTTAGTGTTACTGCAAGGTATTTTATGTTGTTTGTGGTAACTGTAAAGGGTGATGTTTCTCTGATTTCTTTCTCAGCCCTTTTATTGTCTGTATATAGTAGGGCTATTGATTTTCTTAAGTTGATCTTGTAGCCTGCCACTTTGCTAAAGGTGTTTATTATCTGTAGGAGTTCCCTGGTAGAGATTTTTGGGTCACTTATATAAACAAACATATCATCTGCAAATAGTGAAAGTTTGACCTCTTCCTTTCCAATTTGTATCCCCTTGATCTCCTTTTGTTGTCTTATTGCTCTTGCTAGAACTTCAAGTACAATATTGAAGAGATATGGAGAGAGTGGGCAGCCTTGTATTGTTCCTGGTTTTAGAAGAAATACTTTGAGTTTCTCTCCATTTAGTTTGATGTTGGCTGTTGGTTTGCTGTATATAGCTTTTATTATATTTAGGTATGTTCCTGTTATCCAAAATCTCTCCAAGACCTTTATCATGAAGGAGTGTTGGATTTTGTCAAAGGCTTTTTCAGCATCTAGTGTGATCGTGTGATTTTTGTTTCTCAACTTGTTTATATGGTGGATTATATTGATGGATTTTTATATGTTAAACCATCCCTGAATCCCTGGGATGTAACCTACTTGATCATGGTTGATGATTTTTCTGCTGTATTCTTGGATCTGATTTGTCTGTATTTTATTATTTTTGCATCGATGTCCATGAGTGATATTGGTGTGAAGTTCTCTTTCTTATTTGTGTCTTTGTGTGGCTTGGGTACCAATGTCATTGAAGCCTCATAAAAAGAGTTTGGCAAAGACCCTTCTGCTTCTATTGCTTGGAATATTTTGAGGAGAATTGGTATAAGCTGATCTTTGAATTTCTGCTAGAATTCTGCACTGAGGCCATCTGGCCCTGGGCTTCTTTTGGTTGGGAGACTTTTGATGACTGCTTCTATTTTATTAGAGGTTATAGGTCTATTTAAATTGCTTATCTGTTCTTGATTTAATTTTGGCAAGTGATATCTATTGAGAAACTTATCCATTTCCTTTACATTTTCGAATTTTGTAGAGTACAGGTTTTCAAAGTATGACCTGATGATTCTCTGGATTTCCTCAGTGTTCGTTGTTAGGTCTCTCTTTTCACTCTGATTTTGTTAATTTGCATGCTCACATTCTGTCGTTTGGTAAATTTGGATACAGGTTTGTCTATCTTGTTGATTTTCTCAAAGAACCAACTCTTCTTTGTATTGTATTCCTAGTTTCTACTTTATTGAGTTCTGCCTCAATTTGATTATTTCATGGTGTCTACTCCTCTGGGGTGAGTTTGCTTCTTTGTGTTCTAGGGCTTTCAGTTGTGCGGTTAATTCTGTAGTGTGACTATTCAGTTTCTTCATGTGAGCACTTAGTGCTATGAACTTTCCTCTTAGTACAGCTTTCAAAGTGTACCATAAATTTGGGTATGTTGTGTCTTCAATCTCATTGAATTCTAGGAAGTCTTTAATTTCTTTTTTTATTTCTTCTTTGACCCAGGGGTGGTGCAATTGTGCATTATTCAATTTCCATGAGTTTGTAGGATTTCTGCAATTTGTGTTGTTGTTGAATTCTAATTTTAAATCATGGTGGTCTGATAAGATGCATGGAGTTATTCCAATTTTTTGTACCTGCTGAGGTTTGATATGTTGCCAAGTATGTGGTTGATTTTTAAGAAGGTTCCATGTGACACTGAGAAGAAGGTATATTCTTTTTTATTTGGGTGGAATGTTCTATAGATGTCTGCTAATCCCAATTGGGTCATAACTTCTATTAGTTCCTTTGCTTCTTTGTTAAGTTGCTGTCTAGTCTAGTGGTGAGAATGGAGTGTTGAAGCCTCCCACTATTAGTGTATGAGGCTTTATATGTGATTTGAGTTTTAGTAATGTTTCTTTTATGAACATGGATGGCTTTGTATTTGGGGCATAGATGTTCAGAATTGAAACTTCATCTTGGTGAATTTCTTCTGTGATGAGTGTGAAATGACCTCCTTCATCTCTTTTGATTGATTTAAAGACTAATTTGTTAGATATTAGGATTGCTAACCGCCCCCCCCACGTGTTTCTTGGGTTCATTTGATTGGAAAACCTTTTTCCAACCCTTAACTCTGAGATAATGTCTGTCTTTGAGACTGAGGTATGTTTCTTGTATGCAGCAGAAGGATGGGTTCAATCTTTGAATTCATTCTGTTAGCCTGTCTTTTTATGGGCGAGTTAAGACCATTAATATTGAGGGATATTAATGAACATTCTTTTTGTTTTGGGATGGTTGGTTGGTCATGGTTGTATTATATGTGGATTTCTACCCCTTTTTTCTTTTGGCCGTTGGTAAGATGGGATTATCTATTGCTTATGTTTTTCTGGTTATAGTTAACTTCCTTGGGTTGGAGTTTTCCTTCCAGAACTTTCTGTAGGTCTGGGTTAGTGAATATGTATTGTTTGAATCTGGTATTGTCATGGAATATCTTGTTTTCTCCATCTATAGGGATTAAAAGCTTTGCTAGGTATAGTGGTCTGGGCTGGCATCCGTGGTCTCTTACTGTTGACAGAATGCCTGTCCAGGACCTTCTGGCTTTCAGAATGAGAAATCAGGTGTAATTTTGATAGGTTTGCCTTTATATGTTACTTGACCTTTTTCCTTAGCTGCTCTTAATATTCTTTCTTTATTCTGTATGTTTGGCATTTTGAGTATTATGTGGTGAGGGGATTTTTTTTTTGTGGTACACTCTATTTGGTGTTCTGTAAGCTTCTCGTACCTTCATTGGCATGTCTTTCTTTAGTTTGGGAAAGTTTTCTTCTGTGATTTTGTTGAGTATGTTTTCTGCCCCTTTGAGGTGGTTTTCTTCACCTTCTATACCTATTATTCTTAGGTTTGGTCTTTTCATGGTGTCCCATAGTTTCTGGATATTTTGTGTTAGGGATTTGTTGGACTTATGATTTTCTTTGGTTAATGAATCTATTTCTCCTAGTGTATCTTCAACACCTGAGATTCTCTCTTCCATCTCTTGTATTATGTTGGTTATTCTTGCATCTGTAGTAACTCACCGTTTTCCCAGCTTTTCTATTTCCAGCCTTCCTTCAGACTGTGTTTTTTTTATTGTCTCTTTTTCAGCTTTCAACCCTTGCACTGTTTGAATTGTTTCTTGCAATTTTTACTTTGTCTTTTCCTCCATTTGTTGCATTTTTTATTTTATTTTTTCTTACATTTCTTGAATTTTTTGGTTTGTTTTTTCTTCCATTTCTTTAAGGGATTTTCCCATATCCTGTTTGAGGGCCTCTATCATTTTCATGAGGTTGTTTTTAAGGTCATTCTCTTCTGCTTCATTTGCATTGGAATGTTTGAGTCTTGCTGGTGTAGAGTCTCTAGAATTTAGAGGTGTCATATTTGTTTTTCTGTTGCTGAGTGTGTTTTTGTATTGTCTCCTTCCCATCCCTTCTAGTGGGTGCAGAAAGAGCCTCTTCCTGGCCTGGTAGTTAGGGGACCAGAGTTCCCCTCAGGTGGGTGCAAGCAAGTTCAATACTCTAGTAGTTCGCCTCTTCCTGGTCCTAGTCCTGGTCTCATGGGTGGAGAAAGGGACTAAGATGCTGGGGTGCATAGGCCCCCTGCCAGGAGGAGATGCTCAGTAGAAATCCACAGGCAGTCCCAGGGACTGGAATACAGGCCCAGATACAGACCCTGAATTGCCTGGTCCTGTGGGTGGAAAACAAGACCAGGAAGCTGGCTCCTAAGGGGAGGGGAGGCTCAGTGGCGGTCTCCAGGCACTGGAGTGCAGACCCAGAAGCAGTCCCCGAATTGCCTGGCCTGCTTTGGATTCCTGATATTCAAAACTATAATTTAATTCATTTTTATTGTTTTCAGTCACCATGTTTGTGATAACTTGTCATAGCAGCAATGGGTAACTAATGCATACTAATATTCCAAAGTGTGCTAATATTCAACAAATATAAACCTCACCATGCTTTCAATTGCTTTCTTATTTTTCTTCCTCCCCAAGTTTGTCTTATTTTCAAATTTTATTTACATTTTGTTTTGTACATATGAATGTGCATAATATCAGGTGTTTTCCTCAGTTGCTCTCCACCTTAGTTTTGAGATAGGAATTCCCACAGAACCTAGAGCTCACTGATTAAGTTAGGCTAGATGGGCAGTGGGCTCTAGGAATTCATTTCCCTATGTCTTCATTTTCCCTATTCCAATGTTGAGGCTACAGGTGTATACTATGCTCAATTTCTAGGTGAGTCCCAGGGATCTGAACCCAGGTGTTAATATTTGCATAGGAAGCATTTTACTGACTGAAGCATCTCGCCAGTGTCTTATCCTGGTTGTAAAGATTCCAAGTCAGAATCAGTTTCGTAGGTCTCCTCTATTTTCCCCTAATCTCTGTACCCTGTCTTCTGCAACCCCCACCCTGTGATCAGCATCCCTCTTCAGTTTTCTCTTGGAATATTGCTTGTCAGATTTGAGACACCCATGATGCTTCATGCTTCTTCATAGCACCCTAGAAGAGGATGAGCTTTCTCTCATTGCTGCCACCTTCAGGCTGTATTTATTCTCTAGTAGTCCTCCCTGCTAGAATCTCATGTGGCTTTGCCTGTCACTCTCCCCATTTCTCCCCACTGCCAGACACTCCCCATCACTCTCTCTAGAGTTCAGTATCCTTCCACTGTCCACTACTGCTTTTCTGCTGATGATCAAAGAGCCCACTAATGATGCACTCATCCTCTCCATTGATAGTTTGCAACTCCCCATTATCTTCCTTCCCTATGGCCATAGCTGTTCCTTTTCATGCCCAGGTACCAACTCTCCCAGAAAAATTCTAATTTTGAAGTCTCTATCCTCTCACTGTCCCACGTAGGAAGAATCTCTAGTTATACCATCTTTGATATTGTGGGACTTCCAAACTCCACTCTTATTCTTAACTCTCTAGCTACAAGCCTATGGCTCATTACTTCACCTCCATGAGAGTGAAAAACAAAAGACAACTTTCCCATTGTGCCTTTGTTATACAACACAGGAAATTTCTATGACCCCCAAAAGGTGGGCATTGGCTTTTAAAAGCAGTGACCAGTTCTCCATCAAGCATTAACATTGTTTCCCCTCATTAAATGCAGTGTGGCACTACCTAGAGAATGGTGTTGGATTCCCACAGGTAAAGGACACAGCCTCATGAAATTAACCTCATGAGATTAATGGAGGTTCCCATTGTCCCCTCCTCAGGCTAAGTTAGAGAGCTTTCTGTGTTGGTTTATTGTAAAGGATAACAATGAAAAATGTAGGGAATAAGATGGTTGACAGGGACACAGACCCATGTCCTCTCTGGATATATATCCTCTAGGAACTAATGAGTGCTCAGCTCTATAGAATTATGTAAACTCCATCCCTTTGGAGTTTTAGAGAACCTTATTATGTAGACATAATTGTTTAAATGATTAGCCACAGGCAATTGACATAACTTCTTTTTTTTTTCCAGAAAGGTTGGAACTGAGGAGTCTCAGACCTCGATATCTACCTTCATTTCCTGGTGACTTGCTCCTATCCTGAAGCTACTTAGGGATAGCCAGCCATCATTCAATGCATTAGCTTCCAAACAGCACCAGGGTGGAGATGGCAAGTATCATAAGGGCTTCATGCAAAGAATCAGAATGAAGATCAAATCAAATTTTACAATTTTACAACTTCCTTCAATGTATATTTGTCTCTTGAAGCCACCTCTAATCTGATTGTGCCCAGTGACCCAGCCCTTGCCGAAGCCACCTGTCTGCTTTCTCCACTTTCTACATTTAAACAGCTGAACTTCATGGTTTTAGGTAGAAAAATCACACCCCAGATTAAAAGGCTGGCTTGAAAAAAAATCACAGCCCATATCCTCATAAGAGCTGACACACCTGTCACCTTCACTGTGAAGCCTCTTTCCTCTCCTTCTGAGGTGACTGTTCCAGGCTTTCCTTCTGCCTCACACCCTCCCCACTCTCTCTTCTCCCAAGTACTCAGTTGATGTCTTCTGCTGCTTGCTGAGGAATGTAAATCATGAAAAGGAAGGTTCCCAGCCTTCCCTCTGCAAATCAATAACCTCCTTCCTTTTATCTATATTCCACTGGCTCCTTTTGTACCAGAGGGAGGATTCTACCACTAGTCCAGCTTAGTCTTTTTCCTACCATGGAGTGTCAAGGCCCCTTTGCTGGTCTAAGGACTTTGTGCTTTTTCCTTCTTTTCTCTCCTTTACAGGGCTTTCTAGATGGAAACCTGCATCTCCAAATGCTTACATTACCGCATAAAGAGAAAAATCTAAACCCCAAGACCTACATTTGCACTTTCAGAATCCGGACAATGACTAAGGGCAAAGGATGTGGCTCGGTGGTGAAACATGTGTCTAGTATGTGTGATAGATGCCCTTGCTTTGAGTCTCAGAATCACAAGTAGGGTTGGGGTGGACCCCAACAGAAAGTAAGTGCAAACAAACAAGTGAGCAACAAGAAACTTAACAAAATAAGAAACAATCAACAACACCAAAAGTCGGAGGAGTTTTGTTTTTGTTTGGATTTTGTTTGTTGTTTGTTTTGAGATAAGGTCTCGAAATGTAGACCTACCTGGCCCACAGAGACAGATCTAACTAGCCACACCTGTGGCGCTGACCACTCCCATTGGGGCGTGGTCACAGGTGCGTATGTGAGCATGGGTGATTTGGTCTGTAGTCTGGGACAGGCTTGTTTTCTCTTGATTCTGGTCGGGTCACAGAGAGCAACTGGACGTGGATCCTCGAAGCTGGAACTTGTGGGTTATCGGTTTCTCATGTAAGTGACTTTTCCCCGAATAAAATTAACCTATATCTATCCTAGTCCCGTGTATCTTAATCTGTACATCTACACTGGCCTCAAACTTACATGGATCTTCCTGCCTCTGTCTTCCAAGAGATACAATTTTGAGTGTGTTTTACCACACAGGACTGAAAAGTTAGTTTTTTGAAGTGATCAGGAGTCTGATGTGTCACAGGTTGATTAAAAAAATAGAAAAGGAGAGATTACAAATTATCAGTGTCAGCAATGATAAACAGGGAAGGACCAATATGGGGTGCAGGGCTAGGCCAACAGCCAAAATTATCACCAAGATTGACTTTACCCCAGCAAATTTAGCAATGTAAATAAAACCAATAAGCTTTGAAAAACTCAACTTGCCATAAGTGGCACAAGAATAATCTTGAACCTACCCCTCAAATTAAATTCATTATCTATTTTCTTTCTCTCACCCTCTTTCTCAAATTTCGAGAAAGAAAAATGATAAGTCAGCATGAGCTACTTGAGAGGACAGAGAACCTGGCTATGTCAGACAGAGTCAGTATCGGGCTTCCCACTTGCCCAAAGATACAGAAAAGCACACACTTTGCAACTCTGCTGTGGAATATTATTTTAAGAAGTGTTACATTTGGTTATGCTGTGGAACATTTGTTTAATGATGGGAAGGTGTGTTGCATTTTTTATGTTGCATTTGTTTAACGCTGTAGAGCTGTGTGACTTTACCTGCCTAAAACAACTGATTAATCTAATAAAGAACTGAACAGCCAATAGCTAGGCAGGAAAGGGATAGGTGGGGCTGCCAGGCAGAAAAAATAAACACAGGGTCAGGAAAGAGGGAGGATTGAAAGAAGGAATAAGGGAGAAAGGAGAAAAGAAGGAGAGGGGGATGCCAGGGACCAGCCACCCAGCTCCACAGCCAGCCACAGAACAAGAAGTAGAGAAAAGATAGACAGAATAGAGAAAGGTAAAGGCCCAGAGGCAAAAGTTAGATGGGATAATTTAAGAAAAGCTGGCTAGAGACAAGCCAAGCTAAAGCCAAGTATTTATAAGAAAGAATAAGTTTCCATGCATTTATTTGGAAGCTTGGTGGCAGGTGCATAAAGAGTACGAGTAAAAAACAACAAAACTACATGGTTCCTTTTAAATGAGGTTCCCAAATAAACAAAACAAAACAAACAAAAAAAGAATTTATTGTGGTAGACTTAAGAAGTGGCAAAAGACACTAACAGTTCTTATGGAGTAGGAGTGAGCTGCAGGGTGCTATACAGTTCATGTGTGTTTGAATCACAGTAGACATAAATTTAACAAGCAGTCTAAAAAAATGGAAAGGAGATGGAGATAGAAAGAGAATAAGAGTTAGGAGTATCAGGGTTCCTGTGACTGTTGAAGGTCGGCGCTGTGTGTGGGGCTTGTATTGCCCTACTCGGTGTCACGTAGGTTTTGAACTCTCTATACTGAATACAGGGGGACATGCATAGAATTTGATTTATGACATGGGCTATTATATTTCTGTCTTACATCATTTTCATTTACACAGTTCAGAACTGAACAAAATGGAGGTATGACTGTGTTTCCTTTTAGTCTTATGCTTCAGATCATTGAAGCCAGAGCTGATGTACATTTTGGACCCAGCTTCTGATCACATTATACTGTAAGCAACTTTGCAGTTTTATAGTCTTTGTGATCATCACTTTTAATGGCTACCCTCTGGCTTTTTAATACTGATACTCAAGTTTTATCTCATTATTTTACCGACATTAAATGTTAGTGCTACTTGAAGTGATACAACTGGAATGCACCCTATAGGTATTCCCATTTAATTATTTATGCTCACCTTGTCCTGTGGAGAATTTAAGGCAACCTGAAAAGACACATCAAATGCAACTAGATAGAACACATTTAAAGCTAAATATTAAAAGAAAGGAAGATGAAGCTAAGGGCAGGGTTGAATCAAGGATCTTTAAGGCAGGGAAAAAGATTGATAAGACTCATAGGCAGAACATTTAACTTTGGATGATGATGTTTAGTGGATACTTTGGTTGGGGTGGGGTAACCTCAAGTGTCAGCCAAAGAGTAGGTAAGCAGGTGGTCAAATAAAGTTGCCTCTTATGAGAAAAACAGTTACTTTTCCAACAGTACAGCCAGTTGATGAGATGCCTATAAAATTGCTACTGAGACTTTAGGGATATTGCTTAGAGGTACTACTGCAGGGATTTCCATCTTTGAATAGAGATAACAGGAAAGCTCCTCCACCCCCATCAAGTCTTCAGAAAATGTCCCCATCTTTCTGATTCTGTATCTCATCCTTCGTAAAATGGAGAGCAGGAAACAGGTTCCTTACTATGTGGCTAACTATTTGCTGTAGATAGACACATTTAAAGGATGTTTATCGAAAGCACTTAATGCTTAGGGAGGTCTAGCAACTAAATTTATGCCCCTGTCATTCTTGATTGTAGTGGGAGGAGAGAGAAGGGAACAAAAGGTATCATTTCAGATAGATATAATCAAGAAAACATTGTGTTTAGGTAGCTATGTTATTGAGACTTCATGGGTATAGCTTCTCTGACATTTCCAGAATTCTCACAGCAAACTTCTTTTTCCTCTGACTCTGACAATCTTTCCGTCCATTCTTCTGTTGCTATCCCTAACCCTTAGAGAGTTGTGTTATAGATATATCCTATGGGCCTGGGCACCACCCTGTCAATTTTTCTCTGTATTTTGATCAGTTGTGGTTTTTCTGTAATGGTCTCTCTCCATCTGTTGCTGAGAGCAGTTTCCCTGTTGAGGGGTGAGTACTACACATATGTGTGGGTATAGGGATAAATATTTAGAAAGTAGTTAGGGATCACTGTGGTTGTAGGTTCTCCTCCAAGATTCATGAGTTCACCTGCTCTGTGTAGTTGACTAGGTTTTCAGTAGTAGGCATGATTTCCCTCTTGTTGATTGGACCTTAAGTCTAATTAGGGAGCTATTGTTTGCTACCAAGGTATGCATGCCAATATTACACCCTTAAGGACACCAAGCCATTTTAAGTTTAGTTGTGGTTCATAGGCATTATAGCTGGGTAGGATTGTTGATTGCTTCCCTCCTTTGGAAGCTTGCATGGCAACTTCTGGTACCATGAAAGCTAGTTCTCAAGAAATAGTCCTACCATGAGTCCCCAAGTTGGTTATCAAGTACCAAGTGGTTAGTAATGATAATATACATATATATATATGTGTGTGTGTGTGTATACATGTATACATAATTTATATATGTATCTACATACATGCATATATATGTAGAGTTATACTGACAGAAAACACTTCATCTATAATTTTAGGAGCATACACAACAATAATAATTATAGAAAAAGAGGTCATGAATTTGAATGAGTTGAAGGTGGATGTGGGAAGGGTATATGGGAGGGGTTGGTTGGAGATAGGAAAGGGAAGGGGGAAAATGATGCAATTTTATTCTAAATCCAAAAATTTTGCAGAGGGAGTAGTGTATGCTCTGGGACTGAAGGAAATGGTGTGTGAAAGCTTGCACTGTTAAAGACTCACTGTTTCATGAGACAAGACAGATGCACAAAGACAACACCATAAGATCTCACTCATTTGGGAACCAGAGAAATGCTGCTGTAGAAGAATTGGAGAACAGAATGGTAATGACTAGAAACTGGAAATAGTAGGAATTAGATAGGAAGTGAAAGTTATAGATCCCTGTAGTCCAAATAAGCTCAGGTGTCATCCATCAGGTGATTAGAGTCAACAATAGTGCACTGAGGACAATGTGGTACACTCTTTTAGTTCCAGTATTGGCAAGGCAGAGGCAGGCAGATCCCTGTGGGTTTTGAGTCCAGCATGGTCTATATAATGAGTTCCAGGCCAGCCACACCTACTTAGTGAATAAAAAAAGGAAAGAAAACAAAAACAAACAAAACACCAAAAAAAACCCCATAGGGCAGGATATTTGAATGTTATCAGAATAACAAAATGATAATTTTTGAGGTGATGGTGTTGATAAATTAATTTGATCATTATTCCTTGTTTGTATGTATGAAATGTCACACACTTTCCACAAATGTGCCTAATTATTTGCCAATGAGAAAGAAGATAATGATGTATTTATGGGGGAATGTATCTCTGGAAAGACCATTTAAAAAGGAATCTGAAAAACAGTCAGAAACATGTTAGAGATGAATCATCTGAGCAAAAAGAACATCAGAGAGACTCATGTGTTAAGAAGCAGCCAGAGAGTGGTGTGACTGGAAGAGTGGGGGTGGGGTGCAAAGAAGCAGGTGAATACAGGGCTCATGGTGCCAGCCAGGGTTAGAAACTTAGGCTCTATCCTACACATAAACAGAGACCATTGGGGTTCCAGGCTCTGGAGTTGCATGATAGGATAGATATTTTTAAGCATGCATGGAAGGGGGCTCCTAGGGGAGGGGATAGGAAATTTGTTAGGGAGTTACACTATAGATGCTTAGTATATTCAGTGTCTAGTGAACAACAAACATTCATCAAGTATTAATCAGTTTGAAATACTAATCTGCGTTCTTCTCCCTAGGTGGAGGGGAAGCTTGTAAGGGAAGGATGTGTTTAGAATTGAAGATGGTTTTGTATTGGGGAAAATCAAGCCTTACCATTGAGCTCTAGCAAGAGCTCTCAGGTGTGGTGTCTCAGACTGCCTGTGCTGCTACATGCCAGGGTTCCTTTTCCTGGGCATCCCTACTGAGGAACATCACAGAGAGTTTCCTGGGGGGGTCTAGAGAGCACACAAACACACACTTTTCATTTGCAGAGCAGAGAATGCTCAAGGTCAGTTAGCTCCTTCCTAATTCTCATAGTCAGCTTGAGAACACAGCCTGTGATAAGCACCAAGGGCCAGCATGAGGCCTTTGTAGCTCACACATGCTTTCAATGCTCTCCCAACTACCTCAGTAGTGTGGGTGGCAGCAGGGCCTATAGCTCCTCTACCTCCTCTGGATCTTCCTCCAGCTTTTCCTGGACTAGCCACACTTGCTCAGCAGTGTGATGTAGCATCCTGGCTTCTTCAGGACCCTTAGACCAAGGTCAGACATGCTCTGAGTGTTGAAGGATGCTATAGTGTGCCTCTTGAACTCAGATCATATGTATGGATTCCAGAACTGCTTAGGTTCCTCTACCAGTCTTTGTTTTTCTACTGTCTACTCACTCTTGAACCCAAAGCTTCAGAATCAGAGGTTAAGAATCATGTAGGGTCAGTTTAGCATTCCCCAAGGTCAATTGTTGAATATATGTATGATTATACTTTATCTCCCTGTCTGTCCTTCTATTTACCTATCTTTGTCAACGTTTTCTACTACTACCATTGATTCCTGGTGGAAATACCAAGAGTGATACCAAAGCAAGCAGAAGCAAATTGAAAAGAAATAACCCCAACTTACACTGAAAATCTCCAAGAAGATTTTCCACACCGAGCACAGTTCTGGATATACAGGCACTGTACTCTTATTCTTCAAAAAATATGATGCAGAACAAAATGAAGTAGACATGGCATTGATACCATGTAGCCTTTGAACAGAAAGAAGTTTCCCTTGTTTGCTGCACATGAAGAAATTGAGAGGACAGTGTACTAACTGAGACAAGTCAGATACAGATCTGCATTATCTAACTTTTCTGTTTTGAAGGCAAAATTTCACGCTGTAGCCAAGGCTGGTCTAGAATCCACTCCAATTAATGGCAACCTTCCTGCTTCATCTTCCCAAGTGCTAGAATTACAAGCATGAGCTACGAGGCCTGGCTGTATGATTAAACACACACAGAGAATGTGAAAGAATTAAATACACACAGGCAAAGATGGGAGTAGAAGCCACCAAAGGTCATGGGGGAAAATCTGGGGAGCCGGGAGGTATTTGTCAAAGTCTGTAAATAAGTAGTTACAAGGAACAAGTTCCACAGATTCATCACACAACTCAGCAACTGCAGTCTATAATAAATGTGTCATATCTTGAAAATTGCTGAGATTTTAAATGTTCTCTTGGAAAAAAATGAGAAGTATTGAGGTGAAAGATGAGTTAATTGGCTTGATTTAATCATCTCCCAGTGTGCTCATACATCAAAACATGGCAGCATACACCACAAACACAAACACAATTTTTCACCTGTCAATCACATAATTTGGAGAAGAATTCATGATTCAGCTCTACTCATCAGGAGGACAGTCACATGCCATGGCCACCCTCAACAGGTTTTTCAGAGAGGCAATGCCAGAATTGTAGTTCAGCCTATAAACTACAAGAATAACTCACATTTCTCTAGAGCCACATTTTAAGAAAGATCAACCTCTGTGTTACATATTAATACTATACTTAATATACTACTTTCCTGGGAAGCAAGATAGGTGGGACTAGGAGTCCAGGAGGACTCTGGGTAGGAGAAACACAGGGAGTCAAGATGTAACTGCTATAGGGATAAGAAGCCCGGAAACTTCTCTAGTAAGAGAAATACTTAGATGAACAATTATGGGATAAATAGTTAAGTCAGAGCTAGCCAGCAAGAAACAAGCCAACAACTTCATAATTAATATAGCGTCTTGTGTGTCATTTGGGGACTACAACGTGGCAGAGCCCAGGCGACTGGTGGGGAAAAACCAAGCTGTTGCCAAGGAAAAGGCTTCTCTCTACAGATATCCAGTACTGGTGGATGGAAACTTCTCCTCTATATCAGTGTTTTGTAGATTTGTCTGTAGCTCTTGTAAACCTTTGACCCCAAAACTCATATTGACTATTAAGCAAGTCATAAAAGCCCAATACTGGTGAACTGAATGATAATTCAATTGCAAAGAAAATTTATGATTTAAGGATAATGGAAATTTGCTTGTTTTGTAAACAGAACAAAATGTACCATATTGGAAAAGCCAATAAACACTGTAGTTTGCCCTGGCATGGGGTTCTATTCAGTTTCAGTCCCCCAAAATGTCTTTATTTTGTTCACCACTGGGTTTACATGTCAATTACAAAGAGCCAGTGTCTTTTTATAGTCAGAAAGGACCCTGGGACATGGAATGTTTAGTAGCTAATCATAGAGCTAAGCAACATACTCTGTGCTTAGCTCATAATTGTAGAAGTTAGGCCCCAGGAATGTCTATAACAAGACTCTGGTCCTTGCCAAGCAACATCTTCTTTTGCATCTTGTTTTATTTTTTTCAAATTTCCTTGGAGTTCAATGCCCCAACTTATGAATTAGGTTTGTCTGGAAAGTTCTTTTAAAAAATTATTTCTTTGTTGTTAAGAAAGCTGTAAGAAGAGAGAGCTTTTGTGTTTCTGTGGTTGTTTCTCCTGCCCCCTCTCATCATTTCTGCCTCCTGGGTTTGAAAGCATCTGGGGGTTCATTGCTATATCAACCACAGAGCAGTCATGAAATGTCAAACTGACATATTGAGGCCTGAGGAACAGAAGGACAGGGGGAAAATGGGTCTGGTGGAGAGGGCTGGACAGCAGAAGCAGTCCTGGGCTACCCTCTTGAAAACCTGGTGCTGTATGAGAAAAGTAAACATTTAGGTTTAAACCTTTGCAAGGCACCATTCTACTCCTAACCAAGAGCCTCTTGAAGCTCAATTTCCAGATTGATGTGTTGGGTGAGCACATCACAATGTATTTTGATCTCACTAGTTTTGAATGTGGAATTCAGGTCTTTCATGGAACTGTTTAGTGGATTTTATTGTCTTCAATAATCAGGTCATATTGAGTCCTCTTTTTGCTATATTATGTATTTGTCATATAGGAACTGCTTCTTGATATGGGTACTGGTAACTGAACTTAGGTCCTCTGCAAGAACACCAAGTACTCTTAACCACTGAGCCATCTGTCCATCCCCCATAAAGTTTACATGGTCCTGAGATGAGACAAAATGCAGGCCTGCCAAGGGAATGTACACGTGCAGATAAGTTTCATTAAGTTTTCCAGTAATTAAGTCGAAGCAAGAAAAAAATCTACCATATGAATGAAGCAAGCTCAGGGTGTAGAGAGAAGACTTGACAATTTAGCCCAATCTTTGCAAGAGTTCCGCAGTCCCTTTTCTGACAGTTGGTACTGAACAGGAAGGAGGAGGTGGTTACCATCTGCGTCCAGGACCCGATCCCTCAGATTTCAACAGACAGGGATAACTCCATGGGACATGTGCTTTTTGTTTTCAATTTTTTAAAAATAGTTCCTTATAAGATATTTCAAAAGATTGCAGAACTAATCTAACACACATCTATGTACTCACTGCTGATACTTGACAGATGTTAACATTTTGCCAGGGGCTTTGGATGTTTTACAAATAAACTGTGTTGACACTCTGAGGTTCCACATCATCCTGTTTCCTCGTTCTTTTACTTTGCATCCCATGTGGCATTTCTGGAAAATTAGAGCCCCTGTGCATCTAAAACTTCTTCTGTATTTAGAAAGCTGTCCACAGAAGTCTGTCTTCAGAAAATAGGTTGGTTGGTTGGTTGGTTGGTTGGTTAGTTGGTGGGTTGAATGGTAATACTTCTGCCAGACCCCTTAGATCTTCTAATGTGTAATATTCCTGATTTAGCATAAACCCAGGTTTCTCTCTCCACCCCATCTTCTGATGAACTTCCTCATATAAGTCGCTAGTTTTGTGTGGGATTCTTAGAAACATTTCTGGATGCAACACAAAAGACTAATCATAATTAATGATATGCCAGCCTTCCTCCCAACCTCAGGTTGATCTTCAAGTGTGGGGTGCCCTCTTTGAGTTGCTTTACTCAGAAAAAGTGACCCCCCATAAGAGGCAATATTAGTATCAGCTCATGGCTTTATAGACACAGGCATGGACACCCTAACTCCAGCCCAAGCACTTATCTTCCAGGCATTCATTTGCATCCTCTTTTGGCCCACGTCTTTTGGTTGGAGTGTTCTATATTGCCTCTACCTCCTTCCTGCTTTGTACCTACACCAGATTCACCTTTCACTGTGGTGCTTAAATCTCAAATTGAGTTTCTCTCCTTCCCTCTCCCAGTTCTCAAATCCTCTGCCCTGGCAACAGTCCTAGAATACACCTTTCCTAGGAGATCTCACACTTTTTTAAGTTTATTGGGTGCTGGAGACTTCAGCTTTCTCTTGTACAAGCAGCTGGAGAGGAGTTTTTCCACTGATTTTGTGAGATATTATGTGAATTAGTTCTGATTAGAGACAGCTGGTTTATACATGGGAACCTGAGAGCAAAGCCAGGCATGGTAGCACAGAATTGAGTGTCATGGCACATATCTGAAAGCCTGATGCTTGGGAGGCAGTCTGAAATGATAGGGTTCCATTAAATCAAGAGTTCAAGGTAAGTCTGGGTAACATACAAAACTATGGAGAGAGAGGGGGGAGGGAGGGAGAGAAGGAGAGGAGGAGGAGGAAGAAGAGGAAGAGCAAGAAGAAGAAGAAGAAGAAGAAGAAGAAGAAGAAGAAGAAGAAGAAGAAGAAGAAGAAGAAGAAGAAGAAGAAGAAGAAGAAGAAGAAACACAATGCTGTCTAGCTTATGGATCTCCCAATACAATTGGAATCTCAAATTCTCATTCCCTTAGAGCAGAATTGCAAAGACATACCTGCCCTGACAGCCATCATCAAAATTTTAAAGATTTCTAGATAATGTTCATTTTAGTGCAACCCAAACCACATACTTAGAAAAATACAGGGTACCGTGGAATATTTAACTATGGAATGATGTGTTACATTTGTTTATGCTGCATCTATTTAATGATGTAAAGATGTGTTGCTGTTTTACCTTGCTTGCCTAAGGCACCTGATTGGTCTAATAAAAAGCTGAACAGTTAATAGCTAGGCAAAAGAGGGATAGGTGAGCTGGTGAGCAGAGGAAATAAATAGGAGGAGGAATCTAGAGAAAAGAACAAGGGAAAAAGAGAGGGTCACACCAGGGGCCAGAAGCCAGGCAGCCGTCAGTTAGCCAGACATAGTGAAAGTAAGATATACAGAAGGAAAGAAAAGTAAAAAGTTCAGAATCAAAACATAGACGAAAAGCAACAGTTTAAGTTATAAGAGCTATTAGGACAAGCAAAAGATAAGGCTGAGCATTCATAATTAATAAGTCTCTGTGTCATGATTTGGGAGCTGGTTGGTGGCCCAAAAGAGCCTAGTATAATAGGATATCTGTTTCAGTACACATCACACTGGAAGCAAACTCCCCTACAGCCCACCTCACTGCCTACCCCTCCAGTGATCTTAGTCCTGAGCCTTGCTCAATCCAAAGAGGAAAGGGAGACACAAACTTCTGGGCAATGACAAAGAAGGAGGAAGGGATTCTTGATATCAGGGTGATAAAATTGTACCAATTTATCCAGAACATGGCCTGTTTTATTACCGAATGCCTCACAACCTGCGGAACCCAGCCACTTCTGAGCAAATTAGAAAAGTGCGCATCCCTCTTTACATGTTGAAAGGTTTTTAGTTATAATCATTTGGCAAAGAAGGGAAATCTTCAAAACTGGAAAACTTTTACCAGCTTGAGGTTCTCCACACATTTCCTGACAAAATGGAAATATCTGGACAAGTGTTTCCACAGGCCTGGGGGAAGAATTAAAGTTCACAATTGACTTGAAACTATTAATGTAATGAACAAAATGAAGAACTGTAAGACACCACATGAAAGGTCAAAAAGTTCCCATTTAAAAAGTCAGGCATGTTTGCCCATTCTGGGCTTCTCTCAAGAATATTTTGGTGACACTTTCCCCAAGTTCTTTAGGTAGGACATTTGCTTTCATTCACATACTTGTCGGTGTGCATGTTACTTTGGCATTGCTGACAGCAAAATACCCCAAAGAAACAGTTAAGGGATGAGAAACTCAATTTGGCTCATGGCTTCAATGGGTCCATTTTATGGTCTATTAGTCCCATGCACTTGAACCCATCTCCATGGTGGAAGAACATGGTGAAGGAGAAGTGTTTCCTAACAAGCAGGAACAGAGCTCAAGGAAGAAAGTTGTCAGGGTAGCATACTCCCAAACAGCCTCCAGTCACCTGCTTTCTCCCAATAGGATCCCCTTTTGAAGTTTCCACTTTCTCCGAAAAGTGCCTCCAGCTGGTGATCAAGCATTTGAGGCATGAACCAGGGGAGGGAAATATTTCATATTCAATTCATAAAAGTGTCCTTGGTGGGGAGGGAAAAGGAGAGGGACCTGGAACTGACTTGTGAAGCAACCTTGTTTCTTATCTAAATTTTTAAAAAAGAATAAAAAAATCATTATTGATTTAAAAAAATGTCCTTGGTATTTTGGAGGTTGCAGCATTTAAACCCAGGACTCTTGTTTTAACCCAATAAGGAATTCTCTACTGAGACACTCCTATCTGGTCATTAAATGCCTCATGGCCATGATACATGTAGCTTTCCTTACAAAAATAATTTCCCAACACAGGAGGACAAAATAGAAATTGAACAGTATTTCTTTGTCATCTGTTAATGTAATTGCATCACTCCCTATGTAGTTCAATTAAATGTAATTAAAACAAAGCTTGAATTCATTGGAATGATTTTTGTATTTTTGACTGTATGCTTTATTTCTAAATGTAGGCTTAGATCTGTCACAGAAATTGGCTGAAGAGAAATGAAATGTGTTAATAAGGGAATGGAAGAAATTACTCACAAATTTTAAGAGAATTAATTCTTTGGGGATGGAGATTTATTGTAGATCTGTATCAAGTCAAAACAAATAGTTTAAAGATGAAGAATTCAGTTAATGAACAGTCTGATTCTACACACTCGCTGTCGATAGGGTTGAGTGATTTTGGTTGGTACACAGAACAAACTTGCCTGGGATTATTAGTTGACTATAGATTTACCACCTCAGTTAGGCAACACTCCACACTGCTGTTCAGATATACCAGACATAACAAATCAAACTGCCAGTAAAGGCCTTCCTAAGAAGGCACTTCCATGGAGTTCTACAACCCTAACAGCCTGTGTTTTTTCTCTCAATCAACTTAGTTCTACTGATGACATTGGATATTGAGTGTAAAAGAAAGCAGGTGTTCTGTATCACAAATACAGACTGTTTAATGAAGTAAGCTCCCCATCCTGGACTTTTTACATTTCTGTAAGGGAACTAGGACCTTATGCTATGGCAGGCTGTAGGCAATTCCAGAGGTTAAGTGAAGAGACCAATTAATTGGCCAGGGAATGCAGGTAGTCTAATGGAGTCCTTACAATGGCAGTAGACCTTGACTTAGGTTTTGTGTAGAATGCTCATGAAAGCAGGAGAGAAGAGAAGGCATCAGTGACAGGACACTCCATGTGGCTAATGGTCTAGGTACATAAAGCTGCAGTATAGTTGAGTACTGTGACCTCACAGTCTGTCACGGTGCAACTTTCTATGGTTGTGGCTCTCAGAACTTGCAGATGTACAGATCCATTGCTGTCTGATATCAGGGTCCTTCTCCAAGTGTAGCTATGACCTGGAGTGATAGTAACATAGCTACTCAGAGATGAAGGATCCCAGGCCCCCTCTGAAGCTGCCTTTTTAGAAGTCTTCAGTTGATTTGGGCAGGCTTTACTTAATTTATCACCTCTCAAGCCATGTGAAAGTATGCTATTTTTGGTCTGTTAGGAGTTTCTTCTATATCTTTAAAAAATATGTCAAAAATCTGGATTTCCTGAGGTTTGCCCTTCAACAATACAGCAGTTACTTTTAGTTCCTTGCCAGAATTTAACACCTTCCCTTTCTTTCCACCAACTTCCTCCCTCTCCCCTATCTGTCAATACTGGAGACATTTCTGACTTGTTCTAGCATCATGTCATAATCTCTATTTTTCTCTTTCAACAATTCTTATTATTTTTGTCTTATAACTGCATTTACTACAAGTGTTTAGTGCATATGAATTCAGTCTACCTATGTTCTGAATGTTCATGTCCCTGCAAAAATCCAAATTGATACTTCATTATTTTCAGTGTGATTGCTTTAGGAGATGGGACCTTTAGGATAGAGACCCCACAGTGATGTTAGTGACCAAGACAGCTCATGGGGATGTAACTAGAAGATGCCATCTGTGAGCCAGGAAGTGCCCCTTAATAGTCACCAAATGCTCTGTCATCTTGATCTTGGTGCTCTAAACTTTTTAAATTGTGAGAAGGAAACGTCTGTTGTTTTTAAGCCATCCAGTCTAAGGTATTTTGTTACAAAAGTTCCCAATGGTCAGCTCTTTATCCCAATACTGCCATGTTTATCTGCTTTGCATCCTTGTTCTCTCCCCAACTTGGACTTCCACTTTCTAGAAGAGATTCTTAAGGACAAGTGTCATATGCTTCCTAAACTGATGTATATCTGTTCCAGAACTTGAAAATAGTTTTGTAAGAAATGGCATTTGTGTGCCTACATCTTTTTCTCTCAGCATTTTATTAGCCTTTGTTTCTGTTTTCTGGCATTCAATGTTGAAGAATCCCAGCAGTTCACCTGGCCTCTTTATCTTTAGGGATGATTTGACCATTCTACCTAGATGATGGTAGGATTATTGCTTAAATATTTTTTCACCAGAATATGATTAGCAGATTAAATGTCAGCACGTGAATATGACATCTGAGTAGAATATAATTAGCCTATTTCCTTTTGTTATTTTGCCTCAGAATCAGTAAATTCTTTTGATGCACAAATTCAGATCTTCTCTCAACTCCAGGCATCTTTTTTCATGTATCTTTAGAAATACTTTTGCTTCTTTTATCTCGTCCTTTTCCTTAGAAATGTTGGTTGTCTGTATTATTAAGATTCTGCTGTCTTCCTTTCATCTCCTAATTAATGTCTGATTGTGCCTATCCTCTTGTTCCCTTTCTCTATGGTGATTATGGGGAATTTTTTAAATCAAAACTATCCAGATCATATAATTCAATTTTGCAGCTCATGTCATTCCCCTCCTTGCTACTGACTCCTACTATAAACTCTGATGTGATGTTGTGATTTCCCTTCCATCTTTTCCTTTAATGATCCCATAACACATTTCTTTCCAATACACAATCTTGTCATCTTACCTTATAAAGTATACTTCTTTAAATTCTACGTTGTGTAAGTCAATATTTTTGGTTGCTTCTAATGAATGTATCCCTGATTCTTCATTTCTTGTTTTCATGAATTATTTTATTTTTAAATGATTTATACTTTAAACTGAGTTCATGTTATTTTGCGTTTGCCTCTTCACTTTTTACCCTATATCAATGCAGAGGAATCATTGCTGAATGGTAGGGAGACACCCTTTGTGGGCCACCATATATTTACTTGGTTCCCTCAACCTATCTCAGCAACTCAGTGTTTTCATGTTCTGAGCAGGGCTGGGGTGGGTGGTGAGGAGTTTGGGAGATGAGAAAAGGAGCTGGGGCCTGGCAGGGGAGCTTGTTTGCATATTTTCTTCTCTTTGTGCTCACTAAAACTGCACTGCAGGAGCATGCTTACTTCATCAGCTTTTCAGTTTCAACAAGCTCCATATACACCAGCCACACAGATTTGTCTCATCCCTGCTCCTGTGAATTGAAAATACTATTTAAACACAAAATGATCCAGTTACTTTAGTTTAAGGTTTACAGATTAAGAACAAGCTAGTAGAACAATCCTCCTGCTGATCTAGTTTTTGCTTTCTTCAAACCTTACCCTGCATGGGAAGATGGGTTGTCCAGTTTCCTCTCTCTTTATCAGCATCCTCCAGAGGTATTCTGGGCTGGGGTGAAGGCAAGATGTACCATGAGCTTTTTCTCTAGCTTAGCAGAATGCCCTTAGTGGGATGGTGCCATTCTCACATACCCTTCCTCACATACCCTTCCTGAATTAGAAATATCAGTTTGAATTGCTAAACTTTCTTTGTCTGTTTCTTACAATGCTGAATATCAGCTCTCCCAGGCATGGGACCTACTCTCTGATACCACATGTCCTCACTGAGTTTGCTGAGACATGCTCTTGTCCAGAAACAACTGTGCAATGTTTGGGTGATAGCAAATATATCCTTGTGCCATTCCCTTTTTCTGTACTTTGTCATACATGTCCCTAGTATTCTGGTCAGTTCCTGGGATACAGCATAGGTGCTTGTCTTAATGGTGTTCATCTGATAAATATTTCCTACATATTTAATGGTTCCCAGTCATGGGACACTGGGCTATGATGACACAGATTGTCAGTTTTGAGTGTCAATATTATACCCTTTCGGACCCTACACCACCTCTGCAAACTGCAGCCTTGATACTAGGTCCACCCTAGGCACTGACAACAGAATTTCTGGGGACCTTGGAAGGTGATGAATCCCAAGTCATCCCATAATCCTACTTGTTGCTGTATGTGGAACATGACCATATCAGTGCTCTTTACTGAGAAGTCCTGCAGTCCCATTTTCTCATATTCCCATTACTAGCTTCATCATGATTTTTACTCTCCCCTTTGTCTTAAGCTAGGGGGTAATAGCTGTAGTCACTTGTGTTCTTCTAAGTAGGCTCCATGGGACCCTCTTCTGTACTCCTGAGGCTTAAACATCAGCCAGGTCCCTTCTCAGACAAGCTGAGTCCCAGTTGGCAGGATATGTTCTGCAGAGTTTGAGGTTCCAGTATGTCCTAGGTGTGGCAACAGATTCCTGTTCCTAGGCAAGAGTTTCTATCTTTGCCTTTTTAGTCAATTCACCAATTCCTTGTATTCAATTTCTTCCATAATAAAACTAGTTTCCATTTTCTTGATAAACCATGACAGATGCAAAAATAGAGCAAAGCCCCACAGACCTCACCATCCTAGCAAAGGACATGGATAAGTGAACCAGTGAGTTAATGAAGATGATTAAACAAACAAACAACAACAAAACCCTTTGGTAAAATAAAACCAGGTTTCGGTGGAGCCACAGAAGAGCAAAATATAAACTGTATTTTAAGGAAAACAAAGAATACCGCTTTGTAGATGAAGTAGCATCAAGCAGATAGGCAGTTTATGTGGGAAGGAGGAGATAAAGAATGGGTTTTCAGAATCATGACCCAAGGCAAGAAAGAACAAGGCATTTGAGTCCAATAGATAAGAAAACTATGAAGTTGTTTAGAACCAAAGTTATTTGATGTGGCTATCAGTAGGGCACATTGGATGAGGTTTATAGTGGAAAATAATGAGGCTAGAGGAGCCAAAATGATTTGGCTTAGAAATGACCTCATCAGAAGCCATTTCAGGAAGTTTGAAGACAATGTGGAACCATTTTAGCACGCGGAAGAGATTTCATCCAATTTGCAAGAGTAGAAGGTAGATTGTAAGACAAGCAGCTGGAGTCAAAATGACTAGATAGGGAGATGTTCTATATATCCATGTGAGGGATATTGCAGATGTAAGGTAAGGCATAAGAGGGATGAATAGCAGAAAGAGGCCAAGCTTGGGAGATACAATAAATTAGAAATAAATTTAGGTGCTGTCTGGGTGTGACAGATTAGTCAGAGAAGAATCATGAATTCAATAATTTAAAAATACTTGTTGATGCCCTGCATTCTGCTGGTGTGATAGAACCTTCCAACCAAAGCAGTTCTAGATCTCTTGCTGTCATCAAGAGAAGTCAGGACAGGAAGTTAAGCAAAAACTCAAAGCAGGAGCCATGGAAGAATGCTGCTTACTTGCTCACTTTCTAGCTGACTCACAGGATAATATTATCTAACTAGCTTCCTCAGCCAGCCCATGACAACCTTCCAAGAGCTGGTGCCACCCACACTAGGCTAGGCCCTCCTTCATCAATTAATAATCAAGGCAATACCCCACAGACCAAATTAATAAAAAACAATTACTCAACTTGGACCTTTTTTCTGGGTGATTGTAGGCCGTCTCAAGCTGATAGTGTGGTTAGTACTAAACAGGACACTTGGTTATACATATAAGTACATGTAAATGTTCATGTATATGTGTGAAAACTGTTACAGTCCTGGGTTTTTTTTATGCTAGGAAAGGTAGGTGCTCTATGGCCGAGGTACACCATTAGCCACAGGAACTGTTACAGATGTATCTCTGATCAATGCCACTCAGTTAGGCTTCAAGAACTTTGTGACTTGTCATTAACTGAGTCTGACATATCTCTGCTATCAGAGAGATGTCATCTTTTCCCTTTATTTCTACCTCTACCAACCTTGTTGCCTGAGGGACTTTGAAGGATTCTGTCCTAGTTTGGTCTTGCTACTATGATAAACACCATAATCAAAAGCAATTTGCTCATGAAAGGATTTATTTGTAGCTCATCATTGAGGGAAATCAAGGCAGGACTGCAAAGCAGAAGCTTGAAGCAGGTATCACAGAGGAATGATACTTACTGGCTTTCTCCCTCTGGCGTGTTTAACTCCCCTTATTATATAGTTTAAGTCCACCTGCCAAGTGATTGCACTGCCCACAGTGGGTTGGGCCCACCAAACTCAACCATTCATTAACAAAATAGCATACAAACTTGTCCACAGAATGATCGGATGGATGCAGTTCCTCAGTGGAGGACCACTATTCACAGGTGGGTCAAGCTGACAACCAAGAGAAGCCATCACACATTCCTCAATTTATGCTAATACTTAGGGGACACACCCTTTTATATTCCCTAGTTTCTTCAACCTTGAATGTTGTCTTTGCTCTTCACTGCATTGAGTAATATCAGAATTAGAGCTTTTTCTCTATAAAGTAATTTATTCTCTGAAAGGCTTTACTGAATAAGGCATTTCTGAAGATGAGGACAACTTTAAAACCGTGGTTGCATGGTTCAGTTCTATTAAATCTTACATCGCACTCACAAGGAAGGAGTCTTTGTGTCCAGTATTTGTCCTTCTTTCCTCCCCATTTCCCTAAAATGTTCAACAGCTACAATGCTGTTGTAAACCATACACCTTGCTCGGAGAAAGCACTTCACTCTCTCTCTCTACTGAAATAAATTAAACTCTGCTCAAAGTTTGCTCTAAAATTTGCCTACTTCACACCACCATGATGTATCTAGTTCATTTTCTATTGCTAAATGAGAATATCTAAGGCTAGAGTAATCTAGAAAGAAGTTTGATAGTTTATTCATTTCTCAGTGATTTGTTTATGTCATATTTCACACATGAGAGAAAATATGTGAACCTTGCATTTCAGAGTCTGATTTATTCCAGTTAAAATGATGAGTATGCAACCTTGTTAATTTTTTTTGCAAAGGACATGTTTTGTTCTTCCTTGTGGATAAACATAGGGAGTCATAGGAGAAAGAAGACAAGTATGGGGTGATAACTGTGGGCTGTGGAGATAAGTATCATCAGATCATCTTTGGCATATGGGAAATGTCATAGTAAGATTCAGTATTTTGTACAATTAATATACACTTCGGCTATTTTTGAGGTGAGTTTATATGAGAGCTTGGGTTTTGGAGGCTTCTGCATGACTTCATGTAATAGCCCATGCTGCCTTGTCTCCTGGCAGAAAACAGGACAATCTTCATGGACAGAAGGCAAAGTACAAGATGCAGCCTCACTGTCCAGCAGCTCCTGCTCACAACAACCACTCAGAAACCCCAGCATGTGAGAGCAAAAGCTACTGGGAGAATGACATCCAAACTACTAATGACTCAATCAGTTCTAGACCCCTCCACTCTCAGTCTCACTTTTCTGCAAATTAGGGTCCCACTCTACGAACCTTCAGAGGAAATCATCAACTGTAGCATGGTACTAAAAAACACACAAGGATCTTCAACAAATGAACTCATACTTGCTATAATGAACCTCTAATGATAATTAATCATTCTTGCAAAGAATCTCAAGACAGGGTGATGGTTAGAGCAACGCTGGTTTGAAAGTCTTAGTATACAGTTGTGTGTGATATGTGAGGTTCAACAGAGAAATCTGAGCTGGTAATGTGGACCCAAAAGTCATTATTGTAAAGGTACTTAGTTTTCTACTACTTTCTCTTGCTTTTAAAGTCCTCCTTACAGAGATGGGATAAGTTTATGCCACCTACACACACACACAGAGAGAGAGAGAGAGAGAGAGAGAGAGAGACAGAGACAGAGAGAGAGACAGAGAGAGAGAGACAGAGAGAGATACAGAGAGAGAGAGACACGACCATACTATAATGTCCAGATTGTTTCATCACCATGTGAGCCTATCTGCCAATGGTATCTGAAATAAAGTGATGAGTACCACATGCATACTGCATCCCTATATATACTTCAATCCCGATTTGAACTCCTTCTATTGACTTGGAACCTTGGAAGTTACATGTTGACAATGATAAAAGTCACAGCATAATAGATTCTTGGTCATCACAGCATAGGGAAGAGCTACCTGATTGTTAGGATCACCCATGATGAACTTTATATGATGGTGAAATGAAATCTTTTGTGCTTATCTTTAAACATCCAATGGTTTCTCAGATACAGAAGCTTATACCACACTACATTATTGGCTGTATGAGCTAAGTTACAATTATCATTATAGATATTTGAAGGACCATGGGAAGAAAATTTAGTTTGGAGAAATTTCCAAGGTGTGAGGAATGTTAAATGGAGGGCAAGAGACTTTTTATTAATGAAGTTTTGAAGGACAGTAACTGTTATCCACAGGATCCTGGGTTCAGTGATTTATTTATTTATTCATCATTTATTAATTCAACTCAGGAGTAATATGTGCAAACCATTATGCTAGGGCCTATGGTAAATATAAAAATAAGGTGTCATCTTATATTGCTAAATTGGAATGCAGTAGAATTACATAAATGACAACAATAAATTGAAGTAAATGATTAATTATAAATATGTCATTGCATACATTTATAAGATATCATTTTAATGTGCTTCTCAACTGACTTCTTAATACTAAATGCACCCTTATCATCTGATGAAATATGACTTTAGATAATTGAAAACATTGCATCTCATTCCTTTCTAATAATTTATTTTATTCTCCTATTAATTTTATCTATTAACAAGTATATCAAATCATTTAAGTATCCATCTATATAATATCTGAGAGACATAGGCATTACCACATAATATCACAGATTTGTAGTTTATAACCAGATCTACTTTATATATGGAAATAAAAATGATTAGAAAGAGAAAAATCCATTGAGAATTTGATGTATTTTATTAGTTGAATATATATTATAAATTGGAATTATATTAGGTAATTCTATATTGCTGTGGCAGAATGCCTAAAATATGCAACTGAAGAAAAGCAAAGATTTATTTTGTCTCTTGGATTCAGAGGGTCCATTCCTATTTTCTTGGTCACACACCCTTGGGGAAGAGTATTGAGGCAGGGGAAGTCTAAAGGGAAAGACGGTTTGCCTCATAGTAGACAGAAAGCTGAAAGTAAGAGACAGAGACCAGGTAGAGTCTTTGAAAGCAGGGCCCAGTAACTTATTTACCCAGACTACCCCCACTTTCTAAAGCTTCCAAACCCATCTAAAATATATCCATCACTTGGGAATCAAACATACAAGAGATTAGTGAAGGATATTTCATATTCAACCCACAACAGATGTTAACAACTGAGCTTTATTTGCAGGTAAAGAGACTGAGACTTCATCCAAGTCAAAGCGTAAGGTGGTAGTGTTAGAAAATGCTGCTGAAATCCAAGCCAATGACAGTACCAATGAGAAGCAGAAATTGGCCATTGTAGATTCCTGAGTGAGGTAACCCAGTCACGAAAAGACAAACATGGTATGTTCACTCATATATGGATTTTAGACATGGATCAGGATAGTGTCAGTCTGCACTCCCACTGACAGAGAGTCTGGGAAACTGACAGAGAGTCTGGGAAACAGGAAAGAACCTGAGAGAGATATGCATGTACCCCAGAGAAGAGGAATGCGGCAAGATCTTCTGAACAGATTGGGAACACAATGGGAAGTGTGGGGGGGGAGTGGGAGCTAGGAAGAAGAGAGGGGGAGAAGAGGAAGAGATATTAGGTCATGGGGGAACAGGAAGGTTGAGGGGGGTAGAATAGAGGTAGAACAGGATGAGAAATACCATCAAAGAGGGAGTCATAGGTTAGAAAACAGATCTGGCACCAGTGAGACCTCTAGTGATCTAAAGGGATGATACCAACTGGCAAGCTAAGCAATAGTGGAGAGACCACCTTAAATGCCCATTCCTGATAATGAACTTGATGTCTACACTATATGCCATCCTAGAACCTTCATCCAGTGACTGATGGAAGCAGAAGCAAACACCCATAGTTAAACACTGAACTGAACCCATGGAACCCAGTGACAGAGAGAGAGGAGCGATGAGCAAATTGGCAAAAAATGGGCTGGCAAAACCAGCAGAGACAGCTGATCTGAACAAGGGGAGAGCTCTTGGACCCCATACTGATAGCTGGGAGGCCAGCATGAGACTGATCCAGACCCTCTGAGTGTGAGAGTCAGTGAGGAGGCCTGGGCAACCTATGGGGCCCTGGGCAGTAGATCAGTGTTTATCCCTGGCATACAAACAGACTTCGTGTGTCCATAACACAAAGAGGGATGCTCTCTCAGCCTGAACTCTTAGGGGAGTGCCTGTCCCCTGCTCTGAGTGAAATGACAGACTCTGGATATCCCCTATATGGAAGGAAGTGGGGATAGGGTGGGACGCTGCGGGGGGGGGGGGGGGGGGTGGTGGTGGTGGGAGGGTTGTGGGAGGATGGAAGGGAAAGGGAACTGGGATTGACATGTGAAGCAAGCTATTTAAAATTAAACTAATAAAAAAAACCTTTGGTAACATGGTAGATGAAAATAAAAGAGTGAATTGAGATGATGCTGAAGATCCCACTTGATATTTTAAAAAGAAGTTATGCAAAACCACACCACAGCCAGCTCTACTAGCCTCAGGGAAAGTGCTCAACCACTGTGGACTCACATGTGTGTGAATATATTTTTAAGGGAATATAACAAGAAAGCCTGTGGGTCTCAACAGGAGTGACAGTGCCATTCCATAAATGCCATGGCATCACTAATATTCAGCATGGTGGGAGGCACCACAATCTATGCACAATGACACACCCCATTTACTGAAATTATGTTTCCTTTCATTTAAGTCCCAGCAGGAAAGAGAATTCACTACAACTGTTTTAAACAAAGTGTGTGAAGGGATGGCTGCCAAAAACTAGGTCGGGTTTAGGGTACATAAAAGGAATGGGGGTTATGTGGAGACTAGCACAGGGGAAAGTTATCACATTCTGTAGGCTGAAGGAATACAGGAAGGAAAGAGTGTCCTCAGAGGCACATGGGATATGGGACAGTTGGGTACAGGCCACACAATAGGAGCAGCAGCCACAGAGGCAAGCCAAAGCTGAGTGGGAGAAGGGGAAGCACACCATGGCTATGCCGTCCTGTTTCCAATCTCCTGCTCATAGTCTCATTGGGTAATTCCAACAATGAACCATCTGGAGAGACACCCACTGGACAAAGCAAAATATAGAGAATGAAGCTGTTGGAGGTTTGGAGAAGAGTTGGCTGATGGCTACTCTCTTGTATGTCTCTGCTTTTACATGAGGATTAAGTGGGCTTAATACTCACCAACAATAGGTTTAAGGCAGTGTTCCAACAGGCATATACCAGGAAAGACTGGTCTGTAGAAAAACAGTGTTAAGAGGAGAGTCCGAGCAAGGTCCATGTCCTGACACAAGAGAATAAGCTGCCATGGTATTTCTGAAGAAGGTGCTGGAGTAGAGTCATGGCCAGGCTCTGGCATCATGGGTGGCAATGCATTGCTTCATTTCCAGGTGCCTTCCTTGATAGCCAAACAGGGTCCCTTTGGCATGCTTCTCTTCCTGGCTCACTGTCCTTGTTTCTGTGGTTGAGGAATGCCTTTTAGAGTGGGAAATGCTCTCAATGGACTCACCAGTCTTGACTTTGCAAATCGGGATGCTCTCCTAGTAGATGTTGTCTCATATCGTTCTAACCACAGAATCAGAGCCTAGAACAGCAAAAGTTATTTTCTCTGTAGAGTGTGGATTTGAGGAAGTTCTACAGAAGCCCTCATGACTGGTCTGGATATCTCTGGCATGTTACCAGTGTCCTCTACACTGCAGCTATAAAGATCCTTCCAAAACACAAGCCCCATGAAATAAACTCCTCGCTTACAACTCCCCTGCCCATGTGCCCCACTACTCTCAGGAAATGGACAAATTCTTACAGATGCATCACAAATGTGGCCACTGCCTACTCTCAGTCTCATCATTCTCCAACCTAGGTGCTCTCTCTTCCCCAGACATGAGCTATTTGTAGGTTTTGGCTCATAGGCAGCCCCACTATTCTTTAAGATATATGACCTCTTGCAATTTCTAACTCTGCCATCAGATTGTAGACAGCTATTTCATCTCCTCCAGGAGTCCCTTGAAAATATCTTAGACGAAAACTGCCTGAAATCTTTGCTTCAAATGAAGTGTGTGATCTTCTCATTAGTTTCTTTCTTTTAATCATCCTAAAAGAAGTCTCATAAGTCATAACTACATTTCACAAGTGATGCATAATAATGAAGCCTGTCTCCTGATTTAGCAGCCCTCCTGGGAGTTCTTCATCTCTTACTGCAAGACCCAGAGGCTGTGCCTGAGATCAGATTCCAAGGGAGAGACCTGGGAAGCTAGGCAGTCCTGTGGGTGACTTCTAGCAGAGTGAAGAAGCCTACAATGTTGTGCTTGAGGGAGAGTTTGCATATATTGATACACACACACACACACACACACACACACACACTCAAAGAAGGTCAGGACACTGGACTATATTGATATTTTATTTTAATGTTACTGAATTTGTAACTAGAGAGCAAAATCATCCATTAAAAAGGGAAGGAAATGTTTTTTAAGGTATGTAATAAAAACAGTAGAAATAGTAAAACAATTTGGGGGTCCTCAATTTAAAAAACTCAAGAAGATAAATATAAGATTTCATATATCTAAACACTGGTATAGATGCCAAGGATAAAAGAGGAAATAGAGAGATGATATCTGAGCTATTGTGCAGAAGGAGAAATAGACAAAAGTAATCTGGTGTGGGAAAATCCTTCTCTACTATGTAAACATGTGTTCCTCTCATTGGTTAATAATAAATCTGTTTGGCCTATACCCAGGCAGAATAAGGCTAGGTGCGAAAGTCAAACAGAGATATGGGGAGAAAGAAGGGTGGAGTCCAGAGAGATTTGAGTCAGTCACCTGAGGAACAAAACGTGCTAGAGAACAGGTAAAGCCACGAAGCCACATGATAAAATATAGATTAGCAGAAATAGGTTAATTTAAATTGTAAGAGCTAGTTAGTAATAAGTCTGAGCAACAGACTTACTGCTAACCAAACATTTTGTAATATAAGCTTTTGCATGATTATTTGCAACTGGGTGTTTGGCACAAAAGAAAAGCTCTGCCTTCACTTACAATAAACCATTAAGCACTGTTTGGTCAGTTATTAACAGGAACCGTGATTAAACAATGAATCAGAATTAAAGTGATGGTGTATTCCAGGGTGAGTACCTGTGTAGAGGAATGATCAGGAAAAGCTTCTTTGAAAAGTAGAATTAGTGCAGAAACCTTGCAGAAATGAGGGAGGAGGTCATGTAATATTTAGGGAAAAGCATGCTAGGAAATGAACAGTAAGAGACAACACTCCAGTGTTTGAAGGAGCAAGAAGCCACTGTGGTCACAGTGTCATGAGCAGGAATTGGTAGGAAACAAGGTCACAGACACAGCCAGAACTGCGATGCCATAGGCCTTGAGGTCTATGGAAGGATTCCAAGTGCTATTGGATGGAAGGAAGCCACTGGAGGTGCAGATACTGCATCAATGAAGATATATGAAGACCTACTAAATACATGGAAATATTTCAATATAAGAAGTTAGAGTGGTGCAATTGGAAGTACAAATATATACAATTACAAGTCAAAACCCAAAAGGCTAATTATTACAAGTGTTGAAGAGCCTGTGGAGAAATTGAAAGCCTAATGTAACCACTCATGGGACTGTAAATGTCTACTACCACTTAGAAAATAATTTTGTGGTTCCTTAAATGTTAAAAGTAACTAACCAAAATACATCATTTACGCTCTTACCTATTTGCTCAAGAATAGAGAAACTTAAATAATTGGGTTTATAGCAGCATTATTTCTGCTATCCAAAAAGCAACCAAGACTATCTTGGTGAGTTTTTTCCAACTTGTCATAAGCTAGAGTCATTTGGGAAAAAGGAACTTCTGCTGAGAATATGCACCCTGCCCCAGATCGGCCTGGTCGAAGAGCCTAGCTCACCTGGGAGTGGTACCACTACAGGGCAGATGATCCTGAGTTGTATAACAAAACAAAGTCATCAAGCCATGAGGAGCAAGCCAATAAGCAGCATTCCTCCATGGCTTCTACTTCAGATCCTGCCTTAAGATCCTGTCCTGACTATCCCCAGTGATGGGGGCGGTCACTTGAGAATTTAATTGAAATAAACCCCTTTCTCCTTTTTTACTTTTGGTTGTGTTCTTTTGTCACAGCAATGGAAATCCTAACTGAGACAAAGACAGACATCAAAAAGCTAGAGAAACAAAATGTGATGTAACCATGAGGTAAAATACTACTTGGCAATAAAAAGGAACAGGTTACTGATGTAGCTACAGCATGGTAACCATTATGATAAACATCATTTGAATTAACTTCTTCTACTAAAATTCACATTGAAATTTAAGTTTCCTGTGTGGTTATGGAGCTGTTATGAGGATTGGTATTTTCCCTCTGGGACTGGGTTTTGGCTTTCACAGGACTTCATCGGTTACCCTAAGAGTAGATTGTCTTAAGGCAAGACCAGCTGTCTTGGCTGCTACTCTTTTCCAGTAATATAGGGTTGCAGAAGTCTTAGGTATAAAGGATACATTGATATTTCAACCCAGCTGTGATGATCAGTCTTCATTGTCTACTTAACTGGATTTACAGTCCCTAAGAGACACAGATCTAGGTGTTATCTATTGAAAGTGTTTTCAGAGAGATTCAACCGATGGGAAAGACTCACTCTAAACATGGTGGCATTATTCTAACTTTATTTGCTGACTACAACTGCTAAAAGGAGAAGTGAGCAGAAGACCAGCATTTATCTTTTTCTACTGCAGAAGCAACGTGGCCAGGTGCCTCACACTCCTAACGTCATCTATCTTGCCAACCCTGATGGACCGTTTCATTAATTTATGAGCCCAAATAAGTCATTCTTTTCTTGATTTTGTTAGATATCTGGTTGCAATAATGAGAAAAATAACTAATACAGAAAAATGCACACCAAGATTCTGTGATAAACCTGATCAAATAGTGGTGGGAGGAATATACAAAGGACTGGCACTGGAGGTTAGCAAAGTCCCAGAATGCTAAAAGCAGAGTTTAACCTGTGAAATGCAAATTCATCCAAAGGAGAGAAACTGCACTGGGAATGCTTCTGAAAGGGCTCCCTGCTCAAAACAGCCACCTTCTGAAAGTGTTTTCTCTGGCACACCTGCCAAGGCACACAGAGGCCTTGAAGCTGTGGGTGAAGGGGGCCAGGCTACATCTCAAGCTGTTGGCAGAACATGCTAGTATCATCCATCTGGTTTTGTATGAATGCAAAATTTGGGGGTTAGATTCATGAAAGCTTAAATCGAGTTTCCAGAAAGCCACTGAAGTTAGGATTCAATTCCCTGCAGGCAGATCCCAAGTCATCATTGCATTAAGCTGGGAAATAAAGTCAATGTTGCAACTGAGCTCCTGGAATGTTGGAGATGCCAGGACTATGGGATGTCTGTTGAGGAAAGCTACATGTGCCAAAAGGAGCCATGTCAAGAGAGAGGCTGGGTTTGTTGTGGGAAATATAGTTTGAGAGGGATGGATGGCCAAGCTTACTGGAGAATAGATGCTACCACCACAAGCTGCAGATGTTAGACACAGAGTTGCTAGGCTTGTTGTTTGCCTGAGTTTCAGTCCATTCTCTCTTTGCTATCTTCCGATTCCTCCATTTTGGAATGAATGTTAACTCTGTGCCATTGACAGTATGTAAATTTATTTTTTATGGAGAGCTTGGTGAAGAATTACTTTAAGTCTTGGAGGAGAGTTTGGCCTTTTGAGCAATGTTAAGAATGTTAATACTTAGAAGATTCTTAGAGATTAATTAGATGTGTTTTTCATCATGAGATGGCTAGGAGCCCTTTATGGCTAAGGGGTGGAATATTAATGATTACAGTGATACAACTGAATATCAAGTTGATAGGGAGTGGACTTGTGGTATTTAACATTCATTGTTAATTTAATTGGATTTATAATAACCTAGAAGACATGCGATTAGGGTTTATGAATGTTTCCAGGGAGGTTTAACTGCTAGGTAAGACCCACTTTGAATTTGGGTGGCATTATTCCATGGACTGGCTTTTCTGGACTGAATAAAATAGAAAAGGGGGAAATGGGGTAGAGTACTAATATTTATCTCTCTCTGTTTTCTGATTGAAGAAATGGCACGATCAACTCCCTTGTGCTTCTTCTGCCTGATGTTGTTTGGGGTGATTTACCCCAAAGTCATTTGTTGTATCCAGACTAATATAAATGAGAATAAACAAACACAAGCTCATATATCAGGCTTGGTCAATTGGTGTGTGAAGTGTCTTAACAAGAAGCAACTTATCAGAGTGAGGACTGTTAGAACAGGCTTTGATTGAAGTAGACTTGATCAGTAGAAATGAAGGGTTGTGTCTGGATAGGAACAGTTTACAGCCCCACTCCTCTGTGTAAATCAAACAGTTAAGTACAGCAGTTTATGTCTCTATCATGGAAAATATTACTGCCTTGAATCCCACTTCAAGGATGCCTGGAGAACTAACTGGCTTATTTTAAAGCCCAGGAAAAGTGTCAGTGGAGGTATTCTATGATGTGGAAAAAGCAATCACTAGAAGGTTGTGACCATTTGCTTCTTCTTATTAACTATGTGAGTATCCAGTGGGATTTTTATCTGAAGCCTGGTTTTATCACTGTGTCACCACTTAGTGAAGTTCAAGGACCAGTCGGAGGCATAATTCTCCCTGTTTTCCACCACTATCAGATACCGAATTCACATACACATACATTCATCAGATACTAAATTGTCTTGCTTGCATTACTGCAGTCCACATATACATAGTCCTATTTCACCAGTATTCATCTCAGATAAAGTCGTTCACCTTTAGTGTCCCAAAATGCAACTCAATAAAGTACTAACTCAAAAGATGATGAAATCCAGTCTCACTTTTCCTCATCCATCCAGCTATTGGTCCATGCAATGTTCCCCTCTACTCCTGGAATGAAGACTATCCAAAGAGGGGCTATTCATATCCAAAGAACTAACCGTGATCATTCCACTCTTGCCTCCTTGCTAGAACAGGACATTATATATAGTTCCTTCTGGAGCTGGGTATACTCCTCCGCCATGACATTCATACCACTTGAATTAGGGCCATGTTGCAGCAGGTACCTCCAGTGCTAATACAAAAACATGGCATGGCTCCCTGCTAAATCCACAGAGCAAGCCCCCCACACTCCCTCTTCTTCCCCTTATTTTATTCACTACTCCTTCACACACATTGTGTTCTTGAAGGACCCTGATCATACAATTATAATGGGCAAAGTCAGAGGCCAGCGTTTTTTCTATTCATTGTTGAAGGTTAAGGGAAGGGCCCAGGCAAAGCCTTTCATGTCTACTAGTTCTACTGAAGCAGATCTTGGTTCATATGTTGTCAACCCTTCAAGGTGATCAATGTACAAACATTCATTTGTTCTAGGACACATCTAGATCTCTTATTAGATGTTTTTATACAAAAGCATTTAACAGGAGAGAAGAAAGGCAATTCATGTTACCTGTCAAATGAGCACAGGTGAATCCTGCTCTCTGCCAACCATGTACAACAGGTTTACCTCAAAGTCAACAAAATAACTCAGTGGAACCAACTAACCTTTCAACTAATATCAGGCGACCTAAGTTCCCTAGAACCACAGGTTTTCATGAGCCATTTCTGATTATGAATTGAAAAAATTAAAATGTTTACCAGCTGCTTATATTGTTTTGATTTTATGGTGCTGGGAACTGAACTCACAATTTCATGTAGGCTGAGCAAGGGCTCTACCATTGAGCTACACACTCAGCCAGTTACATTTCTTCGGCACTCATTATTCAGCCATGAAAATCTATTTCTAGCATTTGTGATGCTGATTGGTATTGATTAAAGATCTTGCAAAGCTAAAGATAGGCAAAGCACTTCTAATAGCCACTGCTGGAAGTTTGAACAGTGTGAATTCTTGCTAAAAGCATTGAACTCAAGGAGGGTAAAATCAAGCACATACATAGCTAACATCTCCTATGCTGGGGCACCCCACTTTATGAACCTAGGATGCAAAGTTTTTAGGGTACACTATTGTTTACTGCATTTCTTGGGGGAAAGTATCACCATTACTAATTGTAAGATACATCAAGTATCTAAAATGCTAAAATAGTAGAGCAGTAGTCTTCAAATTGAAGATAGACTTGAAAGTAAACACTAAACACTATCACCATAGGCCAAATTGGCTCATATATGTGGACACCCTTTTAGCATTTCCCCCACAGAGGAAAATAAGGTCTTTTTCCATTTGACTTCCAACTCTCTGGACTCTAAACCAGATTTGGCCTCTTGTTCCTACTTTAATGTCTATAAAGAAAGTTCTCTCTGAAGAAATATCAGTTGGTTTGTTTTAATAACTAGAACTTCTAAGTCAGTAATTCTCAACTTATGAATTGTAGAACCTTTATGTCAGATTCAATTTGGGCACTTGTTAAAACTGAATGCTCTCATGTGCCCTTGGCTCAACTGAATCAGAATTCCTAAGAAGTGGAGCTGGGAGTATGCAACTGAACAAGCCCTCCAGACAATTTCCGGACATACCAAGACTTAACAACAGCATAGCAATTATGTTGGGAATGCCCTTTTACCCAAAAGATAAAAAAAAGTTCCAGATTGGCCACCAGTTTTGAAAAGCAATAATAAAACAAGAAAAGGTCTAGCTCAAGGCTCACAAACCCACCTACTCCTTCTGTAAACAAGTGGATTTCATTCCCCAACTTTTGGCATGCTACTGAGTTGTGGTCAATGAAATGTGGGTAGAAAATATGTTGGCTGCTTCTGAGGTTGGCTCCTAAATTGTCTTTGTGAACCTATGTACTGTCACTCTCTGGTGGTTTGAATTATAAATGTACCCTGGGCATACCTGCAAGGTTTTCTTGATTGTATCATTTGAGGTAGGAACACTCTAAATCTGGGCCATACCTTCTGGTGACAGCTAACATAGCTAGACATGGAAAAAATGAAGCTTTTGCTTTTTGCCTGTGGGCTCTCATTTTTACTGGTAAGTTCATCTATGCTGTTTCTGAGGCATTGCTTTTCTGGTGTTAGAACCCACATCTTCAGGATTCCAATGGTAGACTGAACACCTCCAAGAGCCCAGCACCATATTTGAACTGCTGAGATACTCAGTTTCATAGACTGAACAACTATCAGATTCTTGGCCTTTCCACAAGGAGACATCTTTTAAGCCACTCAAATAAATTACATATATACATATGTACACACAAATATATATACATATAACACATACATGTTTTCATAGTGTATATATATAAATTTCTTTGCCAGGGCTGGAGATGTAGCTCAGTGTGCAAGGCCCTGAGTTTTATCTCAACGCTGCCAGTGGGAAAAGGTTTCTTTTTACTACCTTTGCTTTTCAGCCCTCAGAGCTCAGAATATCTGGCTGCTTCTTAGTGAGTAGGATATGGGAAGCTCAAATGGAGAGAGATTTTGAGTAGCTGAGAAGAGAGAAAGACTTGTTGGCCAAGACCACTACCACATGAAAAGCAAGAAGAAGATCCAATATGGTTGAGTCATCTGGGGTATGCTTCATGTCTTAGACTATTGGACTTCTATAATGAAATGCTAAGGCTGGATCATTTAAAACAAACGCAATGCAATGTTCAGGATTTTGGAGACTGTCAAGCCCAATGTCAAGGCACTGGTATATTCTTTGTCTGGGGGGGGCCTGGTCTTTATTGTTGGTGTTCTCACATGGTAGAGTGAACAGGGAAGCTTCTCAGTTCTCTTTTATAGAATCATTAATGCCATGAGGCACTCCATCCACATGACCTGGTCACATCCCAAAGGCCTTACCTCCTAGCACTATCACATTGGGAATTAGATTTCAGCATATGAATAGTAGAAGGACACAAGCATTCAGACTGTAGCACTCAGACATGCTCCTCTCTAGTATGTCCCTCTTATGTCTCACTAGAGAGATGCACTTGCCCAAAAGGTGTTCTTTGTCTTCTAGGGAAAAATCGAGAATGAACTTTAAAATCCTCACACAGCTTGACCAAAGAATTCAAGTGTGTCATAAAGAATAGAATGTTTTCCAAAAAGAAAGAGATAGAGCAAAAATGAAGAGGGAGTATAACATCTAATGCTTCTAATGGGATGAAGTCTGGAAGAAAGTCTGGGGAGAGAAAGGGCTCCTTTTGCTGGAGCCCATCTGATAGGCACAGTCTTGTGCTGGTCCTTATTTCTCCACTAATGACACGACTTCATTGAGATCCATTGGTGCCAATGATGCAAAGACACAAGAGTTGAATAATTTGAACCCTCTCTTGGATAAGGAGGACACATATGCAGAAAGAATTCAGAGTACCAGTACCTGGGAGGTCTTTGCAGAGCTGTGGACATTTGGAAGTGATTTAGACTCTGAAGGAGGCCAGGCAGTATGGCAGGGCTCTGGGAAGCTATGGCAACCCAAGGTCATCCTTTCCATATAGTGGATTTCCCAATGTTCTCGACCCATAAGAGGTGAAAGAATCCTGGAGTCAGCGTCACTACCAAATATACACCAGGCAGGAAATTTGGAGGTTTACAGCATGAAGGTTTACAGCATTGCAGCCATGCATCTGCTCTATTGAAGCCAAATGGTTTGATGCTGACTACTGTTCAGAGTTCCTAGAAAGTGGTCTCTGGTAGCAGTCAAGGCCTGGAAACAGGGATTCCTTGGGAAAGGCCCCAGTTGTCAAACTCTGCCAAGAGTTGGCAGCGATAAGTGAAAGATGGAAAGCATCGTTTCTTTCTCTTTATTTCCACATCATTTGCCCATTTCCCCAACACCATGTGTTGAATAACCTACCTTTTAACTACTGATTCAGAATGCCAACTTCCTGATGGCACATGGCCTAATGTGTTCTTGAATCTATTACTGGCTTTGTACTCAGTTCCTTTTAATTCTCTGTGAAGTACAGAGTTTGAAACCTATCTTTCAAATCAAACTAATTAATTACACTATTCAGATCTTCTACCTCCTTATTTTTTTCACTATTCATCTGTCAAAGGTTTAAGGAGGTATAATGGGTTTCTCAGCACATTCTAATTCTGTCAATTTCTCTATGAATATCAAATATTTTGGTTTTACAGATTTTGATGCAACATTATCCTCCAGATAAAAGTTTGTGTCAGTTAATACTCGTTGCAAATTGTAAGTTTTAGCAAAACAAAATGAGGCTTTCAGTTTTGAAAATCATAGAGAGAAGGTAGCTTGGTTCTGTCTCTTTTCAGAATCATTTCATAGCTCCAAGGAGAAATTGGAATCTGAATTCTATCTGTGATCAGATCAGAAGATTTCCACAGCCCTCAACAGCAGTTAGTGGAGAGGGAGACAAACATGAATATTTAATGGTTTAGTGATGGGAGAAGTTCAAACTCATTTTCAGAAGAGGAGAAAGTGTCCAGAGTGGACCCTCTGTCCAGCTGAGCGAGTTCCAGAAAGTACAGGAATCGATGAAGATAGCACAAAGCACACAAAAACCAGATAGTGCTCTCTGCACTGTCCTCACTATCCAAGACAACCAGGAAATTACTGGCAATATAAAAATAGACAAAGCACTTTAAAATACTGAACCAGAGTGCCTTGAAACTGACACTAAAGGTTGAGTAAGGTCAGCATGAGATATAGGACTCAAATCAGAGGAATTGACTAAAAGAGTGCCTGTCAAGTAATGGGAAAAATAATCTTCTTCACAGCCCTTGGTGGGAAGCTGGAGAAAACGAGCATCCACCCCCCCAAAATAAAAACCTACCAGCACTGACACTTGAGTTTAGAGGAAAAGCTAACTTCCTATATGACTGTCATAAAGTGAAGTCCACCAAGTGTGATTGCAGCTTCTGGTTCTTAAAGATGAATGGAATCGTGTGAACTCAGAGCCAGTTCTATATCTATGAAGATACCTTCTGAGCTGGCTAGCTTTATGTCAATTTGATATAAACTATAGTCATCAGAGAGGAGGAAACTTCAACTGAGAAAATGCTTCCATAAGACTGGACTTTAGGCATGCCTGTAGGGTGTTTTCTTAGTTGGTGATTGATGTGGGAGGGTCCATCCCATTGTGGCTGGTACCACTCTGTGCTGGTGGTCCTGGGTTCTATAAGGAAGCAGGTTGAGCAAGCCATTAATCAGCATCTCTCCATGGCTTCTAAATCAGCTCCTGCCTCCAGGTTCCTGCCTACCCTGGTTGAGTTCCTGTCTTGGGTTCCTTCAGTGGACTGTGACTTGGGATATGTAAGCCAAATGAAGACTTGATTCACCAGCTTGCTTTTGGTCATGGTGTTTCATCATAGCAATAGTACCCTAAGACAGCTTCCTATCTGAAGAATAAAAGCAAAGGAAAATGGGCAAAATGCATAGGGCAGGATAAACTTTAAAGAAAATAAACTTTAAAAATCTCTTAATGTCCTCAGAGATAATAAAAGCACAGTTCATCTGGGAAACAAACATGAGATGTTGTTTGTAAGATGGGCACTGAGAGAGAACAGGAAACAGATTTGAAAATTAAAAATTAAATTACCATAATTTAAAGTTCAACAAAGAGTTGGGAAATCATAGTTGAAAATCTTTAAGAATTTAACAAAATAATAAAGAAATGGATGAGGGTAGACTCCATCTGTTAAGTTCATCTTTGTTATAGAAGAATTCAGATTAAGGGAATGTAGGAGAACATCCAGAAGTATATATTCAACTTACTTGAATGAAAGATACAAGGCTACAGTTGAGGTATTAATCCAGTGCTCTGCAAATGGGCAAAGTATATGTCAATACACTCACTAGTAAGGTTGCAGTCCTAGAGGTCAGATCTTGAAGTGGGTCTCTCTGTACCTATCCATTTGGCTGGTCTACACAATGCCCCATAGCTATCGCAACCTTGTTTCTAGGCTATGTGCTCAAGGTGCAGTCCCAGCTTGGTGCTACTGGAAAGAGAGAGAACCTCTAAGAGGTGGGCTAAGAGTCAGTATATTTGAATCATTGGGGGATGTGTTTAATGAATTAGATTATGAGACTGGCTTTCATCTCTTGGGCTTTGCTTATGTCCTGGCCATGAGAAGAGCATTCTCACATGTTCCCTGCTGTGATGTGTTGCCTTGCCACAGACTGAAAGCAGAAGAGCCAACAACTATGTACTGAATTCTCTGAAACTGAGCGAATCATTACTAATCAGTACTAATGAAGAAAGCCTTTCCACCAATGGGGGGTATCCTCCAATTTGCTTAGACCCAACAGGAAAAAAAACATAGAGGACTGGATGGCTTTTCCTCAGGCTGAGATGTCCATCTTTTCTTATCCTCGGACACTACTGTTCCTGGTTCTCCAGCTCCCAGACAATTTTTCCTGTGGCTTCATGGCCAGCAGGCTCTCATGTAAAATTTCTCTTCAGTGTGTATCTATTCACATGTCCTATTGGATATTGTTTTCAAAGAGAACTCCTACCAATACAGATCCTAAAATCACACAAGACATGCTGGGAGACAGGTCACCAAGAATGGGTAATAAGAATAAGACTGGAGTTGGGAAGGACAGGAAATAATAAGCAATGGGACAACACTGGGAAAGAAATCTTCCAAACATTTTATTTTCTTTCTAGAAAAAAAGAACTGAAGTATATGCTCCAAACACACACACACATACACACACACACACACACACACACACACAAACACACAGGAGAGGGGGGATCAGGGACAGAGACAGAGAGAGAGAGACAGAGACAGAGAGACAGAAAGAAAGGCAGAGAGTCAGAGACAAAGACAGAGACATAATAGTAACAGTTAAGACCCTGCCTTCAGCAGCCCCAGGGAGCATGTGTTTCTTGTCTGTCCTGAAAAAGATTTGAAATAATAGAATATTTGACATATTTTCATGCACGGATCTTATATTGAAAGATCTTATAGAGCTACTGATATCTGAGGAAAGAGTTATCCACCAACTCAAGAAAGAATCAAAGAACTTAAGGCAAGTGCAAAGCAATGATCTGTGCACTGAGCACAGGCAAGGTACACACAGAAGGAACTGTTCCTGATGACGCCATTCACACAATAATGACAACACAAACATAAGACAGGCATTATTGATTAGTATTCCCAGCTTCTACATTTCTTTCTTCTTTATTGTCAAAATCTCAGTTTTATTCGGGCAGCACACATCTGTTTGAAAATGTGTATACTGCTATCTTGCCTGGCAGTGAGAGGTGACCATATGACACAGTGTCTACTAATGAAACTCACACTCAGGGATTCTGGGAAGTTTTGTGTTTTCTCCTTATTACACATCTTCTGCCTTTTTGTCTCACCAAGACACAAGGATACAAGTTCAGAGGTATGCAGCCTCTAGCATATGTTCACAAGAAGGCCAACATGGGGTGTGGGGGACACAGAAAAATCAAGATGAGCCTACTTGACCTTCTACTGCTCTGTGATTTGTAGTCAATGATCCTTAACAGTAACAATACGAGATGCACGCATAACCCAAACTGGGATATAACTAATGGCAAAATGATAGCCGTATAAAATGGGTATGAAAATGAGATGAACAGCACCAATGAGGGCTCCTTGGGTAAAGGCACTTGGGGCTAAGCCTAAGGACCTGAGTTTCATCCCTGGGACCAATAGAATTAGATAACTGACTTCTTCAAGTTGCTTACACACTGACCCACCCAGCCCACACACACTGCAATTTTTTATTAATTTTTCTAAATTTCATTACATTCCAACCACAGTTCTCCCTCCTACCCCTCCTTCTGCCCCATTCTTAGATACCCCCAAGCTTAACCCTATTCACTCCTCCCAACAGGTAAGGGCTCCCACGGGGAGTCAACAAAGTCTGGCGCATTAAGTTGGGGTAGAACCAAACCCCTCCTCCCTGCATTAAGGCTGAGCAAGGCATCCCCTAGGGAAAGTACTCCAACAAGCTACTTCATGCACCAAGGATATATCCTGGTCCTACTGTCAGGGGCCCCTCAGACAGACCAAGCTTCACAACTGTCTCCCACGTGCAGAGGGCCTTGTTTGGTCCCGTGGAGGCTCCACAGCTTCAATTTTAAAACCACAACAAATAAACGAACAACAGACAATAAGCCTTGGCCAACATTATGAAAAGTCAACATTGCTGATTTAGAACTGTCAGTTTATGTGCCTAACTTTAGAAATATTAGAACCAACTAAGGGGCTGGAGAGATGACTCAGTGGTTAAGATCACTGACTGCTCTTCCAGAGGACCCTGGTTTGATTTCCCAGCACCCACACAGTGACTCATAATCATGTGATTGCAGTCATAGGGTGTCTGACACCCTCCTTCATGGGAATTAGGTGTTCACATATTGCACAGACAAATATTCAGGCAAAATACTCATACGCATACATACAAAATGTATAATTAAATTATATTAAAAACAAACAGGTAAGAATTAGAAATGTTGCCTCCAGGATATTGGATGGGGTGGATGGCAAGGAAATACATTTTGTTAGGTCTTTGACAGAGCAACTTAAATTAAATGCTTTATTTTCTTCTTGCTTTGAATGAAGGTAGAAAAGGCCAAGATGAGAGTTCTAGACGATTCAGTGCTAGTGAAGGTGTTTGTCCTTCTTTGCGACAGGCCCACTTTTTTTTTGTTTGTTTGTTTGTTTTGTTTTTGTTTTTCGAGACAGGGTTTCCCTGTGGCTTTGGAGGCTGTCCTGGAACTCGCTCGGTAGACCAGGCTGGTCTCGAACTCACAGTGATCCGCCTGCCTCTGCCTCCCGAGTGCTGGGATTAAAGGCGTGCGCCACCAACGCCCGGCCAGGCCCACTTTTTATGTCCTTATCTGGCAGAGGAGGGTGGCACTATAGTTTCTATCTATAAGGAAGTTAATAACAATAAGGAGACATGTCCTTAAGGCTCCATCTACACAAAACCACCTCTTAAAGTCTGCACCTCCACATACTATCACACTGGGAAGGTAGGGTTTCAATGTGAATGTGGAGGACTGAATACAGCATACAAGAAATAGCAGAAGACTTCATACAACTGTTTTCTTTTAAGATTACACCTTTACATGTTTGTTTGATAATTTAGAATTCATTGAAAAGAAACACTTTTACATGAATATTTTGTTGAAAAATATTTTCCATAAAATATATTTTGATCATGTTTTTCCCTCTCTACTTCTTCTCAGATCTTCCCTACCTTTATACCCACTCCACTTTATAGTCTTTCACTCTCTTTAAAACAAAAAAAACTAAAACAAAAAAACTAAAACAAAAAGAAAAAATCAAAAAACAAAACAAACAAAAACAAAAATCAAAATACACAAACAAAAGACCAATCGGACAAAAAAATTCCCAAACAAAGAAAAATGGAACAAAGAGCCCATGAAAATGCTCTTGATTTGTTCTTTGTTGACAACCTACTCCAGGACATGGGGCCTACCAGGAAATGTGATTGATATACCCAATGAAACTTCACTGAAGAAAACTGGTGTTTGCTTTGCCAGTGGCTATCAGTTGCAGATAGCTTCTTGGTTAGGGGTAGGAGCCTGTATACACTTCCCCTTCTCAGTGCTGGGACTCTGGCTTGAACCTTGTACAGAATCTGTGCCTGATGCCTTGGTCCTTGTAAATACGTATGTGTATCAGTCTTGTTGTATCCAAAAGATACTGTTTCCTTGAAGTCATCTATTGCCTATGGTTCTTACAATCTTTCCACCTCCTCTTCCACGTAGATCCTTCATCCTTAAAGAGAGAGTTTTGATAAAGACTTAGATTTAGGAGTGAGTATTCCAAAGTCTTTCACTCTCTGCCTTTTGTCCAATTGTGGGTCTCTGTGCAAATTCTCATCTACTGCAAAAAGAAGTTTCTCTGATGAGGGTCGAGTGAGATACTAATTTATGGGTATAGTGATATGTCATTCTATTGCTGTATTCCCTTAGCAGAATAAAAGCATTGGGTTTTCCCAAAGATCTATGGCCTATTTAGTTTAGTTTCTTGGTCACTTTAACAATGTCATATATGAGTTCCATCTCTTGGAGTGGGAGAAACTAGCTGGTTTCTCCAATAACATTCGAGGCACTATTGCACCAGTATGTCTTGCAGGCAGGTCACTATGATAGAGTACAGGGTTTGTGTCTTGTAGCTAGTAACTATTGTCTTTATCTTCCAGTAATGTACAGAATGCCTTCCAGTACCATGAAAGCCAGTCAATAGAGGGTGAAGCTTCTAGTTAGGCACCAGCTCGATTTCTCTGTTTGATGACACAAGTCAATATTGTCTTCAGCTACAGGGCCTGACCATCAGGTTATGAAGAGCAACCAATAGTCTTGGCAATAGCCTGGATTGAAGAAATAGGCTTTTACAATTTTATTTATTAATTCTCTCATATACTATATCCTGACCTCAGTTTCCCTTTCCTCCTCTCTTTCCAGTCATGCCTCCCAGAGATATCAACCAAACATGGCATATTAAGTTGCAATAAGATTAGGCTGAATCAGAGACACCCACAAGAAGACCAAGTACACAACCATAACTTATATGCATAGAGCCTAGGTTAGACCCAACCAGGCTCCCTGCTTGCTAGGTCAGTCTCAGAGAGCCCCTGTGAGCCCTGTTTAGTTGGTCCTGTGGGATTTCTTGTGATTTTTGACCCTCTGGCTCCTGCAATCTGTCCTCCCCTTTTTACAGGAGGATTTACCAAGTTCTGCCAATGTTTGGCATGGGTCACTGTAATTGCTTCCATCATTTGCTGGATGGAGCCTCTCTGATGGTGATTTTGCCAAGCTCTGGTCTGTCAGTATCGCAGAATATCATTAGGAATAATTTCATTTACTTTTTTATTATTTATTTATTTGTTTATTTATTTATTTTTGTCAGTTGTATGTGGTTCTATCCTAGGTCTCTGGGCTGTCTGGCCTCTGGTACCTGGTCTTCCATGCAGTGTGTGGGTGGGTTCCCTCTTGTGGCGTGGTTTGCCTTGAGACTTGAATCAGTCATTGGTTGACCACTGGCAGTTTCTGTGCTATCTTTACCCTAGCACATCTTGCAGGAAAAACAAATTGTAGTTGAAGGTTTTGAGGCTGGTTTGGTGACCCAGTCCTTCCACTGGAAGTCTTGCCTGGTTGTAGGATATGGCTTGTTCATGCTTCATATCCCCCATTACTAGGAGTCTTAGCTAGGCTCACTCGAATAGATTCCTGGGAGTTTCCATCACACATCTACCTTGCCCCTGAATTGCCCTCCAATTCCAGTTTTATCCACCAGTACTCTTTCCCTCCACCTTCCCCATCCTGATCCCTCCTGTTCTGTTCCTACCTACCTCCACTCCACCCTCAATAGCTATTCTATTTCCCCTTCCCATGGAGATCCATGCATCTCCCCCGACCCCCAGTCCCTTGAGCCCTCCTTGTTACTTAGGCTCTCTGGATCTGTGAATTGTGACATGATTATCTTTTACTTTACAGTTAATATCCACTTATAAGTTAAGAAACAGACTTTTGACTCATACAGCGTTTTTAACTTTGGATTTATACATTGCATTTTCTTAATATGGGCTATATATTCTATAGTTTTCCTTTGAACACTTCAGCTATGTCTTTGCCTCTACTTTTATCTTAATCTCTTTAGATCTTTTTGTATTGGGTCTGTAAATTGCAGATAGAACACACACAGGTTTAGGGTTTGACCTAATCTGAAATTCTGTCTTTTCCCAAGGAACCATGATGTGTTTGCTTTACTGATAGGAACATTATGTTTGATCTTTCTTCTGTTATCTTTTTATGCTTTTGTATCTTCTTTATATTTTCTTTGCTTTTGGACTTTTGATAAACGCATTTTGAAAGGCATGCTTTTAGTCCTGCTGATTTTTATCACTAATTTTCTTTTAAAATGCCTTTTAGAAGGAATTTCTTGAAACATATTCCCTTAATTAGCAGACTCAGAATTGAAACATAAATCCAATTTGCACATTTAAAACAAAGCATGGCTTATGCTGTCTTCCTCCCTTTCTCTCTATGCCTTTCTCTTCTATTAGGGTCTACATGCACTCTCTTTTCACAACTTATATTTGATATATTTTTATTAATTCTTTGAGAATTTCATCCGTTGTGTTTTAGGCATAGTCACCTCTTCCCTTGCTCCTCGTGGATCTGCTCTTCTCCTGGTGACTATCAGTTACTAGCAGCTCCTCAGCTGGAGGTGGGCCTTCATGCCCACACCCTGCTGCATGCTGGGATTTTTGTTTGGCTTGAGTTTGCATGGGTCTTGCATATGTAATAACCTCTGTGAGTTCACTATAGCTCACAACTCACTTTTCAAATTTAGCACTTTATCAACTCATTTATCTAGTCCTCCCCCCAAGGAGGATTAGCATCAGGATCACCCCACAAATACCAAGATCTATGATGTTCAAGTATCTTATGAAATATTGTAATACTCTTAGATAACCTACATATGTGATCCTGTATACTTAAAATTATGTCTAGATTACTTGTGGTAAATAATAAAGTTCAATTGCTATTAAAATAGTTATGTTGTATTTAGAGATCATGGTGGGGGGGGGAGACCTGTTCACACTCAATGTGAATGTGATTTTTCTTCAAATATTTTCAACATGCAGTTGGTTAATTTTACAGGCGTTAACTCTATGGCTATGAGGATTGGTGACTGTACTTCTGTGCATGTAACCAAGGATGCTCCATATCTGTCCTAAATGGAAGGATGGTGTTTCTCAGTGTATCCTAGAGAGAACCTCTGTCCTGCCTCCAAGAATCTGAAGCCTATTGGGAAAGCCCCTGTTGTCTCAGAAGGAGATGGGCAGGGGAATGCCCAGGGAAAGTGTAATGGGGAAGGTATCCGAAACATACCAACCTGCACTGGTTTCTGAAGGGGATACCCTGGTTTTGGCAATGGTTGAGCATCGTGTTGATTGCTCTGTTCAAAGAGCAAGGGCAACATTCTAGTCATAAAGAAGAATGTGGAAAGACAGTACAAAGGAAAATACAAACATCTCGGTGTTGCAGGGACTTGGCTTCTGGTATCAAAAAAATGGGCAGAAGGATGAAGTGGACCATCCCACGAGGCTAGGAGTGTCCCCGAAAGTCACTCTGTGGAAAGCTCCTGCTGAAAAGATAGGAGGAGGATGTGAATGGAACTGAGTGAGGGTTAGGAATGGGGATGGCAATATGGCAAGCCCTGAGCAGTGCTTCGGACATTTATAACAAAAGTGGCTGAAGTGAAGAGCAAACAAGAGAAAACAAAGAGAGGGTAGCAAACTCCAGACTCTTTCCTTAGACAGCCAGGAGACTCTTCATGAGCTACTCCAAACTCATCCACTCTGTTTCTTGCTCAAAATGAAATCCCACTAGAGATGATACCGTGAAGAAATCGCTCTGAAGTCTCATTGGCCACAGCTTGGATGGGCTTTCGAGAAGCAGCCGACTGACAGAGAACATGAGAAAGTAGAGGCGACTTCAAACAAACCCAAGTGAATGAGGCCTATCAGGCAAGCCCCGCCCCGTTTTCCCCACGGGAAACCATTCTTTTTATTTATTTCCTTTTTTGTTGTTGTTGTTTGTTTGTTTGTTTTTGAGTCAGGGTTTCTCTGTGTAACAGCTCTCCTGTAGACCGGGCTTTGAACTAACAGAGATCCGCCTGGCTCTGCCTCCCCAATGCTGGGATTAAAGGCAGGTGCCACCACCACGCGGCAAGTTTTCGTTTTCTTAAATTGTAATCTGTAATCAGTGGACACTGAATAAGCAATGGTTCCTTAGCTCATATATGAGCTTTGCAGACCAGAGTGATATATATGCTCAACACGAGTGGTCAGCAGCCAGGAAGAAGCAAACTTCTTAACGAGGGCTTGGTTTTCCCGCTGTACCCACGCTACATCCTTATCATCATCATCCCACCGGGTTGGAGACGCTATTTCGTTGTGGAATGGTCTTTCTGTGCTCTGTGAAGATATGTCACTCTGATTTGCTTAATGAAAAGCTGACCGACCAATAGCTAGGCAGGATTTTGGATGAAGACAGAATGCTGGGAAGAAGAAAGAACCGCCAGCCAGACACGGAGAAAGCAGAAAAGCGGTATGGGCAGTACAGGATAACAATAATAAAGCCATGAGTCAGAAAGGAAATTCATAGAAATGGGTCAATTTAAGTTATAAAAACTAGTTAGAAACAGGTCTAAACTATCCATTGCACTCTCATAATTAATAAGAAGTCCCAGTGAGGTTATTTGGAAGCTGGCAGGAGGGACAGAAAACGTCCAACTACACTATTTCTTTTCATTCTTTTTTCTGAGTTTAACTTCTGGAAGTTTCGAGTGACGTTTCTTCAAAGTCATTCATTCTTTCCTCCTCTTCTGAGTTCCTAATGACAATTATGATGCTTTTCAGTCCTGGCTTTACTTTTGATTTTCTGAAGTTTCCATCGTTCTCTTTTATGACCCATCTGTTCTTACACACTGTCTGCTTCTTCATTAGAGTCCTTAGTATGTTAATCACAGTTGTTTTAAATCCCCAGTCTAATTCCAATATCTCTGCCATATTTGATTGTGAGGCTTGCTCTTTCTCTTTAAATGGTTTTATTTTTATTTTTTCAGTAAGCCTTGGATTGTCTTTTTCCAGCTGAAGTACTAGGGATTAAACTCAGGACATTGTACAAAGTAGGCTCCTAACCCCTTAGCTTATTTTTTTTTCTTTTTTGTATTGTAAGCCAGACAAGGAACCTGCTCTGATTCCCACTGTGCATGGGCTTTGCTCCAGTAAGGGGTGCTCTCCATCTGTCTATTCGTCTCTTTCCCCTGGGAACCAGCAACTTTCTGATGATCTAAGAAGAGTTGTTGGTTTCTAGTGTGGTCAGCTTTTTCTTATGGTGTGGGTGGGAGAGATGACTTCAAAGTTCCTCACGTGCCACACTAAAAAGCTAAATAAGGCTTTCATTTGGAGTTTCACTCCCAGGAGTGTCTGAACTTTCTTTGGGTTTTAGTGTGGAAGATTTTAACAACTCCCTTTTTACTGCTTACAATCATGGCAAACAAGAAATAGACTCTTGAGTTCACAAGTGTTTGATGAGAGCCAATTCTGCTCTTACAGACTTACAGAGGTTACAGGATCCTCCCTCCTGTTTTACAAATAAAAATGTCTGAATTTAGGAAGGTAAAGGGACTTTCTCAAGATGCCACAGCCAATGACAGACCCAGAGCCTAAGTCCAAGACGTCTGAGTCAGTTCAGAATTCCTCCAAGGGCTTTTGTGTGTCCCTGATCTACACTTCCCAGGATCATAAGGTTCTCTGATCTTCATTCAAAGACTGAGTTGTCTCCACAGCATGTAATTTTAAAGGATGCAAAGAGACTCGCTAGGAGCTGTGATGCTGGAAGGAAATGCCAGGGTAATTTGGAGCCAGGAAGAAGCATCCTGATAGCAGTAGGATGTATTTCCCTAGGGAAGGGGGGAGTTGCAGGCTATAGGAATGTGAGCTGCCTTCCTTACTCCCTGGAGTCAGTTCAGCACCCTGTCCGGAGCCAGCATTGTCTGCACACTGATGCCCTCTAGTGGTTCGAAGAAAGTTTTTTTTTTTTTTGTTCCAACCTTTACTCCACAAGAAACTTCCAAGATGGAGTCCCCAAGAAGTGGAAAGCTGTGCATCCTCCATTCTTGCCCCCTGGCTCGGAGGCTTATCTAAGCAGGCCCTTTCTTCTGCAGACACACCCTTTAACTTCTCTTTGTTCTGAAATCCAGAAGACATTTAAGACAACAAGTGCAGCAAAGCTTCTCCCACATGGAGGAACATGTGTACCGAGGCCTGAGCATGGGAAGAGAGCACCTCGCAAGCACACGGCACACGGGGACATGCGCGCACGACTACACACACTTCGGAGAGAAGAAGGTTTTTGTGAACCCAAAGGGGTGCATTAATACAATTTGAGACTTCCTTTTGATAAACACTATACAAAAGTACAAATACAAAATGAGGTGCAGAGCCTTGGAAAGGCCTTCCTCACCAGCTTCAAAGTGAATAATCTTCCCACACACCCATCTGCTTGTGCACACATGCAGAAGAGTTGGAGGTAGAGGCTGGAGCTTATCTTAATTTTTAATATCACTCTTGCAATTCTATACCTAATGGGGATGAAACCACCTCGGAAAGCCACATACTTATTCCTATAATGTTACTGCTGCTCAGAATATGTGAACTTGACTCTTGGAATTGACTTCAGATCCTACAAAATATTCCTTGAAGCACCACTAATAGTGCAACTTTCATCAGTTAGGTGCAGATTAATTTTTTTTAATCCAAGCCCACACTGAGTGGATACTGATGAGTTCTGCCACATATAAATGGTCAGACTGGATATATTTTTGGTCCAGAAAAAAGAATCTGCTTAAAACCATCAAATTTTCTTAAGCCCAACTTTGTTGCTTCTATATTATTCTGTGAAGAAGTTTCCCTGAAAATAAACACCAAAAGATTTCTACCAATGGAAAAAAACAGTATTTAACATGTATAAGGGGCTATAAGAAAGGGCTTTGCCAGTGGTTCTCAACTGGTGGGTTGCGACCCACTTGAGGTCAAATATCAGCTCATAACAGTAGCAAAACCACAGTTATGAAGTAGCAGTGAAATAATCATATGGTTGGGGGGTCAGCACAACATGAAGTACTGTATTAAAGGGTCACAGCGTTAGGACTGGTGAGAACCACTGGGCTTTACAGTTCTACAGTAAGGACAATTGATATGAGTTCCACAGCCGAGCTTGGAAACCTAAGCATACATCTGGCTTCTATTCAAGGTCAAACTTTTTCCATGGTCTGGCAGTTCTTCCAGCTTGCCTGGTTCCTTCATTATTATTTTCTTTCCCAGGTGTTTCCCAAAAAGATCCTATGTGTTTAGTCCTACCTTGGCTTTTGCTCCTTGCAGAATCTGGTTCAGCTTTCCATCATGGGCGTTTTCAAGAATGTCATAGCTGTTGCTTACTCCACCACTCATGTACATGTAATAGAGTCAGGACCCATTTCCTCACTTTTCAGTGTTGATATTTTCAGGCCTCAATCCTAGTTCATTTTTCTGCTTCATTTCTAGGGAACACAATAATCTGGGTGCTTCTTCCTTTGAACCACTAGGAAAGTCAAGTTCCACAAAGCCCCTGTTTATGAACTGCCCTGGACCTATGCCTCCACTGGAACCTGGGTCCCTGCTTGCAATTTCCAGAGCCATTTTGGACCTGGTTTGAACTCTTAAATTTGTAAGTGATGCACTTCCTATATTCAGTGAGAGTGGGACATCATAGAATCTGAGGCAAAGGTCTTAAAGTGGTCTGGCTGTCTCGGGAAGGTGACCATTAGTCGTTAGAGACTGGAACAGGCAATGCTCCTCCTCACTCGGCTGCTGTAACAAGCAGACGCTTTGATTTCTGGAGGAAGTCTGCAGTGATGGCACCTGCTGATGGTAAACGTGGTCCTTTGGCTTTTGCCTCATAGACTTCTCATGTTTCCTCTGAGAGGTCAGGGAGGACTAAAAGGTGGGGGGAGAAGAGGAATGACCATGCTGTGGCCTCTCTTGCTCTTACAAGGACACAGATCCCATCACAGGTGCCCTGCTCCCTCTCTTGGCTCATATAAGCCTAATTCCCTCCCTTCCTCATAACATCACTCTGAGAGCTAGGCCCCACAGATACACTCAAGGACACACAGATCTTCTGTCTGTGCTCAGTACTCTGTCCACAATGAGGAAGAAGAGTTCTCTCTTCTTACCAGGACAAAATACCTGAAAGTAACAAGAGAGGAAGGAGTCAGTCCACGAGGCAGGGCACAGAGTAGAGCAGAACAGTTTGTATACGGACAACCAAGGAGGAGACAGCATCAACAACAGGGCAAGGAGTGGCCTCTGTGGAGACACACCCAGTGACCTCCTTGCTCCAAATAGGCAAGAAGTCCCAGTGTCTCTTAATGACCTATTTAGACTTTTATCCATTATAAGGTTAAACCATTCATCGGGTCAAAGCCCTCATTGTGTCCTCACAGGAAACCAGAGGTGTGCTGAAGGAACTGAAGACCAAAGGTAAACATTGCAAATACCTGCTTTGTCACTTACAGAGATCACTGGCTCCCCTGTCACTTCTCTCCCTTTGGGCTAGGAGCATGATGACACTCAGAAAATCTAACACTACCTACCTACTCCCCACACACTGCTGTAACATAAAACAAGCCTGAGAGGGAGAGGAGGTGGCATTTTGGAGGAATGTCATGTTCACAAAAAGCAGATCTTTTCTTTTCTCCCCACCATGGAAGGAGGGAAGTGTCAAAAGATTTAACCCTGGAGTGAGCAGCACCTGAAAATTAGGAAGCGACTTCAGTCCTTTGGGACCCTACCGGGCCAGTAGAACCCGAAGGCAAGATGTACTGGGCAGACAGCCTTCATGGGGCTTAAGGAATGAATCCAGAGTAATGTACAGTCAGGTTACCCCTGTTAAAAACACTAGTAAGCACCCATCATAAAATCTCCAGCATTCTAGCTGGGCATTGCAGTATATGCCTTTAACCTCAGCACTTGGAAGGCAGAGGCAAGTGGGTCTCTGTGAGTTTGAGGCCAGTCTGGCCTACACAGTGTGGTCCAGGACTGCACAGAGAGAATGTGGAGAGAGGGGAGGGAATAACTAGCATTCTTAGAAGACTGACAACAGTGTGTCTGGAAACTTGACACACAGAGAGAATTGTGCCTCCTGGCTACTCGGTGTTATACAAGAAACAGAAATTAATGAAACGCATGTTATTCCTTTCCATCCTATGAGCCCCAACATCAACATGGTATGTACCACCTCTGTATCCCAAGGCACTAGCTCCAAGTCTGTCCTTTGTATTGGGGTAGACATAGCTGAGGGTGATAGAAGAGGAATTGTAAAGGACTACGTAGTTAGGATTCTAAAATGTAAACAACAGCTGAAGCCAAGGGACAGGTGTTAGTGACCATTCTGAATTCCAGGTAACATGAAGGCTGAGGGAGAAGGGACCACAGGCTGTTTGAGTTCTCCAGTCATTTACATTTCCCTGAGAGCCCAGACAATGACTTGCATTTGAATCTCCCACAGCTTCCACAGAACTTGCAGGAGTGTCTAGTGAGTGTGGAGGAGGGTTGGGGTCTACTCTACTGCAGGAAGGGATAGCAGAAGGACCCTCATAATGTCCGGGTAACATTAGCTTCTAGAACATCCCTGAACTGTTTGTGGAGAACATGGCTAATGCTGCCCTTTGCTGGGATGAAGAAAGAAAGAACAATATGTTCCCAAGGAGAGATCCGGATAGTACAATAGATGCTGTGGATGAATTCGCTTTTCCGGAGGCACCGTCGTGGACTGCTAAGCTTGGGTTGCTTTCTGAACCTTAGCTGCCTCCTTCAGTTCATCCCTCAGTAGGCCTCAGTCTTTCTGTTCTTCTTGTGCCCAAGCTAGAAGAAGCACAGGTCTCATCTGACAGCTTTCGCCACAAGGTCTTCCACCGCTCGAGTCTGTCTTCCACTTCAGGCATAGCAACTGCGGCTGTTTGGGACAGAGGGGAAGAGGCCATCTAGGAGCGGTGACTTAATAATCAAGGGAGACCAGAATAGAGGTCAGCTTCATTAGAGTGTGCTTTATAAGCCATGTTTTTTCTTGTTTTGCAAGTGGGGAACCACTGTGGTCCAGATCAAATCTTCCCGATTTTTTCCACCAGCCATGCCGAGTCAGTCTTTTCATTAATTCTTCTCTTTGTGATTGGACCATGGGTCCACAGTTTCTGGAATACCACTTTCCCTTAAGAGTTCAAATCAGAATGGTCCTAGATGGAAAGCTGACTATACAAGTCAAGTTGGTTTTTCCAAAAAGTCTCATCTTTATGTCATATATATTTCATAAGATTCATGTAATACATATGTCATATAGAATTCTAAGTGTACAGTTTAATGAGTTTGTATATTAACAGGCATAACTATTAATACAGATAATTTAAAAAACATTTTCATTTGAATGGATTTATATGAGTCTTTTGTATATGACTTTTAAAATTGAGATGTCATTTGAATTTTGTTTATGCCGTAGCACACATTGCATGCACTTCCTTTCCGTTATTCTAAAATATAAAATGGCTTGAAGAATAAAGTAACACTATACCTCAGCAAAGAGTGTATGTAACATGGGTCTCGTAGATAAGTGAGCACAGTCATGGAGTTCCCCTATGGAATCATGAGGAAACTCTATTGTAAAGTACAGGGTGGGCGTGGGTAGCTGACTAACACAGTACTTGCAGAAACTGCAAAAACAAGATGGCTTTGTGTTTGGGTTCTAGTGAATTGATGTCTTTTAAATCACCTATGTATAGTTTTTTTTAAGTGCAAAACCGTTTCAAAGGCACTGATTAAGCGTTACTTTTTATTTGATACCCTCCATACACAGTTACCCACTTTAGACGAGGTCTGTTTAGATTATGTCTGCCATCTCCACCCTCTGTTCATGTTCACATTGTTCTCTCCACCTTGAGTATCAGGCCTTCCACTCCATCTCCAGTCTCTCCGTTTAAAATCTTACATCACTAGGAAAACAAAACTATCCTTTTCCTTCTGACTCTGGGGGAGAGAATGGCCCTGGGCTAAGATTTTAATCTAGTGCTTTCCAGAAGTAATTACAAAGCCTCTGTTAGGTCTTTGTGTAGTCTGGAGAGCAGTCCTTAAGAGGCGTAAAGCTGGAAAATGGGCCTATTTCTTATTTCAACAGACCCTAGGGGTCTCTATCAGAAAGGGTGAGGGCTCTTGCATTGTTCAAAGATACATTATATGAAGTGTTAATTACACACTGATGGGAGGCATTGAAAACTATGAGCAAATTAAGGAAATACTTCTCTTCTATTTTATGAATTTGGAATGTAATATCTCTGATAATTAATATTTGTCCTTGGGAGGTGTGTGTGTGTGTGTGTGTGTGTGTGTGTGTGTGTGTGTGTGTGTGATCATAACAAATCTCACAGCTCTCCAGTGAGTAATCAATACACTATGAGGATTGTACACAAAACCTTGCAGTATGGAGACCTGCAAGGCAGGTGATGAAGAGCATCTTCCTAAACCCCAGAGGCTTAGTGGGAGTTCAGATACCAACCTTACCGCTGCCCTCCCTGGGATATTATCATAAATAACTGGGAGCTGGTAGGGAGGGAGGTGCTGACTGGGATGAGATCAGTCTCTGTAGGAGGACAGCAAGACCTTCTACAATGGATGAAGAGTCACAGGAGGGAAGGTATGGCGGGAGGAGGGGGGCCTTGAAGTCAGCTCCACATTGCATATGCTTTAATCCTGGGGCTGTAGTAAAAGTCATGTCAGTTACAGAGTTTTAAGTATCTGTGCTCCTGTAGTATAGTTCCCTTTGCTTGCTATAGTCCTACAGAAATGTTAAGTTAGAAACACAGACAAATGGATAACTGGGTAGATAAGAGAGTAGATGGCTGGATGACAGGTAGGTGTGATGGTTTAGATCAGAATGTGTCCCCCCCTCCAGTCTTGGGAAATCGAATGTGTGGTCCCCAGTTAATGGTATTGTCTGGAGACACTTGGGAGGCATGGACTTTTTGGAGGAAGTATGTCACTGAAGGTGAGCTTTGAGAGTTGAAAGGCCCAGCCTTTCACCACTCCCAGTTCACTCTCTGCTTTCTGCTTGTTGTTCAAGATGTGAGCGCTCAGCTTGCCTCTCCAGTCACCGAGCTTGCTTGCTGCCATGTTTCCCCACTGTGACAGACTCTTGTCTCTCTGGAATCATTAGACGAAGTAGACAGTTTTTCTGCAAGTTGCTTTGGTCATGGTGTTTTATCACAGAAAAATAACTAATACAGTAGGCAAACAGAAGGCAGGTGACATTAAGAGACATGTAGAGTTAGATAGGTAGATGATAGATACATAGACAGACAGATAGATGACAAATAGACAGATGGATGGATAGATACATAGGTATCTAGGAAAACCAAAGAGACTGAGAAGATATATTTAATGAAGAAAAGTTGGATCTGTCCAATTTGTGCTTTTGTGGGTGTCCATGCAAAATAAAAAGCATTCCGGATAGAAACCACCTCACAGAAAACGGTCAGAGGCCAGAGCTGGAGCTGTGGGAAGGATAGTGGTGGTGATGATGGGGAGTCCTGGGAGGTGTGTGAACTACACCCTCCTCATCCTGCACATGTGAGAATAAGGTGACCTTTGAAATGGAAAGAGGCTGGTGTGTGGGTTCCTTAGCTCAGTTCCTGAGGCCATTTTTTTAAATGTCACATCCTTTACTAAGTTCTCCCGGAGCTGGTTCACAACAGGAAGAACCCCCCCACCAATGCTCTGAAACACCAGAGCCCTTAATTTGGGGCTCCCTTGTGGAACTTAGCAACTTCTGTTTAAAATGAGTTATTTTATTACCACTGTTGCTTCTACATCCCTCCACCCTACCCTTGTCCACGTTCACTCTTCTGCATCTTGTCTTTTTGAAAGAGGATTCTGAGCTGCAAGAAAAGCACCCTCAGAACCAAGACTCCCTGCTTTCTCCTGGTCTGGGCTCACAAGGTACTCCTACAAGAGGGAGTGGGGAAGACAGAATACTCGATCTTTTAGTTCCCTCCTTGAGAGGTAACAAAAGGTCACAGCATTCAAGTCACTAACACTGAGATCTTAGATCCTTCCAAATCCTACCATCCACATTGTGCCTTAATTCTTTAGGGGCTGCTGCTAGTCCAGAGAACCATACTAACCCTTGAGTTTGCCCTACATTTGTTCCTAGGCTTATCTTGCTCTGTGTACAACCAATGTTTCCTATTGAGGCTTTGCTTGGTACTCCCTTACTATAGTGTAAGTAAACTGAATCTAGAAAAACAGGTGCTTGGTTTAGGCTGGCCTCTGAACCATGACTATATTAGATGCTTGCATATTACAGGTGCCCCTAACAATAACAGTGTACCAATCTCCCTACCTCTGGAATAGATTTTCAACCTTGAAACTGTTGGCACTTTGGGATCTTTGTATGGGGGCCATTTATGCAGCTTGTTTGATGGCACTCCTGACACCTGTTTCCTAGGGACCCAGTAGCACTTCAAGTCTGGTGTGACAATGGAGAATGTTTGCAAACACCACCAAATGTCCCCTGGGAAGCAAACCAAACCTGGCTGAGTCCCACTGCCCTAGGTGTCTGCCTTTCTTGTCATTTTGGAAATCATGTCACTCAAAGCAATATCACTATTTCAAAATAGTCCATAGTCTATGTATGCATCTATATAAAGGCAAACGTGGTTGAAGGCACATATAACAATCCGCCAACATGGATGACTTAGAGTTGCACAGTCTAACATTTATAAATATATGTTTACATGTAAAAACGTATTTGAAAGGAGTTTTTAGGGTTAGGGGATCAAAAATATCCTCTTATTTTTTGAATGAAATTTTTGTTATTGAATTTAGAAGCTCATTCAAAAATTGGAAGTAACATTAAGTGGGATTTCTGTGACATTTTACAGTGTTTTGTGTGTTCAGATCTTCAGCACATGGGTAGAAGGTGATCAGAAGACAGGAGGCCTTTCCTGGACCCATGATGGGAAAATGAGTGTCCAGAGAAATATCTCTAGATACCCAGCCATTCCTCACAGACACTCAGCAACACATCAAGGCATTTCTTGTTTTGCTGCCCCCAAGAGAAGTGTGGTCAGGGTCTAATCATCTTGAACGTCTCTCTGTTGGTCATTTCTTCTTCCTTCTTTCACATCCATTTGCTCCCCCCTTCTTGTTCTCTCTGCCACCAGAGACCTCTGTGCTAACATTACTATGGTGTACAAAACCTAAAAGTCACAATCCCCAGCTTGTGGCAGCATTGGCCTCTTGTTAATCAATCACTGTGGTGCCACCTCTTTCCTATTCATTTGTCTGTCCTTTCTTCATGTCCTCATTGTCCCACTCAGGTCAATCCCTAAAGCTGCGCAGGTCACAGCAGTTCGTAAGTGGTAGGGGCAAGTCACAGTTTTGTCCACCTGCAGTTTAGACGTTAAATGTCCTCTGAAAGTCTGTGTGTTAATGGTCTCCAAGAGGGAAAGGCCACCAAAGTTGTACTCTTGGGAGGTGCTAGCTTCTTCAAGATGCAGGAGTTAGTGAGAGGTCCTTGGGTCATTACAGAGTTGTCCTTGAATGAAATTATGAAACCCTGGCCCCTCTTGTCTTTTTTGTATTTATTTCTCTGAACATGAGTTGAGTGTTTTGCTGAGGCTCACACTCCTACAATGATGTCACTACCTTGTTCCTGGTCCTAAAGTGAAAGAGCTGAAATTTTCAGAACTGAGAGTCAAAATAAAAAATTTCTCTCTATGTATTACTTACCTCAGTCAATTTTTATTGTAACAAAAAGCTGACTAACCTATTTTTGGTACATAGAATTTGTCTCAAGTACTGTCAATTCCATCCCAAACCTCTAACTGGCAGTTTAAAATGAGATTATTAATTAGGACAGGCTGAACATAATAATAAAACTCAATGTATGATACCAGAAATGAGAAAATTCATAAAGAAGAAATATATAACAACAATAGAATGAACTTGGGAGAATTTTTAACTCTGGGGTAATTCCAGAGGCCAAATATAAGAATTATGGTGACTTTTCACATTGTTCTCAGAGTCTCTGACAGAAGATGTATTGGTTTTTAAAAGGACAATGATATAAAATCAATCACAATAATAACAAGCAATTAAAATCGAATTCCCACCAATCAGACGAATCCATCTGTGACCCTGACTTGAAACCAAATTAAGAGGCAGTTGTAGATTGCCCATTCAATGGATTGCAGTTAAATTACATCAGAGTTCTCCCCTTATAAAACTGACCATGAAGCAAAGGATGGAGAGATGGGTGATTTGGAGAAAGATGTGGCTAATGGAAGTCTCCTGCATTTGTGCTGCTCACTTCTGGTTGGTATCGCACAGCTCAGACAAGAGAGGAAAGGGTGCATCTTCATAGCCCCAGAGTACATCCTGTGGTGCAAACTGTATCTTTCCTCTCTCAATTCTCCCTCTGACTGTCTTTTGCTGGTGTCTCCTGCCCATCAGTATGCCCTGATGCTCTGTGATGGTCATAGATGATCTCTGCTCTTTGAATCTCTGCCTTCTTCTTAGATTTTTATTGTTTTGTTATTTAAAATTTAAGTTATTTATTTTACATTGTGTTTTACCTGCATATGTGTATGGACATGTATGCACATGTATACCAAATGTATGTACCTATATACCACATGTATATCTGGTGCCTTCAAATGCCAGAAAGCATGCCTTGGTCTCTGGAACCAGAGATATAGATGATTGTGAGCCATGTGGGTGCTGGGAACAGAATGCAGGTCCTCTGCAAGAACAACAATGTTCTTAACCTCTAAGCCGTTTCTCCAGTCAGTCCTGTTATTTTATTTGAGACAGGGCTTCACCTTGCAGCCCCGTCCACCTCAAAATCATTGCAAAGTCCAGGCTGGGCAGTAACCAGCTGTGATTCACCTGCCTCCTGAAATCTGTGGTTCTGTTATGAGTCACTACACGCAGTTTTTCTTCTTAGTTTTAATCCACTTGCAACCTTAGACTTACAGAGTATAGAGGTAAGACTTAAAGTTTTTCAACAGTACAGAATTGTAATAAAATTATTTGACAGATCATAGTGTGTATTTTTGCCTATTCCAGTGTTCTGGTATCTGAAGCCTTGCTGATCCTGGAATGATTTTACTCCTAGGACTGAAAAAAACCCTAAAGGTAGTAGACGGGGCATCTGTAAGTATGATTTCCACAAACAACTCAACTAGTCCACAGCCTCCTCTTCAGCAACCTCCTTTTTCAAGCACTTGCCCAACAAGTCACTATTCACCTATCCTAATCAATCATTCTGTTCAAGTGTCAGGGGTATCAGACAAGGGACAGCTTCTATGTTCTAGATTCTACCAAAATTTATTCTGCATTTGTTTACCTACCTTTCCCATCCCTTTCCATGGAAATCACAACAAAAGCACCCTTCCCACTATCTCCTCACCACCCTCTGAAAATATGGCCCTGTGTGATGCATTCTACCTCCTATTTCTATGGACTGTACATAACCCGTTTTCCTCTCAAGGCAGTTATTTCAGTGTCTACGTATCTCCTCATACTTGGCTGAAACAAATTCTGGGTATGGGTTAAACCGCATATACACAGAGACCATCTCTAGCTGATGGTGTGCTTCATTTGTAATTCTCTGAAGATTAGGAAATGAACTCAGAATGCCATGAGTCTCAGACAAGCATGAGCTGCGAGCTGATTGTGATCAAGACTAAGAATGCCGTGTTTGTGTTCTGTACCACCCAGTGGAGCACTACAAAGAGAAAAAAGTGGGAGAGTGGTTTGTTTGATGATGATTGTGATATAGTATTGCCCAGCATCTACTCTTGGGGAAAGATCTGAATTCAATACCTGTCTTGCAGACATACAGTCAAGCATCATGGGTATGGTACTGTGCTGATTAATTCTTTGTCTACTTAGTATAAGCTAGACTGATCTGGGAAGAGAACCTCAACTGAGAAAAACACTTCCATCGGATTGGCCTGTAGGCAAGTCTGTGGGCATTTTCTTCATTACTGATTAATAGGGGAGGGCTCAGCCCACTGTAAGTGATACCATCCCAGATTGTGGTCCTAGATTGTACTAAAAAGCAAGGTGAGCAAACCAGTATGCAGTGTTTCTCCATCGTGTGTGCTTCATTCAGTTCCTGACTTGTCTTTCCTCAGTGATGGAATGTAAGCTTAGAGTGTGAGATGAAGTCAAACCTTTCCTCCCCAAGTTGGTTTCATCAGTGTTTTTCATAGCAACAAAGAAGCAAATGTAACCTAAGACCATCTAAGACACGTACTTGAGTGTTTCTTAGCATAAACTGCTTGAAGCCATCTTGGCTTAGTTCATGTTCTGCTGCTACTATCACATTACTCTAGACTGAATAAATCACAAAGCAAAGAGTTTCGGTTGGACTCCTGGTTCTGGGCAAGGTCAAAGGCTGTCTTTGGTGATGGCCTTGCTGGTAGAGTGATGGAATGGTAAGATATATTGTATATCACACATTAAGTGGTAAGGAGTCTGCATGGGTATCCTCTGGTTTCTGTCCCCCTGCTAATAAAGCCACCTATGGGATATTCCTTTACCCCGTGCAAATATGTGTCACTGTGATTGGGTTAATAAAGAGGCTGACTGGCCAATAGCTGGACAGATAGAGGTTAGGCAGGACTTGCAGACAAAAAGAGCCCAAAGAAGGGGAGGAGTCTGAGAATTTTGAGGGATGCAGAGAGGAGATGAACTTGTCATATTGAGAAAAGGTACCAAGCTACAATGCAGACTGTTAGTTTAAAATGTAAGAGTTAGCTAGTAACAAGTCTGAGCTACTAGCAGAGCATTTATAATTAATTAATAAATCTCTGAGTAGTTATTTGGGAGAGGCTACGAGACACAGAGAAACTCTACCTACACCAAGAGATTCAGCCATAGGAATGCCAGCTTGATAGCTTATGAAAAGTCTTATCTCTAAACACCACTGTTGGGCTTAAAGATCCCTCCCAACTAATGCCGCACAGTGTGGATCAGATCCTAACATCAGTCTCAGAGAAGACAAACCAGATTTAAGCTATAGCAGGTCTGGGAGATAGAATAACCTTCCTGAAGGACAAACAGAAGGCAGTCTGTGGACCACTTATTTGTGCCCCACCCAACCTGGCCAAACAGCAACAAAAGGACCGAGTGTACAAATGAAAGTAATTTGTATACTATCAAGGCAATTTTGAAGCACAAATGAAGAGAGACAGAGTTGAGGGTGGGTGTAAAGAAGCCTCAGAGGCCATCTTTGCTGACAGGCTAAGGATAAATGCAGTGGGGACCAGTAAAATAATGAGACTGCCGCTTTGGGCACTCAGCAGCTAGGGCAGAACCAGAAGCTAGCCTTCAGGGCAGAGCAGCAGGGTTGTGTGGAAATTCATCCCGGAATCCTCAGCTGTAGTGGGCAAGGGCTTCAGTCAAACTGCCGCATTGCCACAGACAGGTGAGAAGGACTTATGAGGGCTATCCATGAAGGACATGAAGGGACTTCGGGAAAGATTACAGAAAGCAGGGGAAAGCAGAGGCCAGCCACATGGGGGTATTCAGTTCACCTTATTGCACGCTCATTTTGTTATTTATTTAAATTAGGAACAATCTTATTTTATATATCAATCCCAGTTCCCTCTTCTTCCCATCCTCCCATGACCCCACTGGCCCCCATTCACCCATGGAGGGATACTCTCACATCTAGATACATGGGGGAGGGCCTAGCCCCTGCCCCAAATGATATGGCAGACTTTGATGATCCCTCATGGAAGGCCTCACCCTTCCTGGGGAGTGGATGGGGGAGGGGCTGTGGGGGATACCCTTGTTTTTAACCACAGGCAGGGCTCAGGGACAGAGTAATCTATTGAGGAAGCCTGGATGATATTCTGTTCAAGCTCAAATCTGATGCATTACCCAGGGAAGTTCGGACAATCTAAATGCTGAGATTTCTTGAATTTCCATACCCTCCATCCCTCCAGACACCTCTCCAAGGTTGTTCTCAATAAGAAAAATGAGAGTGCCTTGCAACCAGCTGGGGCCATTAATTCATTTGGAAACAAGTGGCTTATCCCTTTGATCTGTATGGCAGCTAGGCACTCCTGTTTGAACCGCTCCCCTGCTGGGGACCCTGTTGGGTAGCATTGACTGTGACCAGTCAGGAGCTAAGGGACATTAGAAGAAGGAGGCGCCCCACACCTGTGCTAGCCTAGCTTTAAGCCAATTAAAGGAGACATGAAAACAGTTTAGTTAGCTGGGAAGGCAGCTTCCCATGCATCAGTGACTTTGGGAAAAGTGTCACTGAGTAAGTGTTGCTGGACAAAAGGTGTGGCTACTGCCACTGAAACCTCAGGGGATTTGATATTCCTCCAGTGTCACCAAGTCCCTCCTGCTCTGAATCTGAAAGTCCTTCTGTCACCTCCCCAGGTAGAAAAGACTTGAAAGGCTACTGGTATGTTGCCTAAACCAAGGCCTGGGCATTACTTTAGTTATGCCTGTCTAGCACATTCAGTCCTGGTTTCTGGGTTAGCAGAGATGTCTGAGCAGTTACTCAACAGACTCAAGGGCAGAAACTAGCATGGAAATAAGCCACTCCCACATTGTGGGAGGGACTCTTCTATCTCCCATGTTTTGTTGAATTGAAAAAGTTGTTGCTGGGCTACTCAGTAGTATAAGCCACTTGTCCAGTTATTTAGTCTTTACTATTATAACTTTAGTGGACATATAGTAGCCTATGTAATTACTTTTCTGTGTGTCTACTGAACATGCCTTAACAAACACAGGGAGTTCTTCAAGGCGCATCTTTAGTTCTGCATCTTAAACTTAACAAGGGTGCTCTTCCACTGGCCAGATCCTTGGCATGGGTCCCCTTATATTTCCAAACATTTCTACATACTGGTGTCTTCTGCCTCTTTCTAAATACTGATTTCTTCCAAAGCAAAGTTAAGTAGTTTCAACTCTATTTCCTACACTCCACAGAACACCTGATGTTTATGGTGCTCATTAAAAAATGTAACATTTTACAATCACAACAATGATGCTATTAGCTCCAGAGCCCTTCATTACAAGTGTTAGGGTTTTAAAAAATGACACCCGAAAGTGTAACACTTGTGCAAAGTTGGATGCTTTGAACAAAAGAACATTTTCCTGCACCCGCCATCACTTTGACTCCCCCTTTCCTCTCTGCTAATGTACAAAAGGGGGTTTCCTTTGAAGCTGCTGGCCTATTTTCATGATTTCTGGAAAACTAACTTGTAGGAAGAAAGATTAAGAGTTGATGCCATATCCAGAGACCAGATGAATATTCAAATACGTGGCTATTATTTCTTCAGGAGGCAGAGGCAAGTGGATCTCTGAGTTCAAGGCCAGTCAGGGATACATAGTGAGACTGTGTCTCAACAAACAAACAAACCAACAAAAAACAGAAAGAAAGAAATCATTACTCTTCCTCCAACATTGCTTACATTCCCACCTCACTCCCTCCAATGAAGAGGGAACTTGACCTTCAATGCTCTGACCTTCCTTTAAACCTAGTATTGAATGAGTCTCATATGTTTGCAATTTATACAGTTCTATCCTTTTTTTGTTTTCTAATCTGTCTTCGGTCAGGTGCTTTGCAGACTCAAATGGCCAACTCATCTGCAAGATGGAAAGCGTAGGTTCCTTCTGCCTTACTACAAGCTGACACAGTCCCAATCCAGGTAAGCTTATGGGAAAAAGAGTTTATGAAAACAAGCCTCTGAGAAATGCCTCAACATACCGATGAACAGCAGGCATCTCAGTAGGAAAACCCCACCGAAGGAATGGTCACAACAGTGTGTCTGTGTCCTGCCCCTGATCCTCAGCACTCTGGGACTACAGTGTGGTGTGTAAACAGCACAAGACAGACCTTTATGTGGCTGCTAGTAGCCAGCAGTTTCCTGAGAGCTCTGTAAACCCTACTGGAGTCTGTCTTTTTAACCCTTTGCTGGGATACAGCAGAGTGAAGGGTGAACTGGGGGGGCTGAGATAGCCACCAGGAGATGGCAGGAGTATCAATTGTTTTTCTCTCCTCAGTGACAAAACAACCGGATGCAGATGACTCAAGAAAGAAGAGCTTAAATTAACTCACAGTTGAAGAAGGGATGCTCTTCATTATGGTGGAAAGGCATGGTCACCTGAACACGAGGCCTACAGTCAGGGAGCAGAGAGCAGACAGAAAGTCGAGCCCAGCTATAAAACTTCAAGGCCCACCCTTAAGGAGCCACTTCCTGCAGAGACTCCACTTCCAAAAGGCATGACAACCTTGCCAAACAGCACATCAGCTGGGGGCCAAGAGTTCCAATATACTAGCCTATCGGGTATAACACATTTGAACCATATCACCTGGTCTGTGAGGGAAGACAAAGGAGGAGACAGGGTTTCTTTCTTGACCATATTAATCTCTATCAGTTCCATACCATCCATCAGTAAATGCCTCTGCTTGCCTTACTGAGTCTGGCAGCTAAGAAGCATGTGGGCAAATGGGTTTCTTTAGAGAATGTTCAGGAGCTGGAAATGAATGGGTCTCGTTGCTTGAATTGAAGTCACCTGAGTAAGAACTGGGTTAGAGATGTTGCCTACGGCTGCACATCATCTTTTCTTGTAGCAGGAAATGGATAGAAATGGAGGCTGAATAATGCTTTCTTTCTGCATGTTTTATATATGAAGCCATCATTTCTCCTAACAGAAAGACTTAGAAACTGCAGAGCTCATAGACTTGGAGAGATAGCAATAGTGCCTAATGAATGATCCATGAAAACTCAGTTGCCTTGCAATGAGCTAACTAAGGCAGATATCTTACCCTCTCTGCAACAGGAGAATTTGTAAAGGCCTCAGTGTTCCCCAGAGTCTCCTGGTGCCAGCAAGCTGGCATTTCCCAGTACCTCTTAGCATGTTTGTCCCAGCTAAGGCTAGATCACATTTTCAGATCCATAATGTTTATCTGCTTCTTGCAAAAAAAATCACTCCATGTTTGCTTTGTAAAACACAGGAATAAACAAGAGGAAAGGACCCTTCCCTGGTGCACGACCCCATGGTGAGCCCTCAGGTCTTCTATGCTTATCAGTGCCGAGCTATGTGGTGATGGCATAACAGGTGATCTGGAAAGTTGTGCTGAACTTTTGCCACACATCACACAGGGTGTTTGCTGGTGTTCACCTGAAGTTGCCCCTTCCAAACTACAACGTAGCAATCTCTCAAGCACAGGAAGGAAAATGAAATTGTGGGCAGCCAATGTAAACAGCAATATTTATTGAATTCCCAATAATCAAAAGGATTCAGGAGAGTCCTCCAGACAGTCCTGTTTCATTTGAATAAAATGATTCATATTTGAAAAGAGACTTAAGTGGGAAAGATTTTAAGTTCCACATTTGTCAGCCACTCTTCCCAACCTCAGTTTATTCATTCACCCAGATATTATGCAACCTAAATAAAATCACTGGAGTAGATGGTCAGTAATTAGTAACTGATAGCAAACTAATGTTTCCATGAAGCATAAAAGGAGAAGTATAAATGCCAAGCTTTGGCTACAAAGAACAGCCTCAACTCACCATACTGGTCTGTTGAGCCATCTTCCCAGCCAAGAATGACCAAGGCCTCTCAGAGCTGTGATCTCCACATTCATGCACACACAGTACCTTGCCTTTACCCACTAATAGCCTCAAGACAGGAATAAATGAGGGCTGGAGGGATGACTCAGCAGTTAAGAGAACTTGCTATTCTTTGAGAAGACTCAAGTTCAGTTCCCAGTGTCCATGTTGAGAAGCTTACAATGGCCTGTGACTCCAGCTCCTCTTTTGGACTCCTAAGGCACCAGCATGCATTGTATACCTACACACACACACACACACACACACACACACACACACACACACACACACACACACACACAATTATATTAAATAATCAATTTTTTAAAGATAAGAATAATATCATAGACAAAAATTAGGGTTAGAAAGGCATAACTCCTTTTATGGAATACTTAGTGTTAGTGTCAAAGCCCCATGCTAGCCGATATTTTGAAAAATGTTATCTGACCAATTCAAGGCAATTATTTTGCTGATGTTTAAAACTTTATTTCATTTAGGTGACGTCCCCATTCAATTTAGTTTATGGGATGGTACAGGGTTTGAGGCATGGTGCAGGTTAGGTTTTGGTCAACTGAACATAAGCTAGGATCATCTGGGAAAAGGAAACCTCAGTTAAGAAACTGCCTCCCTCAGATGGGCCTGTAGGCAAGTTTCTGGGGACATTTTCTTGATTACTAATTAATGTGAGAAGGTCAGGCCATTATGGGCAGTGCCTACCCTGAGCAGGTGGTCCTGGGTGATATAAGAAAGCAAACTGAACAAGCTATGTGGAGCAAGATAGTAAGAAGCATCCCTTCATGACATTCTGCCACCAGGTTCCTGCCTTGAGTTCCTGATCTGACTCCCCATCATGGTGAAGGTTTAAGATGACATAAACCCTTTCCTTCAGGTTGTTTTTGGTCTTGGTACTTATCACAGGAATAGAAAACACACTAGAATGAGCATGTATCTACCTACCAGTCATGAGCATAGACAGGTTTTAGGGTGGTTGATGCAAAGTATGGCTGGTGTCCTCAAGCCTTGGACATCTCCCGATTCTGCATGACTTCCTGCCATGCTCTATGATTTGTCATCACCCCATCTCTCTTCTGAGACTTCTACAGCATACAAACATCTCCACAGCTTGGAAGTTTTAATGACTTCTCTCTTAAACATATCGGTTATCACTTTCTACAGAGCAGGATTTAGATCTTTTTCAAATTTCCTCCATGCAACCTCTTTATAAATAAAATTTGCCCTCTCTTCAGGCATCACCTCTTGATATTCCAAACAAGCTTCTTGAGGTTCAGGATTTTTATTTTACCTTTGTTTTTTCACCAAGCCTGTTTCTCTGAATAAGAATCGGGCTTATGGTCTTTGTCATAGATTTACCACAGAGTAATTAAACACAGACTTTAAAAGGTCTTAAACATGACTCTTTTGTCCACTTCATGCCATCTTATTCTACAGGCAGTTCATATGACAATGGGAACAGACTCATCCAGAGGGGTTGCTTAGGACTCTGGCTGTGTTCGTATAAATGTATGTCTCCATCCAACTCTCCTTGGTTTACTTTTAAAGATTTGTTTTTACCATTTTTAATTATGTGTAGGTGTACTTGTATATGGGATGTGCACATGAGCGGGTTCAGATACCCAAGGAGGTCATAGGCATTTTGGGGACCTGAACTAGGGTCCTTTGGAAGAGCACCAAGAGCTCTTAACCACTGAATCATCCCTCTAGTCTTTCAACTTCCCTTGTTGAATGCCAGAGTCCGTTGAAGGCATGGGATTTTATTGCCCAACTCTATTATCCTCCTGCAATTCCAAATGACTTGGAACAGTATGCTGACACCTTTTCCCACGTCACTGAAGCAGCCACGGGCAGAGCCCTTGTGCCATCCTGCACTTCCATCTTTTGACGTTGCCCTCCCTAGAGCTTCCCAACAAGTTCATACCCAAAAACTGAAATAAAGGGAAAACAGCCCTTCATTTGGGTGTTAGGAATTATAATTTTGAGACCCAGATTCAAAAGAGGAATGTAGGATCTTCTAGGAGACTTCGGACGTTGAAAAGGGTCAAGGTGTGAGATAGGAGGTGCCTAACACGGATACATAAAAGGGAAGTTCCATAAAGCAAGAGTCTGACAACCTTCCATTTTGCACTGTGAGCCTGGCGCATAGTGGAATTGTCAGGGTACCCACGCCCATCATTCCAGATGCTGACTGACCAAGGGTGGAGGTGACCGTACTTCAGGCAGCAGCTAGAATTATGCAGATGTCTTTCTCACTTGATGGCCTCCTGATTCTTTTAAAAAGATGTTTCAATGTCCTTTGCCTTATAATTTTCTTTTTATGTTCACTAGGATAGATAGCTACCCGTCAGGCACACCCAACCTTTTTCTCATCTGTTTTCAGTAATAAAGGACAGAAGACCATTAAGTTCAATTGGGAGAACCTAAGGAGGAGGACATTGCAAGACTAGCGTATTGCCACACTCTTGAGTAAAGGGACCCCAAGTCCAGATTCAATGTCCTTTCTTCAGGTCAGCTATAGCCCACATGATCAAAGCTGGCTCCTCAGTGTCAAAGGCCTAACAGCAATAAAGACAAAAGCCATCGGCTGGATCCTCCCCTGGAGGCCCCTTCAGCGGTTGACTTTACAAAGTTATGAGAAGGAATCTGTGGTTATGCTGGGAGCAATTACTGGAGTTTGGAAACATCAGCTCAGATAAAATTAGATTTGACCTGAGAGATTGTTCCAAACACCAGCTCACCTGCTTTTAATGTTCTGAATCCTATCAAATGGCACATCATTGTCTCTTCTCAGCTTTAAAGTCAGTGTCTTCATCAGAGAAAAGAAAAAGACCTGCTTTTTTGTTAAGATCTTTAAAGCTCTCTTCTGGCAGGTGTTGTAACGGGCTGACAGATGTGGCTTGTGATGATTTTATCGAATGCCACAGCATGTGACTAGGTGGGATTAGCTAAGTTATCCTGTGTAGAGGTACTGCACAGAGCCACAGAATATTGCACAGGAAAGTACCTGCCCCTTTGTCTATAAAGAAACTGAGGGCCAGAGAAAACATGGAAGCTGCCCAAGGGCACATGGAACAGAGTCTGGACAAGGCTTCAATCACATCTCCAGGCCTTCATAATGGCTCCTATGTTTGAGAAAGTGCCAGTGTCCATAAAAATAATTTTGCTTCACCTTGGCTTAAGGTCAGAGAGTTCAAAACTATCCTTACTCTTCCAAGCTTAAAGTCATAAGACTTAAAGGTTTAAGGTGTGGCCACTATAGGATGTCTGGTCTTAGGTAAGGATGTCTTACTTAAATAGCAAGAGACTTGGTCTAAGGTGTGGTTACTCTTGACCCTCTAGGCCAGATAACAAGAGAATTATTCTAAGGCATGGTTACTAAATGCTTGGAGAATTAAGGAAGAAAGTTTGTTTGTTCCTTGTATCATGATAAAAAAAACTCTTCCCCTTTGCAGTTGAGGTATATAAAAATGTTGAGAAATAAACTTGGCACATTCAGTATTCACTCTCCCAACTCTACTCTGTGTCTCTATGTTTTCCTTAGTATCTTTACCTACCATTTCTCAATCCATGCTCCCCATCTCATGTATGAACTGGGAAGTCAGCTGGATCCAAATGAAGCTCCACAAAAATGGGTTAATACAGATTGGCCCTGGAACGTGGGGCTACTACAGATTGGAGCAACAAGTCAAGTTACTAAAAGAAAGAGAGAGATGACTACATGGAACAGACAGAAACTTTGGTTTCAGAATCTAATGACATAGGACAAGGAAGGGAGATGGAACCAAAGCACAGGAAAGCAGAAGGAAAGGGAGATCTAAGTCCTTCTGGGAAATGTGGCACAAGCAAGTTCTTTACCACTTTATCAACAGCATCAACTCTGTCTTCTGTGCCCAGTAAATATGTGAAGAAGAGGCAATGGAGGTAGAGAGATGAATGGAAATAAGTTTGGCTGAAGATAATCTCATTTGGGGGTCTATGTACTTTGTAGTCAGAACCTCAGGTTCAAGTTAAGGTGTTTTCCCTCCAATATATGGTTTGTTTGTTCATTTGTTTTGGAGTTTGGGGTTTGTCTTTTTGATCTCTGAGGGGTCTGTTTTTCTGGGTTGTTTTGTTTTATAGAAGTTAGACACTGAGGCTGCTAAAAGTCAAACACCTGAATAAGTAAAACACTGTGAACTCTTTTGAGTAATTTTCCCAAGTTCACATAATAATAGCTACAGCTAAAACAAAACAAAGAAAAAGAAGTCTTAAGTCTATGAAAACATCAAGTTCTGTTCTACTTATTTCCTCTTGATGCCCTCCCCTTTTCTCTAGCACTTTCTGGATTATATTTTGCTTCAAGTGAAATCACTTTAGCTACCAAGTATGCTTGGTTGTTGTTGTTGTTGACTTTCAGATCTGACTACAGGTCTGAAACTGATAATCCCCCATCCATCCATCCATCCATCCAACCATCCATCCAACCATCCATCCATCCATCCATCCATCCATCCATCCAACCATCCATCCATCCATCCATCCATCCATCCATCCATCCAACCATCCATCCATCCATCCATCCAACCATCCATCCATCCATCCATCCATCCATCCAACCATCCATCCATCCATCCATCCATCCATCCATCCATTATTCAAAGGATGGGTACATCTTTTATGCAACACTTTGCTGTGTGATTCTACAGGGAGTGGTGCTCAGTCTCTGGCTTCACACTCACTATTAATAAGAAATGCTGTTAGAAATATTACTGAGATTTCCATAGGTGACAAATCGGGGGTCAGGATTTACATCTAGGAAGTTAAAACCTAATCATTTAGAACGAAACCAGTATTCTCAACCTAGCTTCTAAGGCAGTGAATCTCAACCTGTGGGTCGCAACCCTTTTGGGCTATCACAGGGGTGCCATAAGACCATTGGAAAACACAGATATTTTCATTATAATTCATAACAGTAGTGAAATTATGGTTATGAAGTAGCAATGAAATAATGTTATGGTTGTGGGAGTCACCACAACATAAGGAACTGTATTGAAGGGCTGTAGCATTAGGAAGGCTGAGGACCACTGTTCTAAGGTCACCATGACCTAGGAACTCTCTATTCACTCTACCCTCTTCTTATTATCATTACACCTTCCCCTCATTAGCTTTAACTGTAAACTTGACACAGCCAAGACTTACCTGAAACAGTCTCAACTAAGGGGCTATCAGGATCAGACTGGCCTGTATCATGTCTATGGGGCATTGTCTTGATTGCTAACGGATAACGGATCCAGCGTAGCATCACTAGGCAGGTGGGCCTGGGCTGTACAAGAAAGATAGCTGGACCTGACCTTAGAAACTGACCAGTAAGCGGGTACCTCTACATTTTCTGCTTCAAGCTTCTGCCTTAAGCTCCTACCTTGGCTTCCTTGGGTGATGAACTGTAACCTCTGTTATGAAACAAACCCTTTCCTCACCAAGTTGCTTTTGATCAGAGTAGTTCATCACAAGAGAAAGCAAATCAAGACATGCCCAATATTCAAATGAAGGACTGTCCACTAAATAGAATCATTTAAGATTATTCCCATCAGAAAACATTTGACCTTAGTTTTTCTTCTGATTAAAACATTCTGTTTCTAGTTCTTCCTCTGACTCTCACAATCCAAAACTAATCCCATGCTTCATAGAAGAAGAATGATATTGGAATCATCACTTCGAAAACCAGGACACATTCTATGGTGATTCAATGACTTACCCAAGATCATACAACTAGCAACAGACACAGCTAAGAGTTGAGCTGAGGTAGCTTGTGCCAACAAGCTTGGCTTGTCTCCCTGCCCTACACTGCCTTTCTCACAGTTAGAACTGATCTCATCGATTTCCATGTTTCAAACTTTATCAGAGTGTGTGCTTTTTCCATGCCTGCCCTGCCAACAATTATATCCTCAACACTTAGCAGAGCCTGGCATACTGTAGGCAGCTGGAAAATACTTCTGAATGAATAAACAGAAGCTTGGAAGGGAGAAAGTACATGTAGAGAAAGGTTAGAGGTAGTTGCTCCCAGGTCAAGAAGTTGTATCACAGCTTATTTTGGGGAACCTTGGAGAGCAAGGCTATCTACATGCTTTCACAGAAGTGGTGACAGAATTATTAGAAATACCAGACATTTGGGAGCAGATACAGTGGCTGGTGGGGAGGTATGGGAGGAGATAAGGCTTTGAGAGATGGAGAGTCCTGATAGGGCTTAAGTTACAATGCAGAAATGAATGTAGTTCCTTCCCTTGTGTATAACAGGCATCACTTCCTAGAGGTCCTTCCCAAAGAGTACCCATGGTGTAAAAGTAGGAAAATAACTCCCTGAAAGGTCCCCATGGTGCCAATAACCTAGGAGTACTCTCCAGCTGACAAAGTCTAGATGGCACAGCAGATGGTGTTAATGAGGTTAAAATGACTCAAGCTATTTCTTTAGCCTACTGCTTGCCAAATTCTCCCTGTTGGTCACAGGTCACAGATCTCTTGCAAGTCAAGTGCCAGGGTGTTCACTGGCCTATGTCACCTCATCTGTTTGGCTTTCCAGGATGGTGGTGCTTTGAAGGCAATGATCAACCCTATGGCTAGGACTTGCTAAGCATGGTCCATGCCTGCTGTCCAGCTCAAAGGGGAGCTTGAACTCATGCAATGAGATTCTGATTCATTGGGTAATCTTCCCTCTGCTCACTGGGCCCTCTGATTTTCTGGTCTCTGAAAGGAGACTCTGACACGGTGCTTGATAGTTGTAGATTTCTATCCAACTAGATCAACAGAACTTTGTTGAACCAGTGATGTTACTTTGTGTGTAGAATGTTATGTGACTTAACTCCACAAATAGGAACTCAACATTTGAATTCCTTTTTCTGTGCTAGAGATCTTTCTATGCCTTTGGTGATGTCCTAGCTTGTTTTCTATTACGATGGTAAACACACCATGACCAAAAGCGACTTGAGGAAGAAAGGGTATATTTTTAGCTTACATCCCATTGCAGTCTATCACTGAGAGATACCAGGGCAGGAACTCAAACAGGGAAGAAACCTAGAGGCAAGAACTGAAGCAGAGAACATGAAGGAACATTGTTCAACTGGATTTCTCAGCTTACCTTTTATATAACCTAGGACCATCTGCCTAGGGGTAGTGCTGCCCACAGTGAGCTGGGTTCTCTGATATCCACCATCACTACCACCACCAACAAGCAAACTGATAGAGGCATTTTGTCAAAGGAAATTCCTCTTCCCATCTGATGACAGCTTGTGTCAAGTTGAATAAAAACCCAACCAAGAGAGTAGACATCATCTCATTGAATTTTAGAACAACTCTTGAGTAACTGCAACTTTAAGAGTATTACACAAATGGAAAACAGAGACAGGGAAAGTAACGACCTACGGGAGGTCCTTCGAGCATCAAGTTGTATCATCTACAGTTGTCAGATGTGAAAGTATTTTAGTGACTGAATTATTTGATTGTATTAACATGATCATGACTTTCAATTTATCAATACATCCTAAACTAGGAGATTCAAGGCAGCTGCCACGAGACTAGTGATTCCTCAAGTTTGTGTTTTTCCCCTTAGAGAATTGGTTGTTTTCAAAAGTGGCAGCCTTAATGACTAAAACCAAAGATACAGATATATCTATTACTTGATTTCTGCTTAGAATTAACTTAGGAACTTAATGTCAGAAACAGGATCTGCACCAAGGTATAGCCCAGGAACTACACTGGCAAGCATTGCTTAATTTTAGATGAACTCCTTTCAGTTCAGCTAAGATAGAGTGTAATGAAGTCATTCTCAATGCATCTGACTGATAGGAGACACAGGAGTATTGCCAAGTGTAGAAAAACTTACTTTCTTGTCTAAGTATGGGTGAAAACAGGCTGGTCCAAGCAAGTCTCATTTAAACTATAATGCTTCTGTACCACAACTATTCCTATATTTGTCTAAAGTATCAATAATCTCCATATTAAAGAACTTCCTAGAGCCCTGGGCATTCTAGGAATACTATCCCTGTGGTAAGATGGCGGAGGACTGTGCAGAGTGAAAACTGCAAGTGACTGTGGCTCTTGATGAACAGGCAGGGCTCTGGCAGCTGACTGTGGGAGTTCTTCTGGGATAGCGAGGAGTCAGAATTTTGTGTGCTTTCTTGGTCATACAGAAAATGTTTTCAGGTCACAACTGGGATCCACTGGAACACAGGGCTCTAATACTAGATAGAGTAAGCTCTCATCTGTATGGATTCTTGCCCAGTATCTTTAGTTGGTCTGTGAATAAGTGAAACTACTTTTTGTATTCTTCTAAGAATTTATCATTAGTCCTGGATTTAGAAGTCCCTAAGTTTAATGAAATCTGGCGCTGTTGTTCAATTTCTTCCTTAGATACAGGGTGCTGCAAAGATCCTCCTAATGTTTACCCTCTTGATTGGACCCCACAGCCACAGGTTGTCATGCACATGAATGGAGACTGTCTCAGAGTGAAGTGTGGAGACACTGAGTGTATGTGCTGCTGGTTCATGACAGTCCTGATACAGAAGAGAGAAAACATTAGATGCATTAAAGCTCGCCAGTACTACACTGAGGTGTTCTCAGAATCTCTGGGGGATTTTGGAAGGGTAAAAACTATCCATGTTACTTTTTTGTTTTATTTTGTTTTTACAGGTATTCACTTTAAATCATCCTCATTAGCTAATGGTAATACCGGCTTGGCAAACTGCAGAGGCAGACAGTAACATCCTTGGAGATGTTCACTTGAAATATGACTACTCCTTAATCTGTCAGAGGGCCATGGGCAGAACACAAATTACTTTTTATAAGGAGATGATAAGAAGAAACAGAAATAAGAGACTAAGAAGGCAGAGGGAAGACTTATGGGTGATCCTGATACTCCAAGGATTTCATGTAAGATTCACAGGGTCTTTGCTGGTATAGGCCAGACTATAAGAATCAAATACTACTAGTTATCAATTTATTGATGCACATAAATAGAGTGCTTACCATATGCCAAATGATCTGCTGAGCATTTATTGTGTGTACAGATTCAGTGAACCACCCTGACACTCACATTAGGAACCATAGTTATCCCATTTTACAAAAAAAAAAAGAAAGAAAGGAAGAAAGAAATGAAGGAAGGAAGGAAGGAAGGAAGGAAGGAAGGAAGGAAGGAAAGGAAAGCAAAAGGAAAGTGGAGGGGAAAGACTGAACACAAAATGAAAGCAAGGTTTAGACACATAGCTTAAGCTTATTGGTGCCATGTGGTAAAGTTAGGATTTGAATCCAATGGCAAAGTCAGAAATATAACAACTCCTAATAGTTTGGTCTTAAGCCATGTCCCAATTCTTCTGAGATGTTGTTCTCCAGGTATGAGATTGGTGCATGGGTCCTGCATCCACCTAAACACATGAGTTTAGACAATATATGCTAGTGGTAAGCAATACTTGCACTATCCTTCCTGTCTTAACTGTTATCAAATGCTCTAGATCCATCACAAAGGGAGGACTAAAAGGAGTTTGTAATTTCGAGCTAGAGAAGCCACAGAATGTTGAGTACTCAGTGAACTATTCTGCAGAAGCTTGGAAGATAAGACGGTTGGAGTAGTGCAGATGATGGGGGCCTGGCTTGTGAACTTTTAGAGGGAAGCAAAGATTCTATCAGGACTTTTGTGTGAAAATCTGTGTTGTCTGGTCAGCTGGAGCTGAGGAATTGGCTGTGATGAACAAGATACCAGAATCATTGAAGTTAAACCTTTGCTTTGCTGGGATAATTGATGCTGGTCAGCTGGAGCTGAGAAATTAGCTGTGATTAAGAAGCGATCAGCATCACTGAGGTGAAATCTTCTGGGAAATATTTCCTTAGAGTCAGCACACAGAAGCTGTGTTCCAGAGGTGGCCAAGGTTGTACCCTGCACTGGGAACCAAATTTGATAGTCTAAGTGTCACCCAGGTGGTACAGTTTTTAAAGGTATGAAGGGGTCATGGAGAGCAGCTAAGATTTGGCACAGTAAGAAGACAGAAGAGACCATTAGTGAATGCACCACTGGAGTATCAGTGGAAGCCCAAGGATTGGAGGGGTCACGGAGAATGTTGAGGCTTCGTACCACGAAGCGAGACCAGGAGACACTATTGGTGAAAGTGTGGCCCCATTGCAGCAGAAGATCCCAGCATTTTGGAGATGGCAGTACCACAGAACAGCTGCCAAGAAAAGCAGCAGCCACAGAATAGAGCAAGTTGGAGCCTAGAAAACAAACTGCAGGTGTTGCAGAGTAAAGAGCCAAAGAAGTGACCTAAGTCCTTTGGAGGAACCCAGAAGATCACGGTTGAATCCCAGACAGTATATATTGTGTGTATTTACATGGTTGAAACATGGTTCTGCTTTGATCTAATTGTGACTGTGCCCTGACTCTGACCTCTTAAACTAAGAAAGTATTTAATTTATTTTGGTTTTACAGGAGCCCACAGTTGAGAGACAGAATTTTAAAAGAGATTTGTGGATAGATATTGTTTTAATTGATGCCCTTCTTCTCAGAACCTCATGGAACCTTCCCCCAAACTGACAATATACTTGGCCATAAAGCAAATCTCAACAGGTACCAAAAATCTGAAATAACCCCCTTGAATCTTATCGGGCCATCATGCATTAAAGCTGGACTTCAACAACAAGAGAAACAACAGAAAGCCTACAAACTCATGGACACTCATCAACTCTCCACCGAGTTACCACTGGTTCAAGGAAGAAATAAAGAAAGAAGTTAAAGACTTCCTGTAATTCAATGAAAATGGATGCACACCACACACAAACTTATGGGATGCAATGAAAGTAGTGCCAAGAGGAAAGTTCATAGCACTAAGTGTTTTCATGAAGAACTTGTAGAGCTCCCATACAAGCTAATTAACAGCACACCTGAAAGCTCTAGAACAAAAAAAGAAGCAAGCTTACCTAGGAGGAGTAGACAATAGGAAATAATCAAACTGAAGACTGAAATCAATAAAATAGACACACAGAGAACAATACTAAGAATCAATGAAACAAACAGTTAATTCTTAAAGAAACAACAAAATAGATAAACTCTTATTCAAATTGACTACAAGGCAGAAAAAGAATATCCTAATCAACAAAATTAGAAATGAAAAGGGGTACATTAAACAGACTCAGAGGAAATCCAGAGAATAATTAGATCATACTTCAAAAACCTGTACTCCATAAAATTGGAAATCTAAAAGAAATGGACAAATTTCTTGATAGATACCACTTACCAAAATTAAATCAAGATCAGATAAACAATTTAAATAGACCCTAAGGAAACAGATCCTAAAGAAATAGAAGCAGTCTCCCAACATTCCCCTTCCCCCAGAAAACAAAGATAGCCCAATGATAGACAGTTTTAATGCAGAATTCTATTAGATTTTCAAAGAAGAGCTAATACTAATACTCTTAAAATTATTCCACAAAATAGAAACAGAAGGAACATTGCCAAATTCTTTCTATGAGGCCACAGTCACACTGATGCCCAAATCACACAAACAGGCAACAAGGAAAGAAAGAGAATTACAGGACAATTTCACTCATGAACATTGATACAAAAACACTCAATAAAATACTGGCAAACCAAATCCAAGAACACATAAAAAATATCATACACCATAACCATCTCAGAGATGTAGGGATGGTTCAATATACAAAAATCTGTCAATGTAATGCACCATATAGACAAATTGAAAGAAAAAAGTCACAGGATCATCTCAGATGCTGAACAAAACCTTTGACAAAATCCAACACCCCTTCATGATAAAAGTCTTGGAGATATCAAGGATACGAGGGACATACTTAAGTATAATAAAAACAATATACAGCAAGCCGATTGCCAATATAAAATTAAATTGAGACAAAGTCAAAGCAATTCCACTAAAATAAGGGATAAGACAATGTTGTCTATTCTCTCCCTACCTAGTCAGTATAGTACTTGAATTCCTAGCTAGAGCAAAAGGACAACTAAAGGAGAATAAGTGGTTACAAATTGGAAAGGAAGAAGTCAAAGTACTTGTATTTGCAGATGATATCATAGTATACATAAGGGTCCCCAAAAACTCTACCAAGAAAGTCCTATAGCTGATAAACACCTTTATCAATATGGCTAAATACAAAATTAACTTAAAAAAATCAGTAGCCCTCCTATACACAAACAATAAACAGACTGAGAAAGAAATCAGAGTATCAATATCCTTTATAACAATCTCAAATGATATATAATATCTTGGTGTAATTCTATTCAAGCAAGTGAGAGGCCTGTATGACAGTAACTTCAAATCTTTGAAGAAATTGGAAAAAGTTTTAGAAGATGGACAGATCTCCCATTCTCAAGTATCGGTAGGATTAAGTAGACTTGGTCATCTTACCAAAAGCAAACTACAGATTCAATGCAACCCTCGTTAAAATCCCAGCACAATCCTTTACAGACAGACCTTGAAAGAATAATACTCATCTTCATATGGAAAAACAAAAAAACTCAGGATAGCTAAAACAATCCTGTACAATAAAAACACCTCCCAGAGGTATCATCATTGTTCCACTACAGAGTTATAGTAGTTATGGTATTGGTGTAAAAACAGACAGGGGGATCAATGGAATCAAACAAAAGACCAAGATATAAATCTACACACCTATGAACATCTGGTTTTTGACAAAGAAGCCAAAATTATACAATGGAAAAAAAGGAAACCATCTTCAACAAATGCTGCTGTTCCAACTAGATTTCAGCAAGTAGAAGAATGTAAATAGTTCCACATCTATCAACTTTCACAAAACTCAAGTTCAAGTGGATCAAACATCTCAACTTAAAGCCAGATATACTGAACCTGACAGAAGAGAAAGTGGGAAATAATCTTGAACCCTTTGGCACAGGAGACATCTTTCTGAACAAAACACCAATAGCACAGACACTATGGTCTACAATTAACAAATGAGACCTCATGAAATAGAAAAGTTTCTGTAAGGCAAAAGGCAACAACTATAGGACAAAACAGCAGCCTACAGAATGGGAAAAGATCTCCACCAATAGCACATTCACCAGAGGACTGATTTCCAAAACACAAAGAACTCAAGAAACTGGATCTTAACAAACCAAATAATTCAATTAAACAATAGGATAAGATCTAAACAGAAAATTCTCAACAGAAGAATCTCAAATGGCCAAAAAACACTTAAGGAGATGTTCAACATCCTTAGCTGTCAAGGAAATGCAAATTAAAATGATTCCAAGATTCCATCTTACACTTGTCAGAATGGCTAAGATCAAAAACACAAGAGACAGATCATGCTGGAGAGGAGACAGAGCAAGGGGAACACATCTCTGTTGCTGGTGAGAGTACAAACTTGTACAGTCACTTTGGAAATCAGTGTGGCAGTTTCTCAAAAAACTGGAATCAGTCTACTAGAAGACCCAGCTATACCACTCTTGGGCATATACCCAAAGGACGCTCAATCATACTTCAAGGACACTTGCTCAACTATGTTCATAGCTGCTTTATTTGTAATAGGCAGAACCTGGAAACAACCTAAATGTACCTGAACCAAGGAATGGCTAAATAAAATGTGGTACATTTACACAATGGAGTATTACTCAACTGTTAAAAACAAGGACACCAGGAAATATGAAGGCAAATGAATGGAACTAGAAAAAATCATACCGAGTAAGGTAACCCAGGCTGAGAAAGACAAGCATGGTATGTACTCACTCATAAGTGGATATTAGCTGTAAAATAAAGGATAACTGTGCTACAAGCCACAGACCCAGGCAACAAGGAGGGTTCATAGGGACACTCCTGGATCTCCCTGGGAAGGGAAAATAGAAGAAATTTTGTGAGTGAACTGAGGGCAGATGGTGATGGGAACCTGAGTGATAAGGTTGGAGGCAGGGATTGTGGGGGAGAGTACTGAAAATGACTACTGGAAAGGGGGCACATTTCAGGGTCAGGTAAAAACCTAGCACAAGGGACTCTCCCAGGACTCTACAAGGATGACCCCAGCTAAGACTCCTAGCAACAGCAGATACATAGCCTGAAACTGATCACCTCCTGTGACCAGATTGGTGCCTAGCTCTTTTGTCATCAGAGAGGTGTCATCCGGCAACTGATGGAAACAGATGCAGACCCACAGCCAATTAGGCATAGTTCCTGCAGAAGACAGGGAGACTGATTGTAGGAGCCAGGGTCAAGGACACCACAAGAAAACTCATAAAATCAACTAACCTAGGCTCATACAGGCTCACAGAGACTGAGTCAACAACCAGGGAGCCTGCATGGGACTGACCTAGGCACTCTGCATATATGCTACAGTTGTGTAGTTTGGTCCTCTTGTGGATCTCCTAACAGAGGGCACAGGGGCTGTCTCTGACTCCTTCACTGGCTTTGGGGGACCCTACTCCTCATACTGGGTCACCTTGTCCAGCCTTAATACATGGTGAGGTGCTTAGTCTTACTGTGACTTGATGAACCCTATTTTGTTGATACTCATGGGGAACCTGTCCTTTCCTAAACATAAACAGAGGGAGAGTGGATTGCAGGCGGGGTAGAGGGGGAATTGGGGGGAGGAGTTGGAGGAGAGGAGGGAGGGGAAACTACTGCCAGGTTGTAAAATTTTAAAAAGACTTTGGAGTTTTAAATAGACTGAATTTTAAAGTGTTTTCATGTAAAGATTCTGGGGCTTTTAAAGTTTATAAAATATTTTATATTGAGATATTTATATTGATGCAATTTTGGGAATGAACAAGAAAGGAGAGGTTGTGATGTGTTTGTGTGTCAAACTGACAAGTGGTCAGTTTTGCTGGCTAGTTTTGTGTCAATTTGACACAAGCTATAGTAATAAGAAAGGAGGGAGCATTCGTTGAGAAAATGCTTCATAAGACCTGGCTGTAAGCAAGCCTACAGGGTATTTTATTAATTAGTGATTGATGTGGGAGGGTCCAGGCCATTGTGTGTGGGGCCACCCCTGGGATGGTGATCCTATAAAAAAGCAGGCTGAGAAAGCCACAAGGAGCCGGGCGTTGGTGGCGCACGCCTTTAATCCCAGCACTCGGGAGGCAGAGGCAGGTGGATCTCTGTGAGTTCGAGGCCAGCCTGGTCTACAGAGTGAGTTCCAGGACAGCCTCCAAAGCCACAGAGAAACCCTGTCTCGAAAAACCAAAAAAAAAAAAAAAAAAAAAAAAGAAAGCCACAAGGGGCAAACCTATCAGTAGTACCCTTCCATGGTACTGTATCAGCTCCTGCCTCCAGGTTCCTGCCCTGCTTGAGTGCCTGTCCTGACTTCTTTCAGGGATGGACTATGGTGTGGAAATGTAAGTCAGATAAACCCTTCTCTTACTTTTGGTCATGGTGCTTCATTATAGCAATAAAAACCCTAACTAGGATAATTATTCTCTGATGTTAGAAATAAGGAAAGTTGATAAAATGTAGACTTCTGGGGTCCAGGTAGTATTCTGATTCTTAAGTTGATGGCTGGTGGCATGAATATATAGTTTGTCAAAACTGTTAGGTGTAGTTTTTATCTTTCTGAATATGTTTTCTGCAGTGCTTATGTCTATGTGCTTGCATGCACACACAGACACATATACACACTTCAGCCTCTGTGTGCTTGCACGCGCACACACACATGTGTGTCTTTTTGTATGTGCATGCGTCCACAGACACATATACAAGCTGCAGCCTCTGCCTCTCAAAGAAATACTTATGCTCCCTTTAGCAGCTCCGAGAAATCTAAGTTCCCCACAGGAATGCTTATTAAAATTGCAAGATTTAAAAAGATGCAAACTTACAGCACTCCAAGTTCAGCAGTCAAATCTGTGTCTAGCACTGGAGGGAGCTTTCTGTGCCTCTCAAGACTGCTGATCTAGGATTGAAAACAATCTTAGCAGACTGCCTGCATGATGCTACGGGCGAGTTTGCCTTTTATGACAGGTAAAACATTCATCTTTGCCCAGAACATGGGACAGAACTAGAGATCAGACTAACATCTTTGTACAGGCTGAGCTCATGTTTAACCACTGAGCCACACAACCCCCCCTCATATATATGCCTTTTTCATATTTTAAAAATGAAAGTTATACCAACTGGGATGATAATTCTCCCTTGGAAAGACACAGACTATCTAATGAAAACTCAGAGTCAGGTATGGAAAGCCTCCTCTCAAGTTTGTGGTAAAGTCTGACAGACTCCACAAACAGTATTCAGTATTGCTATTGGCCATGGCTCCTTCCAGAAAAAGAAGGTAAGACCCTATTGCTTATGACATCAACACGTGGCACACAGGGCTTGTAGGAATCTATCTGGATCTAACTTGAAAGCCCCCTTCCTAAAGAGCAGCCCTCATAGTTGCAGAAGGAGCCACGCAAACTGCCAATGGAAAAAAAGCAATCAATAGTCCCATCCATTTGCAATGTCAATAACAACAATGACCAACAGGACAAGATAGTCCTAAAGCTGCAATGGTGGCACTTGTATCCTTGGGATTACCAAAAGTCACCTAATAGAACTTATGGCCCAATCAATAAGGTAATTCATGTTTGGCATTGTAAATCTAGCCAAATACCTGTTGGCTGCTGAGGTTATGGACCCTGGAGAAGAACCTGCTACAGTCAACTTTTAAACCAGTATAATCTGTAACTGAATTCTTAATATTTACAGGTAACTGTAGTTTCTTTTTGCAGCAGACAGATAAATATAAAAATGCACAACATGTCAAAATGCAGAGACCAACTGACCATGGGATGCCAATCTCCAGTTAATACATTTACAACACAACCCCTTAAGGCTCAGGGGAATTAAAAGAAAGAAAGGGTAAGAGTCAGAGGACCAGAATGTCTGCTATAGTACACTGTCTTCTAAAAATAACATAGAGGAAGGATGGGGTGGGGGTGGGTCTGGGGCGAGTGGGGTACATATGACTAATATATGTTGTATAAAATTCTCTAAGAATATATATATATGTATATATATGTATATATATATATATATCAAAGTCTTCCCCTAAGTGAAAACTGAGCTTCTGTGCTTACACAGGGGCAGACAAGCAGGGACCTCTTCCCTTCTCCCACTCTTGATGTCACTCCAACATTGAAAGTATCTCAGTTGGTATGGTTGCTAAATTAAGAATCCAATTCTTATCTAAGTTCGGAAGGATATTTTAGCCACGAGACAGTCTAGCTCTGCAGAGCTTTCTTCATGGTGTTTGTTCATTCTTAGAAATGTGTTTCTTGTAGTGTGTTTTTCCTCATGCCATGTTGTCTGCCTCACAATTCTTGTCAAGTTTGTTAACCATTTCAAGTGCTATATGGTGTTGTTTTCTATGCCATTTGTTAGGAACACTTAAATAATTTACATATTTGGCATGCCACACCAGGAGAACTACTAAATCATATATATATATATATATATATTCCCAAAAGTAATATGCTAATACTTTCATTTTATTGTCAAAGGACTTGACAGAAATGTTCTGTTTATATATGCTAAAGTTTATATATATATATATATATATATATAGTTCAAAGTGCACTACAAGAAAGAAAACTTTTAAAAATAGCAAAAAAGCTAGGAACAGTCTTCCTACAAAAAAGAGAGGATTGTAACAAGAATATATAGGTAACTGAAAATAGTCATACATCTAAAAAGGATTGATGGGCTTTACCATTCATGAAAATAAAACAATTAAAATTGTAAGATTCTCACATTCATACAACGAGGATATCTGTTCCACTGTGTTCATAGCAGCATTATTTGTGATAGCCAGAGCCTGGAAGCAACCTAGATGCCCCTCAACTGAAGAGTGGATAGAGAAAATGTGGTATATTTACATTGTGTACTATTCAGCAGAAAAAAACAATGGAATCTTGAAATTTGCAGGCAAATGGATAGCACTAAAAGAAACTATACTGAGTGAGGTAACCCAGTCACAAAAAGAGAAACATGGTATGTATTCACTCATTTATGGATATTAGACATGAATCAGGGAAGTGCCAGCATACAATCCCACTGCCAGAGTCTAGGAAACAGAACCTTCATCCAGAGACTGATGAAAGCAGAGGCATATTCCCACAGACAAACACAGAACTGAACTCCTGGAATCCAGTATCAGAAAGAGAGAACTGATGGGCAAAGGAGTTAAGACTGGGCTGGTTTAACCCATAGAAACAGTTGACCTGAACAAGGGGGAACTCTTGGACCCCAGATTGATGGCTGTGTGGAAAGCATGGAACTGTCCCAGATTCCCTGAATGTGGGTGTCAGTGAGGAGGCCTAGGTAATCTATGGGGCCATGGGTAGTATATATCTGGCATACAAATAGACTTTGAGTGCCCATGCCACAATATGGGAGGCTCTCTCAACTGGAACTCTTGGGGGAGGGTCTAGGCCCTGCCCTGGATGAAATGACAGTCACTGGAGATCCACTGTGGAGGGCCTCACCCTCCCTGGGGATCAGAGTGGAGATTGGGTGGGGGACTGGGGGACCTGGTGGGCAGGAAGGGAGGGAAAGGGAGCTGGGATTGACATGTGAAATAAGATTGTTTCTAACCTAAATTAAAAAGAAAAAGAAATTCAGAGAAAAAAAACAAAAAATTATAAGGTTCGTTAGCTGTCATATTTTAATATGGCATATTATTAATTCTTTGAGAATTTCATATATATTGTATGTTGATCATATTTACTTCCCACCATTTTTTGGTCGAGCAACCTTCTAGTTTATTTACCCAAAAGATTCAAGATCAGGATCCCAATGTCACAGCTGCAACCCTCTATCATCGCTGTCATGCTATCTACAATGTCCAAGATGTAGAGACAATCAAATGTCTATCAAAAGATATACAGGGGCAAAGAAAACATGAGATATGCAAATAAACAGATGATTATTCAGCATTTAAAGAAATAAGGAAGTAACTGAATTTGTGACAACATAGACAGCACTTGAAGACAATAAACTGAGTGAAATGAGTCACACAAAGAACACAAAAAAAAGATATTGACATGATACTCTGATGTTTGGTATCTAAAGCAGCCTAACTGGGCTGGGCTCAAGGGAATAACGCTGGCCTAACATATGCAAAGATCTGTGTCCGGTCCCTAGCACTGTGGCATGCGTGTGGCGTGTGTGTGTTTATGTGTGTGTGTGTGTAGGTAGGTAGATAGATAGATAGATAGATAGATAGATAGATAGATAGATAGATAGACAGACAGATGATAGATATAGACAGGCAGACAGAGATAGATGATGGAGATAGAGAGATAGACAGAGATAGAGGCAGAGATATAGAGAGATAATGATAGATAAGTTATAGACAGATGACAATGATAGATGGATGGATAGATAGATAGACAGACAGACAGACATATTGATAAGATCATGACACAGTAGCTGATCATGGAAGAATAGACTTGTAATATTATACAAGATGAAAAATTCCAGATCTGCTGTATTATATAGTCTGTTGTTAAAATACAACAGTTTTGTTGATGGTAGAACTCATAATAAATATTCCTGGTCCCCCAAAAGGAAAATCAAAGGGACACTGGAAATTTTTCAAAGTGATAAATACTATGTTTATTGTGATGATGGTATCACAGTTGTATATATGTCCCCAAACTCATCAAATTCCAGGCCTTACATATGTGCAATTACTTGCATATAGATTATACACATCTAAATAAAGCTACAAATATCTTAAGCAATGAGCAGATGGAAGAAAAACCCCCAGATAGAATGATTTCTCAAAAGTCAAGAGAAAATGTTCCCATAAGTGATAGAAGTTAGTTCAAATGAATATTTTTAATCTCCAAAATATTAAAGACATGGAATATTACCCAAACAGGCAATTTCATACATTGTTGATGAGAATAGGACCAGAAAATCCCATTTAGCAAATGACAAATTTTTCATCTTTAAAATGTCCATTTTTCTCCACACATTCATTTATAAGCTTTGGATGTTGTGGCTCCTACAGAGTGTGAAAAGTGTGAAAAGACACAGATAAAAGGATATTCCTTGCAGGTTTACTCATACAGAAAAATGTAAACATGAATCAATTGGAAATTTAAGAATAAATAATAGCACTGCCATATCAACTTGTTCAATGTGAAAATAAGGTAAGAAAAGAAAATGCATAGTGTAATCTAATTCTGTAAGACAGACAAACATTTGTCTGGGCTTAAACAGTGAAACAACCATGCAGAAAACCCTTATTTGGGGACAGTGTGGTGACAGAGAACGCCACTTTCTGCTTTACATATTTTTGTTCAGTCTGAATTTTTACAATATGTTTTCAAAGCTGTTGGAACAGAGAAAGACAATAAAGGTTTTTTAAATAATTTAGAATATACTCCAGATGCTAGCAATGTTGTGCCCAATTGCTGGGAATTTAAATGATTTTAAGTATTTCTTTTTTTGCTTTTTGTACTTTAAAAATTATCTACCATGAATATCTTCTCCTTTTCAAGTCAAAAAGTAGGTGAATTTTTAAATAATTATATGCAATTTTACAATGTAACATATGGTCAAAATCATGTTTTAAAAAACAAAAACAAAAAACCTGTGCACAGAATAAAGCTTCAAAAGACTTACACCTAAAAGCTAATGGTAATTAAATGGGTGGAAGGATTAGCAGAGAGTTTTCCTTCCTTTCCTCATTTGCAATCAACAGCTGAGTGATTTGAAGATCAATGGTTGGAATGACAGTAGATTCATCATTATTATAATTGATGTGCTCGTTAGTACCTAAGCTCTCTCCCCTGGTTTCTTTCAGACTTGCTATTTCCATGCAACAATGTTAATTATGGTGATAAAATGCTGAAACCGAATGGCTAGAAGCAGAGCCAATGGTACCATGGAGACCACCCTACAGAATAGAAGATTCTCTAGTCCATTGTGTCCTACCTCCTGCCTCAAGACAAGCAGATTCCTGAGCCACATGGAATTATTGGTGCCTTTCCTGAAGTCGACCCAGGAAACACTGAACAGCTCCCAACAAATAAGTCACCCCACAATTCGTCTAGTAGCTTTCTATGTGGAATTTCTCTGTTCTTTTATAATATAAACAAAAATGGGCAGATATTGGGAGCCACTACTTTCTAAAACAAAATCCAGAATATCCAAGTTTACGTTTGAAAGGAAGTGGATAGAGTAAAGGGTGGGAAGGGTGAGCAGGCTGAAGTCCCCAACCCACGAGGCGCTTTGTCTCTCATAATGCCTCAAAGTCACTGCTGCTGCCACTGTGCTGGTGCCACCACCAACTTTTGCAAGTGGCGCAAGCGTAAATTAAAATTGTTTTTATATCTCCTCATAGAACGGATTTTTAAATTTTTCCATTCTAAGCCATAGCTTGGTCATATAAACACTATTAATGTCTGAAAAGACACAGCAAGAACTGAAGGATGCTTCAGTCTAAAAGGCTGTATTGCCTGTTTGTGGTTGATTTTTTTTTAAACTTGGTCCTTGTTCTCTTCAAAGAAGTGGTACATTTTTGGGCCACATTGTTGATGTTTCTTTGTCTATGTAGAAGCCTCCTTCATCTGAGGAGCATTTTCTTCTAATGGCTACTGGAGTGTTGCTTTTTAGTTAAGATGGTCTGTCTTCTATTGCAAGAATGATAATTGTATGCTGATTTCATGTTCTCTGTTCACATCGTCTGCTATTTCTCTAACTAGAATTATTTCCCTTCTTCTGTCTTTTTGAACAACGGCTCCAATTTGTCCATATGTCGTTTGTCTCTTTTCCTTTTCCTCACAGGATCAGTTCTCATCTTCAACTGTCACAAAAATGTTAGTTCCATCGACACATCTTTCCATCTCTGCTTTCACCGCACCCTGTCCTTTCATTGAGAACTTTCTTGTCACAAGTATATTTTTTATTAAGTACCAGAAAGTAATGACTTGCACACTCTATTGAGAAGTCCAGAATCATCTCCTAATGATCTGTCCTTGATTCTGAAGTGCAGCATCCAGACATAAGTTCTTATTTGTATGGGGTGGGGGGAAAGTTAGGCACAGAAAGTGCAATCAGAACACATTTTAAGCACGTTAACTTCTTTGCAAATAGTCCCTGGCCACTTCCTATCTTACAGGGTCAAGGTATTTCCCATAAATATGTGACAGAGGAAAATTTTGTGAGTTGAGAATAAGAATAATGAGGGAGGAAACAGGTAATCTGTGATCAAATATATTTCAGAAACAGGGTTGCATAACACTGAAAAGGTGTGTTTATTGTGTCAATGTTCATATGTTCAGATACTTTGAGTTCACTGTGGTTTTCTATGAACTGGTTGGGCCTATCAGGCAATAATTCCCAGACTTCACTGTCAGTGACAAACATTTTAATGGATTTACTGGTTGAATATTTCCTGGAAGACACTTTGAGAAACAGTGTTCTAATTTTTGTACAATTCTCATTTTCAATCATCCAAGCTTTTCTCTGCCCATACAAATAAAATGAGAGGCTTAACATGACAAACTAGTTACAGTAGACTAACTCCATAGCACTGTGCAGAAAAGCCTGGTGTGTTACAGAGATGAGTATAAGCCATGACGGGATATGTTGCTAGACACCTAGGCATCAGTGCTGCCAATCATCCATCACAAAGAATGGGGTTTAAAGGGAAAGATACATTTAATAACAGCAATAGCACGTTCAGATGTAAGGGAGGCTCCAAGTACTTCATTCCATGTACATACAGCAAAGCAATTCAGAAGAAATAGTTACAAGTTACAAGTTACAAGAAATAGAGCATGAGCAAGTTCTATCATGTCACAGTTGCCTTGGTCTGACATAGTTCCTAGAGTCTTGTAACATCCAGAGAATGAGACAATGAAGAGCAAGGGGCTCATTGATTTTAACACATTTACAAGCAAGGAAAGGTAAGCCTGAGGGGTAAAGCAGCTGCACATGGCCTGCCCAGAGGGACTGTACCAAGTACGGAACCCAGTCCCCTGTGTTCCCCATGACAGATGCTGATACCTAATAAAATGACTCCAAAAATGTAGGTTAAAGAGCATCTCAGTCCAGGCCTGGAGAGATGGCTCAGCAGTTATGATCACTGGCTTGCTTATCCAGGGGACCTGGGTTCCATTCCCAGCATCCAGATGGCAGCTCAAAAATTCGAGTTCCATGGGCTCCAGTGTCCTCTTCTCTCTCCACCAGCAATGCGCACACATAGTGTAGGGACACACAGACAAACAAAACATAAAAATAAACAAATCTTTTTTTTTTTTTTTTGGTTTTTCAAGACAGGGTTTCTCTGTATTGTTTTGGAGCCTGTCCTGGAACTCACTTTGGCTGCCCTGAAACTCACAGAGATCTACTCGCCTCTGCCTCCCGAGTGCTGGGATTAAAGGCGTGCGCCACCAATGCCTGGCTACAAATCTTTTTAAAAAAAGACCTTCTCAGTCCATTTTCTTGTTGCTCACAACACAATAGCATAGACTAGGTAAGATGTAAAGAAGCCTTCCTGCTGCTCAATCCTAAGACTACACAAGGTATCACAGAGCAAAAAGCAGACGCAGAACTCTGGAAAAGATCCATGAGCTCATTGATCAAACTGTTGTTTTCTTTTTCTTTTTTTTCTTTTTGAGACAGGGTTTCTTTGTGTAGCTTTGTAGACCAGGCTAGCCTCGAACTCACAGAGATATACCTGGCTCTGCCTCCCGAGTGCTGGGATTAAAGGCATGTGCCACCACCTCCCAGCTTGATCTAACTTCTTAAAGATATATCCAGTTTTGAGGGCTGAGTCCTGATCACAACTTAAAGGTCACCCCCCCATAAAATCTCTGGATCTGACATCCATTGTCAAATGCTTTTTGTCAAGAACAAATCATGTCTAAGTCAGGAGTTGGTGGTGCACACCTTTAATTCCAGCACTTGGGAGACAGAGGCAGGTGGATCTCTGTGAGTTCCAGGCGAGCCTGCTCTACAGAGCGAGTTCCAGGACAGCCTCCAAAACAATACAGAGAAACCCTGTCTAGAAAAAACAAAAACAAAATTGTGTCTAAATAACAGCAAAGAACAAATACCAAAGCAAGAGCACCTATTAATAATGTTTTATCAGTTTAAAATAACTGCAAAATTGAAAGCTTTTTAGTTTTCCCATTTGGCCAGATTAAAAAGTAAAGGGTGAATTTATTCATTCATTCATTCAGGGAGTATTTACTGAGCATCTGTTATATAACAGGCACTCTATTGGGGCTTGCAGTTCAGTGGGCAATTTTGGTATCATCCCCTCATCTTGATGGAGAAGACCAACACTGCCAAAAAGATTACATAAGCAAGTATTACTGGGTTGATTCTAACAAAGCATGTAGGTACTAGACACATGCAAAGACAAAGAAAGCTGACATATAACGATTAAACAGAACTAATAGTGAGCCATCATCCAAAGAATTAAAAGATTTTAAAAACAAGATAAATTTTGTGACCATCCTTGTTTGTTTTCTATTACTGTGGCAGAAAACAGCTTACATGAGGGCTGGAGAGATGCCTCAGAGGTTAAGAGCACTGACTGCGGTTCCAGAGGTCCTGAGTTCAATTCCCAGCAACCACATGGTGGCTCACAGCCATCTATAATGAAATCTGGCACCTTCTTCTAACATGCAGGAAGACATAATGAATAAATAAATAAATATATTAATAAATAAGTAAATCTTCAAAAGATAAAAAAGAAAAGAGCTTACAGTCCATCATCGAGGGAAGCCAAAGCAAGAATTGAAGCAGGGACCATGGAGAGGTGCTGCTTATGGCTTGCTCCCCATTGCTTTCTCAGCATGATTTCTTATACAACCCAGGACCACCAGACCAGGAATGGTACAGCCTGCAATTGACTAACCTTTCCTGTATTAACGATTAAGAAAATGCCCCACAGACATGCCCATAGGAAGTAACTCCTCAGTTGAGATTCCCTCTTCCCAGGTATGTCTAGGTTTGTGTCAAATTGACAAAAACTATAACAGTCCCCTAGGAATGCCACTTGCCAGAGAAGTGGTAGTAGAAATAATAATATCAACATTTGTCACACCTTGAAAGGGGCTCTGGGGGTACATGTAGCCCATAAGAAGGATTTTGAACTAATTTCCTATTTGGAAAACCCAAGTGAATCTCTTGCCAGTTTTAATCATGCAGCTATTATTGTAAAAACAAACAGGTATACAGAGAAACCTCAGTTGAATTTCACCTCTGAGATAGTAGGCAGAGATGTGAGGGACCTCTTTGCCCCATAGTTTGTTTAATGTTTATAAGAGACTTCTTAGTAGATCATAGAAGATAACTCTAAGCAAGTGAAGGATTAAAGCCCATAATGTTAATTTTCAAAGACTCAAGGAGAAAGACCACCAACCCAAAACATCAGGACCAAATTAATTAAATCAAGTGATTAATTAAAGCATGCTTTTAAACTCATGTACATGAGGAAGACAGGATTTTTTTATAGCTCTGTGATAGGGAGTTTCTAAATAGGGGGCAGTGGCAGGCAAAGTAGGTGGGGTTACAGGAGTAGAACATGAGCATAACAAGTTAGTCATAATGACCTCCTGAAACAAAGACATGATTGCAAGGTGGTCATAAGGTAGTCATAGCAATAGGTCGTCACAACATCCTTCTGAAACAAAGATAGGGTTGCAAGATGGTTATGAATTTTTAAGACAAAGACATGGTTGCTGCTTTCTGGAACAAGCAGTACAGAACCACTTATAGTTAAGGTTTTGTTTTAGTTTAGTTTTTACGAGACAGGGTTTCTCTGTATTGTTTTAGAGGCTGTCCGTCCAGCCCGGCCTCGAACTCACAGAGATCCGCCTGCCTCTGCCTCCCGAGTGCTGGGATTAAAGACATGTGCCCCCACCGCCCGGCTATAGTTAAGGTTACAGGTGGGACATAGCCCAATCCTTGACAAACAGAAGTTTAATCATAAACAAGAATGAACTTAACTTTTCTTTACCATCAGATGGCTTTAAGGTGGAGGTAGACTGTCTCATCAATGCCAAGCTGAGTGAAGCTCTTACATCCTTTCCCGGGTCTGTGCTTACAGAAATGCTAGCCTGTATTTCCTAGATTCTATCAACTACTAAATAGAGAATCACGCACATGGTTCTGGCATCATCACCCGCCCTGATCTTAGCACCGCAGGCTGTGTACACCATTAGCACTGGTATTCTTCACCCTATGTGGTCTGAGGGGACTCAGCTACTTCTCTTGAAACTGGTGTGTGGCTCTGGAAAGAGGCCACTAAGCTCCCACCACATGGAGTCTTAGTTCTCTTTCTTTAAAAATTCCCCACCTGAAAATTAGAGAGGATTACAAGCTTTAAGTTCGACACATCAATAAGAGCACAAGAAGTAGTATCTCCCCCCCCCCGTCTTCTGCTTTATAAGTGGTCTTGTTATGCCTGGTCCACAAGACCCCCAGAGAGACCAGCACTCGGAGCCCACTCACCAAATGTAAGCACAAGATTTGTTTATTGAGTTCAAGCCAAGGCAGGGACCTGGTCCCACAGACTGGTCAAGCAGTTGCAGGAGAAGGTCCTAACCACAGGATAGGGTGAGGGGTAGGGGTTCAAAGCTGATTGGTTGGAGTGTCTAGAAGAACTTGGGGGAATTTCCATAGGTTAATTTTTTGGTGCAACATGTGCTCATAAAAGTTGTTTTGCAACTCTGTTGATTAACCGGGGATATCTGTTCTTTGTCTTGGGGCCTGGGCCATGTGTGGTTATCTATTCTTCCTGATGGCCTACTTTTCCTGGAACTGGGTGAGTGATGTGAGTCAGCTGCACAGGTTCTGGCTGAAGATCGCATATTCTGTTTCTGGTCCTCTTTCCTAAAATGGCCCTGGTCTTGGTCTCTCAGCCTTTTTTCTCACTAACTCAATATTGCATCCTAATTCACCTGGGTCAGAGTTGCATCATGGGCAAGCCGAGGAGTAGGGCAGGAAGAGGTGATGACTGAGGTTCTTTTTAGCTGAAGCCTCTCAGGAGTTCATCCTCATAATAGATGCACCACTGTGGGAGGAAACAGCAGAAGCTGAGACTTCAGTGACTTTGGTCTGTAGGGGTGAAGTCCAAGGGGCTCCCCAGCATCAACCCTGACCGATGCAAAAATGAGAAAAAAAGGACTAGAAAAGGACTAGCATTGCAAGTGTGCATGCCTGCCAACAATTCTCACACAGTTGGGGGGCGCTCTGCTGGAAACCCGCATTTCATTTGCAGCTTCATTTGCAGTAGAAAAGTTGCTATGTGTAAAAATGTCAGCCACTGACAGTTGGGAGTCAGTGGCCCCTGGAGTGAGGCACCACCAAACAAGCAATTTTCACTTTGCAAGTCAGAATGACCCTGGGAGCTAGGTGCTGGAGGGGAAGGGAAATGCGGGTGTCTGTTGGGGCAAGTTTGGGCAGGGTGTCACCGGGCTGTTTCTGGCCTACAGTTCTTGCCACTTGCAAGCTCTTCACACCACAGACACCTCGCTTTTGTGGTCTGAGGAGCTCTCTCAGGAGCCCAGCCATCTTTCCTGGAGGCAGAAAGAGGAAAAAGAGGCAGGCAATGGAAAATAGAAAGTCGAAGAGACAGCTGTACAAAGCAACAAATAGAACCTCAGGTGCCCCCAGGAGTGCTGGTATCAGTCTCAGATCTGCCTCAAGCCAGACAGCGATCGCAGCTGTCAGTGCTCTCCGGATGCAGATGGTGCAGGTGAATGAGGGGAGACAAGGAAGTCTTGGTAGATAGACTTCCTTATGCTTCTCTAACTTTCTTTGCTTAGTTACTCTACACTCGGAAAACGTAGAGAGAGGAAATGGGAAAGGAGAGGGCGGGCAGCTTGCGAGTGAGCATTCGATCAAGAGGAAGGGCAGGAAGACTGGCGAAGGAGGGCTGCAACAATGAAGAAAACAAGCACACAGATCCGCGGAAGGTACTCCTCGCAGAGCGCTAACTTCTCTAAAGTAATCATGATTACCATCATTATCATAAACAACTGAAGTCCTAATTAACTTTGTAAAGGGCAGCATCCTGCGGATGACTCAGAAATGCTCTTCCTCCCATCCACATTTTGCTCCGGAACCCAAGAGGATCCCTTCCCTGTGAGTGCACAGCTTCTTCTCTTCGCAGAGACCCTGCTTTGGGGTCTTAGGGAAGAAAGCGGAAGTGCTCAAGTACCCTATCAGGGCTATGAATCTGGAGAGATAGTGGTTGGGAGGTCAGTGTGGAACAATCCAGGCGATGAGGCCACCCTTCAGAGAAGGTTCTGAGCATCAGTCACTCCCTCCCCTCCGAGGAGAGGCGTTAGCATTCTGTTCAATATGAGGGGACATAGCTGCTTGACACTGGAGGTTACGTATGGACTTAAAGTGTACTTGTTCACAGAAGAGTTTCTTCTCCGCTCTATGAAATCATTCGCTACTGGCTCACGGAACTCGCCCGACAGCCTTCAGGTCACCTGACCCCCAAGAATCTGCTGATTGTGGATAACTGTTTTTCTCAGCATCAACCTTGCTTCTCTTCCTCTCCTGTTCTGAGCTGCAGAGCTTGTTGGGTCTGAACTTCAGACCTTCAGCAGTTTCGTGCAGTATTCGCTGAGACCCAAGATATCCTGCACTCACCCAACACAGGAAATGTCTGGCGATCCTCTTGTGAGGACCCTTGCTTTATTTAGAATATGCTACGAATTCTAGAATGTGGTACTAGGGCTGGTGTGACCCGCTGTAGGACAGTTGCTGCAAAGATGTCAGATTCCAGTTTTTGTAAGAAACTGACAAGCTTAAAAAAAAAATCCAAACCATGTCATTTCTCACAAAGGCCTGCAAGTCATTTGGACTTACTTGCTAAAATAAATAAATAAAATTATAGTAAGAAAACCCAAATTCAGAATAAGCTAATTCTGGTGATTTAGATGAATAGGATTGTGTCAGCATGGGGCATTGTGATGCTGACTGAAAAGCAAGGTGGGTGTGAATCCAGGAACAATGAGAAAGGAAAACCATCCCAGAAGTCCAGATGAGAAGCCAGGCAGCTGCTTCTTCTAAGGAGTGGGGGGGAGTGGAGGTGTTAAAGCAGTTCTCTGGTTACAGATAGCATGAGAATACCCCCCAGACAGTCTATAAACACAGAAGGGACTTACAGGGAATTCGCCAATCAGCACTCAGAGAAGCCTAGAAATTTCCTTAGGTTGACATTGGTAGCACCTATATTTGCCGAGGACCTAGATTATGGTTTCTGGGTTTTTGTTTTGTTTTCATTCTGTAAAATTGCTCCATCATAATTTATTTTATTTTATTTTCCAGTTTAAATTTAGATAAGAAACAAGGTTTCTTCACAAGTCAGTTCCAGGTCCCTCTCCCATTCCCTCCCTTCCTCCCGAGCCCTCCCCCCCCGTTATCCCCTCATTTCCCCAGGGAGGGTGACCATCATAATTTTTTATTTAAATACAGTAATTTTTGCTACCATACAGTGTTTTCATGGAGTAAGGAGCTCCGGCATTTGGCTTCTTGTTTTTTACATTTTCCTTTCTTTGAAATAATTATTTTAAAGATTTGATGTGTGAAAGGATTTTGCTTGCATGCATATATGCACATTATGTGTGTGCTTGGTGCCCATGGGAGTCAGAAGAGTACATTGGATCCCAGAACTAGAGTTACAGATCGTTCTGGACCACCATGTGGGTGCTGGGAACTGAACTGGGTCCTCTGTAAAGCAACCAGTACTCTTAATTGCTGAGCCCAGTCTCTCCACCTATCCACCGAATGCCTAACTTTCCTTTCTTGGGAAGAATGCATAACAAACTGGTTTGTGTTTTGAAAGAGGAGCACTAGCAGCCTGGTGATGTTAAGCAGGTTCGGACTAGTTCTCACACAAGAGGGCCATGTGCCTCAGCATTAAAAACACACTGGAAATGTTTGCTGAGGCATTGATTCCTAGGGGCCAGGGAAGGTCTGATCATCTTGAACTGGGGCCCAGGAATCAGATTTTGAATATAAATAACTGGTAACTATTTTCTAAGGCTAGATGAAAATTTTCCCACCCCCAATCCTCTTCTATTAGTGATGTTTGTGCCTGTACCATCAGAAAATAGGCTCTTATGACCCGACTCCTTCAATCTAGATACAGACATAGATGTTTCCAACAGCAGAGCATTATGGTAGTGAGATTCTGTGTTTTTGATGCTCATAAGAACAATACTTCTTTCATTTCTTCTCTCCAACCCTCCTATCTGGATTCTTGAGCCTCATGAGTCCACCAATGAGAAGACCAAGGACCAACGTGTTTGAGATTTTTAGTCATGACCAAGAAGGAGAAACAGGAGATAAACTCACAAGCTTCTTAACCATGAGGGGAGTAGATAAATTATAGATATCGAACAAAAAATGGGAAGAAGGAATGGGCAAATAAACAGGAGAAATGTTTGTCATTTTACTGAAAATGAGCAGAGAATTATGCTCACCAACCTGCCCCCCAAATACTCCTTCCTCAATTCTTTCTAGCTATGGCAACCATCAAATACTCATGGCGACAGTAGGATATGTCATTTAGAATGAAGATAAACCTATAATGACATTGAAGGTTGCCTGGAAGTCAATCTGATAGATATCTTAGATACAAACAGCTCCAAATATACCAGTACAGGAACTTTTGGTCTCAGGCAGCCTGTCCTCCAAGTTTAACAAGGCATGGTAGGAATTCAGGTAGACTACATAGACAGTATGAAGGTAGAGTCACTAGAATTATAGTGGGTATGTCCCATCTTCAAGTCATTCCAGATATTTGAGTTAGGAAACCCCAGATGGTTCTACCCCCACAGAAAAACCCTCTCAAACACTGTAAAGATTAAGAAAAGCACCGACATTTAGGTTGTAATGATACTGGTGTTGACTGTAATCATTTATTTTCTACATTAATTTGATAAAATATTTTCTGATGATCCACTATTGCCATATTCCTCTAAAGATTTAAAGATATTAGTAAATATCAAGAACTCTCTCAGTATCATAGATTGTATATTCTAAGGATGGCAGGGCATGGCAGTGGGATATATCAAGTATTACATGAATAGCATAACATACAGTAACATTAAGCACTATGAAGACAAGAAAACAAGGTGTTTTGATAGGGAGGCACTGTTGCAGGTTAAGTGATTAACGAAGGCTCTTACTGGAATTGCTTAAGTGGAGCCCAGTGTTTACTTTGCTGAGGCTTCCCTAAAAAGTATCCACAGCTTATGGACTGAAATGCGTTGTTATCTTGTACTTCTGGAGACTTTCTGGCTATTACTCATGGAAGTCAGAATAGTACGTAGGATCTCTGAAACTAGAGTTTCAGATGGTTCTGTGCCACCATCTCATTAGTTTGTCTAGGTTGCAGGAGGCATCTCCTGATTTCTACCTTCTTCAGTCGGCACTCTTCCTGTATGGGCATCTAGATCCCAAGTTCTCCTCTTTGTATAGGACCTCATCTAGCTTGAATACCTCAATCATGATACTATATTGGAACAAACCTACCTTCTGGGCTGTGGGATTAGGACTCCAGCATGTGATTTTATAAGGAAGAACACAATTTAATTCTTTGTTAGCTTTGGAAGATAAATGTCCAGTGATACAATAATGACAGACTGTGGATATAGCAGAAATAGAAATTAAACAAGTTAGGTGATCAAGAAGAGATCAGTGGTCCATGATTGGCAGATTGGAGTATCAGCTCCATTACCACCATAAACAATATTATCAGCTGTAATCTGGGGTAAGAGTTGGAGGAGCCCAGCTGTCATATGCAATCAGTTCTGGCTTCATCTCACCCCTAGCCTTATTCTCCTCTACATCCACACTGGCACAGCTCTTGTCAGGCGCTTATTTCCCTGTACATTATTACAATTGTTTTTTTTTTTATCAACTTTTAGGCTTTTAGACTACAGTCTTCCTTGTACATCTATCCTCTAAACCACCCATGGAATTATTTTCCAAACCCCAAATCTGATCAAGTCACACCTATCCTAAATTTCTTCCATTATTTTGCCACCACTTTAATATGTGGAATAGGATCCCCCATGTCCTGGATGTTTATCAACCCAGCTGAACTACAGCCAATTTCTCCAAACTTTCGCCTATCATTCCCCAGACTCACTGAGCTCCTTTTGCGGCCTGTTTTTGTTCATGATTTCACAGTTTTTGCCACTTTTTTCTTCATAGATACTGTATCATTCAAGGAGGCAATTCAAGTAAGAATTCATCTCACTAAACAGACAAAATTGTCATCCTTCCCCACTGTCTACTGGAGGCCTCCTCACTGTCCTGTGCCTGGGCAGAATAAACTGTTCCCCTGTCACTGTTCCCTTAGTACTTTGCTTAGCATTAATCACCCTGGATAACATTTATCTGTTTGTGTGGCAGTCATTTGTCTCCCTTGGTCAACTATGAATTCTCTAAGACTCTAACATAGCAGGCATTCAGTAGATGACTATCAGATATAATTTACTGGAATACAAATGAAGGCATGAATCATGGTCCTTGGGTCACCCTCAAAGCAATCACTATCCTCTGGTCACTGATACCACTATAACAGCATGAGTTTCCACATAACACCCCTATGGGTGTCTTTGTTCCCACCAATATGGCTTAGCACATTTGGTACCTAGGCACGCATTCAGGTCTCAACACTGTCACAAACCAGAAGGCTTGTGTTCAGACCATCCTTAGTCTTTCTGTGCCTTAGTTTTTCATGTGTAAGATGAGACATTGGATCAGGCTAAATGGTGGTTCTTCTGCTTGTTGAAAACTTGATATTAGACTCATCTTTTGTACTTAGGTCAGAATTCTTACAAAATAGCTCATCTTGTTCTACAGTCAGAAGGGGTACTGTCATCCTCCTCCTCTCTGTTCCCTGCTTTCTGCATGAGATCCTCAGATAACAATGTTACCTGTAGTAGATTTCAAACCTGTGTGTCAGAAGAAAACACTTAGGGTGTTGATTCAAACAGTTCTGCATTTTACTCATGAGCTCTTGGCTTGTGGTAAGTTGAAGGCTCTTCTCTGACTGCCCCCCCCACTCACCCTCACGTAGGAAGTAGGAAACGATGCTGAACTTTTCTCCCAGCCTCCTGGACTCTCTCCCATTAATTTCCTTCAGTCCTCATTAGCATGTTTCTCCTGCAGACTTGGAAACCTGGAGAAATTCTTGCAGCTAATTTAACACCTGCGGGTTTTGAGAGTTGGTAGAGAAAATACATCAATAAAATAATCACTTGCTTTCTGTCTCTGAGATTTTAAATGCAAACCCTTTAAAGGTTAAGACTTTTGTTATGATTTCTATTTGTGTTTTCACGTTGAGTTGTATGTTAATTGATGTTCTTGTCCTTTCAAATGTAAAGAGATGAGAAAACAAGTCAGAATGAAACCACTTTTAACATATGAATGACCAACTAGGAGAAGTAGCCTCATGTTTCAGATGCAGGCTTGGACTTTTCTTTTCCACAGAATTCAGGGCCACCTTAGAAATTGCCTATGAAACCAAGGACCAATGCAAGTACGGCCTAGTCTATGAGCATTGGGGGCACAGGTGGAAGCTGGGAAGCTCTCTGGTTTAGTGAAGGGAATGAGTATAGAGTGTCAGTCACCAAGAAGGAGTGGGTAGGAAATCTTGAGAGGCTTAAAGCACAGGTGCTGCTCAGTGTGCCATGGGGTGTGTCCAGAATAAGCTGGTCCCATACTGAGGATATCTTAAGTATCCTAAGTAGAAAATGCAGTGCTTAGATTGCACCTCCCAAACATCTCAGCCTGACATCAAGATCACATGGCTGCTTGGGAGCTGTGGCTGCCACTGCTGCCCAGCACTGTAAGGCATTTATTCCTACACATTGCTAGCCTAGAAGCAGAGCAAGTTCAAAACCTGCAGCAGATTTCCTACTGAATGCCTATTATGTTTGTCCCCTCACAAATGTGGGGCTATCCAAAGTTGAGGACTTTCTGTGCAGTGTTTGTGAGGCATGGCTACAAGGGTGTAGACATTTATTCTCCAAAACACAAAACCAAACAGTAATAAAACCCAAGTGAGCAGCAGGAATGCTGTCCAAGAGCATCTAAAGGAGAGATTTGAGTTCCTGATGGAAGGAAGAATAGGCATGTCACCCTGAGGCTGGTTACTAGGGAGACCATAAACTATGACAGTGGTATCCTTAGAGCAGGGTACCCTGGGATAATTTTCAGGAGAACCTGATCAAGTGTTGGACTGGGCTATGCATTTGGCAGACAGCTCCTCCTCTGAGACGTCCCAAGCCTAACCCTTAGCATGTGGAGAAAGGTGCCATCATCCTAGGAGAACACAAGAGCAAGAAGAATCTAGTTATACCTAAAGTATCATGTGGAGGTTCATGGGAGTTAGAAAAGTAACAAAAGTAGAGATGTGCTCATAGCTCAGCCAGGTGAGAACACTAAGAGCCAGGAGCAGTTTGGGGACTCAGAGACAATAGGTCCCAAGTCAGACAAGGAGGACATCAGTAATGGGAGGCTACAGTGAAGCTGTTATAAGCACTTTAGGTAGAAACCCTGAATTACCTAGGCTAGGCTACATATTCCAGGCAACTCATTCAGGAGATACTTTAATGGTAAGAAGCCGGGAAAGGAGATTTAATCAATGTGACCACTTTGGCAAATACATATAAAAGGGCCCAGAAAACCCCAAGTCCATCTTCAGTGGGACCTCAGTTTTAAATGAATTATTCAGGGGTAGAGGTGTGTGCATGGTTAAGCAGCCTTGCTCAAGGTGAGGTCTGCTTGGTCATTACTCAAGTTCTAATTCTGTGAGGTGGTTTGAAGAAGGCCTTATTGCTTGAGGGGGTCAGGGAGTATAAGAAAGGACCATGGAGGAGGTAAACAAATGAGAACACAGTAAAACGAGGCCACGACCCCATCTAACCCTATACGGGAGAAGTGAGAGGAAAAGCAGACCACTCCCAGTACAAAGCCATGAACCCCCAAAGTTGGTTAGGGGAGACAGATTTTAGAATGGGATATCTGTTTAAAACCTGGAAGCTACCTTAATGTCTGACCCAAGAGTGAAGAGAAACCATTTGTCTAGTTTGAAACTGTAGAAATGGGAAGAGAATTCAACATACTATGGTTAATTCATGGGTGAAAAATCAGGTGGCAAGAGCTCCGAGCACTTGCTTCTTCCAGGAAGTCATGATGTCATCAGGTTGTAAGGAACACACGTGACCATTAGTAAGCACACACGGAAGGCACAATCAAGTTTATTAACAATTCTCCGTGGTCTAACTTCCCCTTCCCTAATCCCACATATGAAACACCTGTTAGAAAGTGTCCCCTGACTGCTTAATGCCAACCTTATTACCACACTGTCTCCTATGAAAAGGCAGGGTTTCCCAGAATTCCTGGCCCCCTCCCTGCAGTGGCAAATAGCCTTGCCCTTGTATTTGTGTTAGTGGCCACACCCCATGGCCAAAGGGGCCACTAACACAAATACATTGGCAAGGCTAGATGCCACTACCCTTCTCACTCCACTCATCTGGTAACTCACAACAGGGTGGAACGAAGATTTCAGACTGAATTTCTGGGAGGAAACACAGAGAATGACACAGATTTTCTGGTCCCATTTACTTTTTTCTTTTGCAGCTTGCTCATTTATGATGCTTCTTGTGATACCCATCATTCCCTTTTTAGTTTGAACACTGTCTTATAAAACACTTCATACTTTCTAGTTCTTTGTTATGATGATACAAGTAAAAAATTTCTTTTGATTTGCTACTTCTCAGCCTTATTTTTACTGCTATAAACTTCTAAAAGTTTGGAAACTCTCGCTTGTCAATCTTCTCTTCATAATTCCCAAGTATATTATTTTTAAAAGCCTCCAGTGTTACCTCTCTCCTTCTAGTCCTCAGCTGTCCCAACTGTGTGCTGCCCATGCCAGCCTTACTCCTGTATTTGATTTTCATTTTGTTTGAGGATTTATTCTATACAAAGAAACAGGTTCTTCATACATAAGAAATAAAAACACATACCTATTGAATTCTTGTTTACCCATGAAGGTCTTTGTTGTTCTTATTCTTAACTTTTGTTGATAGCTTGGCTGGGTATAGAACTCAAAACATTTTTTTCCTTGGAAGTTTGAGTATACTATTGATTTTCTGCCTAGAACCCAGTGCTCCTGACTAGAAATGGCTGGTGGTCTACTTATCTTCCCCCAAGTTATTTCTTCTTTGTATCTCTAGTAGTTTTGAGGAAATTCATTTTATCCTCCAAGTTAGGAAACTTTTGCACAGTGGGTCTCTAGGTGTGGCATTTTCTTATTTGTTCTACCTTATTCTCAGTAAACACTCTGTCTTCACAGTTTACTGTCTATCAGGTCCAGGGATTTATTGCTGTGTCTAATTTCTTTAATCATTTTAAATTTCTTGATTCCACCTTTTCTTCCTGGAAAGTCTCTTAGATTGGTCTTATTTGCTGAGGTTGCCACACGTGTCTCTGCACTTTTCACTTGTATGTTTCACTTTCCTTTTTTATCCAAGGTCTGAGATTCTTCACTGTATTTTCTAGTCAATAACTTGGTCATCGTCTTTTTCCAGTTTGTGTCTCAATCTGGTGAAACCTTAATTCCATAGTGATTTAATTTCCAAATTCCTTCTTATTAAAAATTTTATCAAGTTTAAAATATTTTGGATTAATGTATTTTCAAAAGACATTAGTCTTAATTTGTAGTTATAATATTTTCAAGCCAATCAGCAGAAATCTGAATATTTTAAAGTAGTTCCAATCTTCTTTCTACAGATTATATATTTTTTTCTTCTCTTCTGAGATTATTGAGTTTCCACTGACCCTTCCATTTCTTTTTCCTGGTACTTTATTATTTTTTCTTATCCCTTGCAATCTTTCTTAGCAAGTGCTTCTTGTAATTTAATGACATGCATAGGTAGCCGATATACATTTTTTTCAACAGTTGTCCATGTTTCTTTTATAAAAGATCACTTTCTTAAAGGGAAGGAATAAATATGAGACCACAGCCAGCAGATATGACAGGCTGCCTTGGAATGTTTGGGGACTAGAAACAGAGAAAAATGAGGACCCCATAATTGCCAGTGCCAAGCTCTTTTGGGAGGGGTTCTCCTTTGAATGCCACCTTTGCTAGTTGATTTATTTGCCTCAATTCCCTCTCTAGAAAGTATAGATAAGTCTGTAATAACCATTTGATAACCATTTGTTTATTTTCTCATGGAAGGTGGCATCTGATGCCTCTTTCCCTGAGTCTAGGAGACTATAAACATTTTGATTCAGAATACAACTGAAGTGATGCTATCAGTTCTAGGTCTTAGTCAACTCTCCCTGCCTGTCGCTTAGAACACTTACTGTGGAGAATCCATCTGGCATATAAACATCCAAGTATCCAGAGACCACCATAGTGTGAGGAAGCCCAAACAGTCATAGGGAGTTGTACGGAGATGAAAGATGACCAGAATACAGATTCCCTATATATTTGAATGACTTGCTCTCAGGCACATGAGTGAGGAAGCCTTCAGCTGACTCCACCAGCCTCATATTATCTCTCTGCCTGTACTTGAGAGAGAACCATCGAGTTGAGCCAGGTCAACCCACAAAACAGGTGAGAGTTCTTAATAAGCCATTGTTCTAGGCATTACCTTTTAAAGTGATATTTTTCCAAGCAATAATTACTTGTTACATATTTTTCATTGCAACAGAATGACAACTTTCATCATGAAGTCTTCTCAAGCTATTTTCTCCAGAATAAAACAGTAGCTGTCATCAACTCTGTTTTGGAGGCAAGAACTCCTTGGGAGGGTTAAAACATAGTCTTTCTATAAAAGACTTGAAGATGAATGTTGTCTGTTCTTCCATTTGAAAGCCTCAACTTGGCCCTCCATTCATCCTGAGCTTGGTTCTGGTGCTGCTATATGCTCTACTTTATCTCTGTCTGTTAGATAAAATCAGATATCCTCCATGAAGCCCTCTCTATGGTGTGTGTGTGTGTGTGTGTGTGTGTGTGTGTGTGTGTGTGTGTGTGTGTGATTTCCAGGTAATCCTGGGAAGAAATTAGAGTAGCAGTGTATGTTTAGCTCAGACTGCCATCTTGAATCAGAGGCCTAATAAATTTGAAAACATTACATAATGGAAAGAGGGTTCATTATGTATTTTATTTATTTCCATCTTCATTTTGGATTGTGTCAGGAGTACTGAGCAAGTGAAGAGTGTCTCTCACCTACTAATATTTTATAAGAGTAACTATCTAGGGGAAATTCATCCCAAAAGTATACTGGAATGAAAATCTCTAGGAGAAAGAGCTCCATTTTCTAGTAGAGACAAGATTGGCTCTGATTCTCACATACAGACTTGAGTAGTAGAAGAGACAGTGTCAGACAATGAGTGGGAACTATGTCATATGATTTTACCCCAGCATGAGAAGTATACAGCTAAGTCCTTGATGTTCTGTGAACCTGAAGGGTTTTTCGTTGTATATTGCGGGCCCTTTGAGTGAAAGAAGAAAGTACCAGAATATTAGCTATCTTGTTGCTTGATTATGTTGAAGATAAGAGATACACTTTTGGGATGTGAAAGGAACTGGGCAGTAGCCCCTGCCAGATTCTAGCCTGAGTTCAAAGGCCTCAGATAACAGAGAGAGGTGTCAGCAAATAGCCTGATTCTACTTTCTGGAAGCCATGAGACTTTCATTAGCTCAGGTTGCTTGTCATGCTTGTCAGATTTCCCTCACAGATGCAAATAACTCTTATTTAGAGTGTAGGGGCTTAATTGGTTCTTTCTATTTTTAATGCACTAATCCTCTGGTCTGTAAAGTCTGGGCTAACATTTGAGGGAAGGGCACTGAGACCAAGTAGAAGAAAACAATCAAGACTGACAATGTAAAAGCAAGGGATCAGCCCATTTTTGACAGACCAGAAGTACTGAAGTTCCTGAGAGGGACAAGATGTTGGTCTCTCTTAAAACTGATGTATTTGGTGCATTGGTTGATCCATTGATTCAGAAGAACACTTGACCTTACTGGTAGTTAAGCAATCAAGGAAGGTCACCTTCCTTGGTGACCTTGGGGACGGAGTCCTCACTTCAGGATCATTGAACTGACCTGAGCCTGAAACGTTACGTGCAGAAGGCTGAAGCCTCCGCATTCACTCTAGTCCTTTTAGATGGCCCTGGATCTTCCTGTTGTGTTTGTTAATAGTCAGATGAGCTTCTTAGATGTTTCTTCTCAAGCAGATCATCAAGTTATTCCTCTCTGCTCACACTCATTCCTTCCCGAGTTTCTGGTAAGTACACTGTTCTCTTGCCTCATATTATTTTCAGTGATGTTTGAGTGGCCATGTTGGGCTGGCGCCTGGGCACCTGACACACACATTCTTTTGACCTACCTGTTTATCTGGCCATGTTCTCTCCTGGATTTCTGAAGAAAAGAACAGCAAGATATGAGTCATCAATGGCTTAAGAAAGATCAGACACAGAAACCCCCCCTAAAAAAAATCAATAGAGCTGCGGAGAATGCCATTGTTAAAACCTTTTAAGGCTCCTGTCTGGATAGACTCACCATGATTTCCCTCCAACCTTTATCTTAGAGCAGATATTTTCAAACTTGAATAGATTCGTGAAATCACCTTGGGAAATCAATTAAAAAGTCAGATGAGAAATTCTGATTCATGGTTCCAGAGAAAGGGCTGGAAATGGCATTTTTAATAAGGACATCCTGCCCCCCCACACACACATGAAAACACTCTAGCAAATGTTGACCTAGCAGGTGGAACACCGACTCCATGCTGAGAAATGAGAAGCACACATTAAATAAATAAGGTAAGCCTTGCACGACATGGAAAGCTGGGTGTACTTACTTACTATGTGGAAGGCCCTCAGAAGGAAATGTGCACCTATTTTGCTACAGAGAGCAAGTGCAAGGGCCTTTCTGCTAAAAGGGGATGAATGGTGGATACAGAGAAGAAGTTCAAATTAACTCATCATGGCTAATTCCAGACATCCACATAAAGGAGAGTCCGCAGAATAAATGGGTATGCTTAAAATTAATCCTTGGGAGGTTGGTGGGTAAAGATACCTGTTGCCAAGCCTGATGACTCAGTTCAATCCCAGGGACCCACACGATGGAAGGAGAGAACTGACTATTGAAAAATGATCCTCTGACCTTCACCCACGTATCACGGCAATTGACACAAACATGCATGCACACATGGGAAAACACACACACACACACACACACACTAGCACACAATAAATACAATTAAAATAGAGAAGAAACAACTTTTAATCCTTGGGGGAAGGCACCTAAGAGCCAGAAAGGGGGACAATGACTTCAAAACAAAGAAGGCTCACAGAGGACACTTGGTTCAGCCATCAAATGTATTGTGTCCTTAGGAGAAACATCCTAGGGAAGGAGAATGAGAAAGAATTAGCTGAAATGTGTTTTGTCAAGATGGTTTTATCTTAAGTTCCAAGTCTGATCAATGGGTAGTGCTCCCAGGGGCATTTTGTTAAGAAAGACTGTAAAGTCATTTCTAAGAAGCTTAGCAGAAGAGTAAACATTGATTGATTAGTTATGTCTGCCCTGGGCAAGCAGGACAATCAGGGGCATCCTTCCTTGCAATCTCTGTTTACAGTGTTACTGGAGTTTCACCACACCAGGAAGAATCAATCATCTCTCCTCTCTCTCTCTTTTTTTTCTTAGAGAAGGGAAGATTTTCCATGTGAACAATTAAAAATACATCGAGATTGTGTTTACATTGCTAAACATGGCATCCATGCTAAGAAACTTTCAAGTGCTTGTCTGATAGAAATCTAGGCTCTCTGTCCTTATCCACTGTTGTTCATCACTAGACTCTCTCAGCCAGTCCTTCTCCTTCATTCTTTGAGTTCTATGAAGAAAAACATGTAAGCCAGTCACTTTGAGTGACCCTTCAAGCCTGTAATTAGTAGGCATCGACCCCCCCCTTATCCCAGTGATCTCCTGATTTCAAACACAAAAATGAACTGCATTTCATGAGTGGGTGGTTGGGTATGCTTACCTTCAAAGAGCAGCCTCCTAAAAAGGTAGCTACTTGAAAAAAAAAGTACATATAATTGAGAGGCTAATTGCCAATCAATCAAATCTCTTCGTTCAAGGGAGTACTTGTCATTGCTTTGTAGGTCTAATTTGAGATAATGCATATATGTGAAAGAAATATAACTACAGTGTAAGATGTTTTTTAAAGAAATGCAGGTTGAAAGTCTTCAATAATTAGAACCCCCTCTCCGCGTTTCAGTTCATGTTGACCTTCTTAGCCCACAGCAAATACGTGTCTTAGTGTTACTATTCCTGTGATGAAAAACCAGGACCAAGCAACTTGGGAAGGAAAGGGCTTATTCAGTGTATGCTTCCCCATCACAGTTCATAATCAAGGAAGTCAGGGCAGGGACTCAAACAGGGCTGGATCTTGGAGGCAGGAGCTGATGATGCAGAGGCCATGGAGGGATGCTGCTTACTGGCTTGTTCCACACAGCTTGCTCATCCTGCTTTCTTGAAGCACCCAGGACCACCAGCCAAATGTCCTGACAGTGTGTCAGGCCCTTCCCCATCAATCACTAGTTAAGAAAATGTCCCACATGCTTGCCTATAACCTTATCTTATAGAGGCATTTTCTCAATGGAGGCTCTCCCCTCTCTGAAGACTCTACTTTGTGTCAAGTTGACTTAATACTATCCAGTACAACATGTTGGTTGTGTTTTTGCCTCCCCCCTGTGGGTATATCTTGCTTGTACAAATAAAGCCTGTGTGAAGGTCAGAGAATAAAGATTGTTACTAGCTAACCATAGAGGTCAGGAGGTCTGGACAGACAGGTATGAAGTGAGATGGTTAGGGGAAACAGGATATAAGCAGAGAGAAACAGGAACACACACACTCTCTTTCTGGTCTGCTGAGATGCTAAGGAGGTAAGGTGTGGCTGTGGTTTGCTCCTTCTCTCTGATCTCTCAGCATTTTCCCTGTATCTGACTCTGGGTTTGTATTACTTAGACCAATTAAGAACTCCTTTTACACCCCCCAGATACTTTTCTCTTTCTAACATTCCCCATGTTTTCAGGATGTGCTGGAAATGACAAATTGTCTCTGCCTGGCCATAGTGACTGCCTCACTCAACATTGAACTTTTGCTGGGAACAAATATGGGTAGTGTCTATTTCTTGCTGGAACATTCTAGTCCTTGAAACTTCTGCAAGGCATTTTGGAATGAAGAGTTGGATTTAGGGAAAACAACTGTGTTTGGTGAACTGAAAAAGAAGAAGAAGAAAAAGAAGAAGAAATTACACAAACCTATAGCTAAGACTACCTGTGGATTTTTCAGGCAAATAAGTCAGCAATTTTCTCTATTGGTAAATCCAGTCTTAGTTTCTTCCTCCACTATCCTTTGCAGCACAAGCTGATGCACCTAGTTTAATCTGAAGTGGGGAAACCCATGTCATCAGCACTGTATTAGTTTCAACTGACTCAACTTCTCCTTTCTTGATTTTCTTTTGAGTGACACTTTAGAAAGCAGAGGAATGGACACCTGATGATTACTGATGGGACACCTCATCATGTTCCTGGAGACACTTGGGTGAAGCATCTGTATCTTCTGAATCAATACCATTTACATGATGCTAACAGGAAGGGAATGAGATAGAGACTGCTTTGGTTATAGATGGAGATGCTTGTTTACTATGGGAGGAATTAATTATGCAAAACGGTGAAATGTGTGGAGATGAGCATTCATTTGTCATCATGGAAGCTGAGGCTTCTAAATCTTGGTTTGCAATAAATTGAGTCATTTTCAGACGCATTAGGCAAATAAACTAAACTCTAGTATGACTTGTGTATTTAATCCTGCTGTCCATGCACAGGCTACTTTCTATGGACCCCCAGGATCACAGTTTACTCTCTTCTTTGAATACATCTATTAGTATTGCAGCTGCCCTTTTATATCAAAGCAACTGCAAAGTTGTTCAAAGAAGAAACCAGGATAATGAAATGGCACTAATGATTTTTATACATGTGAAGGGGATGCAGAGAGGTGTCTGCCCAGCTTTATCTCTTGACATTGAAAATGGATGCAGTAACCTTCCATGGAATGTATCCTTAGGAATTCCATTTGTAGTTAGAGCAGAAAACATAGCAAGTTCTCCGATGGCAGTTAAGGAAGGAGTCCCCTCAAAGGGCAAGTGGTGTCAGAATCTTAGATCAAATAAAGACATCTAAGAGAGGATGGATGGAGTAGGCATCAATAAGCAATCTCCCTTGCTCACCTTGGTGTTGTGTGATGTTTTCCTGTTTGACATTTTGGACTCTTTGAGGGGCCCACCACCCAGCTCCCAAATAACTCACACACAGAGGCTTATTCTTAATTATGAATGCCCTGTCTTAGCTTGGCTTGTTGCTAGCTAGCTTTTTTTTTAACTTTAAATTATTCCAACTACCTTTTGCCTCTGGGCTTTTTCCTTTTCTTACTTCTGCGTATCTTACTTTCACTCTTTCTCCATTGCTGGCTGGGTGGCTGGCCCTTGATGTCCTCCTTCCTCTGTTTTCTCATTGCTCTCCCTCCTCATTTCTCCTTCTATTTATACTCTATGCCTGCCATCCCCACCTATCCTTGCTCCTGCCTCACTATAGACTGTCCAGCTCTTTATTAGACCATCAGGTGTTTTAGACAGGCAAAGAATCATAGCTTCATAGAGTTAAACAGATGCAGCTTAAACAAAAGTCATGCACTACACCTTAAAATAATATTCTACCACATTTTAGCGATGTCACTACTTAGACATGTTGCTCAAATCTCAGATGCAGGGTGGGGTTTTGGCTGTAGTTTTGTAGCATCTTCTGATGCAACCAGAGGAACTACATCAGGAGCTGTGCGTGCCTTGCAGAGAGGGTGCTACAGCCCTCAGGGTTTAGAAACATTTTTCTTGGAATTGCCCCAGGCTTCTTGGACACTCTGTTGGTAAGCAAAATAATAGGAGATGTCTCATAAATGCATTAAGTGAAATCAGGTCATGTAGGAATAACTTCAGCATTAAAAATGAAATACAAGTCACTGCCACTTACACATGTCCTTTGGGTTTTCTTATCAATATAATTCTTTGGGCAGGTGTATAATCAAAGTGTCATCACCAGACATTAGGTGACTGCATCACTCTCCACTTGTTCCCATTCACTCTCCCTAATCAGCAACTCATCCCCAGACTCTGTCATATGCAAAGGCTCAAGTTGCTTTCATTGCTCGGCAGACATTGCAGGTTTCTCTTAAGTTTTTTTTTATTAAAAAAATTTATTTTTAAATTTAAATTCAAATTAGAAACAAGGTTTCTTCACATGTCAATCTCACATCCCTTTCCCTTCCCCTCCCCTCCTCCCACCCCGTCCCACCACCCACCCAATACCCCCTCCTTTCCCCAGGGAGGGTGAGTTCTTCCATGGGGGTGTCCATAGTCTGTCATTTCATCCATTCTCTTAAGTTTTAGTGTCTCTCTTAAACAAAACAAAACAAAACTCACTTTTTAATTTAATTTACATCTTGTAGTATCAAAACCAGAGTCTTGAGCACCCTGGCAGTGAATTACACTTTCAGTCTAGTTATTCGTTTGTTTGTTCTTTTTTTAATGTACCATTAAGGTGAAGAGCTTAACATCTAAATATCAGGGTGCTGTGTACATAGAGGAAAAAAAAATCTCCCTACCACCCTTGACTGTCATCACAAACACTCTCTCCAAAATCACACCAAATGTATCCATCTTTTCTACATTCCTTCAAAAATTAATTAGTATTATTTGTGTGTGTGCACGCCTGCACGTGCACGCACATGCATATGTGCCCAGGCATGTTCTCTCCTTCCACCTTGAGGTGGGTTCCAAGGAATGAACTCAGGTCTCTAGGCTTGTGCAGGAAGCACCCTTACCCACTGAACCATCTCAGCATCCCACTTCTCCTATATTTAAGCACTTGCAGGCAGGGATATGGATATGCACGCTTCCATCATCATCCAAGTGGTGGCAGATGATGTATGCTGTCCTAACCTTGGCTTTTTTTTTACCCCTGTTTGTGGAGATAAGTTCATATCCCCATCTAAAAAGCTTTCTTATGCTTTTATGGCATCATTTCTTCAACGATTCTCCAAGGGATTTGCACACACGTTGTTTGACTATTTTCCTGCTCCATCAAGTGCCTCCATAAATAATCTCATCTGTGTGTCACTTTGCATATGTATGACTTTATATGAACAAGACTACATTTGCAGAAATGCAGGAATTGCTGAGTCGATGGGAACTGCATGCTTGTCATTCTGAGAGAGGTCTAGCTGTTCTCCATGTGAAGTTATGCCACTTGAATTTCATCCGTCAGTCTAGGAGACTGCCTCTTCCCCTGCATATCCACTAGAATGGTCTTGCCAAAGCTATTTTGATTATTGCCAGTTTGAGTGCTTAGAAGAAAAAGTCATGATCTTTGGGGATATATCCTAGTGGCAGAAAACTTGCCCAGCATGCAAATGGCCCCAAGTTCTATCCTCAGCACTGAGCAAAGGGAAAGAAGTGGGGGGAAGAAGGAGGAGGAGGAGGAGAGGGATAAAGTTTATGATGGGTTGGTTTTCATTTCCACTTATAGCTGAAATGTGTATCTTAACATATGATATTTAAATGATATTATCCTCTCCAACTCGCAATCTTTTATCTGTCATTCCTGAATGGGAGGCAGGAGCTCCCTGGGTATTAGAAACATTAACACAGCATCTGTGAGTGAACTACAGTCATTTTTGTCAGGTTGCCGTTTTTCCTTGACCTTTGGGGGGTAATTCCCCATTCAGAACTTTTATTGTTAAAATTCCTTACCTAAATCCTCAACATTTTCTTTTAGGAAATTTGGTTCTTGACTTATGGAAACATAATTCTGAATACTCTTCACTCAGGTTTCTTAAGTGGTAACAAGAGCATTCCTAGCAGAAAATTGGCATCGGTGCAAAATGTCAAAACCCATCAGCTTTGAGCAAGAACTCCTGTGTGCACCGAGTTCTGTGTGTTGTCAGGTGTGGGTCTGTGTCTCCTGTTTCAGAAATAGCACTACAGTCATCGGATCACCACCAGGGTCTCTTAACACTGCTTTCTAATAACCACAGTCCCTTCCTCCCTACTTTCACCTCAGTCCCTGAACTTTGTCAATCATGAGTCTGTTCTCCATCCCTATGCTTTTGTTATCTCCAAAACATCACATAGCTGGATAGTGTAGTGTAATCCTAGCGCTTGGGAGGCAGAGGCAAGAGGATCTCTGAGTTCAAGTCCAACCTGTTCTATGGAGCAAGTTCCAGGATAACCAGGGCTACACAGGTAAACCTTGTTGAAAATACAGAGAGAGAGAGAGAGAGAGAGAGAGAGAGAGAGAGAGAGAGAGAGAGAGAGAGAGAGAGAGAGAGAGAGAGAGAGAGACAGACAGACAGACAGACACACACACACAGACAGAGAGACAGATACACAGAGAGACAGACAGAGGACAGACAGAGAACCATCACATAAATAGAAAATAAGGCTGTGCTTTAGAAGAGTGTACCTCAAAAGTCCATCTGTAAACTTGATCCCCAGGGTAGAAGCATTAGGAGTTACGATGATCCTTTAAAGGTTGCGTCTAGTGGGAAGTCCTTAGGTTATTGGGGGTGTACCCTCAAAGGGGATCACAAGATCCTCATCTTTCTCTCTCTATTCCTCTTCTCCATCTCTCTCCCTGTCTCTTCTTCCCTTTCCTTTCTAGCCTTCTCTTTCTTCCTTCTAGTTTGTAATGTGATCCCTCACTTCCCTGGGTGCTCCCCCAGCAGGTGGCCCAAACTTGTATTCAAACTTCCAAACAGTGGGTTCAACAAACCTTTCCCTAGGAGGTGAATTGCCTTAGGTACTTTGCTGTAATTAGGTGAAAATGATGAATGGATGGAGCATGTAACACTTGGCTTTGGCCTCCTTTCTCTATTTTATGATGCAGAGATGCCCTGCTTAGCTCTTCCTTACTGAAAGGCTTCCTTTTCTTCCTCTGAATTTTGGGGTTTTTACAAGTAAGGTATGTTCGTGTTCAAATGCATGATCCTATGCCCTTATTTCCTTGGGATGCATGGCTGAGGTGCCGCTGCTGAAACAAGTAGTCACTACATATTTACTTTTCTAAGAAACTGCCTAAGTTTTCCTGACTAGCTGCACCTTTTACATTCGCACTGGCAGTGCAGGAGTGACCCCATCTCTGTGTCTTCTCACAGGCCTTTGGGGATGGCACTCTTCTTTATTTCAGCAGTCCCAGTGGGAGTGGATTTGTTTCTCACTGTGGTTTCAGTTTTTACTTTCCTCAGACTAATGTTGTTCAACACAATCTCATATGCCAATACTCCGTCTCTGTATTCCCTTTAGTGAGGTGGGGTATTTTGTAGATATTGTCTCCCTCTGGTTCTCCTCCTCTTCCTTTTGTTGTTTTTTTTTAAATATCCAGCCTTGAGTCTTCCTTGTACATTTTAAATAATAGCCTTGGTTAGATATGTAATTTGCAAACATGTTCTTCTAGTCTGTACGTTTTTGTTTTATTCTCTTAACAGTTATTTGCATAGAATGCACCTAAGTTTTCACCTGGTTTGGGGGAAGAAAAGAACATAGTATACATACTGTTCAAATGTGTCCCTTGAAAAATGTATTGTAAGCCGGGCGTTGGTGGCGCACACCTTTAATCCCAGCACTTGGGAGGCAGAGGCAGGCAGATCTCTGTGAGTTCGAGGCCAGCCTGGTCTACAAGAGCTAGTTCCAGGACAGCCTCCAAAGCCACAGAGAAACCCTGTCTCGAAAAACCAAAAAAAAGAAAAAAAAAGAAAAATGTGTACTGTGAACAGTCCATGGAAAAGGTGGCTATAGAAACAAGACTAGGGGCTGGAGAGATGGCTTAGCTGCTAAAGGCTAGACTCACAACCAAAAATATAAGAAACAAGACTAGACTGGAATATTATAAATCATTTTACAGACTAAAAAATAGTTAAGCTTGTTCCAGGAAAGTGGTTTCAATATGGTGAAGAATTCAGCTGATAGGGGTTCCTCACAGACCTCCCTGATCCCCAGTGAACATGTTTCTCTGTGTGCATTTGGTCAATGGGCTATAATATGGAATCATGCAAGTCCTGGGTTCATTTGTCACTTAGCTGACAAGTAGAATATTTTCCTAGCTCCCACCCAACTGGAGATTTTTTTTTAAATCTCCTTTGAGCCCATATACCATTTTCAACATCTTTTTATGTAGTGTTCAAATTCTTACATCAAAAATTTTATTTATGAGTGTGTGTGTGTGTGTGTGTGTGTGTGTGTGTGTGTGTGAAGATACATACATTTGTGAATGCTCAAGGAAGCCAGAAGAGGGCATCAGATCCCCTGGCACTGGAGTCTATGGGTGGCTGTGAGCCAGCTGGTGTGGGTCTTCTTAGAGAACAGCAAGAGTTCTTCATGCTCTTAACCACTTAGTCTTCTCTGCAGCCCCACACTAAAGGTTTTATGATGTGATATGCAATCACCAGGCAAACAGGCCTTTCAGCCATTTCAGTGGCCTGCCTCAACTCAGCTGCTATGGACAGAAAAAGACTGTGGTTTGAAATCCATACACCAGACATATGGAATTGCCGCTTGTGATTTTTAACAGGCTATTGGTGACAGGAGATCAGCAAGTGCACCCAGAGTACTCTTGCACCATTCGTGCAATCTAGAGACCCCAGCAGTGGAGCTCTGTACCTGCCTGCTGTCCTCCTGAGCAGGGGACTTGAGATCAAGCCCTGCAGTGTTCCTTTTGCTCCTAGAGTGATCTGAGCTGGCTGTTGCCTCGGGGAGAAGCAGGCACTCTGGAGTCTTTTTTCCCCCCTCCTTGACTGGGATCTGGGAAGGCTGTGCAGGAGGCAGCTCCCCTCTCTTTGCTTCCCGTGATTATTGGGTTAGCTCTTGCAGAAGCTGCCTGCCTGCTTGGACCATTCTGGAAGGAAGGAAGGAAGGCAGACAGTGGCTTCGGGGAGCCAGGGCAATCTCCTTTTCTCTCTGCCACTAGGAACAGCTGTGTCTTGTCAGGAGACACGGAATGCTTATTCTTTTCTGCAACCAGAGTACTAAAGGGAGATTCAATTCGATTCAAAGGCCTGGCTGCTGGTGGAGCTACCCAGCAGAGTGGTGACACCCAGCACACAGAAAGGCATTGTCAAACGCCTTCCAGGGAGTATGGTGCTCTTAGTGACAGGACCAAGAATATCAGTAGCTCCTTCTAGAAGGAGAACTCCCAGTGTGTCTGCAAGGTGGCACCAGATGGAAATTCATTGGTTCTTCATCCCTGCTTTTGTGATAAAGGGGGGAAGTCCAAGCATTATAGGTATGAGTGTTTGCCCCAGGAGATACTAATTCTCTCTCTGTCTCTCTGTCTCTGTCTCTGTCTCTGTCTCTCTCTCTCCCTCCCTCTCCCTCTTTACCCTTCTCTCCCAAGGAAATAAGACACACTCTTGTTCTCAAGCCAAAACTAAGTCATTCCCAGTATCATGACTAACATCATGTGGCAACTGATGTTATGCTTCAGTCTTCATAGTCCAAAACCACCCCACCCTTTGGGCAAACTTATGGATTTATCCAAGTAATTTTAAAACCCAGTCCACCTTTTCATGGTTTCTATAACTTTTAGTCTCTCAGAGATGGCTGCCTGGTTTTGCAAATTTCTCCCCCTGTCTACTGTTAGGTGAGAGCTTATGAGACCTGGGTAGAGGGAGGGGAGTCTCTACCGTAGGCTGCTTCTCAGGTGTATGTGACAGGTGTATGAGGCTGTGTGTGGCTTGTGTCACCAGATTAGTTACTAGTGCTTGATGCCGATGCCCGAACTTCCAACAACTCTTTGGCCTTCTCCTCCTTGCCTGATTCAGGTCCTAGAGTCCATCTCTACCAGCTTGGCTTCCTCTCTGTCTTGGTTGGTGTTATGCTCTCCAGTGTCTTCGTATGTCCCCCTCTGTCCCTGTCATGCTCCAACTTTCCACCTCTCAGTGCCTGCTGTGTGGTCACTGAATCTTCCTCCCAGTGGGTCTCAGGGGACGAAATGCTTTCAACACACCAGAGAGAGAAAGAGCAGCCCAGAGGGACAAGCCGCACTGCACTGGGGAAGGATCCAGCCAAAGCCCCAGATGCTTAACTGCATAGATGCCTCCTGCTGCACATTGCTATAATTTGCATACTCTAAATATCTAACAATCTGTCTGTCTATCTATCTATCATCTATCTATCACCACCATTGTGTGTATACAAGTAGTTATATACTACAAAAGTAATTTAAAATGAACACCGGGCCCAAAGAATCTCCCAGCATAAAAATTCAGTGAGGCCTCAGAATTGGCTTTAATTTGTTTGATTTGTAAGCATGTAAAACTTGGCTTTTCCTCATAAATGTTACCGAGAAAACACAACTCAAGTGCATCCAATCAGAAACAGCTAACAAGCTGCTTCACAGCTAGGGAACTTTGACTAGCGCAGACCAAATATCACAATGCTAACATTGTGGCCAGTCACAGAATGGCTTCCCTTTGTTTTCATCCCCAGAAAACACTGTCTAAAGCTTTGTTGCTGATATCCCCTAATCCACAATTGTCTTTTGCTCTTAAAGTCTTATTGTACCTGTCTTAATCTTTTAAAGAATAGATATGTTCTAGATAGATGAATAGGGCCAGCCACATGTCTAACCATCTCTCCTCATCCTCCTTTCTTCTTTTCACTGCCTTGAACTGTTTTCCATTCAGGTGGGAAAAAAACAAGACCTGCCTTAGCTTTTGCCATTCTGCTGAGGCTGCTGTACTTGGAGCTCTGAGGGCTTGTCTGTTGCCTGGGATGTGTGAACGGGGAACTGGAGAATTAGGCTCCTTCCCTCTAATGCCTGGCTCTCTGCCGGGTTGTATACACAGTGCTCAATTTTGAAGGTCAGAAGTTCCTCTTCACTTCCTTTACTAAAACAGACTTTATGCATCACTCCCTATCAAAGCAACAGCCTCTCTTCCCCAGGGATTAAAGCTCTGGGTCTGCTAGGGAGAAGGGCATGTACATAGGACAAACAAGACAACACAGGAAAGCTCAAACAAACAAACAAAAAACAAAAACCTTGCTTCTGTTTTTCAGAAAAAGAACTCCCTCTTACAAGCACACACAAGCAGACTCTTACCCCAACCTTCTAAGTCCTCTGTCATCATTGGAACCAACACAGAAACCTTGAAAATGGTTACCCAGAAAAAGCTTTGAGTCTTTTAGGGGTACAACAGGAATTTCTGGTTAACAGTGTCCCAAGAGGTACAGAAGGCTTCCATGGAAGCAAACCCTGGTCAGAACAAGCTTCTCTTCTCAGAGAAAGGCATCTTTGACCCTGATCACAGTCAACTCAGCTGCCAGTCTGTGTTTGGTTTGTTTTGGGACGTCTTGCCTGGGCTGAGAGCCAGACTCTGCCTTGCCCAGGTCCTGCCCCTCTGCCTGGGTCTTTTCCCTCCATTTTGCATCTTCTCCCAAAAGCATCCTTTGGTGATATTTGTTTTCTTGCTCATTTTCAGATCTGGCTCCCTTTACCTAGTCCAGGGTGGATTAATTAGTGAGGACTTTTGCACATCGTGGCCAGCCAGAGGCTTTCTCTAGAGTGCTGCCAATGGTTCCATTTTAACACAAGCCGTCTTGACTCATCCACATTCTGAGCACTGTCTGGAATGTTATAACCAACTCTGGCTAAGTGACAAGGGAATGAGGCAGTGATTGTCAGCTGTACTGTTCAGAATTAGACAGCCCTGAAGTCAAGCATTTGTTTTTTTAAATATAACTTTTTATCTGGGAAGCTATGAATTGGGCAAGGCAGGTGGCCTACATGGGTTGTGGGGGAGAGTAGCGGTATAGTGAACATGTTCAAGTGTCCTTTGACTTCATCTAGAGGATTTCATTTATTAAAAAAATCAAGGATATATTTATATATTGCTTATGAAATTAGGAGGTGGTAAATGAGTACGCATGCCTAGAAACAAAAGGTCAAGTTTGTTGATGTTGTTTTTGTCTGGTTGTGACGTGGTCTTGCTACATATATAGTCTTGGCTGGTCTTGAACTCTTTATACATCCTAGGAAGATCTTCAAATCACTAGACAGCTCAGGCTGACCTCTAGGTTGCTGGCCTTGAACTTGTAATCCTCCTGTTTCTGCCTGCCATTTGCTGAGTCGAGGCAGTCACCACCAGGCCTAGTTCTAAAAGATAACAAAATAATAATGATAATAATAGTAAAAGAAACCCATAAAGTCTGTGTCTATGTAAAAATCATTACATACAACTGCCATTCTGTAGTCTGCCAATAATGCATGGCTTTCTGTTTCTGGAATGTTCTATCCCTTGATGCATTGCCATTGTTAACCGTGGGTGCTGACAAAATACTTGGCTGAGTCTACTTTATAGCAAATGGCTTTCTCAGAGATAGCAGAGGAACAATATTCCCAACAAGGAGACTGGTGAAGAAGGAAGTATTGAGTTAAGATAGCAACAGAGGGAGGAGCCATGAACTTTCATGTCCTCTCATGCCTGTCTGCCTGGAAATGAGCAGCAGAGCCTTGGGTGTGGAGCACTCATCTGCTCACTGTGACCTCTTTGCTCCCTGTAATCTGGGCCCACAAGTAGTTGTAGGGAACCCATCTCAGAGTCTTCCTCAAGGGCTCCTAGAATAATGGAAAATAAGAATCGCTGCCAGTCATGGAGGAAATGTGTTCCGGCAGCCAGTTGGAACTCCAACTAGACTTCCACACTGCTCTCCGGCATTCCGCATGCACATGCCTATGGTGAACTGCGCCGGAGTGTACCCAGACAGGGAGTGGGGCGCTCCTCCCCTCCCTTTAAACTGCTGTTCTCTCCATTTGCTTCCGCAGATGCCAACATGATTCTTGTTGCATTAATGTGACTGGGAAAGTGAGAAAATGGGAGCAGCATTAATTAAAAAATAATATGTCACTCAAGATAGTTTGAGCTTGGTTCTCTTAATAGCCACTGCATGCTTTTCTTTTTAATTTACTATTGGCATTTGTTGTTGGTGCAGGGAGGAGGAAATGTCAATGTTGGTAGAAGCAGGGAAGTGAGAGGTGTGAAAGAAGGGGGCCCCAGTGTGTCCATCTTCTGGGCACCCATCAAACAGTCTTTGAAGATACTCCAGGGATTACTAAAGAACCATTGAAAAATAACTGTAGGGTTGGGAGAACATAGTAAAGACCATTAAGACAAGCAATGGCATTCTCCAACCAAGAGAATCAGGAGGGCTCTGGGAAAAAGACCAAGTCCAGGACTGGTATGAGAAACACACACAGGACCTGGAAAGTCCTGTGGCTTGGGGAGGGGGGCACAATTTCAAGGTGCTCAAAAAGCAATCAAGACAGGAATTTAAGAACCTAGATGGATGCGTCGATTGACACACAAGTCAGCTAATGGAGAACTCAAAATGGCCAAAGCTGCAAGAATTTGAAGAAGAAAATGAATAAATGTAATATTAAACAATCCTAAGTATAAATATCCATGAGTTTATACTGCTGTAGATAAATGATCAAACAGGTAAATAAGCACAGAAGGAGAAACAAAGTATGAAATCCTGCAGATGATTTAGGGAGATACATCCCTACTCATTTTGTGTGGGATACACATAGCCACTTCCAAAGAGTACAACATGAAGGAAAGAAAATGGTTAATCTCAGTGGAGAAAACTGTTGACAATACTGTCTTGCTAGGACTGGTCAAGGTCAGCACCATGGTTAATAGCATGTATCCTTTGTACAGGTGGTATTTCATGAGTAGTCATCATCTCAAACTCCCAAACTAGTCTATTAGAAAAATTGTCAGACAAACCCAAATTGTAGAATCTTCTTATTTTTTATTTTTAATTTATTTGTTTAATTTAATTTAAATTAGAAACAAGTTTGCTTCACATGTCCATCCTAGCTCCCTATCCCTCACCTCCTCTCCTGCCCCCCTTCAACCTCCCCAAACCCCTTCCCCAATTCCCACTCCACTCTCCAAGGAGGGTGAGGCCCTTCTTGGGATCTCGAAAGTCTGTCATATGATCTGGGGCAGGGCCTAGGCCTTCCCCCTTGTGTCGAGCAGAGACAGCATCCCTCCTCGTGGAATGGGCTCCCAAAGTCCATCTGCATGACAGGGCTAAACGCTGATTTATTGCCTGAGGCCCCAAAGGCAAATTGTAGAATCTTTTACAAAACACCAGAGCAGTGCTCTTCAAATCTGTTGAGATTTCTTGTTAGGTTAGACTCCAGAGCAGCGGTCTGGTTCTCAGCCTGTGGGTTTGCAACACTTCTGGAGGTAGAATGACCATTTCACAGCGGTCACATATCAGATATTTACATTATGATTCATAAAAGTAGTGAATTAAAATTATGAAGTATTTTATGGTTAGGAACTATATTGAAGGATCACAGCATTAGAAAGGCTGAGAACTACTGCTCTAGAGGAACCTAAGCTAAACAAAAATGGAAGTCTGAATGGGATTTTGAAGTGGAAAAGAGGCATTGGGGAGAATATAATATATCAGAATGAAGAATGGACTATAGTTGATGTGCCACCTTTGGTTTTTGCCCCTGTGAACAGCAACCAGTGTGTGAAATTGGATTGGGGTTGCAAAAATGACCCTTGACAATGGTTATCAGAGCCCAAGAATTCACAGTCACCTCCACAACCACCCTTTTCACTGTAAAACCTTATAATGGTCACAGCACTTCTTTTAAAATGCGATGCTCACCAACACTTGTAATTTCCAGTGGTTTCATTTAGAAATAAGAGCAGTGTTTTCAGCTATCTAATTCATTTCTATAGCCTTATTGTCAGAGTAGAGTAACTGAGCTAAGGAAACAAATTTGGGAATAGATCCATGAAGTTGACATATGCATTATTTAAAGTCTCCAAAAATCCAGGCCTTTCACGTGTGTCCTAAGTCATGGGACTGTATCTTTCCTTGACTCTCCATAGGAATGAAGATTTCCTTATGTAGCATTAAGCTGATGAAGTTATTTTCACTCAATGACACATACTTTTAAGAGGATGTCCTAAAAAACTCAGTTCTTAGCTGGAGGCTGCCTTATGTTTCACTTGCTGTCTCTAGTGTGGTCCTCTGTGACCCCTCATTTCCTAATCAAAATCACAGTTTCCAAATTAAGTAAGGAAAGGGTTTTGTTTTCTCAAACAGATCTAATGGGTGAGCAGACCTGAAGCTTGCTTCCCAAAGCTGCCACCTCTCTATTTGTTGTGTTAACCAATTAAAAGGTGTTACTCTCTTGGTAATAAAGTAGGGCCTGGTTCCTTGGGCTTATTGTTTAATTTGCTAGCTCCAATCACTTGGGTCTTGGGTTCCAGCATCATTTGTGGGTCTCTACTGGGGTCACAACCATTACAGCTGAAGTGAAAATCTTGAACTATTTATTCCTTATTCAGAGTCGGCTGTCAGTAGGGCTAGTAACAAAGTCGCTGCCATATAGGGATAATTGCAGGAACCTCTTAGAACAGTTGTTCTCCACAGGGCAGCTGTTTGCACAAGGACTGTGCACTTGGTGATGTTTATACACCAGAAGAGAGCAGTGTGTCCAGATAGGAACAGAGAAGCAGGACTATAATTGTATTTGTCCAAATGTCTGGATAATTAATTTAATAATGTGGATAACTGCCACATTGCTTCCATTCCCTCACTATTTGTATACAAAGCTAATGAGGAAAAGGAGGATATTTTAATGTCATGGAGGAGGACGTGTACTGTGTTTCTAAAATTGCATGTCTCTCGCTGCCAGAACTGGTTTGGTTTGACTTTTGACCCTGCCCTTCTGCTTTGATGGAATTGAGAGATTCGACAGAATGAGAAAAAGCTAACATTTTATTGGACTTTGAGTTTCCAACTTGATTTTACATTAGGATACCATTTGATCTGCACAAGCCAGGGCTTCTGCACAAATCGGTTTCTCTCTGTATTAAGATTTGTTTTAGCTCACAGTTTACTCCATCATGGTGGGGAGAGTACAATGGATCTGTGGGGGTCTATCACAGATAAGAAAGCAAAGAGTTTACTCTGAAAGGTCCACCCCCAATGACATACTTCTGTTAGCTAGGCCACACCCAGTAGGTTCTTCAACCTTCTAAAACACCACCACCTGGACCAAGTCTTCAAACACATGAGCTTGCGGGTGACAATTCATAGTCAATCTCTCTATTTGCAGCAAGGAAACTTAGTCCTGGAGTGTTCCAGAGTAGCCATGTAAACCATAGCTTTGAGGAATGTAGATCTGATTCTATTTCTGAAGAGTTTTGTGCTGCCTACCTGCCTGCCTTCCTGCCCCCCCTCACTCTGTGTGTGTGTGTGTGTGTGTGTGTGTGTGTGTTTGTACCCTGCATAGAACAACTCAAGAAAAGAAGGATTTATTTTGGTTTACAGTCTATCACAGAGGGAAAGGTATGACAGCAGGAATTAGCTAGCCACATTGCATTCATAGTCAGAAAGCAGAGTGGAAGCAGAGCTCTGAATGCATGGAATAGGAACCACCCATTATGAATGGGTCTTTCCACCTGAACTAAGACAATCGAGATAACTCCACAGATATGTTCAAAGCCCCTCTCAGGAATTCTAGATTGTCAAGCCGATACTAATCTCAGATTGAATATACATATATATTCTTTGATGAGGGTTTGAATTCACTGCTTGGCTGGTATCCTAAACATGGACACATGCACAATGCAGTCTTTGCTGTTTTACCACTAGCCCTATGTTAGGAAGTACTGTCTAACAGTGTTCAATTTCCCCCAAAACAATAATAGCACAGGAAGGAGTGAGATTATGAGATGGGACATTGAAAACAAAGAAATAGGAATTAAGACCAGGCCAGTTATTCCTTTGCCAAATTTTCTTTCTTCCGTTTTTCTTTAAAGACTTTGTATATTGTCTTAAAAGCATCCAGGGAGAATATATGCAAAATTGGAAACATGTGGTTAGAAAAAAAATTCAGATGCTATCAGGCCACACAAAAAAAGGACCAACAGTGTAACGACAAAAATCAGGAACAGTCAACTAGGCACTTTCAATCATGGCACTATGCAAGCAGCCTATCATGGGTATTTGTTGCATCCACAATCTGAAGGTGGGAGGCCTTCAGAAAGGTTTGGGGTGGAAACGATGTAGAGAAATGTATGTGTGGCCAGCCAATCCAACCAGAAAGCAGAGGCCATATGGACCAGGTTTTCCTGACACTTGAATTTGTTCAGCACTGCAGCTGCACCTCCAGTTACTTCTATATGCAAGAAGCAGAGAAGCCATGGCTTACAAACTAGTATCTTCTGTGCCCAGAGTTTGCAAGGCATTCCATAGCCAGGGTCATTGTTGCTGCAACTTGACCCAATGACAGTGCCTTGCCCTGCTTGTCAGATCTTGTAGATCTCCCTATTCCCTGAAGCTAGATGGATGGACATTGAATCATCTTTCCTGCTCTGAGAAGTTCCTGTCTGCTCAGTTTAATTCCCTGCCCTGCCTTGACCTCTTTCCTCAGTGTAAACTGTCTGGGCTGACTGCCTGGTTCCAAATGAGTCTTCTGCTTCATTTCCACGGGTGCTTTCACTGACTTTTGCCCACTCTAAGTGGCCTGAGCATAACTCCAGTGTTTCATGTCTCAGAATTATCCGGGGCTCAGTCTCTCACGTTGATCTGTGACTTCTTACAACCCTGCAGCTGTCTCTGTTACCACACTAATATGGGCACAACCTTCTCCTCTAAACCTTAGTATTCTTGCTAGTAGATGAATCTTGCTGGTAGAGGGTTTGCAGGAAATTCATCTGCTGTCCCCAAGACATGTCTGCAGGCAATAGAGCTGTACCAGGGACTGGAGAATGAACAGGACTGTAAAATGGGCTCGGACTTATAAAAATCAGTTAGATCCTCAAGAGTGTGTGTGTGTGTGTGTGTGTGTTTGTTTGTTTTGGTCCTCAGGCCATCCTTCAGTTCCCCTGCCAAGCATTCTTACAGGAGACATCCCTCTTTTAATTGGCACCTGGTTCTTACAAACCCCCCCTCAACACCACAATGCTGTTATTCAGTGTCTTGATCAAGGACTCGAATGTCAGCCTAGACATCTGTCCACTGAAATAATTCCAGGATCCAATTAGCAATTTTGAAATCTGATGCTAGGTAACAATAACAAAATTGGTCCTTTTCAGCCCAGTGACCTCGGTTCTTTTAATGATGGTACTTGCCTATTGAGTGATTCACCCTTTCTTGGCACTGAACCAACAGATGGTCCAGTGAACTGGTGTCTACTTCCTGACAGAGAATCAGGAATTGCTGTTGATTCATTTGACTATATTAATGGCAAGTTTGTGCCTAGCCAGTAGGATTAGATCAGTGGGTGAATTCTAATTACAAGCTCATTTTTTTTCTCTTCAAAGGACATTAAAGCACATTTTTAAAAGGCATGCACCTTTTCCACTAAAAATGCTTCTTTGTAGGGTATCTTTTACAGTTTTCAGAAATGGAGCTCAAGGTGTGCTGAATGACAATAGAGATAAACACACACACTAGAGGTGGGACATGACTGATGTGAATCTTGGGCCAAGAAAATGTCTCACTTATGTATAATGCACTTATAACAGGGCTCTTATTTTTATGAGTAAATACATGGTGGTTTTGAATGAAGTCTCAATAAATTCCAACCAGAGGGCAAGTATGACAGCAAGGTGCAGAGTCCACCCAGGCATATCTGGGGGTGGTAGCATGGAATTTTTCCCAGCATTCTTTTGGCACACTCTTTGTTACTCCCTTCACAGGAAGAGCCAATACCTATGTATTAGACCATTCATTCTGTTTCTAGTACATCTCATGAGGTGGTCTGATTCTTCAAAGGTGTCTTTCTCATTGTGAAGTTTGTGAACTAATGTGGAGAGTTCATGTTCTATGGCGCTATTGGGCATTCATCCAGGAGGAAAGACATTTCTAATCTGCCCTCAGAAGAGACTCTTCTGAAATGTAGTAGGATGAAGGAGGGTGGCTTCATGAAGGTGGGTACCAGGTTACAGATTAGAAAGTATAATCTACTTTTGTGTGTTTTTCAGGGTCTATCTAGTGACTAATACATATCAGTGAGTGGTTAAATATTTAAACGATGACTGAATAAATGATAAAAATAAATAATGAACCCAGATGTGAGTTAATCCCTTGCCAAACAAGCCATAAGGATAATTTGAGATCATCCTTGCTGCCATGTGACCTGAGGAGAGCCTGCATTCATTACCCTTAGAAGCTGTCAACCCCTTGAACCATGAACAAACACATTTCAGTTTGTTTTTGTTTTGTTTCTGAGACAGGGTTCTCTGTGTAGCCCTGCCTGTCCTGGAACTCACTCTGTAGTCCAGGCTCAGAGATTTGCCTGCCTCTGCAAGTCATGATGTCAGTTCCAGATTCAAAAGAGAACAAATAGACTCTTTTTTTTTTTTGAGAAATCGAATGAAATGTGTTTCCCTCTAACTCATTTCAAAGATGCTTGCCCCACATACTCTGTAACTGCTTTCTCTGTGGCCATGAACGACTCCATCTTTAGCACCTCTAAGATAGAAAACTTAACAATGGTTTGGACTACCCTAATCTCAGTTGTATTATACATAAGACTCAGGGTAGCTTCTGGCTCCTCTAGTTGTCTGCAAGCATAGTGTCAATGGCAAATGCCACCACCACACCTGGGCCCGTGCTCTGTCATGCTTGGTAGAGGAGGACAGTTGCTGATCCCTAACCAATGTTCTAAGCTAGTAATTATCTGGATCCCCCAAATTTGTCTCCTTGGGGTGTTCTATTAGAAATGAATACTATGCTCCTGATATTTTTCAAAAATCGTGGCTGAGACTGATGTGATTCTTGGACACTGTGTCTGGTAAGTGCAACTTATTCTCTGGAATAGTCCATAGACTCCCCCATACTTTAGTATACACTCATGTGGATTTTACCATCAAGACTAAGTTTATCTGTATCTGTTCCTTCCCTGTAGTTGCTCCCAGTGAAGTACAGTCTTAGCCTGAGTCTACCTGTACATCCCATGGCACTGGCTGTGAAAGGACCCTCACTAACCATCATATCTCCCACATACTGACTTGACATGCTCCTTCTATCCACAGCTGTAGTGCTTGCTTGTAGAACAGAGGGTATATCTGGTCACTCATGGGAAGTCCATGCTACTTCTTCCAGCTTGAACTCAAATTGATGAACTGTGAGGCTGTGTTAGGAAAGACCCTTTGGGTTGCAAAACAAAAACCTAGTGAAAAGAAGCTAAGTAAAACAAGGATGTATTAAAATACAGAGTAGTTAAGCTGGTTAACAGGCTAACGGTGACGGCACTTGCCACCAAGTCTGATGACTTGAATTTGATCCCCATGAGCCACACAGTGGAAACACCAATGCCCCAACGCTATCCTTTGCCTTCTGCAGGCATGCTGTGGTGCATGTACACACACTTAAAAAGTACAGCTGTAGGCAGACAGAAGATGATGCTATACCCAAGACTCAGATGGTGCTAACAGGGCCATGTTTCTCTGCATCTTAGGCTGCCCCCAGGCCAGCTCCTTTCTTTTGCTTCCTGTAAGGACACCAGTAGCCACAAGACATTTTAGGGGAAAGCGTGAGGTCCTTCCCTGCCTTGCTCTTACAAATCCTGTTACTCATCTCACTGGGTGAGTTTTTGTCACCAACTCACTTTGAATATCCAGGTTGATTAACATGCGTTTTGCTTCAGTGTGGGCCACACAAAACCCCACACAGATCCCTTGGAATGAGAGTGGGGGAAAGCAAGCCTCTAGAGTAAAAACAAGGGACAATGCTATCCCGAAACATCATACTTCACAAGAAGTTCCCTAAATGCACACAATTCTCGAGTAATGGGCTTGAAATTTTCCAAATGGGCTAAAGTGTGTATGTAGTATTTTGTATGAATGTAAAAATGTCCTCCGAATATGAAGACCACTTTAAACTACAAGCTTGGAGTGAACCAATAAATTGATTTGCCTATCAGCAAAATCTAATGTACTGTAATTTTCTGACTGTTAGACTGTTTTAACATCAGAAGTGGTGGCCTTAGGAGGTCTATTCTACTGTTTATAGCAGCACTATTTGTAATAGCCAGAACCTGGAAGCAACCTAGATGCCCCTCAACTGAGGAGTGGATAGAGAAAATGTGGTACATTTACACAATGGAGTACTACTCAGCTGAAAAACACAATGGAATCTTGAAATTTGCAGGCAAATGGATGGCACTGGAAGAAACCATCCTGAGTGAGGTAACACGGTCACAAAAAGACAAACATGGTATGTACTCACTCATATATGGATTTTGGACATGGATCAGGGGATGCCAACCTACAATCCCATTGCCAGAGAGTCTGGAAAATAGGAGGGTTGCTAAGAGAGACATGCATGGCACCCCAGAGAAGGTGGAATTAGGTAAGATCTCCTGAGCAGATTGGGAGCATGGGGGGGGGAAGGATAGGGAGCCAGGAAAAAGAGAGGGGGAGAAGAGGAGGGGAGAAGAGGACATGGGGGAGCAGGAAGGTTGAGTTGGGGGAAGAACAGAGGAAAGCAGAATGAGAGATACCATAATAGAGGGAGTCATTCTAGGTTTGAGGGGATTTATGGCACTAGTGAGATTTCCAGAGATCTACAAGGATGACACTAACTGACAAACTAAGCAATAGTAGAGAGACTACCTTTAATGCCCTTCCCTGATAATGATTTTGATGACGATCTTATATACCATCCTAGAACCTCCATCCAGTGACAGACAGAAGCAGAGGTAGACAACCACAGCTAAACACTGAACTGAACTCCTGGAACCCAGTGACAGAGAGGGAGGAGTGATGAGCAAAGGGGTCAAGACTGGGCTGGTGAAACTCAGGGAAACAGCTGACCTGAACAAGGGGGAGATCTTGGACCCCAGACTGATGGCTGAGAGACCAGCATGGGACTGATCCAGATCCCCTGAATGTGGGTGTCAGTGAGGAGGCCAAGGCAATCTATGGGGCTTTGGGTAGTAGATCAGTATATATCCCTGGCATACAAATGGACTTTGGGTGCCCATCCCACAATGAGGGATGCTCTCTCAATCTGGACACTTGGGGGGAGGGCTTAAGCCCTCCCAGGAATGAAATGACAGACCCTAGAGATCCCCCATGGAGGGCCTTACCATCCCTGGGAAACAGAGTGGGGATTTGGTGGGGGGCTGTGAGGGGGCTGGGGGAGCTGGGGGCAAGTGGGCATGGAGGGGAGGGAGAGGGACCTGGGACTGAAATGTGAAGCAAGCTTGTTTCTAATTTAAATATATATTAAAAAAGAAAACAAAAAATAATGGCAAAATGCAATTCATATATTAGGAATGTTATTGGCTACATTTAAAAGGAAGTCCACACTCAAATAGGCTTTGGAAAAAAAAAAGAATTTACCTCACATTACTAGGAGACCAGAAAGGGCTCTGGGCATAAGTCTGTGGGCAGCTCCATCCTTTCACCCATCACTTTTACAGCATCAGCCAGGGTGAACTAGGATATACTAAGTCAACAGACTTCAATTCTAGAGGCTTTCAAAAAGCAAAAGGATGTATTTTATTATTCATGCTTTCTCTGCTGAGATCAATTAAGGACCCTGTGTAGATGACTTTCTTTTCTGGTGCCAGCCCCAAATAATAACATGGATACTTCTTATCAATTATCGAAGCTTGGCCTTTAGCTTAGGCTTGTCTAAACCTAAGGCTTATAAGGCTTAGCTCTTACAACTTGATTAACCCATTTCTATTAATCTATGTTCTATCACGTGGTGTTGCTTCTCTTCCATCTTGTACCTCCTGCTTTCCCTCCATGTCTCCTGGCTTCTCCTGCATGCCTAGATTCCTTCTCTCCCTGGAAATCCCACCTATACCTCCTGCCTACTTATTGGCCATTAAACTTTAATTACACCAGTCACAGCAACAGATTTCACACAGTGTACAAATATTCCACATTTCTCCATGTTTGATAAATAATCACTGTCATGAAAAGCCTTATGTTAATAAAACATTTTAAATGCCACATTATTTAGGCCTTTTAAGTATTTGAAGATCATTTATCTATTTAGAATATATCTCTGTTTGACCTTGGAAACATACCTACCATGGCTATATGTTTTGTTATAGATGACTAACTACTAACCTTTATTTATTTATTATCCTAAATAGTTTTCAAGGACTAGAATTTTATATTACATTTTTAAATGAGCTGCATAGGTAGAATACCTTAAACAAGAGTAGAAACATATATACAGTATAACAAAATAACCTTAAATTTGTGTCAATATATACAAATCTATACCAATGTAAAATATTTAAGACTAATAGTTGTTTTTTAGTTTAAAAGTAGATTCAATAATCTACCATTTTATCCTATTATTTCTATACTATATACCTCCCTTTTCCCTTCAGAAAGAGATTCCTGAATCTAATCTCCTTTGCTCAGTGTTTTCTCTGACTGTGACCAACAACAACTTGTGACCAACCCCGTTAAATGCTGACAAACATCCACAACCCACCAAATGACCAAAAACCACCTACCCCATCTCTTGGGAATGTGAGTGTCCTGTTCTCTAGACTGCATCCTGTTGTCTAGGGGTGATAGCATCTTTAGGGCACCCTAAAAATTGGGATAATGGTCAAGTCCTGGGAGAGCTACCTGTATTTTTTTTTTGTTTAGTCTCTGTGTGAATGGAAAATATAGAGCTTATCTGGAATCTTGACTGTGAGACTGGACCATTTCAACTAGTATCTTTGAAGCTGTCCTGGATGCAGAATTTTGAGGAAACTGTAACAGAGGCATTCTGAGAGGCTGGACCACCTGGGCTATTTGACTTCATTGGTGTCTGGTCCTTTTTTTTTCTGAAAACACATACACTTCTAAAGGTAGCATATTATGGTCACATTAACACAAGTATGGAATGTGCAGCGTGCACAAGTCAATTAAGGATGATTTTTTTGTTTTATATTGGAACAGGTAAAAGGCATCTGTGAGCTTCATAAGTGTTTGTACCAACCAGACTTCTATCCATGCCATATAAAAGGATGACATGTAATAATAAGGACTCTGTAGCCAATAAGATTTATCATGTCTCTCTTAGCCCCAGAGCAGTTGTGTTCCTATAGTAAAGTGAGCAGCATATTGTCATCTTTCCTGTAATCTTTTTTGGTTTCTTTTTTCATGTTTGTAGCCAAGATTTTCAGGTCTCCCATGATCAAATCTAATCTCTATTAATTTTGAAGAGAACCATAACCCGCTGTTTCCTGTGGAAACAAAGGCAGAACCTCTCCCCCAATGCAACACAATTCCTGACAGGTGTCTCAGACCAATTGGAACACACCTTTTAGAAATAAGGGTTGGTGCACTTTCCCCAAAGCCTTAGGTCTTTGGAAAGTCGGTGTAGGTTTGGAGAAATACTATTCTTCTCTGGAACTTTTAAAAGGGTTAAATACACAAATAAAGGATGTTTCAATACTGCCAAGGATCTAATGTTGAAACAAAAAATAAAAATGGGGTAGGGTCAGGGGGAAGCATGATGGAGTGTAAGTCACCTGGTCAACCCTAAGAATGGGCAGGAGAGGAATCAGTAACAATAGAGTGTATCAAATCAAAGGTCGAAATAAATAACTTTGCATGTTCTAGCCTACCTAAATACGATTTCTATGAGTCTGTTGATGTCACGATTTGGCAGCACAGGAAATGACAACACATCTGCCCCTATGAGGGGAAGGTTGACTTGAGAAACTTAGTCAACGAACCATTATCCTGTTTGAGTCTCTCATGGGAACATCTTAATCTTCTGCCTATTTCTGAGGGAGGGGCCGGATATACAGATGGAAATTCTAGACAAATGAAGGAGATGGGAGAACTAAAAGACAAGAAGAGATTGGCAAGATTGGCTTAGAAATCACACATAGTACTCAGCGCAGGGTTGTTTTCTTCAAACGTTTTCCTGACTACCAACTATGTGTGCCTATTTTCTTCTCCTGAGCTTTCTGTTCTTGCCCTGGTGGGGTGGGGGCAGCCACAGGTGGACCTCTCAGAGACACTTCAACACGACCACTGCTATCTTGAGCTTGCTCTTCTGAATAAGAATATCACCTCCATTGTAGGCATCTCCTCCCTTATGTCTGCTTCACAGCTCCATCATTTTGCACCTAGATTAGGAGCACAGCTTCTAAATTGCTTTCCTGTGTTTGGTTCAGTCAGTGTTCCCTCTTCCAGTAGACTTGAAGATATAAAAAAAAAGCTATAAATTTGATGGCATCTTCCCCTATTAACTCCCCCCCCCAAGCTGTCCTTATTTAAAAGCTCCACTAAGGGTTTGGCAACTCTCTATGCCTAGGTCACCCACCCACACTAATTCATTTCTTCCAGGTTCCCTGTTTCCTCTGCTGAAAGCATCCTTGCCCTCTTGTTTATTTTTCTTACTCTTAATCATTCTTTACCATGCTTTTCAAGACTACCTTGAAAACTGAATTTGACCCTCACTGCTGCTCTCCTGGGCTATGCTAGGAGCCTGTACCCTCCTCTTGGAATAGGCTGTGCTCATCTCTGTTGTGGACACAAGCATGCCTTGCAGAAATCATTTGGCTGTCTCCTCTGTAAACCTCTTAAAGAAGGGGCGATGTTATTTGTTCCTTATCTTAGCACTTACCAGTGGGCACAGCAAGATTGGCACTAACAGTGATTGTTAGCAGAACCAAGAGATGGAGCTGAGGAAACAGGGAGTGCCAAGGAAGAAGAAGAAGAAGAAGAAGAAGAAGAAGAAGAAGAAGAAGAAGAAGAAGAAGAAGAAGAAGAAGAAGAAGAAGAAGAAGAAGAAGAAGAAGGGACTGAGAAAGAGTAGCACATGGGGAATTTCTTGAAGAGTCGGCCAGAGTGAGTGACTTTCTCTCTCTACCCATCCCATGGTCAAAATGTCCCTCTGTGTCTTGGAATCTGGGTTTCAGCTCCAATGCAAGCCATCCATTTACTGCCAGCTCTTCCCGAAGGCTGACCTTTTGTTTGAATCACCCCCTGAGTAGGACCGAGTAGTCTAATTCAGGGAAATCTCTGTTGCCATCGTTCTGACCGACTGTCCCTGCCTTCCCTCAGAGTACTCAGGAAGCACGGGCAGAAGCTTGGCCGGCTGTTGCTCATCTTCTCAGTCCCCCCCCCCCAACAAGGACACATACCAAACTAAGACTCTGCCTCCCTCTTGGGGTGGCCGCACTGCTGCTTTCTTTCAGTCAACCTGATCATGAGGGGATGCTGTGATTTTCATCATCTCCCCTAGCAGCAACAATAAGAATTTCAGCATAGGGACACAGGAGTTTCCAAAACGCATCTTTAAAACCCAGGTGGTTTTATTTTTATTTGTTTACTTTTAAACTCAATCTCGATGCTGGAAAAAAAAAAGTTGAGAAAGAGGGACTTCTAGGTGTCACCCAGAGCTGTAGTTACCACATACCTACATGAGAGATGGAGAAAAGAACCTAGGTTCAGGGCACTTGGTGGCCCAAGAGCCACTTGACTCCTGGCCTCAGTGTAGGAACCTGTAGCAATGGGTTTGACCTCTTATCTTGGCTGCTAGCATCGCCACTAGGGAGAGGCAGAGGCTTGAAGAAACCCCAACTCGCTGTCTGGGAGCGCGCAAAGACCAGACTAAGGTAAGAGGAGGGGTGGGTGGTACTCGACTAGGAGGGCTGGAAGGGCAATGTCAGAGGACATCTGACCCTGCTGGCCGCCAGCTCCAGAGAGCTCACTCTGGTCTTGCTTCGGGGTATTAGAAGTACGGAGTAAGGGAATCTCCCTCTTTGCGGTGTTGGTTCGGGCTTTGGTGATGCGGAGCTTCGAGAGAGGGGGAAGAGGCAAAGAGGAGTCCTGCCGTCCCCCACCCGGGCGCCCAGGCGTGGAAACGTGGGCGGCGGCGAGCGGCTGGCCTCCCTCCCCTCCCTCCCCGCGCGGCGCTCCCGCGTGTGCTGCTGTGTGAGTGCTTGTGTCTCCCTCTCGCCTATCGCACACGCTCCGGCACTAGTGCAGGCGGCTCCCGGCTCCGCTTGTTCGCTCGCTTGCTCCGGCCGCTTCGCTCCCGCTTAGCCGCCGCCGCTGCAGTCGCAGCCGGGTACGGTGAGTGACTGAGGTGCAGCCACCGCGCTCCCCGACTGCCCGCCAGACCCCAGCCTCAGCAGACTACACCGCACCGGGCCGTTCGTCCGGGTGCCTCCCGCAGGGGCTCTGCGTGCACCCTCGGGCCACCGTCCCAGCCAGGACGCACTCCTCGAGGGCTGCGCACTCCTTCCCCTCCCGGCCGTCCGCTGCTCTCCGCACCCCGTGACCGCTGCCCCGTCTTGTCCCGCAGGACCTGCCCGGACGGGACCACGCCGCCGCCGCCGCCACCGGGAACAGCGCTTCGGGGCCGGCCTGAACCGAGCCGCGCGGGGCCGCCGCTGCCGCGGGCGGGGGATGGGGATGTCCGCCAGGCGCGCGGAACCCGCAGGGGGAGCGCGGAGCCGGCGCGCAGCCTGAGAGCCCCGCGCAGCCTGCGCCCCGCTGCTCCGTGCGCTCCCGCCGCCACCCGCGCCTCGATGGCGCCATCGCCCCGCCGCTGACCGGCCCGTGTCGCTCGCTCAGCCAGCCCGCGCTGTCGCCCTCGGAGTCCCGCCAGCCGCTGGGGCAGCGGCCTGCAGCCCGCGTCTGCCCGCGCCCTCCCACCCGGCCTCGCCATGGCGCTGCGCCGCCTCCTACTACCGCCTCTGCTGCTGTCGCTGCTGCTGTCGCTCTCGTCCCTGCACCTGCCGCCTGGCGCTGACGCCGCCCGCGGCCGCGCGGCTAACCGGACCCTAGGAGCCGGAGCCGTCGGGGGTCGACGTTCCGGAGGCGCCCTAGCCCGCGGCGGCCGCGAGCTGAACAGCACCGCCCGGGCGTCAGGCGTCCCGGAGGCGGGCAGCCGGCGGGGACAGTCCGCGGCGGCGGCGGCAGCAGCATCGGCCAGCGCGACCGTCACTTACGAGACGTGCTGGGGCTACTACGACGTGAGCGGCCAGTACGACAAGGAATTCGAATGTAACAACAGCGAGAGCGGCTACCTGTACTGCTGCGGCACCTGCTACTATCGCTTCTGCTGCAAGAAGCGCCACGAGAAGCTGGACCAGCGCCAGTGTACCAACTACCAAAGCCCAGTATGGGTGCAGACGCCCAGCACCAAGGTGGTGTCGCCGGGACCCGAGAACAAGTACGACCCGGAGAAGGATAAGACCAACTTCACCGTCTACATCACCTGCGGGGTGATCGCCTTCGTCATCGTAGCGGGCGTCTTCGCCAAGGTCTCCTATGACAAGGCCCACCGCCCGCCGCGAGAGATGAACATCCACAGGTGAGAGGCGCTGCTTGGTGCCTGCCTTGGGTCCCCGGTCCTTGCCCCTCTTCACATACCGCCCCCCCCAGTCCTTTTCATGCACACCTCTTCTATCCTTTTAAGTCACTTCCACAGTCGCTTCTTATAAGAGCAATACATCTTGTGGCTCTCCTGCATTCCGTAGGAAGCATATAGGCGAATGTGAGAGGGATTTGCAACACAAAGTACGAATCAATGGAGTTCGTGATGTTCAATGTAGAATTTGACCAATTTTCCACTCCCCAGGCTCTCCTTTTCGTGGTGTGTGGCCACTTTAGTATGGGTTGCACCACGCTTAGGTGTTTGTTTGTTTGAGCTCGAGTGCCACCTTAATATAAAGAACTGAGCAGTGTGAGCACGTCACTGAAAGGAAGAGCAAGTGTGCTAGCTTAAGCCTGGGTGTTCCCATGGGTTAAGAGCGGGATGATATGGAAAGAGTAGCTGCCTCTCCTGGGAAGAAGGATCCATCCCCATGTCGTGTTGATCAAGGGCAGGCGGTATGTATGTCTTCCAGTGGTGTGCTTATGTTTCCTGCTGAGGCTGGAGGACTTGGTCCTCCAAGGCAGGCCTCTCTGAGTTAACACTTTGGATGGTGTTCAGCCCCGTTGGGCATCTTTTACTGTACGCATGATAAAGACAGTGGGGACTGTCCGCTTTAGAAATCTATAACAGTTCAAAACACCACACTCCACAGCTCCACTCGGATTGCTTCCCACCCCTGTCTCTGGTTCCCGGGGAGATCACTGGAAAGTCAAAGCCACAGCAGGAACCCAGTCTCTCCTTTAGGGATTGTGCAGGCAGAGGATGCAAAGTCAGCTATGCATCCAGTGTCCCCATGAAGATGAATGGTTGGATGTGGCTTCAATGAAAACCCTGCCCCAGGAAACACTTCCATTTCTGGCACACAGAGTGGGCACTGGCCTAGTTCCCAGGCCCAGCCCCCAGTCCACTGCGTGTGTGTTGACCCCACCGAGCCCTGCCTGGCACATACACTTTGCTTATTATCCTCAAGACTTGAGAATCTCCTCCTTTCACTGCTCTGAACATTAATCACCCCGACCTTGCTGAAAAGAGGAAGGCAGGTAGAAATTTCTAGGCATGGTGAAGGATCTCATTCTGCCCTCCCCCTCAATGATGTGGGTGTGAGAAGATGATATTCCCTGTCAGGTTTTATTGACTCAAATCCACTAAATACAGACATTTCACACTCAACTACTAGACATGGGTTGACTGTAGAGGGAGCACCCACTTTTAACCCCTCATTTCCCGAGCTGGCTACTCTTCCTCTAGCTGCTCTCAGCATCCCATTGGACTTGAACTAGCAATGTGAGCAATGAATGGCCTGTGGTCTCCATGCTTCAGTATGCAGACAGTGGTCACTGTGAACAAAATAAGAACAAGACACTACCACTTCCAAGGGGTTCATTTGGTCTGACAGTGAATTCTCTCTTGGCTCAGCTTGGAACTCAAAGAAGGAATTGCTCAGGGGCAGGAGCCTTTTTTGAATCAGATGGGCTGTTGTTCATCATCTGTCCCCTCTGACCCAGGACTCAGGGGCTCATTTCCTCTTGCCTCCTCCTATCTCATCAAACCCACCGTGGCTCTTACCTCTTTCTAGTTGATTCTCACAAACCTTTCTTGGGGTGTCTCCCTGTCCGCCCCCCCCCCCGTGCCTTGTGCAGTTCGTTCAACATCACCTGGTTTTGATAAGGTTGTGACCCCAGAGTCTGCGACTGAGCACCCGCGAAAATCGACATTGTCATGTTGCTCCAGGGAAGCCACTGTTCTTGATAATAATCTCTTCTTCTCCACAGACTCCCTCTGTCCCACATTGGGGTGACCACGGCGGCACTCTTGGGGCTCTTTCTGGAGTGGGAGAAGGAGAGAGTGAAGAGTGGGAAAGAGCTGAATTTCAGGCCCCAGACCATTATGTAAATATGTGATGTCTCCCCCGAAAATTCACCTCCTGATTTCATTCAGTTCACAGCACCTCTCTAGCAGCTGCAGCCTCGCTCTCCTGATCAGTGCTTTGGAAACCATCACACTGGTGCTGGGTGGGTAGGGGACAATGCCTATCAGTGTATGTGTAGGGGATGTGGAGGATGGGCTGGAGATCGGAGATGAGTGACACAGCGATGGGCGACACTTAAGAACACTCAAGAGTAACCTTGAGCAGGTCAGGGAAAGTCTTTTTCAGCTCTTGGTAACTGGCAAGATAGCATATCACCTGGACCTCTTCCTTCCAAGTGTGTCAATGGACATGCCCACATCACTCTCACATGGACCTCTGGGTGGATATGGGAAGGAGTTCCTCTTTCTCTGCCTATACCTCAGAAGTCACTGCTTGCCACACCTGGGTGGGGCGTTTGTGTAGTCTGTGTTGTTAGAATGCCAAGGTAGGAGGGAAAGGGGGCAGTGATGGAGGAGATATGTGTTCACACAGTGATGATATTTCCTAGGGAAAGTGGGGAGAAACAAGAATGCTCCCAGTCAGAGGTCAAGTCGGGAGAGTGGATGTTCTTCAGTTCTGTGCTTTTGGAAATAGTGCAGCCAGAATGTGTCTGTACTGAAGGGAGAACAGAGCTGTTGCAGTGTGTGAGCATCCCTGAAGGCAGGCAGACCTGAGTCCCTTCCTTCCCTGGGGCAAGCGTTTCTGAGTCTGAGGCAATTTCAGGGAGAAAAGCCTCATTGCCAAGGGATACTGTGGGAGTTTGAGGAGAGATGGAAGAAGGGATTGGCCATCTGCTCTGCTTTGGTGTTCTCAGGCTAGGCAGCCCTCTGTCTGCTGTACACATGCATATCCCTTATGGCTGGACTTTCTTGCATCTCTGCTTCCCTTGCAGGGAAGAACAGATTTTGCTTTTTGTAGAAGTGATTAGCCCTGGCTAGCAGGATTCTGAGTGAGAAGTAAGGGGAAACAGCCAGCTCTCCGGTGATTCTAAGAGACAAGGCAGTGGAAATGATGCAAACATGGTCATGCTTAGCAAGTTGGGCTCTGGGGAGGAGAAAGCAATGCTGGCTCTGAGTAGGGGTGTGCCACTTTTCCTGGCTGGAACCCCATTTCTATTAGAAGTTACATTCTCCTCTTGCCCTTGCTTTTAGAACTTCTCGGGTTAAGAGTTGGAACTGCAGGCATCCACTGATTGTCATGTTTCTGGAGTGTCTCTGTAGTCCTTACCTGAGGCTGTTTGCCCAGAGAATAGAGGCCCATGTCTTCCAGGAGTATGGGCTCTGCCCAGCATCCAGCCTAGGAGGCTGGCACATCTTGACATTCTATTCTGCCCTTAGCTGTCTCACATCCAAACCTGTTCCTCCTCCTCACCATGAGTTGATTCATTAACGTCACTCTCGGAGATGAGAATCACTCTAAGGAGGAACTGTGTGGCTTCTTTTTTAAATGGCTAATTAACAGATGGGTCAGGAAGCTATTAAGATGCTGTAGACACAGTTGGCGAAGTCAGAGGTGCCTGTATGGGACTGAAAGTATGAAGGAAGGTGGGCAGGGAAGATGATGGGTAAGGGAGGATGCTCAGAGAAGCAGAGCCTGAGTAGACATCATCAGGAGATGCTCAGAGAAGCAGAGTCTGAGTAGACATCATCAGGAGAAGGGGGATGGTATTAGGAGGCAACTCATCTGCAGAGCCCATCTCTCCGCCAACTTTCTTATTTCTAGCATAGGCCAGGGAAAACACTGCCTTGCCCTTTCTCCTTCTAGAAGTTAATTACGAACCAGGAAAGCCCTGCTTCCCTCCCAGGCCAACACCACTGCAATAGGACCACTCCAGAGTTGAGTGAGTAAAGAAATGTTTCTAAGTGCCAGGAGACAAGCAGTCAAATCCTCTCAAACATAATGGGGAGCTGTGGGCTCCCCATTATGAATTGATCTAAGCCAACTAGGCTTGATTTTTAACTCCAAAACCAGAAGTTGGGAAGAAAAGGAGAAGTGATCTTCCCTTGGGCTGATTGCTTTACCTTTCTCATGTTTCCCTTTTTCTCTGAGTTTAAAAGAAGTGCACCTTGGGAAAGCTGGGGAATTGCAGGAACATTATAAGGGTGGGTTAGGGGCAGAACCCCAGGAAGGTAGAAAGAAGACAACATCAATAAGAAAGTGATTGAACAAAAAGTTGATGGTTACTCAGATGGAACAAAGCAACACTGCAGAGCCTTCCTTATTGTTCTTGAATGTATGTGGATACATTGCATGCGAGACCTGCTCACCTTGAGAACGCCAAAATGGTTCAAACTCCAAACACACACTCCCTTAACATATAGCTAACTGGGTTCATTGACAGTCATCTGGGGTCATGCTGCTCACCGTCTTTGTGTTTCTTTTCTGCCCTGCTCCTGAGCTCAGACTTGCACATCTGCCCCCACCCCATCCTGTCTCAGAACACATTCATTTCAAGGAATCTGCTGCTAAGGAACCAAAAATCTACCCACAGTTCTCATCTGCTAAGGCACTTGTAGAAGACAGAGTCTAACTCATTGTTTTCAACTAATTTGAATGAGAGGCTGCACTGGCTGGGGTGTTGGTTCAGATCAATTGTGCAGAAAGCTGTGGTTAAGACACCTGAAAAGCACACTGACTGAAAGAGATCAATTATCCCAGACATACAGGCCGACAAGATCCAGAATAAAAAGCCAGTGATACCAAAAGAACTTCCTCCATTCTGGTTCCACTGGCTGATTTCTCCAGGGCCTGGCAGGATATTGTTTAGGTCTTAATTTTCTACCTCCGTCCCATTGCCAGGGAGAGCCCTACCTGCTGCTGCGTGTTGGAGTTAGTTCCCTGATCTGGGCTATGACAATTGCCAGATTCCTTTGTTCCTGTATCCATTCTGTCCTCTTAAAGTTCTAACCAGCCTGTTCTGGAAACTGTTACCGAATCAAGTGCATTTTACCTTAGAGTTTTTGTCATGTTCCTTGGCAATGTATATTTTTGTGAAATTGCAGAATTATGATTTGACTTAGTGGATGTGCAAGATGTCTCAGGTTGGTGGAGAGGGGGCTGTGATGAGATATACGGTGGGGGGGCTAGGCTACCTTCATTGCGAACACACCTTCTGTGATGATTTTGTCCCTCTTTACTCTGAGAAACTCAAAATCATTATTTTTCCCTGAGTCACATTTATGACCTCATATTTGTACTCCTTTTGTTGGCAGATATTATAGAGGGGAAGAAGGCTAGGAGTAGGGAATTTATCAGCAAACCCTAAAAGGGTTTGAGGCCCTTGGCCTTGAGCCTTTAGTAGGCTTATTTTAAAAGTAATCAGGACAGATTGTTAGCTCTATTCTTTTGTTTTTTTCTACAAGTAAAACCAAAGTCTTACAGAAAGGCAGACTAACATATTCTATTAATTCGCCATCCATTTCAGAATCATGACCTTATTCCGACAGTCAGTTTAAGTCTAATTTTACAAGTGAGGCACTTGAAATCAACAGATCATAGGTCACAATGCCATGCCTCAGCTGCTAGTTGAGTGAGCTTTCGCTGAAAGCCGTGGTGTATATGCCCTAGGCTCTGGCTCAGTCTTGCTTTCTTCATTGAAAGCAGTCTGCTTTGCTTTGTGCTTGATTCTTAGTCATCAGCAAATACCTTTCAGACACTTGGAGATGTGAGTGACAGCCTTCTCCTTTCAGCCTCTTCCCTGTGAGTCTTGCTGGCCTCTGTGTTTCCATCCACCAACATGGTTTCTCATGATAGTCCCTGGTCCTTTTTTTTTTTTTTTTTTTTTTTGCAGTTTCTCTGTGTTCTTTTCTAAAGGGCAATAACCTGATCCAAGCAGAATCCCTATAGTAAAATGTGAGTAATGCTGCAGACTGTTGAAAAAGAAAACTACAGCATATGCCGAAGGAGGGTGGACCGGGGCAAGCAACTGCCGAATAGCAGTGTGGGTAGAGGTATGAAATTAAAAATGTGATTCTGGATGCCTCTGTTCTCATCTGGAGGTGGAGGGACTTGCTGAGACTTCTCACATCATTGAGGTGTGTGTGTGTGTGTGTGTGTGTGTGTGTGTGTGTGTGTGTGTGTGTCCATGTCCATGTCTGGAATCACCCTCAAGGATTGCTCCAGCATATGTAAGATCCCAAAGGCACAATTCCTGGTGGCTGTTGTTCCTTTTCTCAGTGCTGGGTCAAGGGGCTGGATGTGGGAAATGATGGGCCTCGCCATTCTGTGAGATGTATCTGTAGGAAATGACACGTAGCAGCTTTGCATTTTCTAAGCCTGATCCTCTGAAAGAACCCGGGTGTCTGTATATATTGAATTCTCTTCTCAAGCAGTCTCCTTGAGAGGCCACATGCTGATTCTTCTTCTGCAAATGGCTCCATAGCACCACTCTTGGAAATATTTTGAGATTCCATAGCCAGTCAGTCACTTTCTGTAACCATGGCATATTCCACCCTCCCAGAGAGATCCGATTCACTTAAGCAGTAATAAGTCTGGGTAAGGCTGATGAATGGACAAGGTGGTGGGAAGCCACAGTGCCTTCCCTAATGAAAGCTGCGAGAAGGAGCATCTCTGCCATCTCGAAAGGCAGGATGGACCAGAAGAGGGTAGAGCCTCTCACCTGCTGTGACCATGTGGACAGGGCAGCTTCTCACATGGGAAGATAAGTATGCCTTAGGCAAGACCAGTGTTACATGACGGCAGTGTGCTGGGCAAGCTGTGGGATAGTTGGGAAAGAAGACAAAAGAAAGGAGTTGAATATGCATCAAACATTTCAGATAACTGCCCAGAAAGGGTGGAAAAAAGAATGTCCCACATTTCTGCATAAAATAGTAGACAGATCTCTCAATTTAGCTTCCTGCTTTGATACTGAGGGTAAAAGGACCCAGTTTCTTTGGGATACATGCAGAGAGAAAGCCTGGGATCAGAGCCCCTGTTCACTGCCCTCCGCCCTCTGTCACAGGGCCACCGCCTCTGCAATTCTGTATTCAGATGAGGTTACCTCTTGGGTCAGACTGCCACGGATATCTGCAGACCCACGGAGATGAGGCTACCATAGTATTTCTGAAAGATTTGTAATACCTATTTATCATACCTGCCTTCTTCCCATGCCCCCAAGTCTTATTTATGGGATAGGATTGATTGGGTCAGGAGTGGACTGGCTGAGTAAAGAGCAAAGGGCAGGGAGCCACCCAATATATTCTGGGTGGCTGGGGATGGTCACGGTTATGCTGTTACAAGTGGGTATTTTCACCCCAATCTCAGTCAAGAGTTAGGGGCAGGGGGTGGGGCTGAGCACTTGAATCACTCCCATAGTCCCTCCAACACATATAGAGACCACTCTTCGATACTCCTGAGGGAGTCTGTTCCACTATGAGCTTGGGCAGTGGGTATCAAAAGGTAGGAGTTCTTTCTGCCAGGAACTTACATTCTTCCATCATCTGTAAAACTCAAGAAAGCTATGAGACCCTGAGGGTTCAGCTGGGTGAGGTCTTGAGCAATAGTGTCTGGCCTTGAGAACTTACTAGGCACCAGGAGCCCTGTTCTGCGTTTTCCAAGCTAAGTCTCACTGCATATTCCCTCACTCTATTAGCATCCCCTCCGCCCCCATCAGCCCACAGAGTATAGAGGCATATTTTACACATGAAGAAGCCTGCTCAGCATAGTTATTTGCCCAAGGCCATCCTACCACTAGGTTACCCATCTCTGTCTTCCCTTAGGGCCTAGAAAAGTAGCTCTCTGTCATCTGCCTTCCTAATAGAGTCAGTGATAACCAGTCTGCCTGCTTTGTGCCTGGGACAACCTGTTACCAGAAAGGACAAGAGAGCCAATGACCTGTTATCCAGAGCTGGTAGCACTCCCATTTAGATGTCATATGGAGTACAGATGTGCCCAGGATGTACAAGGGTTTTGTTTCAAGGGTGGATGTTGTTGGCTGAGATGAAGGCATATAAAGAAATACTGAATTTTCATTGAGGGGGAAACAAAAAGAATGCAAACCCCTGTATGGTTTAGAAAGAAGCCCTGGGCAATTGTGCATGAATCACAGCCTCTTGAGAGAGTGAGAGGAGCTAGGGAATGGAGGAAGGATGAGGTCTAGGGAGAGGATGGACCTCAGGGCATCCCCAGTTTTAATTACTGAGCCCCACAGCTCGCTAACAGGTCCATTTATCACTGTCCCTTCATGTTCCCCGTCCCCATTTATAACACTCAGTGCTGCACATGTGAGGCAGAGCTGCAGCGACCTCTCTCCCGCCCGTTTGGACTGTCCTTCTTCACTTCTGTCCTTCTAGCTGTGCTAGCTCAAGTCTTTGCTCCTTCCCAGGTCTCAGCTTCCTTCCTTCTCAAGTCCTCTGCCCTGAAGGGCTCAGGAGGAGGAAGGAATCCTGAGACATCCTAAGGACCACATCTGGGTGTGGCCTCCAGCTGTTATATCTGGGTGCCAGCCAGTGTGGGGCCCACATACCTGATCTGCAGTACTGCAGCAGGGGTACCTGAGCCGAGTCATTGACTATGGAAGCAGTTTCAGCAGCCTCCAGGAACCCAGCTCTGCAGAGCACTGTGTTTAGTCCCCTCCTTCCAGCTCTTTGTCCTCCCAGGATCCTCCTTGCCTGAAGTCAGTTTAGCTCCCAGGGCCACTGTCTCCAGGTCCCTGGGAACTAAAGCTCCAGCAAGGCTCTTGGCTCTGTGCCCTGACGTTGGTAGAAGAGTCTTTGCTTCCTGTAGCCTTCTCAAACATGCTCATTATTCCTTGCTTTTCTGGCATTTGGTTTCATGTCCTGTTCCCATTAGCTTCTGCATTAAAGTCTCATTACTCAGGACACCTGTCCTCTGGACATATTGGTTGTTCTCTTAGCCAAATGTCCTCTTCTGGGAAGTGTGGTTTCCACCCTTTTCCCTCTTCCTGCACTCCAGCTGCTCCCTGGGGAGGAACTTGGACCCTGGGATGGGCTATTAATTAAGTGGAAATCTGAGAGTGTCTTCTAGATCCCGTCTATCCTACCCTTTCTTAGGGCCTGGGCCTTAAGACCTTTGCTGGCGTTTAGCATCTGGGTCTCGGGGTAGAAGGGTGGGGAACAGGAGGCAATTGTTGGGAGGTATTTTTCCCGATTCTGGAATCAGGGTCAGGTTTCAGCAAGAGAGAGCTGGGACCTAACACTGGTATTTAAGTAGCCCTTTTGGAGGGTGAGCGAAGCTCACATCAAGCCACCTCCATGGAATGATTGGCAGGATACAAGCCAGGCGTTGGTGCTGCTTCAGAACATGAGGAAGACTCCGGAGCACTTTCCTTTTATGCTCCTAGTCACTGCCTCTGACTTACTACTGCATGTAAAGAAATCTGCCCGAAGTTTCCTGGGAGTGACAGCCCACAGGCTTGGGGAACCAGCACAGGTCATTTATGTTTTCACGATCCACAGGCAGCTTCAGACTCAGGACCCACGTCCATGCAGTGAGTGCCTCTTCTCTGCGCCCTGGAGCATTTGCAAAGAAGAATGTCAGGTCTTTAAGCTAAGAGTCTGCTGTGTTTCTCTCTTCTCTCCAAAGTCGCACCATTAAAATGTCTCTTCCGAGTCTTGCGGTGACTTGCGGTGTCTCCTCTACCATCACTGCTTTCCCATCTGTCCTGCTCTTGATGCCAGGTCACTTCTCTCTTGTCTTCCCAACCCCTTCCCTCCTCCAGCCTTTCTTCTTGAATTCATCCAACTGTGACTTCATTAAATGGCATCGATTGTGATGCCACTAATTCAAAATTTACCCAAATTGGACCTAGGCAAAGATTTTTTTTCTTTTCTTGGTCTGATAAAAAGCTGCGACGAGCAGATTAATAGCTCAGACAAGACTGCAAAGATTGTGCAGGGTACATACGCCACCGCCTTGGAGTTGGACAGATTGCCTCTGAGCAGGCCAGGTAGACAGTCAGCATGCTAATGACCAATCTACTATATCTATTCAATAAAACCGCTTCCAAGAATCCATTTTGTCTTATATTATTATTTTTAAAGTTCATTTAAATCCCTGCAATGGCTCAAGAAACAGTAAGGGGTTATTTTTCTGGCTAAGTCTGGTAGCTCAGTCCTGTTTTCAGGTATTCTGGAAGCTGAAGCTGGAAGACACAAGTTCAAGGCCTACTTGAACTAGAGAGTGAGTTTGGGTAGTTTAATAAGACCCTATTTCAAAATAAAAAGGCAAAAGATGGCTAGAAATAGAATACTTGCCTACCATGCATGAGGCCATGGTTGAATCCTCAGTATTGTGCCCGGGTGTGTGTGTACAGGGACAGTTATTTCTTGAATATGTTCTGTAATTCCTGTTTCACCAATTTGGATTAGCCTACCCCAACTGCTATAAAATGAGTGCTGCTAAGCTCCCAAATGTCTTTTGTATTCCCTCTGGGAACTATATCCGATTTCCCTTATCTTTCTTATTTCTTTTTCCTGTGTTTTTAGTATCCACAAGTCTTTTGGTTTTGAAAAGTAGTGTTATGATGTCATAGCTGCAGGATGGGGAATAAAGGGGTCCAGTGGCCAACTTCATACAGCTTTCTGTACTTCTGGGGGACAAAGGACATTGAAATTTGCCTTTGTTCCCACTGAGGGTCTTGCTGAGTGACCTAAGGAAACTGCGTAATTTGCTGTTCCAACACCACTGTTAGGAGGAGGCAGTATCACACTTCCTGTCAAAATGACCAGAAGTAGTTAGCAGGCACCCAAGAAAAAGAACTTTGACATCCTCCCTTCGTCTGCTTATGTTCTCTCAAGGGACAGATAACAAAGCTCTTTCCTCTTACTTTTGGAGGTTGTCATCCATCTTTTCCTGCCTTGGAGCATTTTCTGAATGTCGAGATATCAAGCTGCTTCTGCCACTCACTCCATGATCTTCAGTGAGTCCCTTGGCCCCTTTGGTCTATTAGCTGGGATATGGGATATGGGTGAATATACTATAGTGATGTGGGCTTCTCAGGCCCATTCTGACCCCAATACACTGGAATGTCAGTACAACAGGTGACATCGTCACTTAAAAGAGCAGAATCCCTGGGGGTGGAAGAATGCCCTTTATCCTTATATATTCCTGTATGCTTATCTTAGAGTCCTTGTTTAAGGACAAGCATGTCCTCTGCAAATGGCCTTATAAGGATGCTTGTTTTTTTAATTTTATTTTAAAATTTAAATTAGAAACAAGATTGCTTCACATGTCAATTCCAGGGATGCTTGGTTTTAACATGTTCCTCTTATAGATCCTTTTGATAGAAAAGGACTTATCATGCCTTTTTAATCCATTCTCTCTGGACATTATCTCCTCTTCTCTTGGGGGTGTAAGTGTCCATTCATTCATCTACTCTGAAGACTGGCTCGTCTACTGTTATAATGCATTTTTAGTTGATGCTGGAGAACCCAAACTGACTTTTCATGTTCAAAAGACTGCAAAATATCTTCTCAAGGACAGCAGCAAGGTCCCTCCACCCTCTCTTCAGGATCCAGCATTTGAATCGATATCCATATAAGTCTTCCCATTGGACATGACTTCCAGTCTCTATGGTTATGCAGAGGCTGTCCACCTAGGGGCTACCAACCACACATGGAGCCCAGTCAAATAGCTTAATGATCCAAAGGGTTCTTTAGGAAATGTACCACATTTTCTCTATCCACTCTTCAGTTGAGGGGCACTTTGGCTTAATTTTTAAATGAGAAAACAGCCTTGGGAGTGTAAGTAGCTGGCTAATGACTACTAGTATACCAAAATGGCCAACATCCCAACTTAAGCCCCCTAGTTCAGAAGCCCAGTATTTGGTTACCAGGCTATATGCTGTCTGTGTTTGCTCACCTAGAGACTGAGGTCTATGCCAATAGCAGAACAAAAGCAAAACAAAACAAAACAAAGAGACCATCAAAGCTAACCAACTCTACAATAAATCTGCACCTTCCATGAGGGTGTTTTTTATGAACTTACCTGTCGCATGGTTAGCTGTGTGGTTATACTAACACACCTTGGTAACAGTGTCCTCCCCCTCCCATCCACCACTTCCAATTAGCCAGTAACAACACATGACACACTAAAATCTGATTCATTCTCAAATCACCCAAAGATTGCTGGAAAGTCTGTTTGGGTTTGATTCTTCTGCATTTCTTGGACATGGGGAAATTTGCTTTATGTTCCTGGGGTTTGGAGGAAGTGCATGGAGATGATGCTGTTAGGAAAGAGTAGGGCTACAGATGCTGTAGACTCTTGGACGGTCCTCTATCTACAGCCTCAGGAAAGGCATACATTGGGCAGCAGCAACCAGTCCTGCTTACTTGAAAAACTGAACGAGCACACTGCCCTTTCCTTGCAGAGATGTTTACTGGCTGTGATGAATTCCAATTGTGCTGGGGACAACTCAGACCTGCAGAACAGCTCAATGCAGATGCATAGACATTGTTAACCAACAAATGAGATCCCCACATCCATTCTGCGCCTCTGTGTGAGGAGAGCGGTCTTGTGCACACACAAAGCCAGCAGCTGTGTTTTTCAAGTGGACTGTGAGAGAACTGGGAATAGGGAGAAATAAATTAAGCCATTCTCCTTGGTCCGAGGTTATTAAAAATATGTTCATTTCAGTTGTCCTGACTGCAGATTTTGGAGGATAAAAGCACCCTGGATGTTCAGAAGAGAGTGGCAAAGGAGAGGTCAAAGAGGATGCCAGCTTGTCCTCAAGTTCAATGCCAGTAAGAACTCAGTTATATGGAACTCAAATAACTGGAATTCTTTACTTAGCTGGAATAGAACATCTATACATTACCTCTAGGGAAATGTAAAAGAAGCAGCTATCAGAGATTTACAGGGAAAACCAAAACCAACTTCCATTATCTGCCTTGCAGTTTTAAGAAACAGTTCCTTTTCCTAAACTGTACATTTTATTTTGCTCTCTTTGCAAAGAGGACCAAAGATGAGGCTGATGGTCCCTCTCATCAAGAACCAAAATTCTTAGTGTCAAGAGAAAAGAATTAATTATATGTAGGATACACAATGAGGCAGGGATGTCTTGGGATATTTCTTCAAAAACAGAGGAGTGTATTCATTAGTCTTTAGGACTAAGAGAATCAGCTGCAGTAGTTTGTTTGAGGACCAGTCCATCCCTTTGGCGTTTTTTACCATACCTCCCCAGTATCATCGGTGCCCTCCCATCCCCTCCCCAAAGGAGAAAGCATGACTTCAGTCTGACTGTCCAACTGGTCTTGCTCTTGGTTTGTAATAACTTACTGGACTGAGTATATTTTCTTCCTTCTGAAGCACTTATGTGACTCAGGCTGCTACTAAAGTCCATGTGACTTATTTCTGGGGCCCCCATGAACAGGGCTTAGTAGACCAAAGACAGAGACTTACAAGGTGAGCTAAGGAGTCCCAGGTTCTCACTTACTTTGACAAGACCAGTTATTCACTAGATGGGTTTGACCATCCATCTGCTTGATGAGTACAAAGTGAAGCAGAAAAGTATAAAGTTTCATTTTGTGCTCTTTTGCCACATTTGTTTTTCGAACTTGGACAGTCATGAAGGCCAAGAGAGCAGAGTTTAGCAGAACAATGCTCAGTTCCCCACTCTGGCCTCATGCAGAGCAGGGATGTAATGAAGTATAGTGGTGCCTGTTTAGGAATTTCATTTGACCAAAAGATTAGCTGCTAAAATTTGTGGTGTTCAAAGTTGTTGGTGTTAATGACTCACAGTGACAAATAGATATGAGTGACTGAGTTGCAGCTGAGGTCAGAGGTCTACCTAGATTTTTTTCAACTAAAGATTGAATACTCTGTCAACTTCTATTGTTCAGAGACTGTGATAGGTACGTAAGAGGGAAAAACTGTGACTAGGAGGCTGGAAGGAAGGGGTGGTGGATCGATGGGAGAGTGGGATTAATGAATGTGTGTGGGAATGAATGGATGAGATAGGTGGGTAGATAGATGAGTGGGCGAGTGAATGCAGTGGGTGGGTACGTAGATGGATGAGACAAAGAAGGACAGATGGGTGCATGCATGAATGGTTGGCTATATGGATGGGAGGATGGATGGATGACCACTTGATGAGTGGGTAGAATAAATGGATGGATAAGTGTGTACAGTAGATATTTAAGCTAGTAAATAACTAGTTTGAACCAGTAATTTACTAATTGCTTCTGCATGCCCACATATCACCTGGCATTTGCTGAATCGACAGGCCATAGTGGTTAGTTTTTATCAACTTAAAAAGGCCTAGAGTCATCTGGGATGAGAGAACCTCAATTGCAAAAAAATTGCCTTCATCTGATTGGTTTGTAGGCAAGCCACTGAGAGCATTCTCTTGACAAATGATTGATGTGGGAGGGCCAATCCCACTCTGGACTGTGTCACCTCTGGGCAGGTAGTCCTGGGTAATATAAGAAGACGAGCTGAGAACGCTATGGGGAACAAGCCAGAGAGCAGCATGGCCTCTGCTTCAGTTCCTGCCTTAAGGTCTTGCCCTGACCTTCTTCAGTGATGAACTGTGATTGGAATATAAGTCAAATAAACCCTTTCCTCATCAAGTTGCTTTTGGGTCATGGTGTTTATCACAGGAAAATAATAAAAAAAAAACCCAAAAAGCACAATCAAAAGCAAACTAGGTCACAGGCCTGTCTGGGGAGAGAGAAAGAATCATTGGAAAGGAAAGAAAGTGAGATACATGAAAGAGGTGGTCTCTCTCTGCACCAGAAGATGCTCAGGCTCAAGTCAGAAGCTCGGACTTTGAATTTCTGTCTCATCTTGTTTGAGCACTGAGCTGAGTCTGAGTGTTTTCCCTTAGTAAAAATTAGGGTACTCCAGCTGTAAAGGTCACAGTGCTAGAAGCAAAGGCAGAGGGGCTAGGCAGGAAAGTACACTTAGAGACTGAGTGCTATTCAAAGGTAAGACGGCGTTTCCACCATCCTGATGACTAAGTGCAATGCCCAGGACTGAGGAAGCCCCACGTTTCCTGGCCTGAGTGATCAGCACTGGATTTGTTTTCCAATTAATTGACCTCTCCCATGAAGTATGCACTACAGGAAACCATCAAAGAAGTGGGAACAGTGAAATCAGCAAGAGAACGGATTTTTCAGACACAAGAGTTCATTGGTTTAATATGTTAGATAGTGCAGTCAGTATGACAACAGGGAAGAGGGCTGGGGTGAAGGTGTTCCCCAACTTCCTAAATTAGGCGTCCTCACCCATGGTGGGGCACCAGGTTCCTGGGGGGTGGGGTGGAGCCTGCCCTTGCTCCCTCACATGAGCCAGCTCTCTGTATCTCTCCTTCTGGGTTTCTTCTTAAATGTCTCCCCTGGTTCCCTCTCCTGTCTCTGAATATGTTTTTGGAAAAGCTCTCAATCTACATTTCTTTGAGACCATTGACAACATTACCCGAGGTTTTAAGCAAATAAATAAACTGGTCTTGACCCAAATCACTCATTCGCTAATTGTTTCTGCATGCCCAGATATCACCTGGCATTTGCTAAATTAGTAGGCCCAGCTGGAGAGAGCAGGAAGCAGCTCTGAATGGCTTTCTCTTGATTTCCCTTCCTTTCTCTGGTTCTCATTTTCTCTCCTGACTTTTTCTACTGGATTCTCTCTCTGTCTCCTCTCTCCCTCTCCAGCTTCTGGTCTGGGTCTCTCTTTTCTCCTGCCCTTCCCTTCCTTATCCCACATCCTCTGGCTCTAGCTCTTATTTTATTTCTTTCCTGACTCATTTCTTCCCTCTTATTTTGCCTCCCCCCCCATCTGCTTGCCCCCTACCCCTGCCCCTGAAAGTTGCCGCCTACTCCTTCAAAGCCTCCTCAATTTTTCCTCAGTGACCAGGTTTCTTTCCTGTGGTTAGAAAGTAGCTCAAGCTTTAACCCATTTCCTCTGGCATATCCAAATTAATTAGGTGAGGCCGGGATCACACATTTCAGAATTAGAGTAATATTTATCAAACACCCTGGAGAGTGAGGGATACAAGGTAGGGAGGAACCAGAGCTAAGAGGGAGGTCACTGAGCTGAGGGTATGGGCAGGACAGGAGCTGACAGGGCACATATCTCAGATCTCCTCAACGGGAAATGGGCAATGGGAAAGGCTGGATTCTGGAGAAGGTTAAGGACCTGGTAGGGACCAGGAGCTTATGGCTAGCCACCACTCCCTCGTGGAAATAGTATGTGGTGAGGAGGCATGTACAGGGGCTTTGAGAAACACATATTCCTGCTAGTCCACCTGTGGTGGTTTGAATGTAATTGGCCCCCATAATCTCACAGGAAGTGGCAGTATTAGGAGGTGTGGCCTTGTTGGAGTGAGTATGGTTTTTTTGGAGGACATGTGTCACTGTGGGGGTGGGATTTGAGGTTTCTTATGCTCAGGATACCACCCAGTGTCTCAGTCAACTTCGTGCTGCCTGCAAGATACAGGACTCTCAGCTACCACATCTGCCTGCACACCATAATGCTCTTCCATCATGATGACAATGGACTGAACCTCTGAAACTATATGGAAGCTACCTCAATTAAATCTTTGCTTTGTAAGAGTTACTGTGGATGGAAGCAGTTGCAGAAATCCACAACTAACCAATGGGCCAAGCTCCTGGAGTACAATCGAAGTGAGGGAGGAGTGATAATATGAACAAAGGAGTCAAGACCACGATGGGGAAACCCACAGAATCAGCTGACCTGAGCTAGTGAGAGATCACTGACTCAGGTCTGACAAATGGGGAACCTGCATAAGACCAAACTAGACTCCCTTAATATAGGTGACAATAGTGTGACTGGAACAATATATGAGGCCATTGACAGTGGGTCCAAGTTCTAACACTAATGCACAAACTGGCTTAGTGGAGCCCATTCTATATGGAGAGATACCTTGCCCAGCCTAGACACAGGGATGTGGGGGTGGAGGGGTGCCTTGGTCCTGTCTTCTCTAGATGATGGGACAGACTTAGATTTTCAAGGGGAGGCCTTACCCTCCCTGAGGAGCAGATGGAAGGAGAGGGGAAGTAGGGGAAGTGGGAGGAGAGGAGGGAGGGGGAACTGGGATTAGAATGTAAAAAATAAATTAAAAAAATTAAAAAAAATAAGAGTCACTGTGGTCATGGTGTCTCTTCACAGCAATAGAAACTCTAACAAAGACACTACCTTTCCCACATGGCTGGAATTCCAGCTCAGTCCAGCCCACTGGGCCCTAGACAATTACTCTGAAGTCGTTTCCTGTAATCACATGGCCTAGGTACCAGAGACCATAGCTCAGCTGTAACCCAGAGTTATAACTCTTTGTCAAGCAGCTAGCCAGACCTTACCCACTCAGATCCACTGAACCTGGGTCTCTTTAAGGAGATGGCCACTAAGCAGGTCTTCTGGGGGGGATGGGCTTCAGGAGTCCCACAGTACTGGGAGATAGATAGACCATGAGGTCAAAACTCTCAGGAAATCCCACTTCAATTTTGCCTACACATATTTTGTGTAGACAAAAATATGGCACCAGCCAGGCCATATAACTCCTTTCTGTGTGTCACATCCAAGCAAGTGCCAAGACTTGAGGGACTATGGAGACTCCAACAGAAGGACACTCACTTTAGCATCTTTAGACCCTCTGTGTCCCCAGCACCTGTTGGAGTTCAGTCTTAATTGGATATTTGTGGAAGTAGCCACCTAGTTCACCCAATGCTGAACAAATTTCCCTTGGGGTCCCTCCACCTCACTACTGTTGACACTTGATCACTGTCATAATAGGCTTGTCAGGGCCCATAAAGATGTTTCCCCTTCATTCTTGACTCAAAGTCAAAGAGTTCAAACCTGTCCTTAGTCTTCCAAGGTTAAAGACAAGAGACTTAAAGATTGAAGGTTTGGCTACTATAAGATGTTTTGGTCTTGGATGTCTTATCTAAATAACAACAGACTTGGCCTGAGGTGTGTTTACTCTTGATCCTCACAGCCCAATAACAGGTGTGGTTACCAAATGCTTAGAGAATTAAGAGGAGAAAGTCTATTTTCTCCTTTTGCATGATAATAAAAGCCTTCTGCCATGTCCCTCTTTTGGTTGGGGTACCTAAGAATGTTGAAGAATAAACTTGGGCGTTCAGTATTCACTAGATTGCCCCCTCCTGACTCTATCCTATGTCTCTGTCTCTTTCTTAGCAGTTTTTACCTGCCGTTTCTCAATCCACAGTCTCCCTCTCAGGGGGGAATTAGACAACTTGGCTGGATCCGTCTAAAGCCCCACAAAGACAGGTTAGATCAGATTGGCCCCACAACGTGGGGTTATGACAAAGGGTGATGACATAGGCTGCCTGTCCTGTCCACTGTAGAATGTTGAACCTAATACCTGGATTTCACACACCAGACACCAGTAGCACCTCCCTCTTTGCTTGTCATGGTAACCAAAAATATCTCCACATATGGCTAGATGTCCCAAGATAGAAAGGTGGAAACAAAATCACTCCACTTGAGAGTCACTGATACAGAGTCATGCTGATCATGTGTTTCAGTGGGACTCCATTTTTCCTTGTGGACATCAGAAAAGTTGAAAGGACTCTTTATAAGTACCCAGGAAGCAAATCAGTGAGATGTTTCCTCAGTACTAGCTTTAATGAGATGTAACTTACCTAATGGAACATTCATCTTTTAATTTCCAAATGTACAAGTTTGTGGTTTGTATACATTCTATCTTCTGCAACTATCACCACTACTTAAACTTTGTGTATTATTATCCCCACTCCCAAAAGGAAAGGCCATACCTAAAGTAGTCCCCTTTCTCCATTGGTTTACCTGGCTAGCTGCTTTATTTAAATCCAGGCTTGGGGAATGTCTCCTTTCACTTAGGGTGGTGTGTTTTCAGGTTCTTCCATGCTATGGTGTCTATCACTACTTTCTTTTTATGACCAATTAATATTGTGTTGTGTGAGCTCAGCACAGTTTGCTTATCAGTCATCAATCAATGAACATTTGGCTTGCTCCTATCCTTTGGCTATTGTTCTTAATTCCATTAACCTTCTTCATACACAAGTTCTATGTATGTCTGTTGTCATTTTTTCTAGGAGTAGCCTGGACCTTGCATTTGCTGTGTTCTTAGCATTTTGAGGAACTATTAAACTATTTACAAAAGGAGCTGAGCTTTTATATCTCCAACATCAGAGTTCAGAGAAACCAAGGCTGTATCCTTGTTGGCACTTGGCATTAACTTTCTGCTTCATTATGGCTGTCTGCATACCTATGCATTGACACCACAATGTGACTTTGATGGGCAGTTTCTATAAAGATTAATGGTGCTGACACTTTGGGGAAATGCCTGTTTGAATTTTGAATTCACTTTAAAACCAAGGAGTGTTTTATTGTTAAATTTCAAGATTCTTTCTGTAGTATTTTTTTTAAAGATTCATTTTATGTGTATGAGTGCTTTCCCCAAATGTGTGTGTGTGTGTGACTCTTGTGCGAGCCTGGTGCCTGCAGAGGTCAGAACGGCATCAGTTGGATCTCCTTAAGCTGTAGTTACAAAGATGATCACAAGCCACCATGTGGGTGCTGGGAACTGAATCCAGGTCCTCTGCAAGAGCAACAAGTGCTCTTAAGTGTTGAGCCATCTCTCCAATCTCTTACCAGATATGTTTTACAAGTATCTCTCCCATTCTGTGAATTCTGTTTGCTTCTGTGAAGGTTTCCTCTGAGACAGGAATCTTTTTTAATGCCTCCACTTGTTCTCTTGTTGCTGTGTTGCTTGTATTTTCAGTGTCACATGTAAGAAATCATCACCAAATTAAGAAACCCCAATGATTTGCATTTATATTTTAAGAGTTTATAGTGCTATAAACTGTAGCACTAACTAACTATAGGACTAGCATTTAGGTGTAGGATCCCTTTTGAATTGATTTGTATGTATTTGTATGTAATGTGAGATTAAGATCCAGCATGGAAAGTTATTTGCTCTAGGATAACTTAAAAAATGTTCTTTCTCAAGCCGGGTGGTGGTGGCGCAGGCCTTTAATCCCAGCACTCGGGAGGCAGAGGCAGGCGGATCTCTGTGAGTTTGAGGCCGGGCTGGACCGACAGCCTCCAAAACAATACAGAGAAACCCTGTCTCGTAAAACCAAAAAAAAATGTTCTTTCTCTACTGAATGTGGTTATTTATTTATTTAATTAATTAAAAAACATGTTTTTTAAATTAGGGGGTGCCTCCATGAATTTATGGGCAACATGTGTACCTGAGGAGGTCAGAAGAGGACATTGGCTCCTTTGGAACTGGAGTTACAGATAGCTGTGAGCCACCCAACCTGGGTGCTAGGAACTGAACCTGGGTTCTCTGGAAGAGTAGTGTGCTCTCATAACTACTGAGGCTTCTCTCCAACCCTAACACTTGCCTTTCTTGTTGAAAATCAATTGACTATAAATGTAGGAGTTTGTGCATGAATTTTCAATTATATTCCTTTGGCCTATATGTCTATCATAATTTGTAATTCGGTCTTTTTAATCACAGAGAGTTGATAGGAAAGCGTCTTTAAGAATTAAAGGGTGAAGAAATGAAGATACCAAACATGGGTGTGTGGTTGAAAAAGATACACAAAAGAATCAGGAAGCATCTTAAAGTTGGTCTTTGTATAAACCCTGTGTCCCACTGCTGGGGAAAATTATTAGATTTCTATGTCAAAGACTAAGATTTGCTGAAGGATTGTGACTGGTCAGTGGCAAACCTGGGAGTTGGACATTTCTTGTGACTCTCTATACAATGCTTTCCTTCTTCCCAGGCCTCAAATGATGACTCTTCAGTCCAGTCCCGGATCCTAGACTAGCTGGGTTTCCTTCATAGAACACTTGGCTTCTGTCTTGGCCCTCACTGCCAGTTCAGCAGAGCGAACAGAGTAGGCGGAGAGTGTCTGCTCTTTCTTGACAGGCTGAGAGAATGGGAACCCAGCTAGGCGAAAGCACTTGGAAAATGTTAAATTGCTATATAGGTGCCGCTAAGTGATAAGATTGCCAACTTGATGCTCTTCAAGGCAGGTTAGTGGTTGTCATTTTCTAGGAGGGTGTAGCTGTGGAGCTGGTCATGGAAATACATTAAGCTGTGGGAGGGGCTGGAATATCTCAGATGGAAAAGGCTTTGAAGGCATGTGCCTTGAGAAGACCCTGAGAAGACAGGAGAGATTGGGCCCTACTAATGCAAAATTGGAGGCATAGGGCTTGGCCAGGAACTGGAATGATACTGATCAGGCAGGGTCTGCTGTGGCTTACCACATTCTTCCTCTGTTCCCTTTGCTCATTTCCCAAATGTGTCTCTTTCCCAGGGCCAGGGGGTATCTCAAGTCACATATAAATGAGAGATTCCTGCTTAAAATCTGGTGGCAGAGGGACTTGCCTCAATTTGTGAGTCCCTGGAGGACAGAAGTAGTCACTTTCCCCTTCCTGTCTCTGCTCTGATTGATGGCTGCTGAAGTCCCCAGGACATGCCTGTTTGGAAGTTGAAGCTTGGTATGAGTCAATAAAGCCAGAGCTCTGGTCCCTGAGTGTCTGATCTGTCAGTCTTGCTGTATCTCTACCCACTCGTATGTTCCTTTGGCTCTAAACTGAATGTCTACACCATCCATGGATCCTGATGCTTATGCTTTTTTTTGTTGTTGTTTTTAAAAAATCTGCACTTCCTGCTTAACATCATGCTTTTCCTTAGCAGCAAGAGCTGCAGGCTGCACTTCTGTGAGTAACCAGTTTCTTATGCATGCTGCATGGCATGTGTATTGGGATCCAGAGCTTGGGCCTCCTGATAGATAGTAATCTCCTGTTCACTGGAGGATCAGTAGCCAGGGTCATTTTGAGACACTGAGGAAGCTGTTGTGGCATATATGTATATATGTATGTATGTATGTATGTATGTATGTATGTATGTATGTATGTATCAGGAAAACCAGTATTGTGAAAGAGCTTATTGTTTACAGATATGGAATAAATTACAGAAAAAGATAGTATGCTCACAGCCTTTCCGAGTCATGCCAACTTCTTTCCTATATCCTTGTAGTCCAGCACCAGATGAAATTGTCTTCCAAGTACTCATAGCCATATCTCTGGCTCCTTCCACAAGTTTTCAAAGCAGAGTGCCTATGGCAGGAAGCTGGCCTCTTTGTGGTTGTGTGCACCTGATCAGTGAGGCTCACTGTGTACTCTCTTTGTTTAGGGCTCTGGCTGACATCCTAAGACAGCAGGGACCAATCCCCATAGCACACTGTGAAAGAGAAACCATCTCGGCCATCGATACCTCTCCCAAAGAGAACACACCAGTCCGATCAACCTCGAAAAACCACTATACCCCTGTGCGCACGGCTAAGCAGACTCCAGGTAAGTGAGAATTGGTCACTTTGAAGTTTTTTGATTCTGTTGTGAGGCTCTAGTGATGTTGCTGCTCTGGCCAGGCAGGCTGTGGAAAGCTGTGCAGTGGTGGTTGTCCTGATAGACAGGACATGCTTTTGTAAGAGTTTGGGAACTGGATTCCTGAGAAGGTTTGGTATGAGAGAGACCAGGTCTGGGACAGATGAGGACTGATGGCCCATCTGTGATTTCTCTAGTGGCTGGTGTAATTCTCTAATGTGAAATGGAGCTTGCAGCAGCCATGGCCAAGTATGTTTTCCTATTAAGTCATTAACCCATGTGGCAGGAAGGTTGGCGCTATCCAGGATGCTGGATGTCTAAGAATATAGACTGCATTCTGATGCAGAAACTGCTCAGCTATTGAAACCTCAAATTACACTTTCTAGCATCAGGAATGATATCTGCATTTTAGGGTGATCCTTTCCTGTGAGATGTAGGTCCCTGGATACAAGATGAAGTGTCCTTCTATATAAATGGGGAATTTGATCTGAGACACCTGAATGTACCAAATCTACAGATGCTCAAACCCCATATATATATATGAATGATCTGGTGTTGGAATAGTGCCACCACAGATTCTCCTGTATACTTTAAAAAATGATCTCCAGATTCCAGAGAATTTATAATATAATACCAACATTATGAGACTTGCTATGCCATGGGCTTTAGGGAATAATGACGAGAAAGTGTATACCTGTGCAGTACAGCCCAGTTTGGGGTAATAGCTTTGATTCATGGTTGGTTGAATCCTGTTGGGTTTAATTGTGTGGCTGGTTGGATCTGTAGTTACATGCATAACCTGTAGATGTAAGGGCTGAATGCGCCTTTTACTTTTTTATTTCATCATCATGGTAACACTAGGAAAGAAACTGGGCAGGATTTATTGTCCTTGTCTAATGGATTAGTGAATGAAACTCAAGAAAATGAAGTAACTTGGACAAGATCAACAGGTGTAAGAATAAAAAAGCAAACCTGTAAATACCAGTATTATATCAGGCTATTGATCTAAATATTATTCAGAGGCTTTTGTAAGTATGTTATTATTTATTCTTTGTAGCAATCTTGGAAATATTTATCTTCCCCTTTATATGAGGAATATAAAGATTAAATATTTTCCAGGATCACATGGTTACAAGAGAGTACTAGAATTCAAACTATAAATTTTTTTACAGAAGTCATGATTGAAGGAATGTAAACTATCTGAACAGACAGCCCCTTACCAGTATGTTGGGAAGGTTATTTCCCTGTGAGACTTGCCTGCTAGGTTAGTGTTGATCTCACTCTCAAGCACACGATTTCTGCTTTGGTACTTGATCTGGAATCTTTCACTCTGTCACTTTATCCAGAGGTCTGAACTAAGCCTGCAATAAGGGTATACACCCACTAGGCAACAGACAGTGGGCGTGCTCAAATACTAATTGTAGCTGAGATCAAATTTATTTCATTTATGCTTTAACTCTCTTGAATTTATCAATTTTTTCTTGCCTTTAAGATGATAGTCTTAAACCTTTAAAAATTTATTCATATTTTATATGAAATCTCTGCATGTATACTTGCATGCCAGGCATCAGATCCTGTTATAGATGGTTGTGAGACACCATGTGGTTGCTAGGAATTGAATACAGACCTCTGGAAGAGCAGCCAGTGTTCTTAACTGCTGAGCCATCTCTCCAATCCTAGCCTTAAATCTTTTGAACATCTGATAAAAGCTGAAGGTATTCTCTGAATATGTATGTATATGAATACAGACATGTATGCACTCAGCCAACAGTTTGGGAAGGACTAAAGGGATCCATAGGCCCCTTGAAAGTTAGGAATCCCTGTTTCACATGTAAAGTTGAGTAAATTTGCTGGACAAAAAACTCCTCAGGTGTGTTCTCACTTTGAATACCCTAGATCCTTGTCATGGAAGCAATAGAGGGAATCTTGACAGAAGCATCTGGAACAGTGGCCACCTACCAGGCTTTATATACACTAGAAACACCTAGGGATATATTAAAATGCTGGGGTGCAAGTGCCATAAAGTATGAGGAGTTTCTAGAGATAAGGTTGACATTAGTGTATTAAGATTCTCTACAGGTGATTCTAACATGCAGTCTGTGTGCAGAGTCACTGGTCTGGTTGGGTCCTTATCTGATAAGAGCGAAGACACAGAATGCTCAAGTCCCCCAGGTTGGGTATGTGTTGGGATCCTGGAGGAAGCCTTAAACATCAAGGGCATTCTGGGATATCATGACTTAATCAATATGGAGGGTGTGGTTTGAGGATAGGGGAGGTTTAAAGTTCCTCCTAATGCAAAGCTTAAAGTCATTTGGGTCTGGGGATTGCCCACTTAGTACCAAATCTAAGTTTAATGTTCTCACGAGCTGTGAGTATTTTTATTTATCTGAGGATTCATCATTTGAACTTAGTCTCTCCCAGTATTGTGTCGTGACTCTGGAATTTCTAGCTACCCAGGCATAAAAGTGCCCCTGACTGTTGAATCTCACCCTTCTGTTCAGTTTTTATTCTGTCTCATTTAAAGACTGATTCAACGGACAGTCTTATTTGCCCTTAAATACCCTTGACTGGTCAGGGAGCTTTCTCATTTCTTGTTTCTTGCATACATCCCTCTAGTGAATTGAGAAGGGAAGGCACTGCTTGCATGACTCAATTCTGTTTCAAGAAATCCCTCCTCGTACTTCTCAAATTACAACTCTCCACTTGGGTTTTTTTTTGAGATGGGAATGCCTGGGAAGCATTCTCAGTGGAAGCAGAAATGTACAACAAGCGGTTTCACAACAAGCTTCTGTAGCTTCTATCAAATGGGATGCTTTTCTAAACCGCTGCTGTCCTTTGCCACACAATGTTGCAATTTGAGCCTCTGTTTAAACAGAACTTTGGGCAAATGTTCAAAGTGGAAATTTACTGTGACATTCCCACTCGTTGGATCAACCACCCACCAATTGTAGTAAAGTGGCAGAGGTCCTCGGGGATATTAAGTAGGCAGGCCTCGGAGCATGCAGTGGCTCTGCCATTCAGTGTGATGTCCTGGGATCAGCTGCCTGGGACTGGCTGGGAATTTGTGAGCCCTGCAGCAGCACCACAGTACCCCTAGGCTGTCATCTGCAGAAAAAGGCATTGGATGTTAATGAAAAAGCTTAGCAATTCAGATTTGAGAAGCAAGAGAAAACATGGGTTTGCTTGGGACACTGCCGAGGTACTGTGTTTCTGATCATGCCCTTCTCAATTTCCTTGTCAACCACAGTGACTACTAGCTCCTGCTGTCTAGATTGTTCTTAGGGTGTAAGTTAAACCAGGTTGAGCACTCAGACAGACCCTGTCCACAGCGAACACTGATTATCAGCCATGAGCAAATTGAGGAAGTGTATGCATGGCTCCTGGAAAGTGAACCATATGCATGAAGGAACCAAGGGCAATATATTGGCATTCTCAGGCCAGGTGGAGGCTGTGGGGCTGTATCTGGCACGATCTGGGTTTGGGAGGTTTAAAGCGCACTCTCATTTGGTTTGAAGACTGGAGTGGAGGTCCTTCCATGACAATGAAATATGATAATCCTTATAGCATAAGTACCATGCATCGAGCACTTACGGTGTACTTGGTACTCTGCTCAGAACTTTATGTTTAACAGAGTGAATCCTGTAATAGTTTTAGGTTACAGGACCTTCCAGTCTCCGAGACTTTTACTGATACTTTTCCAAGAAACATCTTCCCAATGTCAGAGGGACTCCACAATAGGCATTTACTCGGGGCTAGAAAATTAGAGAAGTCTATTTGTCCCCCAGCTCCTCAAATCTAACTGCCTATTCACTGCTGCCACTGACCCAGCAGCGACTCTCTGATGGGAGCTGGTTTGAATTCCAAGTTATGGCCACACCTTGGAATCACAAAAGATTTCTGAGATTATGATGCCTGGCTCCCATTGTGAATAGTCTTATCTGTTTGCTCTGATCCATAACCTAAGCATCAATATACAAGTTTCAAAAATTCCCTACACCATTCACATGGTCAAAATTGGGAACCAAGTTCTAGAGGGAGTCCACCAAATAGGGAGGAAATCTTTGAAGGGTGTGGAGTTCAAGGTCCCGACAAAGCCCTGGGGTAGGCACTGGCTGGCCAGGCTTAGGGGTTGATAGAGAAGTCTCCCCTGGTGGGTATGGCCAGGGGATGTGGAGGATTCAGACACATGGGAGAGTGAGAGCAGGTCAGTGTACATCTGGGAGGAGGATTGTGGTGAGAAAGCAGTACCAGAACCAACAGGAAGAACACACAAAACCACTCTAAGATCACACTCGGTGTTGCAGGCCTACACGTCAGGGCCCTGCAGGCTTGATCTTCATAGAGGGAAGTTACAGAGGCTGAGTGTGTTTACTTGGCCTGGGCTTCTCCTAAAGAGTTTTCTTGGGGGTATCTGTGGATAGTGGGATGTCCTCCCTGGCAATAGACTCCCTGTTACATTCCAGAATTTTGCTCTCCAACTTCTAGGATCAAATGTGGCATCAGCCAGAGGCAGTAAATATTCGCGCTGTCTCTCTACCACTGAGCGTTGGAAAGGAGCAGTCACCTGTCTGCTATCATGGTCACAGCCTTGAGTGGTCAACTAAGGGAGACACAGTGTGTGATGGTTGATGTCAGTTGACAGGGATGTGCTTTGCCATAGCCCTTGAGTTTTGTCCCTGTATCCTCAGGAGACTGACATTAACTCCAACTGACTTGTTGTTTTTCTTCATGGGCTCCACTCATGCTCACCTCCTTGATTGTCTACCCTTCTTGTCTTGTGTGTGTGTGTGTGTGTGTGTGTGTGTGTGTGTGTGTGTGTGTGTGTGTAAGAGAGATTTTCATGTTGGGGCCCAATTTTGTTTTGCTTTGCTTTATTGAGATCATCTTTCACAAGCTTGGCACTCACCGGGTAGGTTAGACTGGCTGGCTAGAGCAAGTCTTATGGATCTACTGGTCCACCTCCATACACATTTTTTGTTGGTTTGTTTTCCATGAGTGCTGAGATGGAACTCAGGTCCCCCCACTTGCAAAGGCAGGCACTTCACCAACTTCCCTGTCTCCCTGTCCCTTATTCTATATATTCTGACCTCAAGGTATTGTCCCTCTTTGTTGTATGGCTCTGAATTTCTCAGCAGCAGACATTTGGGAGGTGACATCAGTGCTCAAACAGGCCTGTGTGGGTTCCTCATCAGTTTACACTGCCTGCTCTACTGTCTCCAGAGAACCTGCCCCAGCTAAGATCACTTACGTGCTCATTTGTTCCCAGTCCCTGTCTCTATCAGAATATAAACCACACTGTATTGGCAAAAGCTTTATCTCTTCATCACTCCTGTGTGCTCCTTAGACCAGGAATACCACCAGGAAGCTCCTGCCTGCTTGATGCCTGTTTGGTAGCAACTACATGGGGTCTTTAGTTGGAGGGGTGCAAGGAGTAGGATTGGTTCCTCAAGACTGTATGTTTACTGGGTGGTTCTGCTCTCTCTGTGAGGAGTTGTGAGCACCTTGGCCGCTGTGGCTGACCTGAGGCTAGTCACAGGGTGCTGGATGAGTGGAGGTCCTGATTTCTGGAACCCAAGCTTATTTCACAGTCCCCTCCTCCTGCCTGGGCTGACACATAGGCTGGGAGCTTTACATCTAGGGTAGGACTCAGATCCGCTGTCAAGCTGGACCCCAAGCTGGACTCTCTACCAAGAAAGCCTCCATAAGGAGGTTTGGGGCAGGTGCCCCAGGGTCCCCTGTTTGCTCTAGGTTTAGGACTGACCATGAAGCTAGAACTATGTGCTACGTATGCTCTAGAACTCTGGGGAACATCTGCGTATTCTCTACCTCTTAATCATATGAGAGTAGAATCTTCCTTTTATCGGTCATCTGGAGGAGCAAAGATGGTTTGTTCTGGGGCTGGTAGCTTCAGAGACATTGGGGTGGCTGAGATTGGTTACCCCAACCGGCTGATCCTGATCTCTGAACAAATGGAGGTTCACAGGGGTCACCTGGGTGGGAGGCAACATCAGTGCCAGTGTGAATCCCAGTGTCCAGCTTGTCAGGATAGCTTTTGGCATGAAGGGGATGCTGTTCTGAGTGTGCTTTGGCTGGTGTGCTGGTCCCAGCAGATGAGGTTGACTTTTTGACCTCTTTTATTTTGCAACTATTAAAGTGTTCAAACACAAGTGTAGTTTAGTGATTCCCATTTTATTCCATCCAACAGAACTTATACAAAGGTTGGTAGTACCTAGCCAGTTGAAGTGTTGGTAGCAAACAGAGCAAAGCCTCTCCCACTGCCTGGGAAGAGAGGTAATGCCAATAGGTCAGTCTTTCAGCAGAGAGTGAGACATGCTCACAACATAGCCAGGGGTGGTACCAGAGCATTGCTGGGGAGAGGGAGTGGCCTTTGGTACCTGAGGTGGCCTTTGAGTTGACTGACAGGGTCCCAGCCTTGGACACATTTCAGGTAGAGGGAGTAGCCAGTACAAAGGACCTAAGACAGAGACAAAGCTGTCATGAGCAGAGAGCCAGCATGAGTTAGGAATGAATAAAGGTGAGGGCAGTGTGTGGGAGCAGAGAGGTAGACTCCCCATCACACAGGGCCTTAGAGGTCAGCAAAGAGTGTGGCTCCTATTTCATGTGATGATTGATCTCTAACTGTAAGCATTGGAAAAAGGTTTCATCAGGCATGCAAAGTAGCTAAGGCATCTTTTAAGAAAAAATGGCCCAGGGAACAAGTTTTCTCAGCTTATTTCCCTTGAGAAAGGCACTCCCCTGCAGAGAGAGCAGAGTGGTGCTGTAACATCTATAGTGGAATTACAAATCCCACCCAGTATGGAAAGCTCAAAAAGCATCAGCATAGGTATTGGAAAAGGACCAACAAGCCTCCTTTTCATAGCTTTGGGTGCAGGGAGTGACCCTGTAACTGGTTCCTATTGGATTTGCAACTGTCCCAGGCCACTCTCTCAGTGACCAACACGCTATACTCCTGGACAAATTGATTCCTGTGGGCATGCTCTCCCAGTGGCTTCTGCTCCTCAGCAACACCCCCACCCTTTGCTCTGTCTGGAGTATTATCTTCTGCTTCCAGGATTCATCTTAGGACTGTAAGTTCCTCTTCTTTCCAGTGGCATATGAGTTCCAGGATGCCATCATGGATGCCTCAATGAAGTGTGTCAGTTCAGTTCAGATCCAAACTCTTGTCTTTCTTTTACAGACCACTCTGCGCTTCGTTTTTCCAGTCTGTAAACTAAGAAGATGGAAAACACTCCCTACACATGTCCTGAGGCTTGAGTGTGTTAGTGACTCCTAGGACATCTCTCAATCTGTTGGCCTGGCTCAGCATTCATGCTCTGTGTACTAACTGTTCAGGAAGGAAGTAGGAGAACCAAATCCCTACCTTTGTGTGAAAACCCACTAGGTTCCCAGGGGGGCATCAACAGGTACGCTGAGGAGTCTCAGGATGGTGCTAATGCTAGGAGCAACAGACACGCCAGTACCTATGGAAATGGCTATGTTCTTAGACTGTAGTCAAAAAGTCTTAGACTCAGATCCAGGGTCAGTGTGATCCTCTTCTCCTGGCACGAGTTGTGGCATATTAATTGTAGACATTCATATTCCTACCTGACTTGGAAAGCTTGAGGACTTTTTAATGCCCCATTGGCTGATCTATTTCAATCTTAAAAGGACCCCATGAGCCAACCACTGTTGTGCTAACTTCACAGGGGAAGAAGTAGAGACTTAGGCATAGTAGAAACTTTTACTTGTCTGTGACCACATAGCCAGGAGGAAGCTGTGCTGTCCTATATAAATACAGACAGACAGACCCTAGAATACAAGTTCTAAAGAGTTAGAGACAAGGCATTGGGTACATTCCAGTGGTGGGAAGCTGGTCTTGTGGCTGGCCATCTATACTGATCCTGGTGCCTCGTGCATGGGTCTACTGTTTGTTCAGCATAGGGTGGTATTTGCAATGAGCTCCGAAACAACTCCATGAAGGCCTTAAGTAGCTAGAAGAGTGGCCTGAGCAGCTGTTGGTGACCCTAAGCACTTCCTGTGTTCAGGTGCTATGCTGAAGTGTTTCTTGTCAATACCACTTCCTGGGAGTTGGGTTGCAAGAGTGTACCACAGGGTCTACCATCCATAGGGCCTAGGCTCTATGAGTTTCAGAATCTAACTTCCATCTGAGCAGTAATGTCTAGAACCTACTCTCCCCAGCCATACTTCTTTGTAATTCTGGGTGCTTAAGCAGAACACAAGTCCCTATCACCATCCTTATTGTGGTAAGTGGACAAGTGGATTCATACTTCATAATTTCATGTTGCCAAGAAGCTGAGTCCCAGGTCCCTCTGTATATCAATACCAGGGAGGGAACGGTGCTCTACTTTGTTTCTCTGCTGTGATAAACACCATGACCAAAAACAGCTTGGGAGGAAAAAGTTGTTTCGTTTACAGTTTACAGATTGTAGTATGTCACTGAGGGAAGTTGGGGCAAGAACTCAAGGCAAGAACCTGGAGGCATGAACTCAAGGCAGACACCATGGAGGATGGTGCTTGTTGGCTTGCTTCTTTCTTCCTTTGCTTGCTTGGCCACCTTTCTTATACAATGCAGGCCAACTGGCCAGAGGTGGTACCAACAACATCAATCATAATCAAAATAATGCCTCATAGACATGCCCACAAGCCAATCTGATGGAGTCAATTCCTCTCTTTAGGTTCCTTCTTCCCAAGTGTGTTAAGTTAACAACTAGGATTAGCTCCCACAAATAGCATTGCCCAGCTAAAGTGGCTATGGAACATTGGTGCCCAGAAGCTGTGCCCTTCAGCAGCTGACCAGGCTAGCCATGCCTATGTATCTTCATATCCCGGGATGGTAACCTGCCTGGCTGCTGCGGACTTGACCACTTGGACATGAACAGCTATATGGTAGTCCCCTGATCTCTTCACCTAAGAGTAAGCTGAGCAGAGGCAGGCAGAGCCTGTCCGTCTGTTACCCTGGGGGAGAGGCTGCACCCTGAGATGTTCATCAATGGCTCTGGAAGCAGGTGAATTTAACATATGCTTCTGCACATCCCCAAATGAAGTGTGGGTGAAAGGGGTTGTAAAAACCAAGGACAGGCTAAACCAAGGAGCCAAAAGAGTCTGATACAGTGATAGAGCACTGGGAACCCAGGCAAGGAAGCTAGGCATAAAGGTCACAGGAAGGATGCTAGAGCTCTGGGGCTCTAAGTTTGTTAGTATTGCTGTAACAGAATACCTGAGACTGAAGAGTTTATTGAAAAGAAGGGGTTTCTTTATCTCACTGTTCTGGAGCTTGGGGAGGTTCAAAAGAGCAGTGAAAGCATCTTCACGATATGGTGAGTTCCTGTTGCTGCCTCAACCCTTGGCAGAAAACCAAATGCATGAATGTGTGCGTGGAAAAGAATACACAACTTCTATGAAGGCTAACCTGGTCTTCCAAGGAAGTTATTCAGATTTTCAGACCCAGGCACCTCCCACTGGGCAGCGCCTTCCAAATAGCCACTCTGGAGAGTTAGAGTTCTAAGACTTGAACTTGGAATCATGCTTACAATACAGTGGTCAGTGTTCTTGAGAGCAGGGAGATCCCAGCCTCTAGCCCAGTGGCCTTTAGAAGTCTTTCCCTGATAGACCTATCACATACAGAGTAAAGGATATTTGGGACCCAGTGTGGTAGAGACAGCAGCACTGAGTCATCACAATCCAGGCACACAACACTCATGGTACATTGAGCAAGTCTTAACTCTCAAGAGCACGAGAATATGCATCTCATACAGCTTCACTTCAGAAGCTTAAATTTAAGACCATACCCAAACCAAATATATCATCAGCCATACTGGTATCCCATGAAAATCATAAGTCATTAGCTTAACTCATTCAGAGGGAGACTGCTGTGGTCAGGGTGGGCATCTTCACTGCCTTCAATACCACCATCAACTCCATTAGGAGCAAGAGCAGCAGAAGGACTAAATGGGCAGGAGGATGCAGGAGGAATCCCTAGAGGATGCTGAACTGAGGGCAAGATCCTAGAGGGGAGGGATGGTTATGAAGACGAAGGCCCAGAAAAGGGAGCTGTGACTGATTCCTCTGGAGAGACTGGTTGTCATTTTCTGTCAACAGACTACAGTGATTGAAGAATTAGGACAAAGGCCAGGAAGGAACTAGAACTTTGTGTACTTTTGGAGAGCGCTGCCTTGAGCAGCAGAGGATTTTTTTTCCTTCATTAAACTTGTGGGTTGTCCCATATGCGGGGGAGACACATGAGCATTTGGCTCATAACAGTAGGGCAAGTGAGGTTGTATCTTGCAAGGACACTTAGGGGAGAAGCTTGTGATGACATAGGGTGACAGGCTTCTAGAGCAGGTGACCTAAGGACCACATCCTCATTAGCTGCACATGGACAGCTAGAACAGAGGTGGAGGGCCTTGAGGGATATTGATACCTTTGCTCATTCAGAAGTAATTTGGATGCTCTTTTGGGTGTTGGGTGTTGAGATATGGGAATGAACAAAAGCCCCAAATCCCCGGAATTTACCCCAAGACAAAAACTAAACTCACATGAGTCATGACAAGTATTTTGAAGAGAAACTGAATTGGAGGCAGTAGTAAGTGATGGGAAAGGCAGGAAGAAGCCTTGTTTGTGGTAGGGATGCTAAAGCAAGAACCCAAATGATGGAGCTATGTGTGACTGTTGGGGAAGCATGCAGAAGAGAGCCATGTGGTCAAGAGCAGGGATGGAGGCCAGAGAGGAACAGCCTCATGTATTACACAAGAGTCTTGGGGTACATTTTGGGTATGCTGCGATTCCATTGTTGGGTTCCCAGAAGAGGAGTGTTAGCATCTTGACAAGGGACTCTAGAGGGGCAGAGGTGGCAAACGGAGGATGGCGTGTCATCTGGGTGCTAGGAGAGAGGTGGAGACTTGGTCTAGGGTATTCATAGGACGACTGAGAAGGGCACACTTTCCCCTGGATTATTTATTTGTTTTACACTTCTAATTTTGAACAATTTCCAACCAATGGAGAATTTGTCAGAATGATACAATGAACACCAACATCATCTTAGCAGTTCTGAACATTCTACTGTATCTATTTCTCTTTTTGGACCTATTCTTTGTCATCACCTTTATTGCCATCATCATTATGATTTCATCATCTTTACCAGTAGCAGCGGCAGTAGCATCAGCTGTATTTCTGTCATCATCATCATCACAGCCTCTATCAACATCATTGTTGCCATCACCACTGTTATCACCATGATCACTCGTCTCTGATCATCATCATTACTGAATCATGTGGACATCAGTGATCTGTATCATCACTCTTCCTTCCTAAACTACCTTACCATGTAGGCCCTCAATTCATAATGGTTCCCTTATGTAAACATAATATGATGACCAAATGAATAAAATTGGCATTGCCAGAAAAATCAGAGAGTCTCCCCTATCTCCACTACCATGTGTAAATGCAGAATTTCTTTTTTCAGGTATCTGTGCCTGAAGGTATTCACGTTTGTCTCCTGTATTCATCTTAAGCAGACCCAGAATCTTTTATTCAATTCTAAGTGCTTTGAGCACAGGACCAAGCCTACGTTGTTCATCTATTCCCAGGGTCCAATATCTTTTGCTTAGGTCTTGGCACTTGCTAGACCTTAGGTAACTATTTATTGATTAAATAAATGACAGAATAAATTGCTCACATTTAATAAATTGGTTGCTGCAGTGACTATGATGTGTGCTTGGCAATGATGGGACACCTAAAATAATATTTCTACAATGAAGAAGCCTATCCCTCACTGCTTTAGAAGGAATCAGCCAGGAGTAGCATTCCCTCACAATGTAGAGGACTAGAGTCATGGTACCTGGTCATTCTGGTGTCCTAAACATGCAACTTTGTTTCATGGCCTCAAATCGTTGCCCAAATATCATCATGTGTATATTCCAGGCATCGAGAAGAAAAGAGAAACAGCATGATGCCCCATTCCTTTCTCCTTTATCTTGGCAATACCAGGTGAGCACTCTACCATTACACTATATTCACATCCCTCCTCCTCTTCCTCTTTTAAAAAAATTTGAAGCAAGCTCATAAAGTTGACCAAGTTAGTCTTACTGTCACTGTGTAGCTCAGGTAGATCATCAGGACTTGTAGTCATCTTGCCTCAAGCTCCCAAATAGCTGGACTCATAGGTTTGCAGGATCAATACTACGTTTCTTTTTCTTTCTTTTTTTTTGAAAAAGAGTACTTTTAATTAAAATGCTATTAGATAACTTTCCTCCCTCTAGCCCCTTCCAAGTTCTCTGTCCACTTCCTCCGTTTCTTTGCAGGTCAGATCCTTGCTTAAAGCAACCCCGGCATTCCATGTGTCACTTTAGTGATCTTTAGATGATGCATGAAAATTAAAATGGAGGTGTCTTGAGTCGGGAAGAATATCCCTTGGGAGACAATTAGTGGTCCGTGTCACAGGTGGTTTATTGAGACTGTGTGGTCTTTCATGCCAGAAAGTGTGGTGTAACAAGCTACCTGAATGCTGAGCATTTGTGGCTGCTACTTCTGTTTCCCACAGTCTTCTCAGATGACTGTATCCTTGAAAGAACTGTGATGCTAGGCTCAGGCAGGCTGCTGGCCACTGCTAAGTAAACAGGATTGCCCCCAAGGTGTCTTGCTCTGTAACTGTAGATGGTGACATGAATCCCATAGAGCAGTGTCCTTCAGGGATGCCATAATACCTGAGGAAACCTCTCAGCAGGGTCCCTACCTCTGTGTTCCTCCAGTCAGAGGCTGCTGTTTTCATCTTCAAGTCCCTTCCCCAATCTCTATTAGGAGGTCGGGGGTCTCCAGTCCTGGTTCCAGGTATCTCAGTTCCTCAGATGCTGACTGGAGGAAGGCGCATGCTTAGGCTCAGACGTGCTAAAGATATAAGTGAAGCCAGGTTTCCTGAATAGAACATATGTGGAGGTTTGAACAGAACTATGTAGAACAGCAGTTCTCAATCTGTGGGTTGTGACAACCCTTTCACAGGGGTCATCTAAGACCACTGGAAAACACAGACACTTACATTATGATTCACAACAGTAGCAAAATTAGTTATGAATTGGCAGTGAAAATAATGTTGTGCTTGAAGGTCAGCACAACCTGAGGAACTATATTAAAAGGTTACAGCATTAGGAAGGTTGAGAAACACTGATCTAGAAGGGGTGTGTGTGGGTCACTGTATCAGCCCTTGCCCACCTCCTACAGAGGGGAGGGGAACAGCCTCCCCTGGGGTGGAACCCACAGCCTGCAGGGTGAGACCTCTTCCTTCTGATTCAAACTTCGAGTTTCCCTCTGTGTGCATGTAGCTCAGGGACTTATCACAGCAGCTTAGATCTGGGATGAACTAGATAAGCCTGAACTTTAATAAACGTGCCATTTCTTCCCCCTAAGATGAAAGGAAATGGGGCTTTGACAGAGATTGGCAGATGGTAAGACTGAGTTCATGGCTGAGGCTGGCAGAGAATGCCATCCACCAATGACTTGGGTAGGGACCCTTTGTAGAGGTGTGTCAGGGCTCTGCCTTGGCAGTGAAGCAGTCTCATGTTTCCTATGGAGAGAAGCCAGAACTGCAACTCTTCTGACTTGGTAGTGACCCCTTCCCTAAGAGAGCCATCTGAATTCTTGGCATGAGCGTTGCCCTATACCATGAGCCCTTACCTACAATGGTGTGGGTAGGTCCCTAGTGAGAGCACCAAGACTGCAGTCTCACAGGGCTTGTGGCTGTCAGAGGAGAAAGCTTTAACAGTGGGAGGAGAGGTTGTTGAAGCTCTAGCCCCGCTGGTTTTCTCTCTGTGTGGGAACTCCTGCATTGCTGGAAACTGGTGGAGATGTTGCCCAGTAACCCGATAAACACCGAGGACTGGCTGTGTCTTTCGCCTCATTCCGGAGTCTAGATAAGCAGTGCACAGTAACTGGATGGAGGCTGTCCCTCTATGACTGTGGGCTAGTGAGCTAGGGAGCTTCCAGGATGGGACTCCTAGGACAGCAGTAATGGCATTACTCCTGTTTTCAGCCATGGACAAAAATGTAGAAAGGTTGGCTTCTTTCCAACATCAAGGTCAAACCATTTGTCTTTAGCTTGTCAGACAAGTTTCCTCCACTCCCCCTGCTTGGGCCCTGCTTCCAGACTCCCTGTTTTTATTTTTATTTTTTTTTATTTACAGATCTAAGGTCAGTGTGACCAAGAACTGCAAAGAGGATAGGAGGAGGGGACCGTGGTGAGGGTAATGACCTGTGTTCTCATTCACTTTCTTTATCAGACTCTGGCTCTCGGGCAAACACCCGGCTCCCTTGCTTTTCTTGTGAGAGAAGCTCTCAGTGAATTTGGGAGGGTGGCAGGGTAGCTAGGATTGGCCAACCTTCTCTTACCTATGGGCCTGAGTGAGCCAGAGGGGCTGGGGGGGCATCTCTAAGAAGGACCCTTAGAATATATAGACCTTCATGGCATTTCTGCTTCTGTTATCACAACAAGATTTGATGAACCATTTTTAAATTTATTCTCAGTTGCCTCTGGGTACTGGATTTGCTAAGGGTAAAATTTACTCCAAGTAGATGAATACTTATGGATCTAAGATCAGCTTTTGTAATTATCGGTCGTTCTGGAGATTATGGAAAATATAGTGTGCATGCATGGAACAGACATGGGCTTTTCTGTCGGGAAGAATTTACGGTTTAGACAGATTTGTACTCGAATGATTCTGTCAGTGACTGTGTCTACAGACAAGTTTCCTGATCTCAACTATTAAATATTCAGGTGTTTGGAAGCCGAGGTTGCAGACCATGCCTGAGCCAGAATATTTGATGTGCAGGACACAAATGAAAGTCACATGTCCCACAGATCAGAGCTCTAACATGTGAATCCATGTGAACAACAAGCACACTGTGAGTTCATTGATTCTCTAAAGCTTTGTGGAGGGCCTTCTGCATCGCAGGCACTGGGCCAGAGTCCGGAATGGTCCAAATTGGCAGCCTGAGAGGTGTTGGATATTGACAGTGACCTTGAAAGGTAGATAGGATTTAGATGTCACAGCACTTTGGAGGGATTGGCCAAGATAGGAATGGAGTGAATTAAGGAAAACCCTCAGGATAATTAGCCTTCATATAGGGTTGTGTAGATATGCCCTTTAGGAGCATTGTGAGAGAGATAGAGAAGATGACTGGAAACAGGCTGTCCAGGCCTTTGGATGCCAGGACTGTTCAGAGAGACCATCAGAATGAGAATAGTTTTTACATTCACATTTACACTGGCCTTCTACAAACCACTGGCCATTCCCATTCCTAGCCGTTTGTTGCTAGTACATAAAACATGATTAATAACCTCATAACCTGCAAACCTGTGAACTCCTCTTATTCATTCTATTAGCTGTTTCATAGAGTTCTTGGAATTTTGTTCACAGAAATGATGTTGCCTGTAACCAAAGCTAATTATTGACTTTGTCCTTTCGTACCCAGGAGCTGCTCATTGTTTTTCTTACCTTATTGCACTGGCAAGGGCTGCCTGTGAAATACTGGACCAAAGTGGCGACAGCTGTTTCTGATCTTAGCAGGGAAGCATCTTTCATTTTGTGATGGTTACTTAGGTCTACTTTTTTTCAGAGACGATTTTTATCAGGACAAAATTTCATTTATTGCAAGTTTGTGTAGGGTTTTGGACAGTAACGGATGTCGGGTTGTCAAGTTTTCTTTTTTTTTTGTATCCATCTGTTTAGAAAGAAGAAATTAATTATGTTTAATCTTGATGTCGGAAACTCTAAGTGATTTTTACCACCATCAGGCAGCCAATAGATAAAAAAATCCAAGACTTGAACCTGAGTCTTCAGACTCAGGAGCCACCTCATCCCAGTTTACACCTCGGTTGCTGAGTCATCTGTTGCAGAACTCACCAGTAAGGCTGAACCCTCATGCTGAGTCAATGAATGTCAATATTAATCTTTCCGTTTTGAACTAGGGAAACTGAGTTAGTCACACTGAAGTGGTGTCAGCTCATGCTACACAAAGCATGCAGACGTAACACTGGGCTCTGTGAACCCAGGTATGGGTTCGAGGCGTGGAGATGCTGGAACATTACAGCTGCCGATCCCTGAACGACTTGCAAAGGTGAGCATAATCAAAACCAGAAACTTATTGCATTTCAGTAACACAGAGTTGGCAATCCTAATTCAGTCCATGCTCTAGGGGAACTCAATCCTCTGATTTCTATTGCTGTGATGGAGGCATACTGGAAAATGGTCTATAGCAAAGCTGGGGTTCTGTGTATGCTGTTAGCAACACATTTATTTCTTTGTAACCACACAGATATTTGAGTCATAGAATATTTTAAACAAGAATGCTTGACTAAAAAGCACTTGAACATGCTGCTGAACCCTCTGACCCAGAGCACTCAGAGTGTAGCTCACGCAGAGCCAAGGTACCTGGATGCTTATGTGGGCTTTTGGGGGTTGTTTGTCTCCAGTCCCTTTTAAATTCTACATTTTCCTTACTCAGTCACTAATACATTTTTGTGTTTAGCAGAAAACAAACAAAAAACCAAAAAACCCCAAACAAACAACATCTGCCCCAAAACCTTCTGTATTGAAGCTGTAGCAACACACGCTTGCATATAAACCTATCCCATGTATATGTTTACCCATCAACACTGAGTGAAGTATTTTGTATGATATGTGGTCATGCTCAACTTCAAGTAACAGAAAGATGACCGATTGGTGATTAATGAATACAGGTTGGTTTCCTTGCTAACTGGTTGTAAGGGTCAGGCCATTTCTGGAATGGCTCAGCAGCTTAGCAGTGGCTTCTGGGAACTAGGCTTTTCTCCTCTTCTGTCATCCTTACTGAGTTGGCCTCCTGCCTTATGCTTGCTACTTCATGGTCTCAAGACGGCTGCCCTACCTCCAGACTTTGTAGCTACATTCCAGGCAGCTAGAAGGAGTAAAAGGAGGTGCCTTTGACCCTTACTTAGCAGGACATATTGCTACTCTAACTAATTTGTCTTAGTCCTAAAGGAGCCAGACAAATTCACTATTGTATGGACAAGGCACAGTGTTTGCTCCAACTTTGGCATGTAATTTCTTCTTTGTCCTGGGTTCATATCAGACTTCCTCCTTGAAAGGGGGCTTTTGGTTATGTGATCATATTAACAGGATGCCCTATAATAAAATAATCAGGATGTCCCTTGGACAATTCGCTATTCTCCATGATTCTGTTAGTAGTGAATTAGGCTTCCTAAGCATCTTGAATTTACATCGATACCATCCCATTTAAACTCAACACAGTCACTGGATCAGGTGGCAAACTTCCATCCTGCAAGGGAGAAGTTTGGTGATGGTTTCTGCCCAGGTCCTCCACATTGAAGATCTACTACATTCTCTACCTCTTCTTTTCACAGCTGATAGGCCCCTTAGAACGATGGTCAGGAGGATCTCAGTGTCTTGGTCTCTTAACTGAGCCTTTCTTGCGGGCTGACTACTACTTGGCTCAGCTTTCCATAAAGAACTGTTGATTTTGGTACCACCTTGTTAACACTGGATGCCTTTTACTGATGGAAGTCAGCATGGAACTACTCACAGAATCTTAACTTTAATTGATCTACTCACTCAAATATACACTTGTATCTCCTAGCTAGATATTCCTGCTAAGACTCTCAAGCTCAGTTGTCTGTCTGCTGGCTTTGGTTTGATCTGAGGAACTTCCAAGGCGTTGTTAGAAATCTGAGCTAGGATTAGCCTCTCACGTCCCACTTGGTATGTCTGACAGCGGGTGACTGATTCCACATCTTGAGACTTGGAGGTGTTGCTGTGTTGCATTCTCTTCCTTCCCTGCAGCCTGTTGCAAATGACACATCTGGGGGACAGATCCCACCCCCTCCATCCTCTGCCAAGAGCGATCCCTTCTGTGCTCTTGGCAAAGTTTGCTCCTTAAAGAGGGAGCTGAAGGGTATCATTTATAGGTTTGGAATAATGATGTTGACAGCCTTGTAAGGAATACTTCCTACTGATTCTCAGAGGTAAAATGATCCAGTTTAATACAATAGATGCTAATGAGAGCTTCATTTGTACAAGTTGCTGATGGAATGGGCCTTTCCCTGTTCCCTTTGCAGAATACAAGGCTCCCAGGGGTTTGTGTTCCCTGGAAAACAAACAAACAAACAAAAACCAACAGCAACAAAACTTGCCCAAGTCCTGCCTTACAGGGCTAGGAAGTGACCATATTGACACTTAGTGGAAGCTGTTGGCTGTACAATGAGTGCCATGGAGGAAGAGTGGTCCTTAAGGTTAAGTGTGTTTTCACACGAAGGTGGAAGTGAGGCACCACACGGGAGATTCTTGAACTGAGACACTTGCCACTGAAGCAGGAATAAGGGTGGTCTGTGAGAAGCCCTGGGATTCCTGTGGCCACCCATACCATCCATCCTGTATCTTGCAGCCCAGAACTTATTGGGGGTGAAGCTTTGTGAATCCACAGAAGCTTCCAGAGAGGTCTGCTGGGGGGAAGGACACATGTCCTTCTCCAAGTTCCCTTGCTTTGCTCTGGGTCTTTGGTTTTGATGTTCTCTGCTCTAGGATTTCTCTCATCCCATGGCTACCTGTGGAGTCCCAGTCATACCCCATGTCTTCTGAAAGCACCCCTTCCTCGGGACACATCACCACCCCTGCCTTCCATAGCTCTGCCTGGTGCCTCTAGGCTGGCTCCCACTCTTCCTGCCTCTTAGTGAAGTTGAGCATCTGGATGCTGTTGAAACACAGCCAAGGAGCACCGCAGCTTGTCACTGGGAGGGAACAGTGCTAGGAGGAAGGGGAAGAATTTCTCTTTTGAATTAGAATCCAGTTCAGCCTCCCGGCAAGGGAACCACAACCTGTCCAAGGCAGGGTCTTGCATGGGGTTGATCAAGCATTCTGACACCTGCCCATTGGACCAGAGAGTTGATGAGAAATTCTAAATTCTTATACTTCCTTAGTTGACTAACATGTTTAGGAAGCTTACAGATGTAGGTCTCTGCATGGAGCCTGGGAAGGAGAGCTACAGAGAAGGGCTTTCTGTGTTATGGGAATGGCAGAAGAGGGGAGCAGGTATCCTGTGTGCCTGCCACAGGCATTCAGGCTTAGGTCACTGGTTTGGGGAAGGAGGGAGTGTGTCACTAGGAAAATGACTTTTCTATACTCCCATTGGAAATGACTTGGTGGAACCACCCCCATTGTTCTTTGTTTGTTACTTTAATCATGTTTGTTATTCAAGTAAGACATATCCCCTTCAGAATAATAAGTGAAAATACAGTGAGGTTTTTTTTCCTTTTCCTTTTTCTTTTTTTTTAAATCCTACTGATAATCTCACTCAAAATTGCTGGCTGACATTTGGTCTTTTTATGCACACATATCTGAATTTTTAGAATGGATTTCAACTTTCCACAGTATTTCCAAACGTGCTGCCTTTTGCTTAATGCATTGGAACTGTTTCTCCACCTCAGGGAATGCCCAGAAAGCACTGTGATTGACAGCCTTCTTCTTTTATAGAATATATCAAACATCAGTAAAAACAGGTGGAGTAAGAGTGCCTAATGAACAAACTCGTGGGTTCTGTCACTTGGTGTCAGATTGTCAGCCCACAGCTCATTCCTGGCACCCATTTGTTGTCCACTGCAACCTGCAGCCACACATACAACACTGGGACTCAGAGAGTTTGCCAGCAAGTGTGGGAAGACCCATTGCTGACTGCTCAGGGTCGCCTCTCTAAAAGAGACTGAAAAAACCGGTTTACAATGCTGTGATCTTGTTTCAAAGCCATCAGCCCAACCCTAATCTGGCCAAATACCCAGACCAGCCAGCCAGTCATAAGACAGGTCTAGAACTCACTGTATAGCCAAGGTTGACCATGAACTCATGGCAATCCTCCCAACTTGGTCTCTTGAGTACTGGGATTGCTGTTGGGAGCTTCCATGCTTAGCTAAGATCACCTCCATTATCCCAGGTCTTTCTCTCCCTGCTAGAGCATGATTTATTCACCTAGTGCCTTAATATTGATGACAGAAAATTATACTCTATTTCCCACTATTACAAGCAGTTCTACAGTAAATAAATTTCACAAAAATCTGTGCATACCTGTCTAATTATGTTCTTTGAATAAGCTTCAGAGAGTGTCAAGGCTGACTCAGAGCTGTGGTAGTGCTGAAAGTCTCTTAATCTAAACCCCAAGTCACCATTCTCCTGGTTATGCTCGCTTCTGGCAGTTTGTAAATGCCAGTGTCCAATTATTCTTGCCATTTTGTTTTTATTCTTATGTGTAAACTTTAGAATTAGTTTGTCAAAACAGAGTTACAATGGAGCTAGATTTTGTTAGTGCATTTTATGTGATTATTCTTTTAATAATGATTTTAATTTTTATAGCATTTTGTGTTTTAATACCAAGAATCCCTATCTAGATACAGGTATCTTAATTATGTCAGTAAATATATTGTTTTAGTCAAAATTTCTTACTTTTTTTTGGTAAGACATTGGACCTTTTGTATAATTTTCCATGATGGTAAAAGATATTACTGCCCTCTCTTTCTTTAGTCTCTGCAATAAACAACTATCAATTGCCAATATTAAAAGACTGGTTTTGTGTTGGTAAGATGACTCAGTGGATAAAGGCACTTTTCTCTAAGCTTGACGATCTGAGTTCTTCCTTGGGTTCCATGCAGTGGTCATGCAAGTTGTCCTCTGACTGTCACATGAGCACCATGTGTGTCTTAGGGTTTCTATAGCTGTGATGAAACACCATGACCCAAAAGTAAGTCGGGAAGGAAACAGTCTATTTGGTTTACACTTTTGTATCACTGTTCATCATCAAAGGAAGTCAGGACAGGAACTCAAACATGGCAGAACCTGGAGACAGGAGCTGATGTGGAGGCCATGGTGGGGTGCTGCTTACTGGCTTGCTCTCCTTGACTTGCTCAGCCTGCTTTTTTTTTACAGAACCCATGACCAGCAGCCCAGGGATCCCACCCACAATGGACTGGGCTCTTCTCCATCAATCACTAATTAAGAAAATGCTCTACAGGCTCACCTGCAGCCTGATCTTATGAAGGCATTTTAGATCTCTGATGACCATAGCTTGTGTCAAGTTGACATAAAACTAGCCAGTTCAACATGTGTATACACACATACACACACACACACACACACACACACACACACACACACTTTTTTAAAGACTAATTTTCAGGGCTGGGGTAGCGGTAGTTTGCTTGTCCAGATTTTAGCAGCAGCATCACCAAAAAGTTTTGTTTTTGTCATACAATTGTCATCTTCAAACTTCATGAGAGTCACAAAATGTGGTGTTTTCTCCTATCGATTTTCTTGAATTTTTAAAGTCTATAATCTATATCCTGTCAGCTGGTACTAATGCTAATATAATGCTTTTGAGTGTCCTTACCTGTCATTTATGTTTTTGTGTGGTTGTACCAGCTAGTTTTCCCAGAGAAGGCTAAGGGATGGTGAGAGACTTTGACTGGAAATGGCTGTTTATGTTTTATTTTCACTTCAAAGAAGCTGTTGGTTTGAGTTCCATTTTACCTAGCATTTAGCAAATATCATCGAATAGCCAGTACAGAGTCTTCCATATAGTATACATGCAGACTTCATTTTTATTATATTTCCATCATGATAAGAATTTATCATTGATACATTTATAAATTAAAAATTAATGTTAAATTTTGCTACTGCCTTTCACAGGGGGCCCATTTACTGATCTCTTTCTATAAATCAATACTGACAGATGCTTTGTTCTTGGAATACATTTTTATTTACGTGTATGCACGTGTATGTCTGTGGGACATGTGTGGGTGTCCTCTGAAGCCAGAAGCAAGTGTTGGATTCCCCAGAGCTGGAGGAACATGTAGTTGTAAGCCACCCATCGTGGATACTAAGAACCAGACTTGGATCCTCTGGAAGAGCAGCAAGCGCTCTCAACTGCTGAGCCATCTCTCTCACCCTCTGCTCTTGGAATGGAAAGCAAGTTTGCCCAAAGTTTGTCATTCTTTTTAAATAGTGCTGGCTGCTATTTTCTAGTATTTACCCAGAGTCTGTGCATCTGTCTTCATGAATTAAACTGGCATCTGTTGTTGTTTTCAGTGGTATATCTTGCCTTAGATTGGAGATCAGGTTATGCAAATTTTGCAGTGAATTAAAACCTCCCCCATTAGTTTTCTCCTTACCTATCTTCCTCATCCCCTCTCCAATCAATTATTTCCTTACCTTGCTCCACCTTCCTCCTTTCTCTTCTGTCAGCCCAATACTTTTGTTCTGGAAATTTTAACTTTTAAAAGATATATCTATTTTACTTTATGTGTGCGTGTTTTGCCTGCATGTATGTCTGTACATCACATGCATGCCTGGTGTCTGCAGAGGTCAGAAAAGGGTACCTGAGCCCCTGGAACTGGAATTACAGATGATTGTAAGCCACCATACAGGTGGGAATCAAACCTGGATCCACTGAAAAAGCAAGAAATGTTTTTACCGATGAGCCATCTCTCCAACCATGGTCTGGAAAAAGGAAAGGCTTGCACACCTGTGATATCTCATTAAGCAATAATCTTATTAAATTTGCATGCACAGATAAGTTTACATATTCTCACACATTTCTTGACAGTATTTCAATTTCTTTCATGGTCATTGCAACTTTTGGATTTTTTTCTTGTCATTGAATGAATCCCAGCACTTTAATACTTTCAAAGAAAATCACACTGGCCTGCTGAGGCTTTTGCCCTGGAGATGCAGGTGGCATCCTATATTACAAACAGTCCTCTGGATCATGGGGAACCAGTTTATCTTTTGTATCACTAACTCTCTGCTTACTGCACCCTTTTGACTGCAGTTGCCAGAGACTTAATTGGTTGCTTCATAGGAGGTATTAGAATTGAATTCTAATTCTTTTAATTTTATTGTTGCCACCTAATTATAAGAGAGGTTAACGCTGTGAGTTAGACTAGAAAAGCAGGTATAATTGAACATAAAGGTTTTTATATATAAAACTTTTTGTTACTAGAGTGTCCTAAGTGTCTGTGATCTCTGTTTTGAGCTATACTTTTGTCCAAACAGTACTCAGTGAAAATTTTCTTAAGGCCTGGAGAGATGGCTCAGTGAGGATTGGTGCTTGCCACTAGCCTGAGGGCCTGAGCTCAATACTCTGGACACACATGGTAGAAGGAAACCTACTTCCACAAACTGTCCTCTGACTTACCAAAGCATGTGTGGCATTTGCATGTTTACACCACATATACACACATTTACACACACATATGCGCTCGAGCATTCAAGCACACACACACACACACACATACACACACACATGCATGAACATAATGAAAATATTTCAAAGTTTTTTTCCTTAAATGTTAGGGGTTTGTTTGCTCATATATTGCTATTTAATGTGTAATTTTATTTCATTTAGATACAGCATGTGAAGTATGTTATGCCTAATGATGGACAATTTCAAGTTTTGTACATATGTACAGAATAAGATGTGGTTCATTTTTGGTGGTTATTATATGGAATTTTAAATGGTATTACATATGATTATTATAAACTAAATAAAAGAGTAGTTAGTTATTTTATCAGATAGTTTGTCCTTTATTGTTCATTTGATCGAAGTTGAAAGGGGGCAGTGTTTTTCAGTTACTATGTTTTACTTTTTTGGTATGTACATAATCAATAATTAGTAAGCACAATTAAATTTTGTGAAGTTTTGTATCTTAATGTGTTGAGATAAAGTTGCCCGTGCAGAGCTCAGGCTAGTCTCAAATTCTTTATGTAGCCCAGGCTGTCCTCTAACTTGTGATCCTTCTGTTTCAGCTTCCAGAGTACTGGGACTATATAAACCTGGTTCACTTTATAATATTTAAAAATGTTTTGCTTTTGCAATTGTGTTTATGGGAATTCATATCACAATGGATGTGTACATCTTTCCTTCTTGTTTTCTCTCTCTCTCTCTCTGTGTGTGTGTGTGTGTGTGTGTGTGTGTGTGGTGTGCACGTGCACATGTATGCTTGCAGGTATTATAAACATTTATAGACACACATGAGTATTATCAGCCCTGACTCTTGTTTGTCAGTATTTTCCTCATGTACTTTTTTTCTCATTCCTTCTGGTTCAACTTCCCACACCCTCCTGTTTTAGGTGCTTCTCTTGGTTGTAGTATACAAGAATATTCCATTTGTGTCTCTAAGGGAGACATACTAAAGACCATGACACATACTCTTGTGTATTTATATGATAACTCTTGTACTTAGTTCATATATTTTATTTTTTTACTTTTCATTAAAAAATCTCTCCCTACTCTTTTCCTTCAACTCTTTTGCTATTTTTGCCTCTTTTATTCTCCAATGGTTTGGAAGATAGCCAGCTTATTTTTATTCTGTTGGTAACTCCCCCTTTCCTTTCTGCCTGTCTTGTCTTTTCCAGCTTTATTTAGAATAATGTGGGGGAGGGGCAGTGTTTATTCCTTATTCTGGAAGATGTTTGCCAAGGGGCTCCTCCCAGTACTGTGCTGCAGGTGCAGTGTGATGGACACTCAGCAAACAGGGTAGCTGCCAGAATTTGAAGAGAGAATGTTCTAGAAAGTCCTGATGCCTGGGGAATGCCTCTTTTGAGTCTGATTAAGGTGTTATAACAAAAGGCCCAGGCTAGGGGTTTAAAAACCAGAAATTTATTTGTTCATATGTGAGTAGGTGCAAGCAGGTTGCTTTCCTTTGAGGTCTCTCCCCCTCAACCCTCAGCTTGCTAATGGTCTCTCCTTCATCCCCCGCCCCAATCTAGTTGTATTGTTTCAGTAATATACTGGAAAGTTGTTTCTCATTAAAACAGAGATTTAATTAAGATATTCAATGCAAAGTTTTAATTTAATTTTTTAAAACTCTTATTTCTTGAGGTTTACTGAATGATGTTATGGATGTATATGGATGGTAAATGGTTACTGTATGGAGGCAAATAGGCTTATCCATCCTCTCACTCACTTGCTCCTTGTGAAGAATAGCTGGTCTTCTTATTTAGTAAAATCTCAGGTACATCTATTCTATCCATTATAACCCCACATGGTCCTCTCTGTCACTGCTTGGGTGAATCACCTACTCTATGTGTCCCCACATGGCCCTTTCCATCACTGGCTGTGTGATCCATCTTCTCCATGTGTCCCCCCATGGTCATCTCTCTGTGATTGTATGTGTGTGTCCTAACCCTCCTTTTTTCATAGGACATCATCAAATTGGTATAGGAACTGTTTTATTAATACAGTATTAATAAAAACAATAGTTGTACGTCCCAATAGCTAACAACATAATGTTTTGAGGTAAGTAGCATTGTGGAATGGCTAAAGCAAGCAACTTGATATATACATTACTTTACATACTTATTTTTGTGGCGAGGACACTTAAAATCTACTCTTGGCAATATTCAAGTACACAGTACATGATTAATAGCTATAGTGACCAAGTTGCACAATAGATTTCTTCACTTTATTCTTCCTGTCAAATTAAAAGTCAGTATCCTGGAACTAATGTCCCCCAACCCTCCCATTACTCTAGTGACCTTGTTTGAACTCAGTCACCTCTTTAAGGCCTTATATACAGTTATGGCTACATTCTAGGGCATTGAGGGTTGGAGATTCCACATAGAAATTTGAGGAGACACACTGCAGCCTGTAGCAGCCTTGAGATGCAACTTTACACTGGGATGTGGGTAATGTAGAGTTGAGGAGACAGAATCAAAAGATCAGGGGGATAGATTAGACAGAGAACCTTCCCTGACATGGAAGGGAACAGGCTATGCCTGAGGTGCTGTAGCACATCCACTCCAGGTTGGGGGGGCACAGGGAGTGATGTAGAGGTTTGTTTGGTTTGGTTTGGTTTTCAGTCAGTAGCTCTAGGCATGTCTTTGTGTCCAGGAGGGAAGGATGGCTTTGGGTAAGGCTGTAGACCTGGGTCAGGGGCTATACAAAGGCTCTTCCTCTGTATGTGCTAAACCAAAGGTTCTCAACCTGTGGTCATGACTCCTTAGGGGTTTCCATATCAGATATTCTGCACATCAAATATTTACATTATGATTCATAACAGTAGCCAAAGTATAGTTATGAAGTAGCAACAAAATAATTTTATAGTTGGGGTCACAACTGGAGGAACTGTACTAAAGGGTAACAACATTAGGAAGATTTAGAACCACCTCCTTAAAGAAATGAACAATTGGAAGTTTGAAAGATCATTGATAGACTCTTAACCATCATTCCCAAGTGGGGTGATATGTGTTGTTCACAGGTGGATTTTCCTACCATTGATAGCAAACAAAAGAAAATCATGCACTTTTCTCTTGCTATAACAATAATCACAACCGAGGGATCTAAATGAATGTGTAGTCATACATTCTTCTAATCTATATTGACTGTCTACAAAGTCTTAGGCACACCTAAGGGATAAGGACATATCTGAGGACAAGATTCTAATGTCACAAATCCAAGGCCACTGTCAATCAGAGGAGGGTCAGGCAGTAAACAGCAAGCAGCAACCATACTTCCATTCCCATGTAGAATTCAGACAAAAATCATTGTGAGCTTCTCTTCTCTTTCTTTTCCTTTTTTTTAAAGATAGGGTCTCACCATATAGCTCCGACCGTTCTGGAACTCATTATGTAGACCAAACTGGCCTCATACTCAGGGATTCACCACCTGCTTCTGCCTCCCAAGTGCTGGACTTAAAGGCCTGGGTCATTATGCCCACCCAGCTCATTGTAAGCTTCTTAAAGCACCCCCCCAAAAAAAGGAAAGAAAGAAAAAAAGGGCGATACAAATGAATAGATTCTGTAACACATTACTGAGGTGATCCTGGAAAACCACCTCAAAAGGAGGTTAAATAGTTCAGATGAGAGAGAATAGCGACTTAGTCCAGGCTATAGACAGAAATGTACATGGATTGGGAGGTGTCTCCAATGGGTTTTGAGGTAAAATAAAGGAATGACCACTCTACCCACCATGGGGCTTAGTTTGTTTATCTGTTGCATGTGGGGATAGACAAAATGTAACCAGTGGTAGATCCTACTATGAGACTACCAATGTCACACAACGAACCTGAAGAGTAGTCAGCCACCAAGAACTGCCAGCTAGAAGTTAATGCTTCCATTTTGTCCGTGCTATATTTCAAGTATCCATAAGCACATGGGATTAATGTCCATAAGTGCTGAGGGACAACCTGGGCTGATGCATGAAAACATGAGTTATGTGCATCTAATGGTGGAAGTGATACTGAATCAATAAATAAGTGAACTCACAACTGCCTACTGACACCCTACAGCTTGAGGTTAGGTAAAAGAGGAGGAAGCTGGGAAAAATCCCAGGAAGAAGCTGACCAGGAAGGAGGAAGAAGGAAACCCAGTGCCCCAGAGGACGGGAATAACTTGTCCTCTTCAAGACTATAGGGGAGGCTAAGCCAGGTTAGAACAGAAGGATACCCTCAAAGACTGTAACATAAGAGTCTTCAGAAACCTTTGGAGAGAAGTCTCCATGGTGCTTCGCCAATTTGGGTGGGATAAAGAGGTGGAGCTGGGGAAGCAGAAATGTCACTGAACATACAGGTGACATTTTGGGATCTCTTGCTTGGAAAGGAAATGATGAAGGGTGCTGGAGAGGACAAGGAGTTTAGAATGCATCCTTTTGCAGTGAGATCACAGATGTGTGTCTGCCATTGAGCTCTATCCAAAAGATAGTATGACAGTAACTACAGAGAAAGAACACATAGGGGAGTGCCATCCAAGAAAAGTTGAGTCAATTAGCTCCTCTGTGAGTTTGCTGTTGCATAAGGGGGACCTTGATTGGCGGTAGCTCAGATAACACAGAAAGTTAGTTATTTCCTTTCCAATAGTGGGTAAATGATTTCTAGGCTTGGGATGAAGATATTCACAGATCCAACTCTTTCATACAAATTGTTCTACCAGCTCTGGAGTCCTTCTTTTGAGGCTCAAATTAAGCTGTCGCTGAACCCACAGACCAAGCTTCAAGATGAAAGCAGACTGCTAAAGGAGCCAACTGTGGTCTCCAGCTGAGGCCTGGGGATCGCAGGTGTCACTTTCCTTTATGTCTGGTGAGTCAGAACTTGGTCACGTGGTCATGCCCAGCTGTAGAGTAGAGGAGGATCTGTAGTACTTCACCCCCACTATTCCTGTGGTCAGTTGAATAGTAGGTTTCTCTCAGCATAGAAGGGTGGTCATTAGTTGTCAGCCCCTATCAAAGTTGAGCCCTCTCCAGCAGCTTCTGGCAGCCAGTGAGAATGGAATCCCCAGGTAGGGTGGGGAGAGATGGGCATTCAGCAAAAAAGGGAATAATTAATCCTTTGTGCTGCCAGGAAGAAAGGAAATAGATATTCCCCTAGCCTGTGGCTTGTTTTCTGTTGTATTGAAGGTAAGGATGTCAGAAGGGAGCCAGGCTGCCTGAGAGTTCTGAACTGAACACAGTAACTGCTTGTGCTTGGGAGTGTTTGGAGTGTTTATTCTACACCAATCTCAACTCTAAAATCTCTGTGCCCTTTCATTTACACAATCCTTTGAAGAAGAAAAGAGGGTGCTGAAGCACCGAGAGATCTGACTCTTTGACTGAGACCCATGGATGATGAAGTGACCAACTGGGACTTGTTCATTCATGACTGGCTCCATCCCAGGAACCTTGTCCTCAACCCTTGTATCAATCACTACTAATTTGAAGCCATAGAGATAAGGCTGTTAGAGTAGGTTATTTCCCACTTGACAAGTCTGGAGACTGTGGGCATGAGTTTAAGGTGATACCAATCAGTTCAGTTGCACCATCGTCCTCAGCAAAGTTCAAGGTCAGCTGTTGAGTGCATGAACAGAGAAAGAGGCAAGCAGGCTTATAAAGTCAGTGTGCTCTGAATACATGTGGCGAAAACATATGCAGTAGGGGCTGGGGATTCTGGGAAATACCAACATTAGCACAATGGGTTCTAGACCCAAGAAGGATGTGGTATTGAGTCGGAAGACAAGAAAGTGCCTAGGAATATCACAATAGGCAAACTAAGGACATGAACCTGTTGGGCAGTGGTACAGTGGGGACACTTGAAGGGATCCTGTGGAAGTCTTACAGATTCTGATTTAGATTCAAGGTTGAAGCATGGGGTTTGATGTCTGGGAGAAGGCACAGGGAGAGCCAAGGGCCCTGACAAGGCTCCTTGTAGGTATACTGTGTGCCAGGTTTGTTTCCAGCAGCTGATAAACCAGACAGAGCCCATTTCTGGGTTGAGAGAATGGGAAAGAACCTCGATTCTGCACCTGTGTTCCAGAATGTGTTGGCTTGTCAAGGGGCAGTAGAAAATTGATGCCAACAAATGGGTGTGTTCCAGTTCCAAATCCACCTTCTTTCTGTGACTTGGGGCAGCTGACTCTTCTGTAGCTCCCATGGCCCTCCCATAAATAAAATGACTACGTCATTGGTAGCAAATGAGGAATGACCAAATTTCCTCCTGGTGTCATGGTGACCTCTAATGCATTACATTCTCTGTCTGGACTTTAATGTTCTCCCCTATAAAAGAAAATGATTGGATTGGTATAATCATAGCTAATATTTATTGAGAATCACTCTGTGCCAGATGGTAGTCTAGGTGATTTACATATATTATATTACATTTAATTGTCCTGACAGCTCCATCTGAGGTAGATATCATTATTTCTGTTTTTCTCGATGAAGGAACATAGACACAGAGAATAAGCAACATGCCATATTCATTTCCTATCACAGCTATGACAAATTACTACAGACTTAAACAGAACACATTTACTCCCAGTGATTAAAATGACACAAATTTATTCTCTTATAGCTCTGAAGTCCAAAATAAGTTTTACTGGGCTAACATCAGGAGCTTGACAGAACTGGTCTTTTCTTGAAGCTGTAGGTGGGAATTCATATTCCTTTCAAATAGTGTCTGGAAGCTGCTTGACCTCCTTGGCTTAGAGCCTCTTCATCGTCAGAGAGCCTCAACTCAGTCCTGTTGCTACCTTCTACTTATCTCCTTCTTGGTGACTTTTGACTGGCTTACCAGTCTCCATTAGCAAAGATTCCAAGATTCTTTCTCTCCCCACATGTATTACCTGGGATGACACTTCATCTCAAAATCTTCCCCTTGATCCTAATCTTCAAAATTCCTCTGGATGTAAAAGGTGACACAGTCACATGCTTAGAAAGTAGAAGGTAAATATTTTTAGGATATCCCATTCTGTCTCTTACACATAACTGAAGCATGAATTTTTAACCAGTATAGACCTAAGCCTTGGACATTCCCATGCTGCGTTGACTCAGGAAGAATACTTGTGTGGCATGGAAACTACCACCCCTGTTCTGCTGTCAGTGGAGTACCAGCAACTGACCAAGAGCCCTTGTGTCTCTTGGAATTCAAATAAAGCTCCAAAGTCCTTGTTAATATCATTCATGGTCCCATCAATTGATCTGAATGGGCAAGCACAATCCCCTTTTTGTTCTGTTCTGTTTGGGCTCTTAAGTTTCCATCTGGATACAAAACTCAAGGCTCATGTGGTTCCAGTGACCTCTTAGTGGCCTTACTGAGTTCTATTTGGGGGAGTTGAGGATATTCTCTGTAATGTGCTAACTGGGAGTCCATTAAGAATCTTATTCTGATTCCCTGTGATGTTTGTGGGTCATTTCAGAGTTCAGGCTGTAGGAAAAGGATGTGGACCACTCAAGAGTTGGGGTAAATAGTTCTGTCTTCCCTCCCCATCTGTCCCAGCTTCAGGAACATACTGTGATTGCTGAGTTCTGTGTATAGTGGGTGAGAGAAAATCATAGCATGCTCATACAGAATGGAAACAAACAGCTTTCAGTATCAGTCAAGAGAAACACATCTGAAGGGTTTTTGAAAGGTCCAAAGTCACGGGCCACCTGGCATTCTATCTTCAGCTTCATTTTGGCCTTCCTATTTCTAAGTGTCAGAGACTCACTGTGCGCCTTCATCAGGCCCTTCTACTCATCCAAGACCCTCATTAACTCTTCCCTGCAGTGGAATGCTAATGATGGGCAAGAATATGTGGATTTTTAGCCTAGAACTGAATTGTTGATTCCCTGGGGTGCCCTGCACCCTCTAGGGCCATTAACCACATATTCTCCAGGGCATCACAATCCCCAGGTGCGTGAAAATCCCATTGCAGTCAGAGGGCATGAAACATCAACCTTTATTTGTGTTTGGTCTTGTTCTTCTTTGCCTGCCTTCCCCAGTCTGAGCCAAGGCTTAATGAGCTGATCCAAATGACTACAGCACTTCGGGTCAATATCTCCCTTAAGTAACCCCTTTGCAGAAGTGCTGGACAGAGAGCTGTGTGGGGTTGGAAACACAGGGTCCATCACACCTTGCATGCATGGCTTCTGTCTTTCAGTTGTTCTCATTCCTGTTGTCTTCCCTGCCTCCTGCACCCAGAGGCAGAGTCATGACACCATCCCACACTTGGTGCATTTCCATGGAGGTTCCTGCAGCAGGATTAGTCCTCGAGGAAACATAAGTGAATATCACACAGGTAGAAAGAAAGAATGGGAAGATAGACATGACAGCTTCTAGGAGAGATTCCTGTGAGAGCATAGTACCAACTGTAAGGTTTTGGTTTGCACAATCTTGGAGTTGAGAGGCCTACCGAGAGTGTAATTTTAGGCTTGTGACTGGAATTTTCTGGAAGAATTCAAATGTTTTACGGGCTGTCTCCTGACAGCAAAAGTATAGAGAGAAATAAAAAACCCCAGAATGCTATGCTAAAAGGAATCACTCAAATTCATCAAATACAAAGTCCTCATTGTACAGATGAGGAATTTGCCCAGGAAGTCTGGAAGTGGCAGACCATGGATAGAATCTAGGTTCTGAACAAGCAGTTATTTTCTCCGTTCATTTTTCTACATGACCACCTATGTACCTGATTCTGTGTATTAAAGTGTCTGAAACAGGCAAGCAATTCCTGGCCAGGCATATACTTTTGGGAGGAGGGAGGGAGATGGGGAAACAGAGGGAAGAAAAGAGAGAGGGGGGACTGGGAATGTATTGATGTATTGGGGGAAGTACCTGGAGAGCAGCCCCTAGAACATCTCGACTGGTCCAAGCATGCCATTGCTTCTAGCATGAATAGCTCCACTTCTGGACCGAAGACAGTTCCTAAACAGACAATTTTACATATAGGGTCATAGCACTCAGCAGCAGCAGCAGCAGCAATACCCAGGGACTGTAGGTTGCTATAGAAACGTATGGGAGTGGGGAATGATACAGAGATTAATCCAGGTAGAGTGGGGTGGGGTGTCTGAAGTTCTGGTAGGCTTTGCTGGATTTCCTTGTAGGACGGTGACTTTCACCTCTTGTAAGCAGGTGTAGTTATAGTGGCTCATTGTGTGTCTGAGGGCCTCCTGAGGAAGGAGATGAATGTGACTTGAGGTGGGGGTGATCACTTCCCACTTCAGTGCAGTGCCTGTGGGGTCTTGTGTGGGGTGTGTCAGTGTAGAGACTGAGTGCATGACTGTGACTGTGAGTGTGAGTGTGTGATTCAGAGTGTAGTTGTGAGATTGTGTGGTATGGATGCCAGATTCTTTGTGATTGCATTGCTGTGAGTGTGTGTGCACAACTGTGTGCTTGTTAGGAGTGTAATTTGACCATGATTTTATGTAAGATTTGTTGTAATTGTGGATGGGGCTATGTGTTTTGTTTGTTTCTATATGGTGTGTGTGTGTGTGTGTGTGTGTGTGTGTGAGAGAGAGAGAGAGAGAGAGAGAGAGAGAGAGAGAGAGAGAGAGAGAGAGAGAGAGAGAGAAGATTATAATGTTGGGTCAATGTATGTCAATCTGAGTATATGACTGTGATTGTGTGTGTGGTTGTGTATGGATGCCTGTGAGGATGTGATTTGTGTGGTTGTATTGGGAACTCACCTTACCTCATCTAGAAGTAGTCAGAAGCCCCCCACCCCCAGTGTCTAAAAGGATACAGGAGAGAGCCACCCTGACCTTTACCCTGGGAACCATCCAAGAAGCAGAGGGCTGTCAGATCTAGTTTTTTGCAGTAGACTTTCTTTTATGACCCCTTTCACCCAAGGAAATTTTAATGCAACCCTGTTGTATAGGTATACTAACTAGCTGTACAAACAAAAACATGTACTGACAGTAAATCATCAACTTACTTTAAAAAACTCTTTGAAATATGTACAGTTTTATTTATGCAAGGTGATGGGAAAGTTGCATGTTAATGAGATGTATGTGCTTGTTTGGTCTAGCACAATATAATCGGAAGATACTCTAATTTGATACATTCTGAGGAACGAAGGAGGAGAATATTAAAAGCCTTTGTTTTCTATAATTAAACCATTATGTTTCTCTAAGAGCAAAAACTTTGTATGTACAGTTAAAACACTGCAAATCATAGCAGATAAAAGTCTTGAATTTGAGCCATTTCACGCCGTGCTCATTGACACTGAGTGGTGTGAGAATTGTGTGGCGTGAGAATGTCCAATGCAAAGGGTGCATTTGATGTCTTCAGAACTAAAGCTGCTACTATGTCATGTGATATGTTTAGGGAAGGCATGGCCCTAACCACCTCCTTGGGATTCATTTTGCCCTTGAGTTTGAATTAATATTGATCCCTGCACACTCAGAAACTCTTCACTATTGCCAAATTTTTCATGACTCTCCACATTCAGTTATGAGACCACAGATGATATCATGAATTTAGGAATCTTTGCTCTGGGACAGAGCCTGGAGGGAAGAAAGGGAAGGAGGGAAATGATGTAATTATATTATAAACTCAATATATATTCATAAAATCTCTCTCTCTTGCTTGTGTGTGTGTGTGTGTGTGTGTATGTGTGTGCATGCATGCATGCATGCACATGTGTTTCTGCTCAAGAGCTCCAAGCCCCAGTCCCAGCTGGTCCTTTGCCTCCTTTCCTTCAACACCCATAGCACTAATGAGAGTAGAAACAAAGCTGTGGGGGTCATCTTCCAGTATCCTATACTGGAGTAGGAGTGTGCAGGGTTGGGTTCTTAATATTAGTGTAGGAGTGGAACCACGGACAGGCTGTCCTCCTGGGCTTGTTCCATCTAGTTGTACTCCAAGGGAATCACATGGCTTGGGGAGTGTGGTGATTTGAATGAGAATGGCTCCCCATAGATTCATGTTGGAATACTTGGTCTCCAGTTGGTAGAACAGTTTGAAAAGAATTAGAAGGTATGGCCTGCTATCACTGGGACATGCTTTGAGGTTTCAGAAAAATCAAGTGATTCCTAGTGCTCTCTCAGCCTCTCTTTGTAGATCAAGATGTGAGTTCTCAGTTTGCCACCATGTCTTTGCTCTATCATCATGGACTCTAACTCTCCAAAACCATAAGCCCAACTAAACATTTTATTTTAATAAAATAAGATGGGTCTTTGTCATGGTGTTTTATCACAGCAATAGAAAAGTAACTAAGATGAGGAGTGCTGGACAGGAGGCCCAAGGGAAGGCATCTTTTCAACTGCATCACAGAAGGGCAAGGAGGTGTTCAATATAAATAAGCAAATAAATTACTTCCTCAGACTTCCTACTTGTGGAGAGAAGAATGGAGAATAGAAGGTGTTATCAGAAGCCCCTTGGAGACAGGAGCACTTTCCTTGGGGCCCCTGGGAAGTTTGCATCCTGATAGGGTCCAAGGATACCAGTTTGGGTCCTGATAGAGTAACAAAAGCCAACTGAGTGATAGGGTCCAAGGATACCAGTGGCAGGAACTGGAAAGAAACTCCTGCAAGATGAGTGGCACCATGAGGTGATGAAACAAGAAGACAGAGTCTGAGCTGGTGACAAAAATCACATAACAGCTGATGTCCTGGGTTGAAGACCCACCTTCTCCTGTGAGTCTGGAATCCAGTAGCTACAGTCAAGAGAAGGGCTGTCCTTCTTAGATTGAGCTTGAGCTTGTCAATCCTGTGAGGAAGAAAAGAATAATCCAGTTGCTGAGATCTCACAGAGGATCAGCAGAAAGAAATAGAACACAAGGGGCTGGGGAAGTAGGAAGGGTAATTTTAAGCAGTATTTTGAGCTGGTTGGAGAAGAAGTGTTTGTAGAAGGAGTTTCTTTCCAGCCTGGTCTCACAGCTGATTAGCCCCAAATAAGTACACAGAGACATATTAATTATAAACGGTTTGACCAATGGCTTAGGCTTCTAATTGGTTATCTCTCTCTTAATTATTAACCCATTTCTATTAATTTAGTATTTCCATGTGGTCTTATTTTATTGGTCTTGCTCCCTCAGCAGCTACATGGTACCTCTCTGGTGTCCTCTCTCTGCCTCTTCTCCCCAGAATTCTTATCTTGTAGTACCACCTATACTTCCTGCCTGGCTACTGGCCAATCAGTATTTTATTCATCAACCAGTAAGAGAAACATATGTACAGAAGGAAATCCCCCATCATCTCTTTTCTGTCTAAATAAAAAGAAAGGCTTTAAGTGATTGGTGGTGAGCTAGTGTTGAGAGAGGAGATGATGAAAGCTCAAGGCTGAGTTGTAGCACCCACAGGGCTTGCTGCCAAGGAAGGAGGGAGGAGAAAACCCCCCAAGCAATTCTAGTGATTTTTCAGGGACCCAGCCCTATATCCTGATAAAACTGCCAGTGTAGGGGTGGATCAGAGGACATAGGGCAAGCAAGTCATAGAGCCTGTGACCACAAGTGAGACTTCTTCCCCAGCTGCTGAGTGACTGGTTGTTGAAAGAAGATGAAAGGGAGCTGAGACACTATCTGCTAGAGGGCTTCATCCAACCTCTGCTTCTGTAGAGACAGCCTTGTTCAGATTTTCTGTGTTTCAAAGAGTCATTTAGCAATGATGGGCTTTGAGGTCACTTTGACCTATTGTGTTGGGGCTTTAGAGGCTTATCCATGTATAAGACATCTCATCTTTAGCTGTGCAAAGCATTGCCTGTAGATTATACTCTCATTAGTTATTTAACATGCTTTGTGCCTCAGTATCCTCATTTGGAAAGCAGGGCTTCCAAGATCAACCTAATTGATGGTATATTGTTTATATTGAGTAAGCAAGAACCTTTATCAAACACTCATTATATTGCTTATGTTTGGTAAAATTAGCTAGTTCTGGCTCTTTGTATAATTCTAGTGGTTATGAATTCATAATCATATTTAACAGAAGCCAACCAAGACTCAGTGAGCTTACATGTATTTCCAAGATCCATAAGCAACACACAGGATGTACTGGTTAGTTTTGTGTGTCAACTTGACACAAGCTAGAGTCATCAGAGAAGAAGGAGCCTCAGTTGAGGAAATTCCTCCATCAGACTCAGCTGTAAGACATTTTCTCATTTAGTGATCAGTGGGGGGAGGGCCCAGTTCATGGTGGGTGGTGATATCCTTGGGCTGGTGGTCCTGGGTTCTATAAGAAAGCAGGCTAAGCAAGCCAGGGGAAGCAAGCCAGTAAGCAGCTCCTGCCTCCAGGATTCTGTCCTGTTTGAATTTCTGTCCTGACTTCCTTCAGTAATAAGCAGCAATGTTGAAGTGTCAGCCAAATAAACCTTTTGCTCCCCAACTTGCTTTATGGTCATGATATTTTGTTGCAGCAATAAACAAAAAACCCTAACTATGACACAGGAGGAGGTACAATGTCAGTGGACACTGAACATATCTCCTGCTTGAGAGTCCTGAGATGAGGCCAAGCCCATGCTTCAGAGTCTAGGTCCTTTCCCAGGAAACACACAGTTGTCTGGGTCCTCAAGGGCCCTTAGATTACTTGATAAACTGCTATAAGGGAGAGTTCCAACACGAAATCCAATAATGGAACCAACCAACCAAACATCCTTCCTTCCCTCCCTCCCTTCCTCCCTCCGTCCCTCCGTCCCTCCCTCCCTCCCTCCCTCCTTCCCTCCCACCTCCCTCTCTTCTTCCCTCCCTCCCATCTCTGCCATTTTCCAAGCCTGTAACATTTTTAGGGGAGTTAGAACTACCACAACCATCTCTACTCTAGTTCCCATGGAGTGAGAGAGCTTAAAGAAGGCTTCCAATCCCACAGCCTTTAACCTAAGCATGCACTGCTGCTCTTATTTCTCCCATTTAGGGAGGGTTGACTTCAAGGAAAGCTAGGAAATAATGAGAGCTTGTATAGCCATGAGAAAGGAAAGAAGGCATTGATGATGGCAGCTGGCAGTGTTCACTTCATACCCTGCTCCTGTACATATCTCTCTCTGACATGAAACCACAAGGAAAATGACTTCTATTATTACATCAATGCCAAAGGTCAGGATTCCTGAATCTCATGCAGTTCTCCTTTTGTGAGGTCTGGATGAATCTCCTTATGATCCAGAATGTCTAGAAACTAATCAAGGGTCCTTTACTGCTTCCCTCCAATGTCCTTGCCTCTACCGCATCCTAGAATATTCACTGGTAAAGTAGAGACAGAAAATCCATAAGAAAAGTTACAAGAAAGCGAAAGAATGACTTAGCATTCACCCACTGCAGATGTGGATTCTGCTGGATGGGAGTCATAACTTGACAGCAAAAGGGACCATACTCCTGCTTCTTGGGGAGGATCCCTGTCCATAACCACTATGCTACATGACTGTGTTTATCTACTGGACCTTCTTTGTTGTCCCCTTAGACCATGCTTTGGTGGCATTGGTGAGCATCCTATCACGGAGGGCAGACTCCTTCCTGCCATCTTGTACACAATCAAGCCATTGCTCAACATGGCTGTTTGAAGCATTAAATAGTCACAGATATTTCCAGATATATCCCAGTCTTTCTTAGATATCAAATTCCGATGTACAGTTTAGGCTTCTGTTTCAGTTTCTGCTGATACAATGTTATAGTAGCCCCACTCACAATTCCTTTATTGACATTATCAAACTTGGCTTTATCTCTCCCTTCTATGGCTCTGTACCTGTTCCTTTTGCTCCAGTGGTGGCTATCTTGAAGGGCAATTACATAGTTCACAAACCCTTCATTGTTGCTTGGGCAAAGAGATACATCGTTTTATTTAACTGAAAAACTGGCAAGCTTTAGAGGAAAGATTTGAAGAAAACATTTTTACCCTTTGCTGTTCAAGATACAGCAGTTCACAGCCTTTTGAAATTCTGACCTTCCCCAAAGGAGTACAATTTTAGTCTCTTTTTGTATCTGTTTGCAAAGTGCCATATGAGTAACATTCCCCTTTGGTATCACACAGGGACTAAGCTACACTAATGCAGTGACTCCAATAAGGTAACTGCTACTAAAATCGCTGTTTCAGATAGGCAAGTGACCTTTTGCAGTGCTATAAATTGGAGACCCAGGTTCTTTCCCTGTTATTTCTTTGCCTATATTAAATAATTGTCTTCATCTGTATGGCCCAGATCCAATCTGGCATCGGCTTTCCATCTAGTAGAAAAAGAAGGTAAGAGAGAGGGGGCAGTTAACCCTATTTCAGGTTCAGCCTGGAGGTGGCACAGGGGACCCTTATTCTCATTCTGTAGGTGAGGGAATAGGCAAATAATCACATCTAAGAGGTGTATGTGGAGAACATTGCCCTTGGGCATCAGACTGTGGTTCTATTGCCTGGAACATTGTGAGCCTCTTCATCATCCATGATGTAGGCAAGAAGTTTGTGTGGTCACAAAGTCTATCCTGACTCAAGGACACAAACATTCAGAATCGCAATGTAACTTCACATAATGGTACATGCTATATAGAAAAATTAGTGTGTAAGTGTGTCTGACGGGTTGTGGCTTATACCTTTAATTCCAGAATTAGGAGGCAGAGACAGGTGGATCTCTGTGAGTTGGAGGTCATCCTGGTCTATAAAGTAAGTTTTGGGCAGTCAGGGCTATGCAGAGAAACACTGTCTCAAAAATTTTAAAACAGAAAAGAAAAATAGTTTATGGGACTCCTGAATAACCAAACCATTGATTATTGAATATATTCTGAGAATTCTTAGAAAACATATGTATCACAGATAAGAATGTTTATAAGATAAAGTAATTATGAAATAGTCTCAATAAGCAAAGGACTTGAGAAAAGTCTGATTTCTTCTACTGGTACCTTCAAATAATAAGTGAAGTTTGATGTCTCAGCTGTCACTCTGACAGCATGACTTGAGTAGGATAAGAAAATAGGGAAAAGGAACTAGAGATCTGTGCCACTAAAGTTCATTGTGGACCATCATGGATAGAATGGCCCTTAGAACACCCCATCCAACCTCCAACTTCACACATGAGAAATCTGAGGTTCAGAGGGTGGAACCTTCTGTTGTGAATTTCCACCAGGCATCTTGCCTCTTCATACTTTTCATTGGGATGGTAGCAATCCCTAAGAAGCAGATGCCTGTGTGCTTGTACAGTGAGAGATACCTATAGAACTCTTTCCGTGTGACTGTAGACCTCTGAAAATGCAGTATCTGCCTATGGCTACCCATTCTTTCTATGGCATGTGTGAATGCAGTAAGTTGGCCTGGACCTTGTGTAAGTGCTGTCATCAGCTTTCCATATCCAATAGGTCCAGGAATGCTTTTTGAGTCTCATTTACTAAACGCCAGACACCAGAGGCCTCCCTGTGTAATGTTTAGAGCCATTTGTTCAAGAAGGCATAATTTAGGAAACCATTGAAAACAAAATGCTGGTGAGTGAAGATGTAATTGAACAAAGGGGCCATGTTCTAGCCCCAGCAAGCAGCAGAACTTGGCAGCTTCAGCCACGTGGTTCAGGCTTTAGAGTCACGAAGACACTAGGGAAAGCTGCAAGGCCAGGCATGTGTCAGGGTGTCCCTGAATGGGAGGCTCACAGAGGCCATTGTTTGAAATTGTGAAGTTGAAGCCTGGATTACCTTAGAGACTCCAAGATTTTAGAGATGCCAGAGTCATAGGATACCTGCCAAATAAAGCTGCTAACAGGGAGTGGAACCAGCCCACAGATATCCCAGATATTGTTCTCCACCAGATTCACTAAACCCTTCCGGCACTACCTGACTCAAAAGGCAATCAAGTTTGTCTAGTGTGATTTGTTCTTTAATAAAGAAACTCTGTGATCTCATAGCTGATCTTTGCCCAGGGCTCAGGTTGCAGCCAGTACTGGAGTTCTATTTGGTAAGTATCCACAAGGGACTCTCTCCTGGCCTGGTGGCGACGAAGCAGGCAACAGCTGTAAAGATAATACTTTGTTATGTGAACTAGAGCAAGACAGCCTATCAGAGTGAACTTACAGGCCCACCAGCAAGACCATCTGCAAGCATGTAACGCATGCATCACTCTCATACATCACCCAGTGCTTAAGTTTCCAAGAACCAGCATGGCTTCTAGAACTCTAGTATCTTTCCTAGACATTCTGGAAGTGTGTGTGTGTGTGTGTGTGTGTGTGTGTGTGTGTGTGTGTGTAATGGTGGAGATTTGGCAGAACTTGATTTCATCCTGTGGTAAGAATCAAATACTTTCAAATACTTCCCAGGTCTAACCACAACTTTTCCACAATCACTTCATTGACTAGACTTTTTCAAGTGTTGGGACTATATCCATCCTATTAGGGACTCTCTCATAAGTAACCTGCATACTGGGTTTTTTCTCTAGGACACAAGAAGATGCTTGAGCAGTGATGGGACTGAGGGAACCATCCTTGGTTTCTCTCTCTCTTTTTTTTTTGCTTTTGTTTGGGATCTCAGTCCCTGATATTTTGGTTTTGTTTTAGACTGCCCTTTTGAGAGTGATAACTGAATTGTGTTAAGTGGCCATACTCTAAAGCATCATCAGTAATTTACAGAGTGGTTTGTCAATAACTCTGACTCTTCATTAAGTCAAGGTTGTAGATATTCCCTGCACAGGCTTCCTGCCCTGGCTTCCTGTGATGACTTCCTCAATGCATTGTGCCAGTACTGTTTCTCTCATAGAGTTCTTCATATGCAGTGTCCCATGAAGAATCTTTTGTTTGTTGTCTTTTCCCCATCTACAAATCTGTAAAGTGGTGAGAACGGGATCCATTTGTTCACATATTCACATTCTCTTATTCATTCTTCCAGGCATTCTGAGCCAGTGCACTGATCTGTGTGCCCCAGAGTCACCTTTCCAGTTTATAGGAAGAAAGAGCTGGGGTGGGGACCCAGGGTCGCCATCTTTCAGTCTTAAGCTAGGGGTGACACACAGAACTCTTACTTTCTGTAGGTGATGTTATAAGCTAATGGTTAAATGTAAGAACAGAGGAGGCTGGGGTGTGGAGAGTGTGTAGCCCAACTGTGTGTAGTGGAAGATGGAGAGGGTGCAATAGTCAGTGTGCATTACATGTGCCATGGACACCTAGTTTGTGCAAAGTCTACTTTCAATAAACAACCAAATATTCAGATTCACAGTATAACTTCACATCATGACACTGTCACGTCTGCTGCGCGGCCTGTGTCCGAGAACGTGCGGAGGGTGTCGGGTATTGAAAACACAGAGACTCGTTCAATGATATAAAGAGAACTTTAAACAGGCTCCAAAAAGGTTCAAGAAAAACTTCCTAAGAAAAGCTCCCACCAGAGAAGCTTCTGCTCTCTCCTCTACCCTGGCTGGTTCTGCTCTGACACCAGAGGTGGATGTGTGTGGGTTTTTGAAGGTGCGGTTAGTCTCTGGACAAGGTCGAGGTCAGGGCGGTTTCCGTGGGAAGGCCTTTCCCAGGAACTTATTGTATCATTTTTAGTAAACAGGTTTTTACTAAACATTGTCTTACAGCTGCCTACTCCCAGGCAGAAGGGGAAGTGGCCAGGAACTTATTGTATCGTTTTTAGTAAACATGTTTTTACTAAACATTGTCTTATAGCTGCCTACTCCCAGGCAGAAGGGGAAGTGGGTCTCTGCTCAAGGTCTGGTGTTCCCACAATTTACCCCTTTTTATTTTCAAATGAGGCACTCCTGGCTTAGGTTAAGTAGGGTCACCCTCCCTTTCCCGTCTTTGGGGGACCTTGAACCCCTGTTTTAATAGAAAGAGAAGGGTGAAACCACTGCACCTCTCTCAAGAACCTCTGTCAATCATGAAGTGTTTTTAAATTTGAACAATCAATTTGGAGTCTTTGTGGCCGGAGGCCAGTTTGTTGAATTTGATGACCCAAATAAGTATAAGGGGGTCTCTTTTGGATCTTTTCAGGAGCCAAAATAAATCCTCGGGCCTCTAGAAGCTCCTGTAGCTCTGTAAAGGCTATGTAACATTGTCTTTCTTTGGCCGAGGCCAAAAGAATATCATCCATGTAGTGGATAATGTAAAGATCAGGGAACTTACGTCTGAGGGGATCTAAACAGGCAGCTACATAAATCTGGCATATAGTTGGACTATTAGCCATTCCTTGGGGGAGCACCACCCATTGGAAGCGAAGGGCAGGCTCCCTAAAGTTAATCGCAGGAAGGCTAAACGCAAACCGAGGACTATCTTGAGAATGCAAGGGAATAGAAAAGAAGCAATCCTTCAAGTCAATGACAATCAAATGCCAGTCTTTAGGAATGGCCACAGGCACGGGCAAGCCAGGCTGCAGAGCCCCCATAGGCTGCATGGTCGCATTCACGGCCCTCAAGTCTTGTAGTAACCTCCATTTCCCTGAAGATTTTTTTATTACAAATATAGGGGTATTCCAAGGGGACGTGGAAGGAACCAAATGACCTGCCTCCAATTGTTCTTGAACTAGCTGGTGAGCCGCCCTTAGTTTCTCCGCTGGTAAGGGCCACTGTTCCACCCATACCGGATCATCTGATAGCCATGTGATGGGTATGGGGGCTGGCGGCGCAACAGTGACCCTCATCAAAAATGGCCAAAACCCTTCCTATCCCCTGGGGCCCTGGTCTCCAAAGGGAGGGATGCCACAGGGCAAACCTCTCCCTGTTCTAGTTTACCTAGTTCCCTCCCCGGGCTCCAGCCCCTCCCTTGCATCATCTGGGGGCCCCTGCTTTTGGACTTGGGTGTCTGAGTGGTGAGGACCACTCCCATTTCTTGTATGAGGTCCCGTCCCCAGAGGTTAATAGGGAGGCCAGGCAAAACATATGGCTGGAAAAGCCCTGTGTGGCCTTTAGAGTCTTGCCACTTTAAGATCCTGAGGCTTTTTGGGGCACAGCCTGTCCTATTCCCTGGAGGGTCACTGTCCCTTCCTCTTTCGGCCAGGCGGGGGCCATAATTTATCTGAGAGGACAGAGAAATCTGCCCCAGAATCTAAGACGCCCCTAAAGGACTTGCCTTCTATCTTTAATGTAAGCTGGGGCGGTTCTCCATAGTGGCTACCCAAAATGCTGCCGGGCCGGTACTTCCAAAACCTTGGTTGCCCCTTTTTTTCTTTAATTTTTCTAGCCTCACAAGGAGTTGTAGGGAGAAGGAGTATCTGAGCAATCCGTTCTCCTGCAGGGATGGCAACAACCCCACTGCCCACTGATGTCATTATTTTAATCTCCCCCTCACTATCCTGGTCTATAACACCGGGGTGTACCTGGATGCCTCGAAGAATAGTACTGGACCGTCCCAAAAGTAGTCCGACCGTGCCTGGGGGCAATGGCCCATGCACCCCAGTAGGGAGGGCCTGGATCCCCATTTCCGGTGTTAGGATTGCCCGGGCAGAGGGAGCGAGGTCCAATCCTGCACTCCCCGAGGTGGCTCTAAGGAGGTCTGAGATATGAAGGGGTTGCTCTGGGGGAGAAAATGAGTCCTGCCACTGCCCAGAGCAGGGGTCATTGCCCCGTACACATTGGTTTTGGGGCCCTGGGGCGGGGCCCTCCTCCCGTTTCCCTGATTATTATTAGCAGAAAGGAAATTTCCCTCCCTGTCAGTTTTAGAGTAGCAGTTATTGGCCCAATGATATCCCCTTCGACAACGGGGGCATAAACCAGGTCTCTTGAGACCCGTAGTACTATTTTGAGGGCACTCTCTACGGAAGTGTCCCTCCCTACCGCAGCTAAAACATGTTTTTCTCCCTCCCAGAGTAGGTCTTTCTTTCCCCACTTGGGGCCGAATAGCAGCAGCTAATACTTGGCCCTGGATGAAGTTCCCATCAATGTCCCTACAGATCCAGATATAGTCATTTAGACTTTTATTGCGATAGGGGCGAATGGCTTCCTTACAATATTTATTTGTATTTTCAAATGCCATCTGTTTTATGACTGGCATCGCAGGCCCAATGCCCCCAAATATTCTTTCTGCTACCTGACTGAGACGGTCTACGAAGTCTTGAAAAGGTTTGGAAGGTCCTTGAAGGACTTTGGACAGATGATCTCCTCCTTCCTTGGAAGGCAATGCTTTCCAAGCCCCTTGGGCCGCTGTTGCCACTTGGGCATAGACTGCGATGTCATATTGCATTTGCTGCTGAATGGTGGCGTATTGACCACTTTCGGTAAGCATCTCCACATTTCTCTGGGGCTGTCCGGCCTGTGCATTCCTTTGGGCTGTCTGGCTGTATCTTTTCTGAAACTCACCTCTCCAAATCAAATAATCTCCCCCCGACAGAGCTGCTCTGCAAAGCTGCTGCCAATCGCCAGGCGTCAAATTAAGAGACGCAAAAGATTCCATTAAGGAAAGTGTAAAGGGAGCCTGTGCTCCATAATTTAAAGTTGCCTCTTTCAGTTGTTTTATATCTTTGAAACTTAAAGGGTCATGGCGCCGAATGACCTGTCGAGAATTGTTTGGGTCTGGAACTTCCATTACCGGGGCCACCACCGGGCAGCATTGGACCCCTCCTTTGGGTCTTCCCTCCAGGTCCAAGAAGGACTGGGTTATCTCATAGGAGGAGTCCCTTTTTTTAGAGTATGGGGAAGGGTTTCTCTCCCTGTCCTGTCTTTCCTTAATTAGAATCTTTTTTAGTTCTTTTTTAAGGGCCGCGATCTCAGCAAGTAACCGTTCCTTTTCAGACTGTGAAGAGTCTGAGTCTGAGCTACTTCCATTTTTTAGGTCTGATAGAGAAAGATATAACCGATTCTGACTGGAGTCCTTCTTTTTGGGTCGAGCCCGGAGATGTCTACCCGTTTTTTTGTTGTTACTAAGAGACTCCTCCTCATCCTCACTAACAATGGAGCCTCTAGTTTCAGTCACGGTCTCTTCATCATCACTCTCTGCCCCTGAACTCAAGGAGGCTTGAGTCTCAGTCTCTTGTAACTCTAAAAAAGTCTCTTTTGTGTCCTGAACTACCTGGCGGTGACGAACCTTATCTGTCAAAAGTGCTCCCCTCACTAATCTCCATAAGGAGAATGTCGTAGGGGGCAAGGACTCAGATCCCTCTTTTCGTAAAAGTCTATGAAGATCACGGCGAACCTCCTCCCAATCTGGAATATTTAAGCTTCCCCCAGTAATGAACCATGGACTGGCTCGTTCGATCGATTTTAGAAAGCCTTTTAGGGTTTTAGACTTGACTGCAGTCCCATGTTCTTTAAGTAACTTTTTTAGTTGATACTGCAATGATTCTAGCTTCCCGGAACTATTCCCCATAGTTTCTTAACCCCGTCCACTTACCTCGCTTTCACGATCTCGGTGGGACCTCCAATTGTCACGTCTGCTGCGCGGCCTGTGTCCGAGAACGTGCGGAGGGTGTCGGGTATTGAAAACACAGAGACTCGTTCAATGATATAAAGAGAACTTTAAACAGGCTCCAAAAAGGTTCAAGAAAAACTTCCTAAGAAAAGCTCCCACCAGAGAAGCTTCTGCTCTCTCCTCTACCCTGGCTGGTTCTGCTCTGACACCAGAGGTGGATGTGTGTGGGTTTTTGAAGGTGCGGTTAGTCTCTGGACAAGGTCGAGGTCAGGGCGGTTTCCGTGGGAAGGCCTTTCCCAGGAACTTATTGTATCATTTTTAGTAAACAGGTTTTTACTAAACATTGTCTTACAGCTGCCTACTCCCAGGCAGAAGGGGAAGTGGCCAGGAACTTATTGTATCGTTTTTAGTAAACATGTTTTTACTAAACATTGTCTTATAGCTGCCTACTCCCAGGCAGAAGGGGAAGTGGGTCTCTGCTCAAGGTCTGGTGTTCCCACATGACACCATGCCAGGCAATGTATTAGATCTGAGATCCTAAGAGCCTGTGTACTACTCATGGTACTTCTGTCATCTTAAGGAGATGGACAGCAAATAACTAAGTGAAACTCTGGTGCAGGCAAAGGATTATGGGATGACCACACTTGTACCTGAAATACAGTGATCCAGAACATCAAAGATAGAGAAGACAAGGCCCTGAGGCCAGGGTGAGATTGGGTTGCTGAGGGAATATCAGGGAGTCCTAAATGGCTAGGATAGAAGGATTATGGGTCAGGAGAAGAAAGAAGTGGTGGGATCTTGGCATGGAGAAGGTTGTTGAGTACAGTTCAGCTCTGTGCTTCATCTAGTGATGTGGAAAGTATCAAGAGCAGAAGAAGCAGGTCCTGTTTGTGCTGGGGAAAGGTCATGTTGGCTGTGGTGTGGAGAGGAAACCCTCAAGCAGTTTCTTAAGAACATCTGTACTTATGCAAATGGTGTTTTCATTAATTGTTCTTTTATCCTTTAGTCCTTGTCCCTTAATTTCCTTGAGTTTTATTTCCTAAAATTCTGAGTTGCAGACTGTGTTAACGTATTACCATGGTTTTTGTTTAATGATGAAATTATGCAAAGCTATGAATTTCCTCTTTATTACAGCTTTTGCTTCTTGCTATTGCTTTTGCTTTATATTACTCTCATCGTTGTGGTTTCTAAATAGTCTGTAATTACAATTTGATTATCTCTTTAATCCCAAAGTTATTTCAGATTACACTTTTTTGGAAAGAACATCTGCTGTTGTTTTGAAAATGCACACCATTTATTTATAGATCAATTAAAAAGCAAAGCCTACCCACCTCCTTCACATCTCTGTGTCAGTCCTAGGGATAATGGGTCCAGATAGACCTCACGCAAACACATATGAAATGACATAAACACTGTAATTTCTTCTAACATAATATTATAGACGTTTTTCTGATTCTGCTACTTATTCAACAGTAAGCTATGTCAAAATCAATAGATCCACCTCCCTCTTAAATGGTTCTTTCCTTATATGGGCTATATTTACTAAATTATTTCCCCAGTAATGAGCATCTAGATTGCCAGCAGTTTTTAATTTATATTTCTCTAGGGCAATACATTTTGCAGACTATCAGACCAAAATTATACTTATTTTGCTTTTGTAGACATAGATATGATTTAAACTGGGTGTCAAGCCAGTACTATCAGCCATCTCTCCAACTTTTGCTTGTTTCCATGGTGCAAATATTGCCTCCATGGGGGGATTTCAGGCCACCAACTGCTCTAAAAAAGTCTTCAATAATTAACTACAGACCCTTGTAAACTGGTACCAATCAATTTAAACTGATTCCAGCACACCCCTGGGAAAAGCCAGATTGCTTCCAAGTGATTGAACTGATACATGCCCTTGGTGTAAGGCAGGGCACATCTTTCTATCCAGTAATCCTGAATATTAAGATTCTATTTTCCCATATGGAGTATTAAAGTTGTATTTCACTCTTATTTCTTTTCATTTCTTTTCATGTGTTTACTGCTACTGATGCTTCTGTGAATAGCCTCTCAATATTACCCTCACTCTTTAATTCTTTAAACATTTTAATTTAGCACTTTCTACACACAAGACATTCCTTTAGCTGAGAAGGTTGCCAAAATGAACCAGGCAGAACCTTGTCCAGTACTAGTAAAGCTTTTATCTCCCTAAGGAATAAAATGACCAGATGTAAAAAATCAGACAGATACAGTTATTGAAAAATGGAAACAAACTATCTGAGAACTAACCTAGAAAATAAATCCTTTGCATATTATATCTGGAAGGTAGAATTTAACCTGTAACTTGCAGGGTGTGGAGGAAAGACACAGCAAGTATGAAGGCTAGAGGACTGATACACTCCTGTTAGTCTTTCCAAGATTCTGAGAGTTCCAAGAGATCTAGAACTATCAATCAGACAGACAGACCATGGTGCGCATGGAGGAGATGAAGTGGGAAAAAGAATTGTGTCTGGCAGGACTCTGAGGGTTAAACTTTTAATCTAAGTATCTAGATAGCTCCTAATGTTAAGTGGAGTATTGAATCCTGTTAGAAATAAAAACATACATATCACTCTGCCTGTTGTGGGGCTGATAGATGATGGAGAGATGAGTGAGGAAACTGGGGGCGGTGTAGTCTGTGTTGACCTAATCCTAGTGAACAACTGTTAGAACTGGATTCTTGGATCAGCTGTAATTGACAGCTCTAAGGACCAAAACACAACTATTTTATTTTCTGGGTGTAGCTGATTTTAGGTGGGGAATGCATACTGCTGAGTTAATATGCTACTATGCATGTTACAAATATTTTTCCACCATTGGTTATAACATATTTCATGATTCAAGTACTAAAATTTTAAGTTTTCTTGGGCCAGTGGGATAGCTCAGCTGGCAAAGGCACTTGCTGGTAAGCTTGACAACTGGAGTTCAATACTGGAATCAGCAATCAGCATCCTGGAAGCAGAGAATCAACATCCTCAAGTTGTCCTCTGGCCTTCACTTGCACACTGTGGTGAGTGAGCGTGCACGCACTCACGCATGCGCGCGCGCGCACACACACACACACACACACACACACACACAATAAATGTGAAAAATTTAGCAAAGTTAGATTTGTTTATCTTTTTCCTTTATTGCTACTAATTTTCCATGTTGTAATTAGGAAGACCTTCCTTTTTGTGAATTCATACAAATATGATTTTATTATTTTCTTCCAATATTTAGATAAGTAGATAATTAGATTTTAAAATGAATCTTGAAATTACTTTTCTCTATAAATAAAGGAGACTAAATTTATATATGTAATTTACTATGTACCTTTATATCTTCACATGATATTTTTAAACTGGAGCTCTAAATACATTTTGGGTCTGGAAATGTAAATCTCTCATCCTCCTCTTTTATACAAATATGCATTCTTGTGAATATTCATGTGAATTCATTTCCCTATATGACTTACAGAGTCAGTCTGTCAAAAAAGACTCTCTTACTTTAAAAGTGGTTGAATGGAAACTCCATTTTTGCTTGGGGAGAGCTGACATGTCAAATGTCTTGTGTTTTCCTGTGCATTGTTTGTTTTTGCAGTTACAAATTGCCTTTATCCCCTTTAGCAAAGTTTCTGTAGTTTTTATCTAATATTTCTTGTGAGTTTATCATCATTTTTCTTATTAAATAAGTAGTTACTTTTCATTGGATTTTTCCAGTGAGTGAGAAAGATATTGATTTCTGTATGTTTTACTTATATCTGCTCACTTCATTGAATTTTCCTCACAATTTTAACCATGTTGATCACCTTGAATTTTATGAGTAACTGTCCTACCATCTTCAATAAAGACAACTTAATGACTTCTATTTCAATATTGCTGAATCTTATTTTTTTGTTAGTATATTTATTGTGAACTCCTTAAGGTTAGTGGATAACAGGTACATCTTCTAGAAATATCTTTTGGGATTCATCCCTAAGTTAACATTTTTCAGGTAATTCAAAGATGGGATATTATGGAAAAAATGGAGGGTTACTAAAATGATTACCCTTTAAGTGTTTTTAAAATGAAAATTTTTATGCCTACTGTTATGATTATGCTATCATCTTTTTAGTAATGAGTATTACATAACTTGTTTTGATTTTTTCACTGTTGAACTTGCTTGCATCCTAGAATAGATTCACCTTTGCCTTGATGCCTTCTTGTAATACTGCACTGGGAATTTGTTTGCCTGCATTTTATTTAAATTCTTGCATCAAGATTTATAAATAAGGCTGCTTTGTACCTCCCCTTTCTCTTGACAACTCTCCTAGGTTTGGTCATGAGAAAGCAAACAGCGATTGTGGACATGTCTTTTATTTATTAAAAAATATTGGATAACTTAGACACAAAGAATACCAGAACTCCATCACCCCAGTACCTCTTTTAGTGCTGTGAAGAGGTTTAAATATCAATGAAGCCGCATATTCTCTTACAATTTAACCAAATTCAGTCATAAAATGATCTGAGCTTTGACTGAAATTAAGGAAAATAGTTCTGTGTCTGTTCTTAAACTTTGTTGTTACTGAATTTTTATTATATTCTACGCCAACTTAAAAAATGATGTTTCAAACTTGGTGGCATTATGATGTACATGGTATTTTAGAAATGCTACCTGTAGAGATTTTACTGTTCCTCTGGTTACTCCTCCATTGCTTGCTGTTCTTGGTGCTTTCTGAGTTTCCTCGCTTAGATAAAACCATCCTTCCTGGCCTTGTGTTTATAGGACATTTCAATAAAATATGTTTGGCCGGGCCACCTGTTCAGTCTTGTCACATCTGATCGATTCCTTCTACGTGCATTAGTTAATTCCATATGTTTCTTTATTTAGAGTTCTTTGGTTTTATTCATTTTTATTTGCTCGCAAATGCATTTAATGGTATAATTTGTCCTCTGGGCAAGAGTTTGATCACATCTCCTCAATTTTGAAATATAATATCTTTCCCAAATGGTGTGTAATGCCAGCATGGATTACTGTTTTATACAATAATTATTTAAGAGTTCTCATGCTTGCAGTTGAAGATCTTCCAGATGGCTATTATTTTGGTCATTGTTCATTTACATATATTTACTCTTTGATTCAAGGTCAATGTCTTTGAAAGATTTTCTCCTAGAAAGGTTTACTGAGCCCTTTGTGTGGCTAAGTGAGTAATTCTTCCAAATGTTTCATGCCTGTTTAAAGATGCATTTTATGTTTGTTCAACCACCTATTGGTATTTGTATACTTTGTTGTGTAAACCATACAGATCCAGTGTAAGCTTGTGCTTAGTGTTTTAAAGATCCTAGGTAATCATCAGTATGTGTTATGTCACAACTGTGGTATTTTCTAGCTGTCTTCTATTTCTTCAAATAGTTTCATTTCTCCATTGTATGTTTTCATTGTTCAAAAAATCAAGGCTGCCATTATTTTTTCTAGTGGTTCTACCAAACATAGTGTTCTCTTTTTATTCCTTTTTGCTATTTTTGTTGCTTTGTATAATGATTTCCTATTCAAAATAAAAAAGTTTTGTTTGCTTTATTTTCTGCCTGTCATATCTTTCTGTTAGAGTTTATATAATATACAATATTTTTGTATATGTATATATTAAAGACCATACACAGAAAAATACTGAATATGGATATTTATGGCCAATGAAACACATGATGGTGGTCTCTTGAGATTGTATAACTTACTGACATCATGGCTGCCTTACTTTGCATAACTATACCCTCTGGTGTTTGTACAATAACAAAATAACCCAAAGAAACATTTCTCAGAATATATGCCCCTCATTAAGTGGTAGTGGTAATGGTGGTGGGGTGTGTGTATATGTGTTTGGCTGTTATTATTTTTTTTTACTTCTTAAGTATATGTGTGGCTGAATCAATGGAGGACCCAACTTTACTTCCCAATATCCACTTTGGGTGGCTTACAACCACCTATAATTTTAGCTCCTGGGACTTTTAACTTCTCTAGAATCTGTGGGTACCTGTAATCAATCTGTATGTACCCACACATAGGCACATACACATATATTTGAAAAAAATAACAAAAATAAACCTAAAAATGAGTATTTGAAGAAAGAATAAAATGTATTCCACAGCTATAGTATGCTTTTATATTTTATTTCCCACCAATTTCTTTGTCTTTGTTTTATTTCTTCTTCTCTCCTTCCTTCCTAACTCTTCCTTTCTCTTTTTTGTGTGTTGGGAAAAGAAAGATTAAGCCAACTTTCAAGAATATAACCACAACATCATTATTGCACTAAAATACTTTTTTACAAATCATATTAAAATTAGATTCAGATTAAATTATCAATACTGAACTTTAATATTTTGAAGTGATTGTTTCCTGACACCTATTTATGTAGCTGTAAAGTATAAAACCAACTTATTTCTGTAAGTGAATTTGTTGTTTTGATCTACAGAATGTACTAAAATATTTGATTTGATTTTTCCCCTTCCTTCCTTCCTTCGTTCCTTCTTTCCTTCCTTCCTTTCATTCTCCCTCCCTCCCTCCATCTCTTCTTACTTTCCTCTTTTTCTTCCTCTCTTTTCCTTCTGAGGTAAAGTCTGTGTTTCCTTTGTAGTCCAGGCTGACTCTGAACTGCCACTTCTCTTACCACAGCCTCCCCAATTAGCTGGTATTCAAGGCCTGTGCTGCCACAACTGACCTATCCTCTTGAAAATCTTTTTCTTTTCATATTTCTTGTTTTAATCATTTTTAATTTTAAATTTGTTTTTGAGAATTTCGTACATGAGTCCTGTATTTACACCATTTCTACCCTCACTCTCCTCTTCCAAAGCCTCCCAAGTATCCACACTCCTTCCCAAATTTATAAGCTCTTCTTTATTATTATTATTTAGACACACACACAGACCCACAGACATATACACACTTACTTATAAATGATTAAACACAACCTGCTGAATCCATTTAGTGTTGTTCGTGTATTTCAAGTTGACTACTTGGGATTGGATAACCTATCAGGGTGTCCATGCCCAGAAAAGACTGGATCTTGCTCTCTGAGCAGCCATGAATTACCTGCTCATCTAGGGGTGGGGCCTGTTGACAATGTGCACGTCTTGTTTAGATGACTATGTTGTGAAGATTTCACGGTGCACCTTTCCTGTCTTCCACTGGCTTGCAGCAGACATCCCAGACCTCTGGCTTCTTCTTTCCACTCCTTCCTTGATGTTTTCTGAGCCATACGTGTAGGACTTATGTATTAGGTTAGCGACTAGGTTTAAACATCCCATAGTGAATTATCCTCTGCATTTTGATCAGTTGTGAATTATCATAATGGTCTCAGTCTTCTGCAAAAGGAGACTTCTTCGATAGAGAGTGAGAGCTACACTTATCTAGAGGTATAGGGGTAAGTAAGTATTTAGAATGAAGCTGATTTAGAAAAGTAGCTGTAGTGGGTTAACCTGTGTCCTTACCAGTCACAGGTAGTTGGCTAGACTTGCAGTGCCAGGCAGGAAGGTCTTATGTTCAGTTATCAGACTGTTGACTAGTACTGAGATCCAAGTGCTTGGGCTGCATGTTGGTTGTTTTTGTGGCTCACAGGGTTTATGGCTGGGTAGGACTACTGATTGCTTACCTCCTTTATCAGCTCACATATCACCTTCTGATACTATGAGAGCTAATGCACACCGGCGAGGCTTCCAGGACAGTTCCTTTAAGTCCTGTGTTCAAAGTGTGTGGTGTCTTCAGCTGGGGGACAACCAAGGGAAAGGACAATAGTCTCATTTTATTAGATTTTTTTCTTTCAAGCTGTCTGCAATGGCTCGTAACTTCACTGTCATGATTCTAAACTGTCATTTTGCTTAGAGATTGCTAATCTATGTTCAACACTGTCTTTTTGTTTTGTTTTTTGTTTTACGTGACAGGGTTTCTCTGTATTGTTTTGGAGGCTGTTGGTCCAGCCTGGCCTCGAACTCACAGAGATCCGCCTGCCTCTGCCTCCTGAGTGCTGGGATTAAAGGCGTGCGCCACCACCGCCCGGCTCAGCCCTGTCTTTTGGTCTTCAGAACTTCAGAGTATTTTTTTTATAATATGTCATTTCCTAAGAACTATAATTCTTTCTAGTGGGAATACATACTTGATTTCTCGGTATAACATTCTCAAACATCTCTGAGGGAACTAATTTTATTTTAAAGTTGTTTTCTGCTTCTTGAGCTAATTCTCTTTAGGGGTTCTTCAGTTGGTTAGGTCTGGTACTTCTTTCTATACAGTTGTATTTTCACAACGAGTTGAAAATTAGGGATTACCTCCTTCTGGAATGAATGCTCTCATCATCCAAATAAAGCATAATGGACTTACTCCTTTTTACACGTTGAAAGAAAATGAATGGCATAATAGCTTTATGATTATTCAATTTATTCTGCTTCTCTATGCATGAGATGTAAGGATTATTCAACATATAGTCACAGGTTCATCAAGGTGTTTAACTGACAATAACTGAGATTATACCACAATTGTTAGGCACTGGAGACTAAAACATGAGTGATCTTGGCTTTCCCTTGCCAATTTAGTTAAGTAAATTGTGGAGATAGAGGCTAATAGGTAGATTACAAGCTTCAGGGCTACAGTAATCATAATAAAAAAGAGAAGTCAAAAACAAACATTTGAGACCCTGGAGTACCCACCTGGCAAGCACAAAACCCTGGCTTTGAACTGTGGAACCAAAAAAGTAAAGCTCAAAAGTATTTGAAGGGAGAAAAGAAAGAAGTAATTCTTTCCCCTTGTGCCTCTATCTAATGTTCTGGGATAAAGTTAGTTTTCAGTTCATTCCACAGTCATGAATTAGCTTTCAGACAATGAGAGAATTAACATGCGCTAGATCTTTGTGACTGATCTAGACAATGAGGAAACCAGTCTCAACTTTCTTCAGGATGCCTTGTAGATACCCATGATGCTTAACAATTAAATGGCAAGCAAGCTGCTTTCAGGAAAACTGGGAACATTATGGACCTTAATCCTCTAGCCCTTGTTTCTCTAGTGTTCATGTATGAGGGTGGGGAGAGAGGAAACAGATTCTCAGTTGATATTGCTAAACAAATTAAGATATATTTTCTACAAAAAATGGGAGGCTTACAATGAGTAATACATTAGCTGACACTTCTGTCATTTTTTCTGTCATCTTTTCTCCCACCTCACAAGGTGTCTTCCCCAGCACCATACATCCTATTCATATTCAAAGCAGGACAGTGACGATAAAAGATGACTTTGCATTTTTGTATATGTCTTTATTTATCAAGAAAGCTAAGGCAGTCTACGAAAATTTTTATTCATGTTTTATGTCCTGGGATTAGATAATATGACTGCCTATATGAAGGAGGTGAGGGAAGAGAATAGTTGACATTTTCAGCTTCATTAGGGAACTCCGATGAACAAGAAAGAAAATTAGAATATTATTTTTTTTTATTTGTAGCTAGTTTCAGTAAAGGACTTGAGGTTTGGTATGGTGGCTCTATTTGCTCCCATTCAGAAATTGACTTTGTATTTAAAGGACATCCATTGCACATATCACAGTACATTGTTTTGTCATAGATAGTATGACAAACTCTAGCTTGTAATTGCAGTGTCCACACAATATATTTAATATGCTTATGTCTGGCTCTCCATACATCTGTGGGCTCAGGAAATCACCAGTCAGAAATATTATTTTTAAATTGCAACTCTGCTGAAAATGTGCATTTGTTTTTCTTGTCCCTAAGTAATACAGAGCCACGACTTTTAGAAAGTATTTTAACTGTATTGGGTATTGTAACAAGATGTATATGGTGAGAGACTATGCAGAGATTTTGCTGCTTTATTGAAGAGACTTTAGCATCTGTAAGCTTTGATATTAGTGAGTCATCCAAACTAGCTCCCACTGGATAGTGCAAGATGAATGCACATATACGCACACGCGTGCGCGTGCGCACACACACACACACTGTATGTGTGTATGTATGTATGTATGTATATACGTATGTATGTATATATGTATTTGAGTTCAAATTTTATGCCTTGGGACTGGAGAGATGGCTCAGAAATTAGAACACTGTGAGTACTATTCTTGCAGAGGACCCAAGTTGGATTCCCAGCACCCATGTCAAGTGACTTGAAATTGCCTACAACTCCAGCTTCAATGTCTCCTTTTGGCCTTTATGGACAATGCACTCAAACCCCAAGCCTCATGTGTTCTGTCTAGTCTCGCATGAGTTTGCAGCAGGAATGGCACTCTATTAGTAGCTCTCCCACTATGGCTCTCATCTTTGCATCCTGAGTCCTTATTCTGTTTTGAATTTTCTTTGTTTTATTTTTTTAATGTGGGTGAGTGTTTCCCCTGCATGTATATATATGTACAATGTGCTGTCCTGGTACCCAGAGAGGCCAGAGAGATCATCAGATCCCCTGGAACTAGAGTTATAGATGGTTCTGAAAGGTCATGTGGATGCTGGGACTTGAACCCAGGTCCTCTGGAAAAGCAGCATGCACTCTTAACCACTGAACTATCTTTCCAGTCCTGCTTCAAATTTTCAGTTGCCTATATTTTCCTAAAATTCCCCTGCTTTACACAATAGTTATAGTTCTAGCTTAGACTTCTGTTTCTTGTCTGGAAGTTTCCATATCTCTTCTGAAATTTCTCATTTCTTCACCCATTCCATGCAACTTATTCTGCAGTTTCTTAAACATATTTTAAAGTCTTTTTATGTTATTCCAAAAATCTTAACTTATTTCTGTATTTGCTTCTCTTTAATATATCTGACATTTTCCCTTTATTTACATTTGTGATCATCATTTATTGTGTATTGAATGTTGTGTAGACACTGTGTCTTATGTTTGGAAGAATGTTATGCCTTTCCTTAGAAATTGCTTAGATGACCAATGAATTATGACCCTGTAAGTATTGATTTTGCTCTCTGATGGACCGGCCTCCTTTGAGGTTTGGCATTAGACATCAGGGTAAATTCCTTGGTTCTGAGATGTGTTCTGTTTCTAAGGTGTGGTCTTCTGGAGTTGTATTTAAAAGTTGAAGCTGTGAGTTTATCTAGCATGGGACTCAAGGTGGTAGCAGCTGGCATGTATTCTTGGCTTTTTAGCTTTGCAGCTCTTGCTTCTCCCTCCTGCTCTCTGGAGTTGGTAGAGTATTGGGAAGGGATGATTTTACTTCATGTGTTTCCTTCATTTCTGGAAATTTCCTTTATTTTTCAACCCCTTTTAAAGCAGCAGACTGTGCCATCTGATTCAACTGAATGATCCTTTGGCACCTAGCTTGAATTCTAAGTGTTACCAGCCATGTGAACTGTACAACTCATCTTGTTGTGTGACTTATTCTTTGTGTTAGGGTCTGCAAGACACCCCACAAAAAGGCCACCAGTTAGTGTGCAATCAACAAGAGTGTTTATTTTTTCCATGCACGAAAGGGGTCAACTATTCAGCAAATGAGCAACTCCATTGAAGCTTGAAGTTTTCAGGGTCCTTTTAAGCAGGGTGAGGGGAATTCCAGAGAGGGGAGGTTAGTATGGTGACTGATTTGTGGGTTTAAACACAAGGTTCACAGGCTTCTATAGGATTGGTTGGTGGCTTAGTGGCTAGGGGATTTCCAGCAGCAGGATGGGAGAAGCTGTCTTTAGTTATCTTGAGCTTGCATAAAGCTGCAGGGTGCTTACTGATCTGTTGCCCCTGAGTTGTGGTCTTTTCAAGAACTGCTTGCTCAATTCCAGTAAACTGAAATTGAGGCCTGGTCCCTGGCAGGGTTATTAGGAGCCTGTTATGGCATTGGTTTGGCTCCTCCGCTCTTTCATTTTATGGCATGTCATATAAACACACATCTAACCAGGCATGGATCTCCTCATTCAAGGATTGATTGACTGCTTTTGAAATTTCCATATGTACTGCTTTCAAGTATTTGAGCTTATATTTTACTGTATTTGTCCAAAACTTGTAATTATCTCCCAGAAGTTAGCCCAGTGGAAACCATTATTAAGACTATAGATACTGACATGTCATTCCTCTATAGTAACACTTGAGTTGAAACTTAGTTTCATTAATTAAAGTTCAGTAAGTTATTCTCTTCTGAAGGATCCCAGCCCAATATATTTGGTTCATTATAAATGAATTCACTATATTTATGAAATGAACTGCTTCCAGTGCAAAATGGCAGGTTTCTGTTTGTTTGTATCTCGAGTGACATACCTAAGAATGCTTGGAGTTTGTTGGAGTCATTGTCAGAGTCCAAGTGCAGCTCTCAAAATGTAAGTGTTGGGAAATTAATTCCCAGTGTAAGGGTATTGGGAGGTCGGGCATGTTAGATGGTAGGGGCTTCACCTTTGAAGGTGGTTTTACTGAGCTGCTGTCACTGGGGTCTATAGGAACAGGCTTGTTTTGTCTACTAAGAACTGTGTTTCTCTCTTTGCCTCTGCTTTCCATGATATGCAAAGTATGGAGGCCACACAAGATGCCTGGCCTGTGGTCTTGAATTTGCCAGTCTCTGTAACTGGGACAGAATAAAGATTCCATATGAATTTGACATTTACAAATCTTCTGCACAAAACATATTAAAACAGGATCCTAGCAAAATGTTGACTTATGTCTGGTCTTATAGAGTAAATCTGGCATAGCTGTCTAAGGGATGCTTGTTTTGGAAGTTAATTTTGAGATGTTTGTCCCCTTAGATTTTGGGAGAGAGACATTCTTTTACATAATCTATTGGGAAAATTCATGTAATGTATTTTGTTCATATTCTTTTCTCTCCTGCAACTCTTCCCTCCCACCTCCCTACTTTGTATCCTTTCTCTCTCTCAAAAAATGAAATAAAAAACCCCAAAACAAATGAAAATGAAAATAGACAAACAAACTAAAAAAGAAAATAATAAGATAGTAAATACCAGAACAAAATTATGCGCGCGCGCGCGCACACACACACACACACACACACACACACACACACACACACGAAGTCTGTTTTGTGCTTGCTATACTCCTAGGCATGATAATAGGAGTTATTTTATTGCTGTTTCTTTGGCAGAATAATAGCAGTAAGTTTTCTTCCAGGCTCCATAACCCATCTAGTAACTGCTTTTTGGCCACTTTAGCAATGTCAGGTATGGGTTCCGTCTCATAGAGTGGACCTTAAATCCAGTAAAACAACAAAAACTGGTTGGTTACTCCCATCACACCTGTACCACTATTGCACTGGCAAATCTTGCAGTTAGATCTCTGTTTTAGGCTATGGGGCTTTTAGCAGGGTGATAGTGATGATTACCTTTCTTCTCTGATGGTGTTCAAGTGCCTTATAGAATCATGTACACTAATTTGTGTGTGTGTGTGTGTGTGTGTGTGTGTGTGTGTGTGTGTGTATAGCTTTTAACTAGGCCCCATCTTGACTTCTCCAAATTTGATGACATAAATAAGTTGTATCTTCAGCAATAGGACCTTATCTTCAGATTATCAAGAGTAACACATAGTCTTAGCAAAAGCCTGTGATGTTTTGAGCAGGTAGTCTGTGTGACCTCTTTGGCTAATGACTCAGGAAGATGTAATCTGTTCCCAGTACTGGAATTTTTACTTGTTGGCATAAGATATCTAGATGGGGCATTGTCACCTCTATTATGTGGTGATTCCATTAAAATTTCTTTCATGTATGTATACATTCCAGCAAGCTTCTACTGTAGCAGATACCTTTTTAAGGGTTTTTATTGCTGTGAAGGGACACTATGACCTTGGCAACTCTTATAAAGAAAGGGGGCTCACTTACAGTGTCAGAGGTTTAGTCCATTATCGCCATGATGTAGAGTAGGGCTGCGTGCAGGCAGATGTGCTGAAGCTGAGCATACTACATCTTGCAGGTAGCAGGAAGTCAATTGAGACACTGGGTGGTATCCTGACCATAGGCAACCTCAAAGCCTGCCCTCACAGTGACACACTTCCTCCAACAAGACCATGCCTACTCCAAAAAGGCCATACCTCCTAATGGTGCCACTCCCTGCGAGATTATGGGGGGGCAATTACATTCAAAGAATCACAGTAGGTTTTCATATGGTTTTCCAAAAGTCCTTTAGTGTTAGTTGTCCCTTTCCATATTCCCTCCTTTGTCCTGCCTTCCCACCCCCTTCCCCATTTAATCCTCCATGTATAGTTTTGCTCTTTATTTCTTTATAATACTATACTTCATTTCCTCTCCTTAAAAGATCCTCTCCTCCCCACTGATCCCTTATTAGCTACCTAACTTTTGTGCTTATCTGTGTTAAAGCACACATGGGACTGGGTGGTGGTGGTGCACGCCTTTAATCCCTGCACTTAGGAGCCAGAGGCAAGGGGATCTCTGTGAGTTTGAGGCCAGCCTAGTCTACAGAGTGAGTTCCAAAACAGACTCCAAAGCTACAGACTGAAAAAGCAAAACAACAACAAAAAAACCCATCACACATCTAAAGTTTAAAAGTTAATATCCATGTATAAAAAAATGAAATATTTTTCTTTTGGGATCTGGGTTACCTCATTCCAGATGATTGAAATAGCTCCATCCATGTACCTGCAAGTTTCATGTTTCTTTAGAGCAGAATAATAATATTCCATTATGTAAATATACAACATTTTCATTATCTAATCATCAATTGGTGGGTATCTCGGCTTTTTTTTTTTCTGGTCAGTACGAATAAAGCAGTAATGAACACAGATGAACAAACATCTCTGTGGGAGGATGCAATGTCTTTTGAGTGTGTGCATGAATGTAGCATAGCTGGATCTTCTATTAGATCAATTGTCAACTTTTTGGAACCTCCACACTGATTTCTATAGGTGCTGTACCAGTTTGCACTCCCACCAGCAATGAATAAGTGTTCCCCTTTCTCTACATTCTTACCAACATGTGCTATCATTTGTTTCATCATTCTGACTGGGGTAAGATGAAATCTTAAAGTAGTTTTAATTTGCATTTCCCTGATGACTAAGGATGTTACACATTAAAAAAAAAGTGTTTCTCAGCAATTGTGTTTCATTTTTTGAGAACTCTCTGTTTAGTTCTATATCTCATTTTCTTTAATAATTATTTTTTTATTTAGGTTAGAAACAATCTTGTTTCACATGAAATCCCAGCTCCATCTCCCTCCCCTCCTTCCCTGCCCTCCCCACCAGGCTCCCCAGTCCCCCACCCAATCTCCATTCTGATCCCCAGGGAGGGTGAGGCCCTCCATAATGGATCTCCAGTGACTGTCATTTCATCCAGGGCAGGGCCTAGGCCCTCCCCCCAAGAGTCCTGGCTGAGAGACCTTCCCATATTGTGGCATGGGCACTCAAAGTCTACTTGTACGCCAGGGATAAATACTACCCGAAGCCCCATAGATCACCTAGGCCTCCTCACTGGCACCCACATTCAGGGGGTCTGGGTCAGCCCCATGCTTTCCACATAGTCATCAATCTGGAGTTCAAGAGCTCCCCCTTGTTAGGTCAACTGTTTTTTTGGTTTTTTCGAGACAGGGTTTCTCTGTATTGTTTTGGAGGCTGTCTGTCCAGCCCGGCCTCAAACTCACAGAGATCTGCCTGCCTCTGCCTCCCGAGTGCTGGGATTAAAGGCATGCGCCACCACCGCCCGGCCAGGTCAACTGTTTTTATGGGTTAAACCAGCCCAGTCTTAACTCCTTTGCCCATCAGTTCTCTCTTTCTGACACTGGATTCCAGGAGTTCAGTTCAGTTTTAGTCTGTGGGTGTCTGCCTATGCTTTCATCAGTCACTGGATGAAGGTTCTGTTTCCTAGACTCTCTGGCAGTGGGATTGTATGCTGGCATTCCCCTGATTCATGTGTAAAATCCATAAATGAGTGAGTACATACCATGTTTCTCTTTTTGTGACTGGAATACCTCACTCAGTATGGTTTCTTCTAGTGCCATCCATTTACCTGCAAATTTCAAGATTCCATTGTTATGTTTCATTTTTAAATTGGGTTATTTGTTTCCTTGATGTTCAGAGTTTTTTGTTGTTGTTGGTTTGGTTTTTGTCTATTTTATTTATTATTTTAGCTCTTTTTATTTATTTTAGATACTAACCTTTTATCAGATTATTGGTAGAGATTTTCCCCCCATTCTGTAACTGCTACTTTCCTCAAATGATTTTGTCCTTTGGACCACAGAGAATCTATGTAGTTTCTTTTGTCTCATCTTTTAGTTGGTGATCTTAACTCCTGGGCAATTTATTTCCTGTTCAGAAAGTTCTTTCCTATGCCAATGAGTTCAGATCTATCCCCCACTCTCTCTTCAGTCAGACTCAGGGTGTCTGGTCTCTTATTCAGTCAAGCCTTGATACATTTGGATTTGAGTTTTGTACAGGGTGATACATATGGATCTATTTTCACTCTTATACATGTAGCCATCAATGTGGTCAGCACCATCTGTTGAAGATTCTGTCTTTACTTCAGTATGTATTTTTGACTTCTTTGTAAAAAAAATCAGGTGTTCATAGGCATGTTTCCTTACATCTGGGTCTTCAATTGATTCCTTTGATCATGGCAGTATCTTGCTTTCCTTTTTTATTACTATAGCTCTATAGTATAATTTAAAATCTGTTATGGTGATATCTTCAGCAATTCTTTTATTATTTGAGCTGTTTTGGTTATCCTGGAACTTTTGTTTTTTCCATATTGAATTCAAAATATTTTTTCATTTCTGTGAAGAATTGTTGAAATTTTTATTGGGACTGTGTTTAATATGTAGATTGTTTTGGGTAGGATGGCCATTTTCACGATATTTATTCTGCTGATCCACAAGCATGGGGAATTGTTCCATCTTCTGGTGTCTTCTCCAATTTTCTTCAGTGTCTTAAAGTTTTTATTATACAAGTCCTCCTCTTACTGGGTTAGAGTTATCCCAAGATTTTTTATTTTATTGGTTTATTTTTGGAGGTATTGTTTGAAATGTATTGTTTCCCCGATTACTTATCTCAGTCTTTTTGTCATTTGTATACAGGAAGACTAGTGCTTTTTGTGTGGTAAATTTGTATCTTGCTACTTTGCTGAAAGTGTTATCAGATGTAGATAACTCCTGGTGGAGTTTTTAGGGTCTTTTATGTAAAAAAGTCATATTTTCAAATAAATATTCTTTCACTCTTTTTTTCCTATCTGTATCCTTTTGATGTCCCCTTCAGTTGTCTTATTGCTCAAGCTAAGAGTTCAAGTACTATATAAAATAAATGTGAAGAGAGAGAGAGAGAGAGGGAGGGAGGGAGGGAGGGAGGGAGAGAGAGAGAGAGAGAGAGAGAGAGAGAGAGAGAGAGAGAGAGAGAGAGAGAGAGAGAGAGAGAGAGAGAGAGAGAGAGAGAAGTAGGCCAGGAGTCAGTCGACAGCAGTGACTCACCCATGTTACTGCTCTATGGAAAGTAGTTTCCCACAGGTGAACCAGCCTTCTTCAGCTGATGTCCATGGGAGCAAACATTTCATAAGTCCTTATTCAAACCCACAGAAGAACATGGGATTCCATTCTGTGCCTCGATTTGTCACCAAGAACAGTGTGAATTCTTTAAAACTCACACCATTCTAATTTTATATGAACTTGATTAGCTTATCTTGAAATAATTTTCTAAACCAAAGAGTAATGGAGAGAGGATTCTAAACCAGACCCAGCCACACTTGTGTTATGAAAAGGAGCCTGAGACAGAGACCCAGCATTACTAAAGAATATAGTGTGTGGCATGGCTAAGGTGGTACCCTGAACGTGAATGCTTTGTACCTCTGTTCCAGGTCTGCTGGGACTGAGCTTATCAACCATCCCTTCCTGTGTGTCTTTTTCTTTATCCATTTGCTACCCCAGTGAGAACCTGGTCCCTAATCCATTGTGCTGACTTTCACTGAGCCTCATTAAAAAAAAAACAAAAACAAAAACAAAGCAGCTGTCATATAGTTTACATATCTCACAAAGAATCTATTTTTATTTACTTTTTTTTGAAACAGACCCTTTCTCTGTGGCTTAGGGTGGCTACGACTCATGGGAATCCTTTGCTTTAGCTCTCTGAATACAGGGCTTATGCAAGCCAGTACCACCAAAGCTGAACTTCCCTAGACTTTCGCTGCTCCTTTACATCTGTGCCCTAGCTCACAAACTGTCAGTTTAGGAGGAGGGGTATTCCAAGTAAGATGACAGAGGGAGTCCTGACACCTGTCTCCCCAGTGGTGTAGGCACCTCTATTTCTAGGCAGTAACAACGTAAGAACACCCACAGTTCTAAGTTTCTGGCCCCAAGTCTCTTGGGAATCTTTCCCACCCATCTGCAGCTCTTCTCAGCTTTGGTGTGGGTTTTTCGTCCTATCTGAGATTCATGTAAGTGTGTCAGACTGGCACCTGCAGCCTGTCAGAGCTGATGCCCGTACACAAGGGAGGACTTGTTTCCTGTCTAAGACACCATTCTTCCCCCCTGTAACATAACACCCACAAGGAGAATTATCTGTGAATTTGGCATGAAAGGAAGAAGAAGAAACTCATATTTACTAGTCACCCCGGCAAATCATTCTTGTAGTGGTGGCGCATGCCAAGCAAGGTAAGTTGTTGGATAGCGGCTCTGTCCTGGTGGCGATCACAGCAAATGAAGCGTCCAGCTTTGTGGTGAGTAGATTTTCCTGTTCTGGAAGCCTGTCCTGTCTTTGGGTGGGAGGTGAGGAGTATGCGTTGGAGGACATGGTTGCGCCGGCTTCTGCACTGCCCTTCCATACCTCATTCTCACATCTCATGTGGGTTTTGTTCTGTGAGCATCTGAGAGTCCAAGTTGGAGAATCCAGAACTAATCCAGTGCTGTCTGACCTCTAGGCTGACTTTGAAAGCTCAAATCATTATCTTACTCCCAGCCCCCATTACAGTTAAACATCCCCAGTTCTGAAGTGAGGATAAAGAAAACTCAGAGAGGAGATGGAAGCTGCCCTATGGGGAATGATCAGTTGGCAACACAGCCAGGGCAGGGTCTCCAGTCACGTGCCTCTGCCTTCTCCACCTTGGTGACTCTCCCCAGAATCTCCATCTTGCCAGTTTGTTCCACACAATCAAGCAAACTGACAAAACCCTGAATTCCTGGTATAATGTGCGTCTCTAGGTCCTTATATAAAAGCCAAATATCCCTGGAAATAGAAACGTGCCCTCATTCTCACATGCCAGCATACCCTTGATCCAGGCTAGGAACCCCCCAAAGTGAAATGAGAGACTTGGGGGCAAACCAAGGCCCAAATGTGGAGCAGCAAAGCTGGGCTCTGTGCTTTGGATTCTCCGACTGAAGGGGCAGCAGGGGACTGGCAGGTGGAGTTGTGGGGCGACCTGCAGAAACAGGACAGTGCCAATACTTTTCTAGGACTGTATCTGATAAACTGGGACATCCACAATATTTCCTAAGCAAACTAGGTTACCCTCCCCGCTGCTGCAGCTACCCGAGGGCATTGGGCAGCTGGGTGACCCAGAAATGGTCATTTCCTTGTCCAGCTCCATCTGGAATTCCAGCCCCCAATTCCCTGTTACTGACAGCTCTAGGTGGAAGGGAGCTTGACAACATCAAATAGAGTCAAGCCCATTCTTAATGTAGGAAGCTTATCCCGAACAATAAAGAAAGAGAGCAATAGGCTGTCTTAAAAAAAGAATTAGGAAGCAAACTGTCAATAAATCTTCCCCTGTCTACTTTATGTTTTATAGTCCAGAGGAGCACAGTGATGGTGGAAAAGTGTGCCATGTTGAAAAAAAAGGCCTTGAAATCAAGAGACATCAATTTGGGTCACTAAACTTGGAGACATTACTTCCTCTCTGGGCCTGAGTTTCTCAGTGGGACAATGATTGGGTTAGTTCGTTTCAGAGTCTCTTTTGTGCTCTGAAAGCCTAGGTTTACAAGTGATGTCTAGTGAACAATGATACAAACAGTAAGAAGGACAGCCACTGCCTAAGATGCCCTGTCCCTTTCCCATCTGCAAGTACTTGGCAATCTAGTGTTTTCACGATCCTACTAAGGAACATTGAAAGCCCCAGATGAGGACAGGGTAGGCAGTTCTGCCTTCTCCATTTCCCGTCAGAGCCGCATACTCTCATGTGTTCACTCCCACTTCCAGACACTTGAGTCCGCATATGTGTAGTTTGTTTGAAGCGTAGTGCTTTGGTTTCTAAACCCCTAACACTCTAGATGAGAAGGCAGAGCCTACAGTCAGAGAATCTTATGGTTAATCACCGGAAGAACAGTGTTGGGGTTGATGGTGGTGGGACTAAGCAAATTTACCTGATACTGACCCTTTGATTCCCACACCATCTGTCATGGCTGTGGTTTGGCTCCAGGGGGAATGGTGCCTAGAAGACATTGCAGCCAGTGCCTGTTGGGTATGAGGAACTCCACGCTCTCATTTCTCTTTGTGAAATCACCACACACCACCCCAGCCACTTTGGAGGCTTACTCTGACTATCCATCCTTTTGCTAGAATGCAGCAGGGAAGTCTTACCTCCAGGACAGTTTCAGCTCCCAACATTCCCGAAGGAGCTTCTTCTTAGGTGGCAAACAGCCTTTATCTTACACCCCTCCATGTTCCCAGCAAGGCAATACTCTAGGACAACTGGTGTTATCTTCCTGCCTGTCTGCCTGCATGCCTGTCTGCCTGCCTGCCTGCCTGCTTCTCTCCCTCCCTGCTTCCCTCTCTCCCTCCCTCCCTCCCTCCCTCTGTCCTTCCCTCCCTCCCTTCCTTCCTCCCTCCCTCCTTCCCTCCCCCCTCCCTCCCTCTCTCCTTCCATTCCTTTCTTTCTTCCCTTTCTGTCTCTCTTTCCTCTCTTTCCATCTCTCTCCTTCCCTCCTTTTACTCCTCCTCCTTCCTTTGTTAGTCTTGTTTCAATACAAGGTCTTGCTATGTAGCTCAGGCTGGCCTGGAAATTTTGATCCTCCAGTCTCTAACTCCTGAATGCCAAGATTACAAATAGGTACCATCATGCTTGGTTGGCAACAAGATTCTAAAATAGCAAACCAGATAGAATGAGTGATATCTTGATATAAAAGATTCAACCTTATTTCTTATCTGCAAATGTTCACTTTATTAAAAGACATCCCAATTGTGTCCCAGTTTCAGATCTCTGTGGATGTTTTAGCTTACTGGATGGGAGTAAGAAGAGTTCTGGGTTTGGAATGCATCTAAAACTCTAAGGGGACCATTTGATAGGGAATTATGTTCACATATATGTTTTTTAAGACAGACGTGTTAGCCTTGTCATCATTGTGACAGAATACCTGATACTCATAATTAAATTATTTAAACTCATTTATTTTTATTTTATATGTGTTTTGCCTGTATGTGTGTTTGTTCACCGTGTGTGTGTCCAGGGTTTGTGGAGGTCAGAAGAGGACACCAGATCTCCAGGAACTTAAGTTATCAATAGTTATAAGCAGTCATGTGGATGCTGGGAATTTAACCAGAGTCCTGTGAAAGAGCAGTGTGGTAGTTTAAATGTAATTGACTCTCATAAGCTCCTAGGGAGTGACATTATTAGAAGGAATGGTTTTATTGGAGTAGGTGTGACCTTGTTGGAGGAAATGTGTCACTTTGGAGGTGGGCTTTGAAGCCTCATATATGCTCAATCCACATCCCAAGTCTCAGTTATCTTCCTGTTGTCTTCTGTTAAAGATGTAGAACTCTCATCTCCTTCTACAGGACCATGTATGCCTGCACACTGCCATGTCCCACCATGATAATAATGGACTAAACCTCTGAAAATGTCAGCCAGCCTCAATTAAATGTTTTCCTTTATAAGAATTGCTGTGGTCATGGTGTCTCTTCACAGCAATGAAAACCCTAACTAATAAAAGCAGCCACATAACTCCTAGCTCTGACATAGTTGAAAAGGAGGCAGAGTGTGTTTTGACTCGCAGTTTCAAACGTTTCAGTCTATTGCCTCAAAGCCACAGTGAAGTAGAACATCATGACAGGTATATGTGGCTACCCACCTCATTGTGACCAGGAAGCAGAGAAAGACAAAAGGAGGACCTGGGATCACTTTCAAAGGCACTCCTCACTCCCACCAGTGACATATTTCCAGCTAGGTCCTATCTCCCAAATGTTCTACTGCTTTCCCAAATCACGCTACCACCTGTGGGTATCAAATGCTCAACACACGAGATTGTGGGGGCAGTTCACATTAAACCATAGTATAGATGAATTATAAAAACTGAATGTTTGAAACATAGACTATAAGGCAAAGACCAGAGTGAGAATTACCTCCCTTTTACATCCATTCAAGATAAGTGAAATTATTCCCACAGTGTGTGCCGGGAACACACACTGGCCTAGAACAGTCAGACTGTGTCATGCATTAGTGCAGTTTGGAAGAGCATTTCTCTTAGGGATGGGTTTCTGCTCAACACTGGCCAGTCAGTTCACCTTAACAGACAACTAGTTTTTCCATCAGAGAAATGGGTGTGGGACTAAAATCTAGTGCTCTAACGGACTCTTTTGTTTCTCTTCTATCTTTTGGAGAGAGGTATGACTTTGTAGCCCAGGTTGGCATCAGACTCACTGACACCCTGCCTCAGCCACCTGTTTACATACACACAACAATGTCTGGATAGGACTTTTCCAGTGAGAGCAGTCTACTGTTTTGGTGAAATCTTCATCAGTTTGGCGTATTGATGAATCCAGTATTGGTCTAGTTGGCAGAGGAGAAAGAAGTGTAACCTGGGACAAATGCCCATTTAAAAGGAGGAGGAGAGTCAAGAGAAGGAGGAAGGGGAGATGATCAAAGTATATGATATGGATATATGAAATTGTCACAATGAAACCCATTGTTTTGTATGATTAAAATGTGTAGATATAGAAGAAATTGAAGCCATAAGCTTCACACACTCATATTCATATGTAAATTTAATAGGTTTGAAAACATATATAACCTGTTAAGTATAAACTCACTCTTGTTGGTGAGACCTACCTTATTCCTTTGGAAAGTATTAATTATACAATGTCAGTCTAGTCGTCTAACACCTTCTAGGTCATGGTTCTTTCAATTTCCAGCTGAAGATAATGAACTGTGTAAAGGGGCTGATGTGAGCAACACAGGATGGAGTGAGGCTTGTTGGTGGGAAATGGTCCTGGACTTGGGTTATGGTTGTGCATGCTTTCCCACATCTGCGAGTTTGAAGAAACATGTCCAGGCATCATTTCTCATGTGAGGAAGTGGGAAAGGCATAGTTCTCAGCTGAGTTTGGAAGGATCCAGAACCCAGATACCAGCATAGTCCCAACCTTGACCAAGATGCACATGTCTTGCATTTTCATCTCAAATAGGAATGGAATAGCACCGATAAGTATTTTGTGAGAATTTACAAAGGTAGTGTGTCTGAAGTGCTTAGGAAGTGCCTGGAATATAGTAAGCACTCAGTAAACTCTCTCTCTCTCTCTCTCTCTCTCTCTCTCTCTCTCTCTCTCTCTCTCTCTCTCTCTCTCTCTGTGTGTGTGTGTGTGTGTGTGTGTGTGTAAATCATGAAACAGGTGACAAGAATCCTTTAACAAGAACTTCAACAAAAATCACAAATAATAAAATAACTGACTTTCCCTCATGGAGTTTGATTTGGGGGAGAGACAACATACTAGTGAAAGTTTAGCTTGGAGGGAAAAGGGACAGAAGCATGTGGTGGATAAGGAGAAAATTCCCAGGAGTGAGCAGCAGGAATGGTGGAGAGGATTCCCCTCCATAGAATCCTCTCTGAGGAGAGAGGGAGTGTCCTTAACCACCCTGGCTTAGTTCCTGAAGACATTTCAGTGAATGTAAAGGCTCTCCTCCCCTTGCTCAGTTGTGCTCCTGCTAATAATAGTGATTATGATGATAATAATGAGAATTTAAAACAATGCTTAATAAAGGGTACTTGAGAAGAGTTTTTAGGGCATCACACAGGCATGGTTTCTCTCCTCCCTTAAGTTACTGTACTCAGCATATATTTTAAGTCAGAGAAGTTCATATTCAAAGAAGGAACCTAGAAAAGAGGATGGGGCTCTGCATTTTAGTAAGTAGTCCTGGTGTAGCCTCCTTCACGTGCTTATCAACAGACCTGCGAAGCCCGGAGGAGTACAGCTGTCAGTGGAGCACAGAGCACAGCCTGTGAGTCAATCCAAAGCTTTGGGGTCTTCCACTCCAACACTTATTCATTTGGATTTTAAAAAGCACAAATTGGCATCAAATCTGTGGCATTAATGTGTGTAGGGACATCCGTCTCTGCAATCTAAGTGGTTACCCCTTGATAGAGAGACCAGTTTCTGGTCTCTCTTAAGTGACGTGTTTTTGGCTCTTTCTGGTTCTTGTCTGCTAACTGTAGACAGCATGAAAGGGTAAATGAAGAGAAATGAGTTACAGCACAGGACACACACACACACACACACACAAATTTTAGTGCAGAATAATGATAGAAAGGGTCCTGGGGCCACATATGCTGGCTACTACTCTATGTGTTTTCATTAAGAAATAGAAGTTGCCCATTCAGTGGTGTCTGGAGAAAATCCTACAATGCTCTAGCAGAGCCAGAAAGTCTGGTGTGTAGTGTTAGCTGCTGTAGCATAGATGAAACTAACCCAACTCATTTGGAAGATAATACATTCACTCATTGTAGATAATGTGTTTGGGCAATAGCTGGATGAGGGTGCTCGAGTGATCAAGGCACAGAGCTGTGCAAGCGTCTACACTGAGCACAGAGTATCTGTCTGTCTCTACCTCTGCCTCTCTAGTCCTTCACCTTCGACTACATCTCTTGCTCAAACCACTAGAAGAAGGTGACCTCCATCTACTTCTTCCATTATATAGCTCCCTTCCTGCTCAGTAGGCCAGAGGAAAAAGGGAAGATTTCATTGTATTTCCAGCAAATGTTCTGGGATACTCAGTTGCTCTGTCTCAGATTGGCCAAGAGCTACACTAGCCTCAGGAAATGGAATACTCTTATTGGTCAGACTACAGCCCTCCAGTTGTCACCCAGGAGCTCTGGAGAGGAGGAAACACCCCTTCTGAACAAAGTGTAATATTAAGCATTGCTGTGAAGAGGGTCTGACAAAATCCCCTAAAATTAGGAATCTTGGCAGGTGAACAATTCCATCCCTTCACTGGGCTACACTAGAAGACAGGATGGGGGGTGGGGGGCTGACATCTAACAATATCCAGCCAATGGCCAGGATAGCTTACTAGAAATCATGTCTCCTTCAGTTTTCATAGAGAAGCTTTGGAGGTGAGGGAAACACTAGAGGCAGGAAAGTAGGGAAAGCGATAAAATTGGAGGCATTCTTAAAGAAAACCTGTAACAGTTTTAGGGGAGTCATGGCCAAAGGCACAAATCACCCATTGACTTTCCTGCTTCTCTGAATGAGGGAAGCTCCTTATTATAGGCAGAAACACAGAAGAGCAACACTTTAGGCCCATGTCCTAAAGTGGGCATGGTGGTGTAAACCTGTAATTGCAGAAGTGTGGGAAGAAGAGTAGAGACTGGAGGATTGCTATGAATTCAAGGACAGCCTGGACAACAGCCTGGACAACAGCCTGGTCTCAAAAGAACTGAAAAAAAACTCTGGCATAGCTAGCATGAATCATCATCATAAATACACAAAGATGAAAAACCAGAACACATTATATCATTGAAGATAACTGACAGTTGTTACATATTGACAATCATGTTAGACTTCGTGACAGAACGGGGATGTGATCTGCTGTTTTGAATACTTTCAGGTCAGGGCACATAGTCTACATGCTGACAACCGGAAGTCATCCCTAGGTAAGTACAGTCATGGAAGATGACACACTAGAATTTCTGTGTAGTCCAGATGTATGAAGTCAGGAAGGCAGGGGATGCTTTGTTCATAGACCTATCTGGTAGTCACTGAGGGGGGGGGGTTGGTCACAAGGTCCACTGTCAAACTCATGTTATCACTGCCCCTCACCTGAGCTGAACTGGCCACCCTATGGACCGTGGAATGGGTTTCCACCCCATGGCATGTACAGGAAGCTTACCAGGCTGAGACAGTCTGGTTCCGTATTATCCATCATTATCTGACTAACTCTCTAACTAAACATAAGCTATTCCTTTGCAAAGCTTCTTCCCTGGAAAACTACAAGCCATAGAACCAGTCACAGCCCTCTCTTTGAGCTGGTTTGCTGTCGGCCGGGCCTTGCAAAAATGCTTCATGTAAGTTTTCTCAGGTGAATTTCACCACTGCATTTGCAAGATCAATTAAGTAGGATTTACAATGACATTTAAAGTAAGAAAGGCAGAGCCTGCTTCTTTGTTCTTGAGAAGTGGGTCTACGGGTAAGTTCCTCTTTGCAGCAGCGTTCTATCTATTCCTGCTTTTAATGACTATGCACTTTATTACTTTTTAAATGAAAAGAAACAATACACAGTTAAAATAGAAAAGATGGCATGCATTAAGCTGTGCACGGCTAACAGCGTTCACTTGGTACTTGCCCCTTCTCCTCTGCTCTGTGTTACCCAATTCACAGACACACACTTCATTTGCTCTAGGTTTCTCTTGCTGTCTCTGTCTCTTTCTGTCTCTCTGTTTCTTTCTGTATCTCTCTCTCTCTCTCTCTCTCTCTCTCTCTCTCTCTCAGCTGACTCCCTTGTTCACATCTTCCCCCATTCAGCTGCTTCTCTCACACAAACATCCAGTCTTGCTGTCACGCTTCAGCCCTTTCCTCTGACCCAGCTCCATGCATAAACAAAAGCCTCAGAGGCTACTTCCCTGCCTCTGTGTGTCTTTCATTCTCAGCCTCCCTGCCAGTCTGACCGACCGCAGCCACTGCCTTTCTTCTCTCTCCTGCTCCCTTGATTCTCATCCATCTTCCTGGATCCCCTCCTGCCCTCCCCTTCCGCCTCCTCCTGCTTCTCTCTTGCAAAGCACACACTCCCACCGATGAGTTGTGCACACTTACAACCACAGGAGTTATGGATTCAATTATCTAAACCCCACCGCCCTCCCCCCATGTCGCTTGAAAAGTGAGGACAAGTGAAGCCTCCTAATTAAAACGTTACCCGTCTCATTGGAGCAAACAGACAGAAGCACGGGGCTGGGAAACAAAATGGAAAGGCAAGAGCCCATCTACCTTCCTTTAGCTGGATGAGTCATCCTTGGGCTCTCTCTGCATTTACACCAGCTTTCTGCCTCTCTGAGTGTAGCATAGACTGGGGACAATTTGCTTTTTGTCTGTCCCTCTGGGTAAAATGATAAATTCTTTGTCTGGACACTTAGGAAAAAGCATGGACTGAATCAGGACTTGGCTGCAATCCAGGGACTTCCAAAAGTTTTGAGAAAGGCTCCTTTGTTAATTGTCAGCTGTAAAATAAACACATCCTTGGTATCTCCCACCTCTCATGATGCAGAGTGGATGTGGGCCATATTTGATAGAAGGGCTAGGACAACCAGCCTGCCACCTTCACTCTTGGTTGAGTCTGTTTCCTTTGTTTGCTGGGACAGATGTGGCTCCCTGGGAATAAGCTGGCAGTGAGCTCCTCCCAGTTTATAGGGTTGAGCTTAAGTGGGTAGGCTAGATACATACAGGCCTATGAAACATGTCCACATTACCAGACCAGTTACCTGTTCAATTCCAATGCTTTGGAAAAACGGTGAATAAGTTAGTGGAGGGATCTGAGGGAGCTGCGCATCAATCATATGCTATTTCATGGGAAACCTTTTCAATCTCTGGCTCCAAAACTCATAGGGAGTTTCAGTGCTGCTGTTATTGGGTGGCAGAAGCCTCACACCAGTGGAGCTGCCCTTGCCTAGATGAACTGGTGGTAGCAGGGGCCTCCTCGCTGCTCTGTAGGATCAGCATGGGGACATCTTTGGCGATGGCTTGCTTCTGGTGTATCACATTTTTACCATGTGATGAATACATAGATGAAAAGTTCCCTTGTAGGATCTTCAAGGACAGGGACTGGTTGCACATTATAAAGGATGCTTATGCCTCAGCCTTTGAGGCTCAGAATGTGAGGGTGAATGGGTTCTTCTAGACCTTATAGAGAGCAGACCTACAAAGCCAAAGGATTGGAAACTAAGGCACAGAATGACATGCATGTTTGGCCTTTGGCCTTGGCTCACGACACAGATTTCATGACTGACAAAAATGATGAGTGTTCTACTATTTCGTTTCTGTCCCTGCTTGTGACTCAGATTTAACTCCTTTGGAATTTCCTGCATGGTAAGGCCATATCTGATCGAGTAACTTGGTGAGCTCCTAGAGGACTCCAGAGTGAGAGTAGTCCTCAGGAAGACCAAGTCTGATTAGAACCCTGGAGTTTTCAGCTACTCCCCACTGCACTCCAGGGATGGGATGGGAATTGGATTGACAATCCATCTTCCCATGTGAAGATACCTCTTTAGACCCCTGCACTGCAGGGCTTGGAGAGCTTCAGGTTGGGAACACATGGAAGTGCTGGGGGAGGGACCCCCACCCCTACCTTGTCCAATGCATCCCTCTAGCTGGCTGTTCCTGAGGTTTGTCCTTTACAATAAACTGGCACAGTTAGTAAAAGTTTTCTTGAGTTCTGTGGGCCATTTTAGAGAAAACGCTGAGCCTGCATAGGGCCCATGGGAACACCCCATTTATAGTGAAGTCAGAATTAGAGGATCCTGAAATTTGAAACTGTAGTCTCAAGAAAGGAGCTATCCTATGGAATTGAGGTTTAAGTTGTGAGGCTTTCCCTAACTCCAGGCCATTAATATAAGAATTGATTTGGATTGTTAAAAAACGAGTTGGTACCTTAAGAGTTTAAAAATGATTATCTATATATCCATGTATCTATCTGTGTATCTATCTATCTATCTATCTATCTCTCTCTCTATCTCTAGCGAGATAGAGAATAAATAGGTAGATAGACAGAAAGATAGGAAGAAAGATGTAATAAAATATTTTTTAATTGAGGGTAAAATTACCAGCTCCTGGGACTGAAACTCATTGCCTGTATTAGACTCACAGAGTGTTCACTGCCTCTGATCTTGGCCCTGTGAGGTCCTCTAAGCGAGACAGGTGGCTGCATCCCAGCTCATTCAGCTCTGTCTGCACTCCCAGGAGAGCAATGGTTTAAGCTTAGATTCCATGCCAAAACCAAGCTGATGTTCTGGCCAGGACAGGCTGTCCCTGCAGGTGTAGGCGAGCAGCATGTATACTGACTGGCACAAGACAAGCACAAGGACATCTTCCTCAGATCTTACAGCTTTGTTTCAGTCCCCAGTTCTCTGAGCGGTTGCTGATGAGATGCTGGCCTCTGTGTGGCTGGTTACAGGAGCCTTAAACACTTGGTTCCAGTTAGTTGACAGATGGCACCATAATATCTCCTCTTAGGCTTCGGGGAAAAGAAGGCCCTCCGCAACTCAGGAACAAGGACAGTTTTATGACTCAAAGGCATAAGTATAAACATAGAGCTTTCTTCACTATCACAAGAATCTATCTACCTTTGACCTTGGAGTTTGTTCTTGGTCCTGGAATACAGCTGCTCTGTCCAGCTCTCTACTAGAAGACTCATGCTGTATTGCACATCTCTGTTGAAATGCTCATTGCTCCCTGAGCACTGGCAACATCCGGCCAATGGATGCTGGTCAAGATGTGAGCAGGAGAAGACTGAATAGGTATGCTCCTCCCCATGCTTGCTTGGAGCTCTTGGCACTCAGAGCAGGGGGATCTGTGTGCTGTGAGGATTTCTTGGGGTACAGGACATTTGAGATAGGAAGAGAAGGGCAAAGTACAAATTTCATAGATCTTTTGATTCCCCTGTCATGGGATCTTATGGTAAGAACTTAGATTCTTGATGGAAATTCTCTGTAGGGAGGATAGAATCTTTCTCACAAGTTATCACATACTCATGATTTCAACAAGCAGAAAGCAGAATGAGACAGATTGGGTTCTTTCTCAAATGACAGTATGCATTGGCTGGGGGAGCTTGCGTATGCCTGTGCTATCTCGAAATTCTCTCTTCCTAACTTGTAGAGTGGGGGAAGGGTTACAGTATATTAACTTGGAAGTTCAGATGACATAAGTAAGTGACACCTTATAAAACTGAAATGTGCTGTGAAGTGTCAGGTAATTCCACGGATAGCTTTATTTTAGGGTTCTAACCTTACAGACACACTTTTACCTAAACAATCTTCCTGTGGGTACTCATGCCCATAGAGAATGCTGGGATCAAACTCAGGAGTGGAAAGCCATTCTAGGAGAGGGTGAAGAGAGGGCAGATGCTGAGGAATTTAGTGTCGATGTCACCAGTATAGCCTTAAATGGACCCAGAAACCTCTTTATTGAACTCATAGAACCTGTCCCCCCCCCCTTCCCCATTTGACAACTAGGGCAGTCCTCATTCATTCTGAACCCACGATGCAGCTACTCAACATTACCTGCCTGGGACTTGCAAAGGCTAACAAAGAAGGGTTGGGATGAGTGGAGGGAGAAGCCACAACCCACCCTCCTCCCCTCCAGCCCCAAACATAGCTGTCCCCTGACCATCTCCAAGGAGCATCATGCAATTAAAGGGCTGACAGTTGCCATCTGTCCTGTCCCTTCCCCAGTTGCCCAGGGCACAAGGATTCAGAGCTGGCACATTGTGACACTCTACAGTGCTCATGTCACCTCTGATTGTTTCCAGAAAGTCATTAAGCAGACCTGTGTGGGAGCTGCTTCAGTGTCTGCAAACCCCTCCAGGGCAGGCAGCACAGAGGTGGTGAGAACACACACCAGGATTCCTCAAGTTCAAGGCAGCACTAAGCAAGATGAGAGATCATAAAGTCATAGAAGCATGAACAGAACGGAACTTAAGCCCCCAAATGGATTTGTTTTCTTCCTTTTCTGACTCTTTTGCTTTAAGATTGGTTCCCACATCCTCCTTGGGACTCCACAACTACAAAGAGTGTAGAGCATGTCTTAGTTTAGGTTTTCTCAAATACAGGCATCAGAGTTTGGTTACATATATAGTTTATTTCAGAATGTATTTGAGGAGCAGAAGTGAAAGAGTGAAATGTTTGGTAGGATAATAGTAAGAGCCCATTCAAGGCTACACTGATGAACTGTTTATTGCATCAGGAATCCATCCCCTCTTAGGAAGGACTCTGTAGAATCAGCGTCAGGATTGTGCCGCTGAAGCTGCCATTCATTAGCCATCTGTCCCCATCACCCTGGGAGCATCAGTTTCTAGCCTCTGGCTTGCACCTGCATTTGGCTGGACTGTAGCACCTGGCACAGTGCATGTGGGAGACCTGGAACTTACATAGAACTGTCCATTGCAACTGTGCTGAGGTCGGACTCAGGGCAGATGTGATGTGGTGGATCATTCCCATCTGATAACACTAGCCAGGGTTCCATCTAGGCACAGAGGGGTAGGGGTGTGGCTTTATTTTGCCCCAAGACAGCTTTGTCTCTTTCCTTTGAGAATCAGTTCATAGATGATCTGTCCCAGCAGACCTCTGCATGGATGGGTGTGATTAGGTTCTGGAGTCATTCTTGTGACCTTCCTTCTTGATTCTAATGCACTTTGCTTCTTGGGTGCCTTCCTTGCCAGACAAGCGTCTATGAAGGATAAGGGGCTTCAACTTTGAGTATCTAGCAAGCTATTTAACATCTGGTAATTGTTGGCTAATTACTTACTTATTCATTTATGTTGTCAATGGAGATATATTGGTTAGAAAGTGAAGTTACTTGTGACCATTGCTTTCAGTTGAGGAGAGTGGTACCAAACCCCGAGTTTCAGGATGTCTCAAAAGGTGAATGACTGGGAGCAGAGGACTACCACTGAAATGGTCCAAGAAGAGATGGGAATTTGGTCCCAATGATAGAATTAGGGTCTATGTATAAAGATTAATTACTGAGGGAGAGTCTATTGGACTCAACATCTGATTGCAGAGATAACTGACAGTGAGTGAAACATACAGTAATGCCGTATTCACCACCTATATCCAGACATGTGCCACTAAGGATGTAGGACTACCGTCATCTTGCCCTTCACCCATCTATATAGGAGTTTAAGCCTCTAGCCTCTAAGTGATTGGCCAGGGAACAACTACTAGTAGAAACAACTACTACTCAAGTCTACACCTAGAGTCGTGCCTTGCCTGTAACATTTAATACCAGAAGACTTTTATAGAAAATGTTTCTCAATCTTTAGTTGACCATCCTGTGATTCATGTGTCAATACAGCTTTTTTAACTTTAGCTGATCATGGTAATATTCTCTTAAAATCACTGTGGAGGGCTGGGAGGTGGTGCAGTTGGTACAGTGCTTGCTATATAGACATGATGACCCAAGTTCAGATCTGCAGAGCCAATGTAAAAGCCATAATGGGATGCAACTGGAATCCCAGCACTGAAGGAAAGGGCTTGCTGACCAGACAGTCTAGTCAAATTTGCAAGGTCTAGGTTCAGTCAATGTCTTAGTCACTGTTGTATTGCTGTGAATAGACACCATGATTAAGGCAACTCTGATAAATGAAAGCATTTAATTGAGGACCTTGCTTACATTTTCAGAGACTTAATCCATTATCATCTTAGTGGAGTGCACAGTGGCAGTCATGTGTGGTGCTGGAGAAGTACTTTGAGAACTGCATCCTGATCTGTAAAGACAGAGAGAGAGAGAGAGAGAGAGAGAGAGAGAGAGAGAGAGAGAGAGAGAGAGAGAGAGAGGGAGGGAGGGGAGAGACTGCATGGCATAGGCTTTTGAAACCTCAAAGTCCACCCCTAGGGACACACTTCCTCTCACAAGGCTTCACCCACTCCAACAAGGACATATCTATATGATTCTATGGGGGCCATTCTGATTCAGTCCACCACAGTAAGAGACCCTGTCTCAAAAAATAAGGTGGAGAGTTATAAGTGAGACTCCTGAAATAGACATCTGACCTCCACACGAATGCACACAAAGGGAATGCACGAATGCACGCATTCCCTTACATATGTGTAGACACATAAACACACACATGTATACAGACACACACACACACAAATCACTATGGCACCCATGAATGTTTGTGAATAGCATGCCATCTTGCTTAAATTATTGAAAAAACTAGTAATAACCTTAAGTGTACAGTGGTAGAGGATTGTTATACGCTGAAGCCATTAAATTGCCCGTAACCTATTAAGTATGGTGTTATTGATGTGTTTCTGTTTCTAATATGCTAAGTGAAGCAAACAAATTAAAAAATGGTGTTACTCTCTGGTTAAGATTTTTACTGGAATTATTTTAATATGAGTGAAGGGTTCAGAGTAACAAATCTCCAAATGTTTAGGAGGGAGGATTTAGTGTTTTACCCGCCAGTACCACCTTTTCCAGTTTATGGTGCCTGGTATTTATGTATGCAAGAACTGTGTTTCCTTCATGTGCGTAGCAGCGGTAGGTTTTGAGGGTTCCATGGAAATGATTAGCCCTCTCCTTCTTCTCCTCCCATCTCAGAGCAGGGCACCACTGCCAGCAATGGGTACTCAGGTAAAAGAGGTGAGAGCCAAGAGTTCAGCCACTAGAACATGAGGAAACATGAGGACATGTTTCCATTTTGGATGTTTAGTAGCCCGAGAGAAAAAGTATGTGTATGTGTGTGTTGGTGGGGTGGGCAATGTGGATATGGGATCCAGACTGAAAGGCTTTTGAGGGTCCAGAGGGTGGAGAAAGACACCTAACCTGAGGCTGAGACAGAAGTAAGTCAAGCTGGGAAAGTCAGAGGCATTCAAAGGTTGATACCAAAGAAGGGCCCTGGATAACCCAGGAGAAAAACAGAGGGACAAACAGTTAAAAGCTAATTGCTGTTCTAATTGTGGCAACCTAATTAAGGTGTGATGACCTTGAGTACCTGAGCTTCGCCCTCCTATAAGCGTTCCCTCAACCGCTTTAGAAGGGGAGAGCTCATGCATTTCCATGTTCAGCAGCGCACAGCCTAGATAGGGTGTTGGAAGTCATGTGATACTGAAGATATGAGTGTAGCATCACCTCTGTTCACCTGAGTACAGAGAAGGTTAAGCCTCTATCTCTAAAGTGATTGGCCAAGCAGCAACTGCTAGTGAAAAGTGCAGCCTGGATCCGACAGCTACCAGCAGTGTAAGCAATACCCTGTGAACCTGGGCACCATGTTGGTATGTTTGTAGACCTGACAGTGACTATCCCAAAAGTCAGTGAATTAAAGAACACTTTATGATTTCTCCTGGCACTGCAGAACTCATTGCTGTGGCTGATTTAGCTGGGTACAACTGGAGCCTGAGGTCATCTGTACCTCAGATATAGGGTGTTACAATATGACCTCAAGCCTGTGGTGGCCAGGGAATAGAATGTGATCATTTAAATGACAGCGACCTCCATAATGTCATATATTTGGATGACTGTTCCCCAGCTGGTGGAGCTGTTTGCGAAGGATTAGGAAGTGTGGCCTTGTTGGAGGAGGTGTGTCACTGATGGTGGGCTTTGAGGTTTCAAAAGCTGTTCTATTTCCAGTTAGCTCTCTCTCTCTCTCTATGCCGTGCTTGTAGATTAGATATAAGCTTTCAGCTACTGCCAGTACCATGTCTGCCTGCATGCAGCCATGCTCCCCATCATGATGGTCATAGACTCTAACACCCTGAAAACGTTAGTCCAGAATCACCGACTCTTTCTTCTGTAAGGTGCCTTGATCGTGTCGTCTTAGCAAGGCAATAGAAAAGTAATTAAGATGGGTGAGGGTATAGCTGGGATGTATTAATATAGAATAGTAATGACTGGGGGCTGCACAGATGAATCATAGTTTACCCTTTATAGTTGAAACTGGTTCCACCCTGCTTCTTGTTCTACAGCAATGGTCAAAGTCCCCAGTAGTTTGTATGGCTGGGAATACAGGTGGGGGTGATCTGAAACATAATACTAGTTAGTAGGGAAAGATTGTTTCTCTCAGGGTTTGACAGTATGTTTGCTTGGTGACAAAATCTTCTTGTAAGATTCACATTTGGATTGTTTTCCCTTTTAGAGCCTTTTAAACAATGCGGAAAGCATGTTCATGAGCCCACCGAATGAGATGGAGGTGGCTTGTCCTCTGCATGCTAGTGGTCACAGGGAAAGTGGAGAGTGGAGGATGGGGGCCCACAGAGGAGAGGTCTCAACATTGACAGGAAAGATTATAAAAACCCAGCATGCATAATAAAGCAGGAGCAGGCAGGGCAGTGAGAAGGACTAGGGAAACAGAGATAGAGCAACTTAGAAATCTCCCTGGCTGGGAGCAGTCCTTACTTCAGATTTTCATGTAGTAAAGCCATTTGATAATTTTATAGAGAATATGTTGTATTGTGCCTTACATATATTTCTCAGAACCCAGTCTACATACTTCATACTCGTGGTTGCCTTGCCTGAGGAGGTGGATGTCTCAGTTTCCATCTCACAGGTAACAAATCACTAACACGGCAATGACAGTTAAAATTGCCCAAGATCAACACAAATGTCAGCTGCAAAGCTGGCAGGAAAACCCAGTCGTACCCTAAAGAGAAAAAAGCAGGTGAGCAGCTGGTGAAGACAAGCAGCTTGGGTCAGGCACATGAGGAGTCCAGGACACTCTATAACAGAAGTTGGTATCAGAGGAGGGAGCTATGCCCAAGAGTAAGACTAGGTACCCTTTGTCCAGGAACTCTGACTGGGTGCTACTGGAGAATACCCAGTTCTCCCTTTGGCCAGAAGCTTTTGGGATTTTCCCCACATTGTCCCCCCTACTACACTTCCATGAACCAGCTTGACCTAGAAATCAAGATCCGTGGGGACACAGAAGCCAAAACTCATAACTGGGCTGACAGTAAACAGGATCTTTTTTTTTTTTTTCACACTGGCAGAACTAATTGGTGATCCATAACAGGATGTGAAAGCCTACTTTGTTTACAGAATATAGTGGCTCCGTGAGGCATAATGGCACCATCAGAAATGTGTCCTCACTGAATTAATGAGCCCCCTTCCCTCCACATGTTGATAGTGCATATGGAGACACAGCATTTAATTGGGCCCTGTTGCTTTGAAATTTGTGACGGTCTGGTCAGGGCCTAGGTGGAAGCTGATTATTGCTCTTATGTGTGGGATTGAAAAGGAATTTGTAAGTTATCTGCTTATGTAAACAAAGACAAGTGGTCTGTCTCCTCTGAAACGCAACAGTCTGTGAGGACAGAATGCTGTCCGTACACATGTGGACATGAGCATCCTGACTAGAAATAATGTTGTCATTCTTTAGTTGTAAGGGTCTCATGTAGCCTCAGCTAGCCTTGAACTTCTGATCCTCCTGAGAATACAGGCAGGGATTGCCGTACCTGGCTCATGTTTTGACTCCTAAAAGGCTTCAGTGACCTGGTGGACAGTTGTTGGTAAGTTACTGGTTCTCATTACTTTTTATATTTTAAGTAATTATTTGACATGGAATGTAAATGGTATATAGTCATGATTTGTTTAAAACATCCCGTGATCTTAGATGAGCCTCCTCATTCTAGATCTGATCAGCTGAATTAAAGTTTATTCTTTTTATTTAGTGAGTCCTCAGTTATATCTGATGGAGCATTGCCTCTCATCACCTCCTTCCTTCCTTCCTTCCTTCCTTCCTTCCTTCCTTCCTTCCTTCCTTCCTTCCTTTCTTCTTTCCCCCCCTGCCTCTTCTTCCCCCTTCCTCCATTCTTCCTTTCTCCCCCTCCTTCCCCTTGCTCCCTCCTTCATTCCTTCCTTCCTTTCCTTTTTTTCTTTTTCTTTCCTTTTCAAAAGAGAAACAAGTTTCTTTTGAGTCCATATCCCACAGTCTACTGGATCTGTATGTTTTAACATGCAAGATCCTAAGCAGTAAAATATAATATACATTTCACATTTGTATCAAGATTGCTCATTTCTAAATCACATAATTATCTGATGAACAACTTATTCTTTACACTGATGCAAGGAGTTGAACAAACAACTGGAACTGGGCCTTTTGTTTTTCCGCTTTCGACTCATATAGCTAATGCAGGAGAGCAAAGGTGTAATAGGTGGTAGCTCCTACAGCTTGGAGAATGCATAAGAAAAGGCCTCCAGCCAGGGTAATGGCCCCATGTGGCATAAAAGCCTTGGATTTGGTTTTATATCACACAATCAGCTTGAGACATCCATCTCTGTCTTGAAAAACAGCATAAAACCTTTGCTAGCTGTAACATTTAAGTAGAGCTATTGACTCATCAGTTTGCCACTCCATCTCTCCGTCATATATTATCAGCGGAAGAGTGCCTGACCTGATCACCTGTTGGCATCATATTATTGTGTTCATATTGCAGCTTTCCCTCTGGGTCAGAAGGAAACTGTCTATCAGCTGGTGACTCCTGCCCCTAGCTTTTTAGGTTAACACCTCTAGATCCTGTGATTTCTGTTTGTTTTGAAGTAAAATATACCACTGTAGGATTCTTGGTATGTGTGTGCAGGTCCCTGAGTGCTTGATTTCCACAAAGTCCCTTGAGTAAAATATTTTGTCCCCAACCATTACCATAGTAGTAACAGTAGCAGTTATTTCTCGTATGCATTTTATGGAACAACATTTGGAAGGAAAACTGTGAATGCCAGTGACAGCCTCTAGCCAGGAAGCCTAGGAAGATGCTTAACTCTTTTGCTAAAGACAGGCCTTTGTTTACAAAAACCTAGTGCTTTCCAAATGTTTGCAGTATCCTACCTGTCAGTCAGTTTCACCTGTCTCCTAGTCTGATAACTGATGGAAAGAAAGGAATGGGATAAAGTTAAGTAAAGTTAAATAAAATCAAACAGTAGAGTACTCACCTGAAATGTAAGAGAGAGGCCCTAGGTTCAGATTAAAAACTTTCAAATCAATATGTCAAATTTTAAATTAAAAAATTTCAACCCAAATTTCAGGTATAAATGCAGTATATAGAGAGTCAATATGTCTGGCCCTACATTAAAGCTCCCTACATCAGGTCTTATGTTAATAGATATTAATGGAGAAGAGTTGCACAACCCAAAAGGATGCTATGAAAACACCTTACCCATATCTAAGTAACCATTGTCTTTATCATTTCTTCTGTGTTCCAATATGGTGATAGGTGGCTTACCAAGATTTCCTTTCTTTTTCTTTTTCATTGCTAGACATTAATCTCTGTTTAGCTCTTTACCACCTGTCTAGAAGGGTGTGCTAGCATGAATACATCTCAGTAGCAGCGTGCTTGCATAGTACTGGGTTCAACCCAGCCTCTCTGTCCCTGTCTCCCTACCTTTTCCCTTCCATCTTTCTACCTTTCTAACTTTCTCACACATGGAGAATAAAATGATGTCATTCATAAAGGAACAGGAAAATAATGGGTGGGGCTGCAGAAAGGCCACAGAAATCTGGAGCTTGTGGCTTTCTTTGACAGCCCAGTCAGGAGTTCAGCAGTGTGGTTCATGTAAATAAGACCATCTATTTAACCAAATGGCCATATCTATGGAAAACAAGAAATAGAATTCACCATCCTTCAGATAGTTGATAGTTTGGTGAGAAGAGATGATGGGAATCACCCCATCTATGGACTCAGTAGTACAGTGTGTTCTTAGCATGTACGTGATGCCTAATTCAATTCCTAGCACCACAGAAAGGACAATAATCACATGGAAGGAGAAAGTATTGTCAGGTGCCACAGTTCTGATCTACCCCAGCCCACCCTGATGTGCTGATCCTACTTGTTCTAGGAATACCAACTCTTTCAGGGTGCTCGGCCCTGCTGGACAGACTTCTTTTCCCATTGATGGTCTGTTTGTCTTCCTATATTTGAGGTTGTTGAACATGTTCCTATTGTTGACATTTTCCTCCTTGATCTCCCAACAGAAATACCTTAAAATCCTGTCTAATTTATCCTGACCTTCCAGAATAGCTACTTCTTTGAATTCCCTTTCTTTGTCCAACTACTAAAATGATAGTTTTCACGAAGTTTCTTTTCTTCAACATATACCCCCTCCATCTTCCCCCCTCTTTCTCTCTCTCTCTCTCCACCTATCTCTTTCCTCCTGACTTTAGGCTTCTCACTTTTGACCTCTAAGGAGACCCTTCATAAAGCGAATTCAGGGGCTGGAGAGGTGGCTCCGTGGTTAGTAAAACGGTCTGTTCTTCCAGAGAATGGAGTTGGGGGATGTGGGACTGGGAGTTGGAGGCTTCAATTCCCAGTAACCACATGACAATCATTTGTAGATGTAGCTACAGGGGAAATCTGATACCCTCTTCTGGCTTCCATAGGCATGGCACCTGTTCATAGACATACATGTAGGCATAACACCTATACACATTAAATGAAAATAAAATAAAGCATCTTTTTAAAAAAAAACTACTGTCTCATTTGTGATTTTCTGATTCTGCTTGTTTCCTCCTGTCTGACTGTTTGATAGACTGTATCTAGACCAATAGTCTACGGAGGACTCGGATGTATCCACCACTTTAAACATACATCTCTTTCTGACTTACCTCTTCAGTCTTTGCCCACTTAGTACCCCAGTTCTAGGTTCAAATTCCCACCGAACCATCATGGATCCCTTGTACTACACAGTTTGCCAATAGGACTTTGTTGTGTGACAATAAGACAAGCCTCTTTGGTCCTCTTCTTTCACCTGACATTGCCATTTTCATTCAATGACTAGTCGTTGAGCAACTGAAACTTGTTTGGATCTGTGCCAGGGTGCAGAGGCACAGAGAAGAAAGGCATATATTTTATACTTGTGAATCTCAGAGTCTAAAAGAAATAGAGATGTGCAGACAACTGTAATGAACCTTGATCAAAGTTGTAATGGAGATGCTTAAGAAATGACAGAAACAGCAGAATTCTGTTCGTGGGAAAATTCTAGGTAAGGCTACTTAGAGAGGTAAGGGCTTGAATGATGAGGAGGGTTTTTATCAAATATGCACTTGGAGGACTGAGTCTACCAGGAAAGTGTATGATATTATGCAGAGACATCGAAGAAAAATAATTTTGGAGAACATCGCATAATTTGATATTTAGAAACCCAAAGTCAGGTGTATGAGGGTATTTAATGTTATGTTAAGGAGTTCAACATCTATCCTTCAGCCAGCAGGAAATCATTAAGGGATTTTGAGTCAGAGAATAACATGACCTCATTTATGTACCAGAAAGATTGCTTTGATCATTCCACAGTGATTGAGTGGACAGAATAATAGAACAAAAGCTAAAAGATAGCAAGCAGGGGATTTGAATCATCCTGTGAGAGATGATTGACAGTGGACTTAAGGAAGGGGACAGGGCTAAGATATAAGATGGAGGAAGCAGCAAGACTTAGTGAGATAAAGCTAGAGTTTATCAATGAGGAATGGATAAAGGAAACAGATGTGGTGTGTATATACACTGGAATACTATTTATTTCTAAAAATGGTGTATGCCTTTCATTTATGGCCACATGGATGAAGCAAAGAGAATTATTTATGATGAAATAAGCCAATCATGCAATGACAAATGCCATATGATTTATCTAGTTTGTGGAATCTAAGATGCCGATCTCTGAGAGGCATACAGTAGATTCGTGATTATCAAAAGCAGGAAAGGATCGATGGTGGAAAGGTTAGTCAGGAGATACCCAAAACTGTAGCTAGGAGGAACACTTTCTGACATTCTGTTGCAAAGGAGTGTGATGTTAGTATTAACTGCACGTTTCAAAAACAACTAGATGAGAAGAAGGTGATCTCCTTCCAGTTCTGGGAAGACTGACAGGTATGCCCATGGACCAGGAATGTTGCCACACCGCCATGGTGGATACAGAGGGTGCCTTGGTAAATAGGACAAAGTGAGGAATTTTTTGAGTAACAGAAGAAACGTGATTTTTCTGTTTGTAATTTAGATTTTAATGTTATTCTTAATTGAAGCCGTCATCCCTACCTTCTGGGATTACATACTGGAAGAATACATCTGTTTATAGAGTTGTCCTGGGCATGCTGTAGAAGCTCATATTTAAATAATTTCAGTTGAGCTATGAATAAGAGAGGCATGGATCCCAGTAAACTCTTCCTTTCATTTCTGTTACTGGGTGTCTCTGCCTCAGCACTCTGGGAATTTTTGAACTGATTACTTTTGTTTTTGCAGGGGGCTGTTTATTTGTCAGATGTTGGTCAATCACTGACTTTCAATCTAGTGCATCATACACCTCCTTCCTCCCCAGTTGCAGCAACCAAACATGCCTCCAGATGTTGACAGATGTCCCCTGTGAATGCAAAATCACTCTTGGTATAGATTCCCTGCCCCACAGGAATATTTCTCAAATCCTAGCACACAGGAAAATCTACAGGGACCCTTTTTCAAACACAGATTCTGATTCAATAGGTATGGGATTAAAGTGCGTTTCCAACAAAGATCTGTGATCCTCAGGCTGCTGCCCCAAGGAGCCCACTTTGAAGAGCACTCATGCCTACACATCCAGTGTAGTATGGAAGTGTCAGGAGAGGTTCCTGGGCCTCGTCTCTCATTAACAAGGATGCCCACCAAGCTGGGACCCACTACCTCCTGTCCCTTTCTCCACCCTGTCAGTTGGGGCCTGTGTAGAGCAGATGGGAGTACATTAACTAGGCACATTTCAGCTGTGCTGGCAATGCCTTCGAGGTCACATGGAAAGCCTTGGGCATCTAGAGACTGGAGAGGCCTGGAGGAGCTCACACATCAGCTCAGGCAGCTGTGTCTCTGTCCACTGGGTGTAGTTCAGAGGGTACAGCCGCTAATGGGACCAGATGGTCTGAGCCTTGTTTGTGAGCATGGTTCTACACCCCCCACACACACTCACACAGTGATTTCCTCATTTGTTCTCTCTCCGGAAACAGAATGGCCATTTTTAAATGAAACAGGACTGGAAGCTTGCTTCTTCTCTGTTCCCATTCCATTGAGTTTTCAGATGTGAATATGTCCAATCATCAAACTGGCTTCTAAAGTCCTAGCAGCCAGCTTTCTGAGAAGCAAACAAGGTCACGATTTGGAGCAGAAAGGGGAAGAGAAGATGTCTCTCTGGTCCCACTTCCTAAAGTGGGATGGATAGGCAGGCTATTATTACTCAGTGAGTACGAATTCTTTCTGATAAATCCATAGACTTCACACTTAGCTGTGCACACAGTAAGTAAAACTTGTTATTGAAACCTCCACAGAAAATCTAACTGAATACCATATTCCAGACCTATACCCAGAACCTGAGGGAAAGCAGAGTCCATGGCCTGGGCTAGCTCTGCTTTCCCTGAGGCCCTGGGTAACAGAGAAATGTCCTCAGTCATCATTCGGAGAAGTGTCTTGACCAGGTGGGAATCCTAAGATGTGTATCCAGGGCCTGCTTCCTTTTCACTACTTTTATTTGGGCATGTTGAAAATGAAGCCAGTTGTGTTCCCCAAATAGTGAACTTCCGAACTTGGGGGCAGTGAGGAACTCTAGCGTGTACACCACTGGACCCTATGTGTCTTCTGGGGATAACGAAGAAGGCTTCAAGGCAGTTCTTTCATCCACTCAGCCTTTCAGGTCCCCGAAGCATTTGAATTAACGATGACAATGGGTAACTTCTCTAGCTACACCCGAAGGTTGTTCATGCCGGTGTTGTTGACTGCTGGTGGTGGGAGCATATGTACAACCTTCTTTCTTACAGCCTGCTTTACAACTTCCTTAAGGGTCCTCCCAGTCGTGTATGCAGTTCTACATTTTTCCACCACATCTACTTTGCTCTTTATCTAGAAGAACACTTCAGGATTAATGGTAGCAAGGGGCAAGGGCAAAATAATAGAATTCATGAAGTCTGGGGTTCAGTTCCCATTTCTACATGCATACACTCAAATGCAACACACACACACTGAGAGAGAGAGAGAGAGAGAGAGAGAGAGAGAGAGAGATGTGAGGCAGATTATTCTAATATCTTATGGTACTGATACTAGCGAATATTAAAAACTGTTATTATTCAACAATGCCTTATGAAGCAGAGTGTTGCATTGCTAGAGTACAGTTAGAACTTGTACAGATATAACTGCCCCAATCTAAAACAATAAAACAAAAATAAAAAACCATTTTATTCTTCCATCATTCTACCATCTTCTTGTAGGACTGACATCTGGCTGAAAAGGGAGGTCAGGATCTACAGTCCATAGAGACAACTTCCGAGGGCCCAGAGCAGAGACAATAAGCAGATAGCAGTTCTTTGGCACTGGACACAAAGGGACACAGGGGAAAGAATCAGTATATGTTCCTTTTCATTTCCAACATAAAATACCTGTTAATTGATGACTTATTTAGGGTTTCTATTGCCGTGAAGAGACACCATGACCACAGCAACTCTTGTGGTGGCAGCTTACAGTTTCAGAGGTTTAGTCCATTATCATCATGGTGGGAAGCAATGTAGCATGCAGGCAGACATGGTGCTAGAGAAGGAGCTGAGAGCTCTTACACCTTGGCTCACAGGCAACAGCAAGTGGACTGAATGGGCGGTATCTTGAGCATAGGAGACCTCAAAGCCCATCTCCACAGTAACACACTTCTTCCGACAAGACCACACCTGTTTCAACAAGGCCATACCTCCATATAATGCCTATGATATTATGGGGACCAGTTACATTCAAACTATCACAACTGGTAAATTCTCCATGGCATTTGCACTCCGCATCAAAAGACATAAATTAAGCATGCCAGGTTTCCCATGGAGCAACATTTCAGCAGAGACCAGAGTAGTGAACCCCACACCAACCATTGTTAGTAGACAGACAGGATGCACATATAGATGATGTGTGTATATTAACTGCTGCAAAATTTTTTGTATGTAGAGTAATTTCTGTATGGACTTAAGATCCATAGATGAGCTATTGGATATGCTGTAGGATCAGATTAATGAGCAGACTAACAATCTACTATCTTCCCTGTTGATATACAACATCCCAGCCCCAGTTAGGTGCTTAGAGCCTCAAGCACCAGTATAGACAGTCTGAATTAGAGATAGCATGCAATCTGCCCAAAGCAGCTCCATCAGCCCATGTGAAGGCAGCTGGCTTCTGCTAGTCTCCTTGGGGCTCTCCTGGATGGTCTGTCTCACTTGCGTGAAGCCAGCTCCCAGAGCTGCCATTCAGCAGATGCAAACATCCTGCAAAATTACTCTCCCCAGTTGCAGCAAAGTAGCTTCCTCTACCCACTTCACTGGAACATCTTATTTAAAGTTCACACCGAGTAGATGAGAGTGCTAATGGCCAAGTCTCTCCTAAATGAACAAGAAAACTGGGAGGCCTTTTCCTTATGGTTGATTGCTGCAGCCTTTGTGTCTATCTGTCTGAGCTCTCTAGGTTCTGACACTGTGTCTAGGTGGATAGTCCTTATGGAAGAACAGTGCAACATCCATTGTTGATTCAGGACACCAACCCTCACTCCTGGAATCCAGGTCCCATGGTGTCCCTTTCATATTACCAAGTGAAGTCTCTGGTAGGTGAGCTGGAGTCTGATGTCAGTGGTTTTTCTCTCTTTTAAATGCTGTATGAGGACCTGCAAAATGGCCAAAGAATGGCTTTCCTAAGTGAAGGAAATTGGGACAAAGAGATGATGGCAAAGACCTCACAAGGCCGCACACATTACTTAGCCTGTGATGGCCAGAGGAGGCCTTGCCTTGGGTGACTCTTGTACAAGCCACCGTCTCACTTTGCTCAGTGATAAATTACCCCTGCCCATCAAAATGCACCTTATTCCCAATATTAAATACTTTTCATTGTAGAAGAAATACTTGTCTGCTGAGAAACACCTGGAAAACACAGAAGAGGGTAGAAAATTATGCCTATCTCATATAGTCCGCCTCTTGAGAGCAGCTGTTATAATCTCCTCCTGACCTGTGAGTATATCTCCCTGTGTTTTCAAAGATATAATCACATTATATATTTATTGTAAACATTTTGTTTACTTATGGTACTTTGTGAATCTTTCTCCTGGCATTAAAATATTCTAGGAAAAACTCCCAGCAAATAACTGTGCAGCATCCACCCTTCACATATAACTTAATTTATTCAGTCATTCTCTTGTTGATCAAATTGAGCTTGGTCTAGTTTTACATTATTATAAATAATTCTGTGGTGACAATCACTGCACATAAATCTCTGCTAGGTCTGTAATTATTTCCCTTGGATAGAGGGGAATTCCCTTGCTATGAGTGGAATTACTGAGTCAAAGGGTGTGCATGTTTTAACACTCTAATTACTCATCAGTCAATTGCCCTAAAGAGATACTGTGTGACTTATCTTCCTGTCTGTATATGAAATGTTCCCCAAGGAAGCTTATCTCTTATCTGTAGGAACTTTTATATATGCATATGAAAAAGATTAGCTTTTAAACTTACAATTTTGGTGAAGTACGTGTAACACAAAATTTACCATCTCAACCACCATGAGGTATACGCTGTTCAACAGTGTTGTGTTTTCTAGTTGTTGTATGGCAGATCTCCAGGAAATTTTCATCTTGAATAATGGAAGCTTCGTACCCATGAAACAATGATCCCCTTCTGCTTTCCCTAAATGCTGACCATCGTCATTCTCCTTTATGTTTCTACACATTGGACTTCTCTGGATAGCCAAGTGGGATCAATATAGTATATGTCTTTTTGTTGTTGTTTGTTATAGATTAATTTCATTTACCACAGTGTCCTCAACTGTCATCAATGTAGTACCACGTGACAAGATGCCTGTCCTTTATAAGAAAGAATAATGTTCTATTTTACATTCATATCACATTTATTTATGCACTCATCCATGAGTGAATACTTTGGCTTCTCTACCCTTTGACGATTGTAATTTGAATAACGCTATGAACAAGGGCCCATGTTTATGGTTACTTTTTATATAATCTTGTAAAACTACTTTTGCAAAATGTGACCTATTCCTTCTTTTATTTCTTCCTCCGTTGATCTCAGATTGGATGTGTCTCACCAAAGAGTAAGAAGATATTCATAAATATTCTATACCTCTTTTTTTATACTAAGATCTTGACATGGTTTAACTAATATCATATATTATACTCTTGTATGTTTGTGAAAAGGACAGATCACCTCAAAATTCCTCAGATGAAGGAAGCTCATTCAGTGAGATAGAGGCATCATGGGGCTTAGGAAGCAGCTGGAATGATGGCATGCTGACTAACCATTGGTCCCCCCCCCTCTGTCTCACCTCTTTCTTTTCTGGTCCAGAACTTACGACTTTCACATCTTCTATAATTTCTTAGATGTGTCAATTGCATACAACTTTGAAGTGTCTTAACAGGGACCCTGGGGGGTTTTATATCACTTTCCATGCATAAATACTCATAAACTTTTAGTTTCAAACCTTGAAGGAAAAATAAGATGAAGTTTGAATCAAGAGTTATTTTTCCTTATGTATGTTTGATTTTTGTGCCCCGGTCAACCAATGTTAATCTGTTATTTTTCTCAATTAATTTCCCTCTATTGGCCTCCGTGATATCTTTATCCTATCTTCATTCCTTGAACTTCCCAGAATCTCTTTCCTTTTTTGTTCCATTTATCTATTCTTGTACCTCTACCATTCTGCTTTTTATAATACATACTCCCTGGTGCAAGACCTTACTATGCTCTCCTCAGAAAGACTTATTTCTTTCTTACATTATGTTTTCCACATTAACTTTAAAAAATGTGTTTGTGTGTGTGTGTGTGTTCTGTGAATATGTCTGTTCATCATGTGAGCACAGTGCCCACAACATTGAGAAGATAATGTCAAATCTCTTGGATCTAGAGTTACAATTGGTTGTGAGACTCCACTTGGGTGCTGTGAATTGAACCCTGGTCCTCTGGAAAAGCAGTTAGTGCTCTTAACTTCAGACTTATCTCTTTAGCCTCATTCCACATAATTAATGACTCTTTTTTATTTTACATATACATTGTTTTCACAAAAAATGTTTGGAAACTAAAATATTAGTTTGAAGGAAATTACTTAAGATCTCTTTCTAGTTATTTTTTAATAAAAGTCATTTTATTTTAAAGTTTTCTATTTTAAGATTATTTCATTTTATATGTTTGAATGTTTTGCCTGAAGGTATGCATGTATGCATGAATGTATTTATAGATGTATGTGCTCTACATGCATGTCTGACACACAGGAGGTGAAAAGAAGACATCTGATTCCCCAGAACTGGAGTTAGGGATGGTTGTGAGGAATGATGATCCCAGGAGTCAAACCTGGGTCCTCTGCAAGAGCAACAAGTGACCTAAACTGCTGAGCTGTCTCTCCAGCCCCCAATGTTTTCTTTGTAAAGATAACATGGGTCCTAAAAATTTGATTCTCTCTGTCATTAAGCAAGGGAAGTACAAAACTAATCTTCACTCAGCATTCTGCTGAGCAAGTATGTAAAGGAATACTGGGTCTTATTTGCACCCCTGAGTATGATCTTTATTTTTTTTTTGCCTCTGCAGTGCTGGGGCTGGAACCCATAGCCTCATGCATGACAAGCATGCCCTCTACCACTGAGCTCTGCCCCTAGCCAAATGGCTGAGAAATTCAAAGGATCTGAGAGAACTGAAATGATTATGTGGGTGATTTAAGGGGGAGGCAACTAGATGCTGCAAATAAAGGGGCAGTGCCATGACTCAGCCTCAGATAGACTGTGAACAAGCAAACAGAAACTGTTAATTGATTTACTCAATGCTCAGCTCATGATCATTGTGTGCAGGGTGTTGAGTTAGTTGGGGAGTGGCTGAATGGGTCCAGTTTGTTCCTTCTTGTGCACCAAGGACATTAGCCCTAAGGGGCCAGGAATCAGGGTCCCACTATTGTCATAGAGAAGACTACACACGTTGCAGATATTTACAGAGGAAGTTGCTTACAGACTCTGGATTCAGGCATTTTTTCACTCTACTCTCTGACTGCAACAGACTGGCAGCCATATGCAGTAGCTCCCTGGGGGTTGTCAGCAGTTGCTCCAGCCCAGGCTTCATGTTCTTCCACATGTTGTAATATTTCCACTTTGCACTGTTGAGCTTAAGTCTCTGTCCCACATCCTTCTTCCTGGCCCACTTTTTTTAGAACCTGACCTCTAATGGCTTTCTGCCTTGTGACTTCACTAATCCCACTTTCCTGCAGGATAGTACATCTTTATTTCTCATGACAGCCTGAAAAGCCACAGGCTTTTGAGTAAAACAAGCTTTGCTCAAATCCCCAACACTTACCTTACTCACTGTGTGATTTTAGACAAATGATCTAAAATGAGAAGGACTTTACTTTCCTTATGTGCCATGTGGGGATAATTAATACATGCAATTCGAGGTGGTTTCAGAATTTCAATTAAATGAGATTTTACATGATGCTTGTAGTCAAGTGACACAGTCAGAATGATTACCATTTCTTAATATGAGGTCCTTCCCTGTGGATCAGGGATCTCCTAAACCCAGAGATTTATTACATGTCTAGATTCAGCCTGACTTTATCCTTCACTGAGAACACTTTTTACTTAAATACTTGAAGGAATTCTGAAACTTAAACTCCTTGTCATCCATTGCACCGAGTTCTTGGGAAAAATAGATGTCTTCAAGCCAGTTGCCGAGATGAATACTCTCTGCTTCCTGGTTTGTACCATCTATACTCTTTTGGAGTCTCCCTCTCATTTCTCACCCACATAGCATCTCAGCTACTATAGCTTTATTAGAGGCAGAGCTGGTGCCTCTGCTCAGAGCCCCATCTACCTGCCGTTTCTCATGCATGGAATCCTTTCTTCATCTCTCTCTGACTGTCTTACTGTGGGCTCTCTTTCTGATGAAGAAAGTTTACTGAGCGGTCCACTCTCAGGGGATCAACTCTCAATGGTCCCACCCCAAATCTCTGAGCGGGAGAATGGCGAAGTAGCTCATCTGAACAATGTTGAGACAGTAGGCTGCTTTACACTAACTAGCCTGCTTTCCTCTTGATCACCATGTTTTAGAATTTGTTTCCTCTGGCTTGACTTCTTTTTCTCATTTTTTTATTATGAGGTGAATATTGATAGCTTCTAAGAGCCCTTGTAGCTTTGATGGTCTGTGGTTTATAAACTTAAAAAAATATAGACATTTAGGGAGCTAGAATACTAAGAAGATTATAGTTCTTTTCATTTGAATTGAGTCTATGAAAAATATAGAAATATAGAAACATATCTTCTATGCAAAGTATTAATCCTAAGTATTTAATGGAATATTTACCTATATCTGTCATGTATCTATCTGTCCATATATTCCCTTTTAATCCAACCACCTAGAAAAAAATACAGGACATTTCTCTCACCCAGTAAGATTCCTCCATGGCCATTTATATTCTAAATTTAAGATAACAACCATTCTAACTTCTGTCACCATCAAATAGCTTTGCTGTTGTTTTAGGTCTCTTTCAAAAGAGCTTCACTTAACCACTATATGAATGGGATTATATAGTATTCACTCATTTGTGTTTGGATTTCCAGCTTCTTTGTGAGTCATTCATGTTATTGTATCTGCTAATAGTTTATACTTTGTGAAGAAATGTGTTTTGTACACATGCTAGAATGTATTTATTCAGTTTATATTTGTAGAGAACAAATACAGATTCTGTTCTTTCACTGTTATAAACAAAGCTATAATAAATATATTACTGAACATGGTTGAACATATACTCAGTTTTCTTGAGTAAATACTTTGGTGTGGAATTGGGGTATAGAGCAGGGATATTTTATGTACAACACACAAACATTTGCAAAAGATTTATCATTTATATTCCCACCAGCAGTGTGCTAAGACTTTCACTTGCTCTGTATCCCCAGCAAGCTTTGGCATCTCTGTATGTGTAGCAGTATTTAGTTGTGATTAAAAGTACTACAGAAGAGGGCACAGAAAGAGTGCAAAAGCCAGAGGCAGAGGATGACTACAAAGAAACAACTTCTGGACATAGCAGAACAGCTATGAACTTGTGACAGAATGCAGATCTGTACAAGCCCAAGACAGACCAACTCCCGGCATGGAGAGGGGATGTGGGCACAAAATCCCACCCTTAGCCTTAATAGATTTGCAATTGTCAGCTTCTGGGAAAGGGAGGGTCAGTGTTCTCTAAGAGTGTAGCCCTTGGTAAGACAGGTACTACTCAGTGAAAGACCATACCTACAAGAATATTTGGGGCAGCACAGACTATTCCTGGGGGGGGACATAAAAGGGGCATCACACCATTGGTTGTATAAGGAAATGGGGATGGATGCAGGAAGAGTTGGAAGTGATGAATATGATTGAAACATGTATGTTTGAAACTCAAAGAACTAAGTTGAGAGAGAAGGTGTGTGTTTGTTCTAGGTAGATGGAACTGCAAATGCAAAAGACTGTGAGATGAATCTGAGTAGGGCATGCTGGGAGAGCAGATCTTTTGAGGTGTCTGCATTGAGGAATGAGGAAGTTGGAATAATTGAAGAAAAGCCAGCAGGGCAGTAGCATATAGTGACTAGTATTCTACTGTTTGGAATATGGATCCCTGAAAGATTTTGAGAGGCATATCATGATCTGATGCCCCCTTTTTAGGTGATTTTACCTGTGTTACACTATAAGCATATGACAGTGAGTTCAGCTTATGGCTTTGACAGGGTACTGGCAGGAGAGCTAGAAGAGAATGACTCTGAAATTAATTTGTAGGTAGTACTGAAAGTATTTGCTAATTCCAAGGAGGAAAAGCAATAGAGAAGATCCAGGATCTTGGTTGGAGTGATGTTTATGAAGAAGACTGGGAGAGAAACTGAGAACTGTTGAAGTGATGAACTTTTCTTTTGTCTGCTATAAATTGTCTTGGTCCATTTTGTATTCCTGTATCAAAATGCCTGAAATTGGATAATTAATTCATAAAGAAGTTTCCTCTTTGTACTTCAAGAGGTTGGGAATCAAGATTGAAGGGCTGTATCTAGTGAGAGACACAGTGCTGTGTCATCGTGGCTGAGGACACCCTCCTTACCCTCCAAAGTCCCCTATTCTATATACCAATATATGAATGTAGGGATTAGATTTCCAATACTTGAGCCTTTGGAGATGTATGCAACACAAAGCATATCTCAGAAGAGTATGTTGAAATCCCAGTCCCCAGGCCTGTGAGTCTGATCTTACTTGTAAACAGGACTTTTGCTGATGGCAACTACAGAGGTTCTTAATCCATTACCGAAAAGGCTTATACTAACAAGTGGAGAGGTACACAGATGGATTTACCAGTGTTTGACAAATTTCACTATGAAGAGTGGCAGATAAATGAAGCCGTGGCTGGGGAAGGGGAATATGGGGTAAAAGGGAAGTAGTGTTTAAGGTTGTGAGCCAGAGGATAAGTCCTACAGTGGATGAGTTCATTGAGTGGAGACATTGATGACTGAGGAAGGTGACAACTCTGAGTTCATATGAGAAGATGAAAGGAGATGCATGTTAGGCTGTGACAGGAACAAGGCCAGTTCACTCCACCACACCCCGACCCCTACGCCTGTCCAAAGCAGGAAAGACAAAGAGAAGGGATGGATGCAAATATGAAAAGCTCCTTCTTTCCCACTCAGACTTCTTCATGGGGGGTGGGTATACGGCAGGGTCATAGGCTGAAAGGCAAAGAAAGCAGAAAGTGCTGGAAGTCTCAGGACCCAGGTGCTCTAGGTAAGGTCACTAGTGCTGTGATGAAGCACCCTCATCAAAGACAACTCCAGGAGGCAAGGGTTTATTTGGCTTACATTTCAGTATCACTGAACATCACTGAAGGAAGTCAGGATAGGAACTCAAACAGGGCAGGAACCTGGAGGCAGGAGCCGATGCAGAGGCCATGGAGGGGAGCTGCTTATTGACTTATTCCACATGGCTTGCTCAGACTGTTTTCTCATAGACCCCAAGGCCTCCCACTCAGGAGTAACCCTATCCACAGTGAGCTGGGCCCTCCCTCATCAATCACTAATTAAGAAAATGCTACTACAAGCTTGACTACAGCCCAATCTTATGGAGGCATTTTTCTCAATTTGCTCAAATCGAAGAGGAGGCTTGGTCCTCTCCAGTGACTCTAGCTTGTGTCAAGTTGACATAAAACTAGTCAGCACACCAGATAATGCTGTGCAAAAAGCCTGGGAACAGTGTGTATGTGAGGGGAAGATGTTGACTTACGGCTACTATCCTTCAGAGATGCCAGGAAGACACAGAGGTGATGAAAAGTACAGGACTCCTCAGATCTAGGTTCATCCTTCATTTTTGCATGCTTTATGTGCATCTAAGCATTAAACCTTTTCCCTCTTCTGATGAGCAAGCATCTACTGTTTCCCTCATTTTTTTTCAATTGTATGACTGATGAGTGAACAAGAAATTCAAGTAACCTGTCTTAAATCACACAGCTAATAAGGAATGGAGCTGAGAGTTTAATCTAGATGGTCAGTGTGACCCCCACCCCCACAACCTGCACATAGGTCCATCCCAAATGTTTTGTGACAGTCCTTAGCACTGGATATCATTTTTCCCCTGACAGACTCACTTGCTTAGATTTGAATGACAATGACAATCACTTATTGAGTTAACATATCTAGTTAGGGTCTTAAACACTTTATATGAGTTTGATTAATTTAATTACCACAAACTGGGATTAAGTTGTACAGCGCATCCTTTTTACAGATAATGAAAATAACTAGCCTGAAATCCCATGGATCCTTGGTGTAGCTGGTAGGGTATTGTCATTGGTGCTTCTGCTGTGTGAGTGTGATGCAGTGACATATGCAGTCCTGCCACTGGTCAATGAAAAAAAGGTGCTGGGAGTGTAATAGTCCATAACTTAAGTTAGACTCCCTTGGGAGTTTAAGTCAAGAAAAGCCATAGTTCCTAAATTGTTCCCTCTGATTTCTACTCTTTTGTCCATATCAGGATGTTCTTCCTTACATATTTTAGAGTAGGTGGGGTGCCTCAAAGATAAGTGGACCATATAAGGCCTCTTGAATTGAACCCTAAGACTCTCATATTACACATTTGTTCAAGGAACTAGAACCAATAGATGTTAAAGTAGATGCCCACAGAAGGATGGCATGTAGACTGCACAGTGTCAGCCTCTGGCTGCTTCTAAGCAATGCTGCATCTCCAGAATGGTGGTCCAATCCACACATCTCATGACCAAGATGGAAGACTCCAGACCACATGATACCAGGGTAGGCAGATATGAGACACACATTGCCTTCTAAATGTGAGATAAACCAGGATTCAGCATTTTCCTAGTTTCTCTTTTCTAAATCATTTCTATGTGAATTTTAATGAGTTCTTTAAACCAGGGAGGGACAGAACCTTGACATTCTCACAGAAATTGTGAGGTAGAAGCAAGAGTTCCCTGGAACACTGCAGAAGCCTGAATCTAAAGGATTTTCCTGTGTTTCTCCCTGGAGCATTCCAAAATGTTCACTATTCTTTAAGAACATTCTTCCCATGGTAGTAGGGACAATGATCATCTTTAGCGAATAAGTGTTCTGTGCATTATATGCATGAATGCATTTGCCTTAATCTTCACCACAGCCTTATGAGGCAGGCACATTCCCATTGCCAGCAAGAATAACTGAGGCTCAGGAAGCATGAGTGCTTTGCCTAGAGCCACTGTGCTGGTGTCAGAGCCAGACTGATTGTTTCTAAGCCTATATTCTCCTCTGTCTGGAGTTAGTTGATACCCCAGGCTTAGCTTCCCTGGAACCATGGTAAATGACAAGATTCCTCAGTATAGGGAGTCATTCCTCTGTCCTAAACCACTAAGTAGCCATTCTGACTTTGATAACTATTTAACCTCTCCAAGACCATGTTCCCACTTGAGACATAGAGAAAAGCAGTAAGATATTCCTGTAGACAATCAGAAGTGTTTTCTTCCAATGCTTGAGCACCATGGCACATGCTCTGAATTGCACAAGGTGGTGACAATTTCTCAGGTTGCCTTCACTAAGTCTTGTTAATGTGGATGTACTTGTAGGAAGCACAGTAGTTTTGTAGAAACAAGTGAAAACAGGGCTTAGCCTCCTTGGGACTGGGAAACTGCCCACCAGCGGGTGATAACAAGAGGGCTCTCTTCAATTCATTCAATTCTTAGTAGGGCTCTGAGGTCTACCCTAACCTGCTTGACCTTGTAGGATATTTGGAGCAGTTAAAGAAAGAGCTGTTCTCCCTGCAGAGAGCTCCTGCATCCTCCACCTCCACTGCTGGTCTTTAGGACTGCTTTTGGCCAGAGTCCTACTTAAGACAATGAGACAGCTCTGAGATTCTGATTGCAGTCAAAGACGGGGATTTGGTTTTGCTGGGCTACCTGCCAAGGGGATCGCAGCCAACATATAACTAAAGAGAAAAATAAATGGTGCACTGGGGTCCCCTGGAGTAAAAATAAGCTTCAGTGTCATTTCGTCCCCCAAAAGGCAGGCTGTAGGCTGTGTAGGGGCATTGGGAAGAGTGCTGGTCTTGGAAGGCAGAGGTCAGCAGTCTAATCTCTGTGACTTTGGGCTGCCCAACTGCCCCCAAAACACCAGTGTCCTCATCCATAAATACAGAGCCTAGAAGAGGTGGCCTCAGACACACTTTAGTAACAGTTCAACTTTCTCTGAGTCCTCTGATTCTTCCTTAAAGGCAGGAACTAGATAAATGGTTTGACCTCAAATTTCTGAAGGTTAGTATTACCACCTTCAAACAGCCCTCCTTGGTAAATACATAGGATACACAAATGGTATGACTTTGAAAGGTTCATTTTTATAGCACATATTTTTATATTCCTTTTCTTTTCTCTTCCCTCCACTCTCCAGTGCTAAAGGTTGAGCACAGTGCTTTGTATATGTTAGGGTGATCTATATCTCCAGTGACACAGTCTTACCAAGTTACCTGTGCTGACCTTGAATTTGATCTATAGCCCAAGCTGACCTTGATCTTAAAGTCCTCTTGCTCCAATCTGTTGAATAATTGAGATTGTGCTACTACACTCACTAGACTAGATAGACTGTGTGATACATTAACAACTTCCACCCCCTCCTAACACACAATATTCCTTAGAGTTTGTAACATTCAAGAGACACTGGTAAAATCTCCTATTACAGTGGATGAAATTGACCTAGAATTTGCCCTTGACTATGCTATCTTCTTTCTTTGTCTTTTTCCACAGCTTGAGATGCATATAGAAAGAATATTTATGTTTTTATTCATTTGAGTTTTGTTTTAAAATAAAACAAACATTACTGATAAAATTGATGACTGGGAAGCCTGTATTTGAACTAACATATTCTGAGTTAACTCTCTGGATGATGATCCCTTGTTGGGTGGTTATCAAGCTGGGTTTTAGTATCTTGGCCCCTCCACCTCCCTATCTTCCCAGGGCTGCACTGTAGAATGATGGGTTCCATCCTGATAAGGTTAAGTTCAAGACTTTCTGTGACCTTGAGAATGCCCCCTGCTTACAACTCTGGGCTTATAAACTTCCTTCTCTGTCCATAAGTGTCATGCAATCTAGGGTTGTTTATTCAGAGTACTCACAGCTGTGGATACCTCACCTTCATGGGGGTTCAGGGACGGTTATCTGGTCATTGTCACTGTCACTCCCAAGGCTACATAGAACCTAGGCAGAAGGAAGACCTCAGATGGGGGTTTTCACAGTAGGGGTGTTTCTGTGGGTGCTGGAATATAAGATCACCATAGGTTTTTGTGGGAAAATGCCAGAATTGTCACAGGAAATAAATAGGGCATTTCCAGTAGTTACCTGTTAGAGATTTTTAAGCTAGAAGAATCCACAGGCAAATAGAACAGCCCTTCAGGATGCCTTGTTAGAACCAGATTGGAAATCCCCTGGTTTGCTCATCAGAAAGTGACTACTTGTTTGCAGAAGCTCAGTCTCCAGGTTCCCTTACAGAGCTAGGCTGAGACTCATGGGAAATGGAAGGAGCTCCAGAGACCCCCCTCAGACTGCATGCCAAAGTTGAGGCTCTCTGTCTCTTCCTCATTGGGCTTCTTTCTGGTCCAAGATCAGTGTGGTGATCATGCAGAGTGAGAGGCCCCCAGGAGCTCCCTGCATAAAAAAAAAGAGGAGTGGGCTTAACACAAGAACTGTGGCCTTTTGTGGAGGGATAATTAGTATGAGGCATCTGCAGAAGCCCTTGATACACACCACTGCATTAAACCCCCCACCACCTTCCTGTGAGGTGGGCATTACTATCTGTCATTTACACAAGGAAAAGTGGCTGGTTTCCTGCGCCACCTTCTGTTTATACAACACTTTGTGTTGGGGAATTTTATTTTTTATTGTTCAAGAAGAGGCACAAGTACTGAGCCTAACCCCTCTTCCCGGTTCTCATGGACTCTATAAATATTGTGAAAAGTAAGCAGAGCACACGCACATGTTTAAAAATTCAAACAGTAAGTTAGTAAAAAAAATCAAAGTTAAACATCTTCTTTTCATCCCAAGCCCTCTACCAAAGGAATGAATGTTGTAAGCAAGTTTATTACCAGAAAAATATGTTGCTTGCATAAAACATCATACTTGCAACGGGCCTGCTGATATTCTCATTGCATACCTTCTAATTATTCTTTATATAAAGGAAGCCACACTGAGACATTGTTTCATGCCTCGCTGTGGCAGCCTCCTCCGCCTCCTCTTCCTCTTTGCATTCTTCCTCTTCCTTCTCCCCCTCTTCCTCTTTTTCCCACAGCTTGGAAATCTTTGCCATTAGCACATACCACTCTGCCTCATTTTTTTTCATAGTTGTTACTCACTGGCAAAAATTCTGCAATCAACCCTGTACTGTTTACTCTGGTTCATAGCACGTGGAAAAATTGGAAAGCAAGTAAGTAGGAAAAATTCCCAGCAGTAGGAGCCAAGTAGGTATTGTTCCATGAAGTAACTCCCTTGTCATCTAGTATCATGGATTTCTTAGGTTTTGTAAAATTGTTTAGTTTAGTTTAGTTTAGTTTTTTTTATAAAAGATGTATTATAATGCCGGGCCTGGTAGTGCACATCCTTAGTCCTAGTATTTGAGAGACAGAGGCAGGCAGATCTCTGTGGGTTTGAGGTTAGCCTGGTCTACATAGCAAGTTCTAGCACAACCAGAGCTATGTAGAGAGACCCTGTTTAAAAAAACAAAGAAAAGTATTCATCATGTTTTTATTTGTATTTCCTTAATTAAGATTTAAGGTTAGTCATAGTTTTATATATCCATTGACGTTTAAAATGTTTTAGCTTGCTTTCTCCTATGGGGTCAGCAGCAAGTGGGAACAATTGTCTGCTTCTAGTTGATGTACACTTTTGTAGTTGGTGTGTCAGTGATGTGGTTCAACTGTGTGTAAGTGAGGAGCCCTTTATCCTGTACAGTAAAGTCTCCTGCTGGGGTTTTGTATGTGCTCCCTCTGTTGTCTGGGGCATATTTTTGCACAAAGGAGTTTCAGCTTTATGTGTGTCTATGACTCTGGCCTTCAGTGTCCTTCGAGCTGTCTCTCAGCTGCTCAGAGCCCGCTCCATGTGAGCTCTAAGCGCATGCTCTGCATTGCAAGCAAACTCCAAAGCCGGAGAGCTCTCACTCTGTCTCTGCAGTTGCTCTCTGGTTTATTCCATCCTCACAGTTTTTGCTGTTTATTCACCAGCTTCACCAGGGCAGCTCCAGGATACTTTAGCCCTACTGCTATCCATAGAGATAGTTCTGCAAATGTTTAAAACTGTGCAGTCTGCTTTACCAAGCTTTCCTTAGGGAATTTTAGGATTCCAGGACTGGTTGAAGATCAGAAACACATACAGCACAATCTCAGAAATCCTATGGCTTGCCTTTTGTTGGCAGATTATTTCCCAGCAGGTGCTTGTGTAATCTTAAAACTGGAGGCTCTCCATTGTCTTTGTTCTTAAAAAATGGACACTGTTTGATATTCTTGAGTAAGAACAGTTTAACCAAGCAAACTAATAATTCTATCAATCATCAAATTATCTATTCATCAACACCTCTGTCTCTGTTCTTTCTATTATCTATATATCAATTCACCTAAATAGTTATAATCTTATTAAATATATCAGCAGATAAAGTAAGAAATTATTTAGAAATTGTCAGGTACAAAAGAAACCCCAGAGGAGTGGCTACCTGCGGTACCTATTAGCCTACCAAAGTCTATGCTGGCTTCCAGGTTTACTCAGAGCCGCAAACATTTGTTAACCGAGTTCTTGCTGGGATCATGGCTCTTCTCAGTTCTCCTCATCCATCCCTCTACAATAAACTTCTCTAGCTGATGGGCTTCCTTACCTCAGCTTCTAATTTCTGTGTACCCATACTATTTTGGCCATACACTCTTTATCTTCCTCTCTTGATCCCCTCTCTCCTGACTGTCTCTTCCTTTCTCCTTTCTCTCCTTCCTCTTTGTGTTCATGGCCCAGTCAAGGCCATGTTCACTCTACTGCTTTCTCTCTCTGCTCTGGACTCTTCCAGATCCCTCATATCTATAAGAAAAGCCTCAACCATACCTTGGAGCAGTAATGTCCTCAGACAACCAAACAAAAACACAAAGAACATACCTGGAAAAAAGAAACATTCTCCCTGGACCTAGTAGTATAGCCTTCAGTTCTACACTGGGAGGCTGAAGCAGGAAGATCATGAATTTAAGCCATTCTGGGATGCCTAGTAAGACTTATTGCAACCAAATAAGTCAGTAAATAAACCAAATATAATTATTTAATGATCTAACATATCGCCAGCTCCCCACTGTAAGACACAGAACGCAGGAGTTCCTAGAGCCTTTCCCAACTGCCTTCATGTTCTTACTGCAGAAGCAACTGTTACCTTCAAATATATGTTTAAAATTTTGCTGAATGTCTTTATATTTATATAACATTATACATGACCATGTCCTCAAACAATATCAAATATTGTATTGCATATTTCAAAACTTCTCTATCATGCTGTCCTGTTTTACTTCAGTTTGCTTTGCGTGCTCAGCATCATAGCTGAGATCATCCATGTTGACATTTAAAGTGTCAATTCACTTCCATTCACTGCATTTCATTTCTTACTGTTGCAGAATTACATTGGACGACCACCTCATGATTTATCACTATTTTTTCTGGGTAGGAAACCTCCTGTTTGTCTCAATTACAAACAATGTTGCATCGAACTTGTTTATGCATAGCTCCTCAAGGTTGGTTTAGGGTGGACAGCTACAAAAACGCCATAGATTCTGGGGTTGTCTACTCAACTCTATTAGCCACTGACTGCCATGCGTCTTTTCAAGACAATTTCACTGATTATTCTTCCATCGGGACTCAAGTTAGAAGTCTTGGGCATTTATATGTTTGCCTGTCTACTGGGTGTGAAATGCTGTTTCATTATAGTTTTAATTTAAATTTCCCTGATTACTTGTGGGACTGAACACTACTTCATGTCTACTGGTCCATTCGTTTTTTTCCTCTGTAAGTTGCCTATTTATTTTTTGTTGGTTTTCCCTATTCGGATTGTCTTCTCTTTTATTGCTTTGAAGATATTTATGTTATCTTGATATTAATATCAGCATGATTGCTAGCCTTGAATATATAGTTTTATGATTACTTTTGATGTATCATGATTAAAGTTTTTCTATAGTTTCTTATCTAGCTTAGAATAATATATATGATTATTATGTATATAATCCTATATTCTCTTCTAATAATTTTTAGGATTGATGTTGTATAATTATGTCCTTAGTCCTCTTTGAACTGATTTTTCTGCGTATCTCTATATGTGTTTTTATCTGTGGGATATTTTCCCAACTGTCCTATCTCTATTTACAAAAAACCCTGCATGTTTTTGACTAATTTTCTATTCCGCTTTCCCTTCATTATTTACAGTGAACTTTGACGTGGGAAAGGGAACCAAAACATCTTTATTTCAAAGAATTAGCAAATTCTTAAAAAGGCCCAATACCCTGAATGCTGTGTATTGTGGATTGTGTATATTAATGCATTTAACCTTCTCAAAAACCCAGGAAATGGGGACTGTTATTATGTCCCTTTGGCTTAGATGAGTTTGAAATGAAGTGCCAGTTGAGCTCTAGGTGATGTGTGCCTCTGTCTGTATGTTGTCCCAAGAACAAAGGACTGAGTCCTGAACTATTTTCAAAAACAAAAATGTATGTATGGGTTTATATGTGCATGTGAGTACAGGTGCCTGCAGAGGCCAGAGGAGGGTGTTGGATCACCTAGAACTGAAGGTGTAGGTGCTAGTGAGTGCTGGGAGCCAAACCCTGCTCCTTGTAAATGCCCTTAAACTACTGACCCATCTTTTTAGCCTCCCCAACATTAGTAATTGGGTGACTTCACTTCCTATAGATTTCATGTTTTATAAGGTCGCATTGAACTTTTTTTCTTAATTTTAAATGGCATTTCATCCGGCTATACTTAGATATTGATCCCTTCTAATAGATAGTTGAAGACTCAATTCTTTCTCTGGATTTAAAGACTGAAGCCTTCCATCTGCTCAGGAAAACAACAAACAATTAACTTTTAATTATTGCTTCTGAACTGCCCCTTCTGTCCCTCCTCAGGGAGTCCTATTTGAAATGGATTTCAAATCCTAGAGAGTCTGCTCTGTCCTACTAGTGTTTATCTCTTTGTCCTTCTCACTTAGTGTGCAGCATGTGTCTCTCCTAGGATACTACATCACAGTTTCCCTCTCTAGCCAGTCTGCTGTCCAGGAATGCAGTAGACAACCAGTCTTGATTGGTTTGTTTCTGTCTCATGGCTGCTGATGCAGTTTTACATATGCAAACTTCTGTGGAATCTTACAGAAATCACCATTTGGATACTACCCCATTTTTATCTCATTTCTTGCAGCAACTCTCCTTTATAGGAAGACATTCTTCTAGCTTTTTCTTTTTAAAGCCAACAGCGCAGCAGCAGCTCAAGCTCAGGTATCCATTCTAGGACCTCTCTGTTTTAATACCCCCTGCCTGGTAACACTTTCCCCTTTCTACTGTCTTTGACTTGTGGCTCCCAAACAGATTTGGGAAAGTCATGGAATTCTGACAGGAAGTCAAGACAGCCAAGCTAGAGACTGAAATGCCAAGTCAAGTCAAGTCAAGGTAGAGACAGAGATGGAGCCAAACTTGAGTGCTTTGTAGAGAGCTGCCAATCGTTCAGATGAGGGCTTGATGGTAGCACCTGGGGTAGAGATACCATCTCAATGCTCTTCCACCCTGTTGCACTCAGCAGGTGGTGGCATGCATGCACTGAAGCTCGTAGTCACTTTGCTCCAGATAGGACTGTATGTTTTTTTGACCTGTGACATGGGGACTTTTGAGTTTCTTTGCAAGCATACTCCGCAAAGCTCTTGCTTACTTCCGCATACAGCCCTGATACATTCACGGTTCCTTCTCTGTAACTTTGGCTTGCTCAAAGAGAGCCTGTGCTCCCTTGTCCTCTGGCTCTGGTAGTTGACAGACAGAGATTGATGGCTGTTCCTACAGGATGGAAGAGAGGATTGGTTGTTTGAGTGACATCCTGTGAAATTGGTGGTACCTGCTCATATCTTTCATATCATCAGTCCATCAACTCGGCGAGTCCTCGTGACATAGAGAGATGTTGACTCCTCTTTTCTGATTGGCCACCTGCATGGGGCTGTCCCCCCTTTTTTACCAACCCTTCTTCCCTTGTTTGTGCAGAGGCTTTTACATCATTCTGGACTTGGCTGTGGGTCCAGCTGAAGGTCCACCTGTCACTAGTCCCAACATAATAATCGCAAGATGTGGTCTTTGAGGCATAGTGTTTCATCTGCTTTGCCTGGCGTTTGGCTACTCTTCTTGTTGCTTTGACCAGACACATGACAGAAACAACTTCAAAGAAGATGTATTTGATTAAGTTCACCATCTAGAGGATTCCATCCATGGTGGGTTAGGCATGACAGAGCAGCTCTGTGTATATCAGGGTGAGCCAGGAAGGAGTGGGAAGTGCCACTCTACTTGCTTTCTTCTTTGATCACATCCGGTCTTTCCTGATGCTTACTCTATGGCATGGAACCACCCATGTTCAGGGTGAGTCTTTCCTGTAATTAAATTCTCTCTGACAGATCCTCATTGTCACACCCAGAGGCATGTCTCATCAATATGTAGGGTGATTCTAAATGCCATCTAGTTGACAGTGAGGATTAACCATCGTACTCAAGAAATTGTCAGAAATACAGTTACAGAGGCCCCTCCCTATGAGATTCTACGGTTGGAGCCCAGTGTTCTTCGTGCCTTTCTGGTGAGTTGGGTGCTTGCTCAAGTTTGAGGACCATGGAACAAAGCAAGGTTGAAGCTGTCACTGTGTTTTCCATCTCAGCTTCACAGGCGGATTTCCAGAAAACTGTCCTTAGAGATGCCTTTGAAGATCACAGAGGAGTGGGCTGGTGATATGCACCTTCATTTCTAGTAATAGGTAGGCTGATGTGGGAGACTATGAACTTTGAGGCCAAACTGGGCTCCATCATGAGACCCTGTTTTAAGACAAATAAAGAAGGAATCTGTAGAATTGCCTTTCATGTAGCCTTTGAATCTGTTTAGCTCAAAATTCTGCAAACTGAATTGACCACAGAAGTCTTTCATCCTGTAAAATGCTGGTCCTGCCTCATTAGCTATCAACCCCATTTACTTTTTTCTCCCACTAGGAATCAATTCCTAGGAATGGGGATGATACCACCTAGAATTTTTCTCCTTACATTTCTGCTATTTGTCTTAGGTACAGTCTTGGAGAAAAGTCACAGCTGTACCTCTAAAGCCACTGGGGTGATGGCTGCAGAAAGATTTTGGACTTGAAAAGCACAAGGCTGGAGTGGGATTGAAGATCTCCTGCTGGCCAGTTCTAGGAATTTGGGTTCTTATGCGGTGTTAACAAAGTCAGATATCCACAGTACTATTTACAGTCAGAGAACTAATATAAGTGCAGGCTTAGGCATCTCCCAGCTTTTGCCCATTGGCCTCAGTTTTCCCACCAATAAAATTGAGAGATAATGTTAAAATAGTAAACATAATAAATGACTTTCAGGCAGTATTGATTAAAATGTTAAGAAGTAGTATCTGCAAAAAGAAATCCGTGTAAACTATAAAATACTAGAAAATGTTATCTATTGTCTTAAAAGCCATGCTTGCCCAGTCTCCATCCCTCTGCCTGGCCTGCAGTAAGTGATCCAGAAACTTCAGTTCTCTTTCAGACAAGCAGAGCCGCAGAGCACTAGAGTAATGCTTAGTCCTGAGGGACCTTGTTCATCTGACAGATAAGAATGATTTGTAAACAGCACAGGCTCTGTTTTATGTTCCATCTTCCTTAGTATTGATTTGTTTATCAGAATTTTTATTTATAAGGAGCACAAAAATAAACCAGCCCAAGTTCTGCACGATGCATTACAGGTTCTGAATTAATGAGGTCCACATTTAGGAGGGCTCTGGATTGGTTCTTCTTTTTTATCCTTTCTATGATGGGATGGGGAAGCAATTGCACCTGTTATGAAAGAGGAGTCCTGGTGCTCCTTTGGTTGGTAGCATGCACCTTCCATGCATCCCTTCTCCTCTTGAGAAAAATGATTTCTCCAGCTGCTAGCACTTGTGACATAGCTTGAGATTTGGGCAGAAGCCTTTAGTTTAGCACTGACAATGCCATGAAGCTATGAATCGTTTCCACAGTTTTCTAACAAGAACCTCCCTTGTAAAAAGCTGAGGAATGAATGATGTAATGTGTTTCAGAGTCAAGGGAATCAGTGGCAGGCTTCTCATGGTTTTGTTATCCCTGGCCCAGAGACCTCGATAGAATTGCAAACTCTTGAGTCCTGTCTTGGGTCTGCTGAATCCATCTATTTAAGTGTTTCTAGTATTCTGATGCACACTCAGGTTTGGGAACAGGGATAAGGAAGTAACTGCGGGACAGACTTCACCTTCCAGAGGAAGAGTGCTGGAGCCCTGACTATAAATAGCTCTTAATAAAGGGACCCTAGCAAGAGGTCAGTGACCTTCCCTGCTTGCATGAATCCCCCATCTTGGGTCGTTTCCACTTGTGCTGGGGCAGTGGCTCTCAAGCCTGGTCGTTCTTTGGAAACAAAAAGCATTTGTTTAAATACTCCTGCTTCATTGACTGAGACAGAATGTTTGAAGTTTGTCTGGGTATCTGAGCTTTTCAAAGTTCCGCATGATTCCCAGGCTACCCTGTGTTGAGAGCTCTAGAACATGGATTGCTAAGAAATAGTCATTTTGTTTTGACGGCATGGGATACATTTTTTGTAGGTATTTATTTCTGTGTTTGTATTAGAGAATTGTGTGTTCACTATAGACAAAACACCTTACAAAATAACAAATGGTTGAAAAGAGAAATAATTATCTCTCAGCTGACAAGATCCTTGTATATTTTCTCTCAATCATTTTCTTTTTTAATGTAGTTTCATGAAATTTTATGATGCTGTTATCATATTTAATATCCCATTTTTCAGAAACCCTTTAGCTTTTATGTGTTCCAAGTTCAATTTGTAATCCACACTGTGGCAGTATGAATGCATGGCGACTTGCCTCCATACTTGTGTATGTGCATTGAGGATGGTACTGGGAAGGGTTCATGCTTCACAATGCTTACAATACTCATGTTTCAGACACATCACAGTTTCCTATTTGAATGTCAGAAGTAGAATATTTACATCTTCCTCTCTAAATTTGTTCTTCCACAGTCCTCAACCTGCCCTCGCATTTTCATTACCTCAGTGCATATGAAGATGTCTGTATTTTGCCAGTTAGGGGATACAGTTTTATTGTAGGGATTCAATAAAGCAAAACATAAAGATGTTGCCAGTGTTTTATGGCCGCCGTTCCACCTGTCAGCTCAGCTGTTGCTGGGTTTCTCTTAAGTTGTTAGTCTGTGGTCCCACAGGTTGTGCATGATTCGTAGATAAACATACAGGGAGAAGCTGCCATCAGGCCCATTCCTCCATGCTCCGGAAAGGAAAAAAAAAAAGAAACAGAGATATGAGACAGCAAAGAAAAATGAGCTAGTTATTATAGAAAAGAACTTGGGAAATACAGAAAAGTTGAAAGGAGGCATAAGGAACTCACATGCTCCAATTTCTCCAAGGAAGCTGCCAGTTTCTGTGTGACTTCTGTTTTTAAAGGGTTTTTTTTGAAGATTTCATTTATTTGTTTATTTTTTATGTATATGGATATCTTGATTCCATGTATGTCTATACATTACATGCATTCAGTGGCCACAGAGGCCAGGAGAGAGTTTCAGACCCTCTGGAGTTACAGATGATTGTGAGCTATGTGGGTGCAGACAAGTGCTCTTAACCACCAAACTATCTTTCCAGCTTCTACCTACGCGTTTTCTTTAAACATTTTAATATCTTTTTGCAATGCACTGATTTGAAACTTTGCAGCTCTATTACTGTGTTTAATGCATTGTTTCCTCAATGCCTGTAAACTTTAAGAAAGGGTGGTGGGACAAGAACAGAGGTCCTCACATTGGTTCACTATATGACTTGTTGGATGTATGACGATACAAAAGCAGGACACAGTCAGTAGATATAGTTTAATATTGGAATTTCTTTTAAAATCTCTTTATGGACTTCCAAGATGCAGTGTGGTCTTCTCTGCTGATGCTGGGTAGTGCCTGGCAGCTGTGGTCACAGCAGAAACAGTTGGCACTCTATTGTGCTGTGTTGCCAAGGTACATTGTTCAGTAAGCGTCATTAGATGCTTCAATTTGCCATGGATTGATTAGGGTGCAACCATGCTGTAAGTTGAGCACCATCTATAAAGTAACATTCTAGTGTACATTGTGGTTACTCAGAAATGCCACAGTCACACCAGGTGTTTCCCTTTCTTCCTCTACTTTCAATGTAGCATTAATCTTTGTCACATAGCAACATATATACACATAAGATGTGTATGTATAATGTATGTTCACATGTCTATATATATAGCAATATATTCTAAGTAATATATATGTGTTATATATATATATATATATATATATATATATATATATATATATGAATGACCTTTGGCTTAGCTGTTGATTTGAACATAAACACTCCACCATTGCTGGGCAAGATGGAGCTGTTATTGTCTTCTGTGTTGCTGTCATGGATGTGTCAGGTAATTCTGCCCATCTTCTTGCAGGGCATTATGGGAAGGATGCTTACCGAAGTGGAGGACCAGATCTCCATAACTTCATCTCATCTGGATTTGTCACATTAGGAAGAGGACACACGAAGGGTACAGTGGAAACAATTTTTTACTAAAATACAGAGGTTGACTAGGGAACCCCAGTCTGAAGTTGAAGATGGTGTGGAGTCCTGAGGCTTACTCAGGATCAGGAATACATAGGGTGGTTCCATGGCAGCATGGCCTGGGCACAGAGATGACCAGGTGGTCACATTTATGACTTTAGACGGTAACAGACCTCCAAGAGACATCCATCCCACTCTGTACATGACGGGGACACAAGTACTGGTGGCTCTACATGGGAAGGGACCACAGGCATCATGGTGGGAAATGCTACCAATGGAAGTGGTACTTGTAAAGTGTGTGTTTGTCTCTGGGCTGTTACTCCCTTCCCTTTCAAAAGCCCTATCTTATACCCAATGTCAATGTTCTATACTGTGAGTTTCCAAGTCAGCGTTTATGTGGACAGTTCCGGCATCCTCGGTGTGTCTCTGTAAAACTCTGTGATGTGGGCACAAAGGTAGAGGTTATTCAGTCCTTCAAGCTGCAAGATGAAAGCTAAGCTAGCATTTCTGCCAAGCTGCTTTATGACCTAGCTGACAGCTTGCAGAGCATCTGTGCAGGGGTATGGAATCCTCCCCAAATCTGTCTTTTGTTTAAATAATCCTACTAGTGTTGTGAGCATTCTGTCACTGGATCCCTGACTCCTTTGATTACCTTCCCAACACCTGTGTGCTGTTACAGATTAAATGTGAACCCTGTTGTTGGGATGTTCCATTTCTGTCTTTCTCTGAAATATGTGTCTGTTTCAAGTGTGAGTGAACAAGGACTTTGCATTATTTTCTTACGTTCAATGATTCTACTTTTTAAATTCCCTGTGATGTGTGTTTATCCTATAGAGAAAAAGATAACTGTATATGTGTATGTATTTTTTGTTGTCTATTTGTGTCTAAATAAAGTTTATTGAGGATACAGGTGGCATTTGTGGCTATTAAGAGTTGTAGAATAAAACAAAACCAGCTGTTACAGAAGGGGGAATGGGCCACACAGTTAAACACAGAAAAACAATATAGAGACACTTGCATCAATTCAAACCCAGAGTTACCAACCCCTGCATATCCACTTAGTGGTAATTACCTATTGCCATGAAACAGAAGGCTTTAAACTCAACACTTGAAAGTAAACATTTATTGTGTAGCATAGTTTCTGTGGGTTGGAGATTTGGGAATTCCTGAATTAGGGAATCTCCTGTGAGTTTCCAGTTACCATGGTAGGAAGGGCTGGATCACCTAAAGTATTGACCAGAATTAGCAGATATAATCCAAGATGTCATACTTACTTAGCACTATATTGGCAGGAGGCCTCCATCCCTCCCCATTACACCCTCTCTGTGGTCTGATTGGGTTATTTCATGATGTGTTGTCTGGGTATCCCCAGAGTGTCTGATTCACAGAAAAAAAGACACAAGCCCCAAAGTCTTTCATGACAAAATGTATTGATTAAACACACCTCTATTTTCATATTTTCTTATAGGGTGTACGTGTCAGTTCTCTTCAGAATAGGCGATGACTATGTAGAGACAGGAATTATCAGGAGGGCTAGGGCATTTAGAGACTATTTTGGAGACTGGTTTTCTGTTACATATACCTCAAGGAGTGGAGTTTCTCAGAATCCAACAACTTACCAAGACTTCTCAACTGTGTGGTTTCCCAACCTTACTCCAACCCTTTAAAGGTGGTTCATGCCATAACATCAAGTAGTGAACTCTACATTGAACACGAGAAAAAATTGGAGACAAAATACAATGCACTCTTATGTGTTCTCTTTGCATTGGGGAAGCAAAATCAAGTCTTGAAAGTAAGTAGAAGTGCAGTAAAGATGAGTCTGGAGAGTACTGTGGGAGGAAGTTACTCCTGCCAGGGATGGATGCTGAGGTAAGGTTATCAGAGTCTTGTACCACATGCAGGGGAAGGCTTCAAGTAGAAGCTTTCCTGTGCATTATAAACAGAAAAGAAGTCTGTGTGTTCCTATGAAGAGTTACAAGGCTGTAGAAGGAATTGAGATTACTTCAAGACTTATGGAGAATGTCAGAGCTTTTGCCCAGTAAAGATACTTCCAGATCTCACTGGGAGTTCCTGTGTAGATCATTTTTTTCTAAGTGATACTTCCTGGAGAAGAGGCTGGTTTTGATCAATCTTGATGTCCAGGAAGATACATCATGGGGTCTGTGGCAGGAAACAAAAGAAGGAGGCAAGTGCTAAGAAAAGTGATGGGGTTTTCATCTGGGAAACCCATTGCCCTGGTGCTGTTATTAATTTTAGCAACAAAGGAAGTGGCAATGTGTTTCTCTGGCAGTTTAAGCCCCAGATCTGAGCAAGAGCCATGGTATGGCTATGGAAATTCTAGAGATTGCACAAATAATACCTGATTTATCTCTGACTCCCTGAGAAGGGAATAAAGCCAGGATTCAGCTTTAAAATTAACAAAATGCATAGATTTTATCCAATGATGATTCCGGGCAAATGATGTACAAGAAAAAGAGTAAAGGAGACAAGATTGTTAATGAGATGGGAAGGGGATTTTATAGTACAGGAGGAATATTTGGGAAGGGACCAAAGGCAGCCTGATGGGAAACATTGCCCATGAATCCAGCATTTGCTGCATTTGACTAAGGAAGGAAGAAAACAGAAGTATGAGGCTTTCTGTCCATATTTATTCATAGTTTTGGGTGATGACCAGGGCCATGGACTACTGTACTATTGGTAACTGGAGGAAGAAAAGAAGTTAAGGATACTTTCAGAGACGCCCTTCTATACACAGTCACCACATCAACTGAGCACACTCCACTCAACACTCTTTTCTGTGTCTGAGCTTACTCTTGTCTTCTTGTAGCACTTTGTCTGACCCACCTCCTGGTTTGCTCCACAGTGCTCTGCGGCCATGCTGGTCTGTCCCACATGTGTATTGGTCTAATGTTGCAGTGGTGATTGGAATCAGATACTTTTGTTTAGAAATCTGCATGCACGGGCCTCCATGGAAACATGGACTGCCATTCACCCATGAGGATTTTGAGCATGAACCCTTAAATCACCAATAGACTATAGCAAGAAGACTTCTGAACCATTCAACTGAAAGGATCCAGCTTAGATACTTTCACAGTCTTGGAAGCCAGGGGAGTGAGTGGGTTGAACTGTGCACAGGTATTTGAAGGCTGGACTTCAGATAAAGCACAGAGCTCAGAAGGCGTCCCAGTCTCCATGGCAACAGTGAGGCAGGATGAACACCAACAAAAAGAGAAGGCTCAACCAGCTTTCCTGGAAAAGTCTTGTATGAAGCTGATACTACCTAGGACCATTCTATAATATACCTTTCTATGAAGGAGGAGAACAGAGCAGGGGAAATTATTGTATTCACAGCCCAAAGCCCCATGACTCTAAGCCACTACTTGCTGTCTGATCTGTATACATTGGACAACTTCCTGGCATCATCCATTCTTATTCATTGTTGAATAATGACTGAATACCAAGAATCATTCATTGGTTTGGAGTGTTCATATTTATTCAAGGCTATTTCACACAATCCTTGACAACACACAGGGTTGTCCCTAAGTCCTATGGTTAGAGAAGCACATGCCAACCATGTGGTGCTGTTTTATTATACTTGAGTCAACCTCACATTATGTATAATTGTTAACATTGATGTATTACAATCAAGGATGAACCTGAACTAATGGAGAATACTACCCTCCAGCGAATTCATCTCTTGACATACCTGCTTTTCAAATAAACCCAAAAGATGTCAGACAAACAAAAACTCACCACAGTATGTTTGAGGGTCTCCCTTGGGTTCTTCTGTTTGCATGCTCTTCCGTTTTGCTGAACTGTGGTTATTCTGCAAAGCTCTCCATATGATCTAGGTCTTTTGACAAGAACATCCACTACCTTCTAGGAAGCAGAAAGGATGTTATTACTTACCTCCATCTAGTCCAGAACTCTGTCCCTATCTAGAGTAGTGCCAGGAGCAACTCAATCACGGGAGGAAATATGAGGATCACAACATCCTACATGTATTTCCTGAGCCACACAAAGACTACCTGTGAGCTAGCACAAACCTGTTTGTTTCCATGACTCCCACTTGAGGGAACAGGTTGCTTTCCATTGAGGAAGTCAGGCTACAAGCTGACCAAGGAAATGAATATTATCCCTGTTGAGCTCAAGTCACTCTGAGAAAGTATTGGGTTGAAATATTACACTGTCTGATATATTTGTGTGACATCTAAGCTGAACTCTACCACTCACTGCCTTGATTAATAGTGTTGTTGAAACTTAATCTACATTCTGAGTCCTGGGACACACATGTCCCTGGGTAATGCTTACATGTATGTAGACCTGCTAACATTGGCCTATACATCTAACTATGCCAGACTTGTACAATATTTTGCCAGAAAGAAGAGGTAGTAGAGGACAAAGGCTAAGCATCAGGTTATACTGCAAAGGATCCTTGCTTTAGGAAATGCCAAATCATTCCTCTAAATACAGGTGTCCTCTTTAAAAGTAGGAAAACTTGGGTACCACCAAATTCCCCCCTACTCTCCATTAGTGGGACATAAGGAAAGGAAGTGACAACTTTGGAGTGATGAGTTCATTCCTTATTCTAACAATATCTACCATTCTACCTGTTTCCTAGCAGGCAGGAGGGAGACTTACTCAAAACCTGTTACACCTTGGAGTGCAGCCCTGTCAAAGCCTCTTTGGGCGAGATGAGACCACAGAGTTCTTTTGGAGGCTGGCTTGCCCAACCATTCAGATTGCTAGCTGTCTGTTTCTGATTCCTTGCTAGTACTGTGTTTACACTTTCATTTCCCATGAGCCTTGGCTTTGAGAGTAAGTTTGTGGCCAGTGTCCTAGCTGCCTAGCACTGACCTTGGTGATGACTGGTCATCGAAGTTGGAAATCTCTCCTGCCCATGAGTTACTCATGGTGTTTGCTTCTCTTGTCTTCTGCTATGTCACAGCAGCCAAGCTATGGGACTATGTCAAGTCACTGGGTCTGTGGCCAGGAGAGTATGGCTTTTTTTTACAGTGTATTAACAACAGCCATGTTATCCTGAAGCTTGGCTTCTATGCCAATTATTAGCATGGAGTAATAAATAAGTTCAAGGTTTTCTGCCTAGAGTTATTGCCTCAGGCCCAGCCATATTTCCTTCTAAATACTGTTATAAACATCAGTCATTAGATGATTGCAAAATTTAAAAAATGATAGGAAGAAGAGTGTCACTAAAGAAACACATGCTCAATCCTGTCTCCACTACCTTCTATATAGCTTGGATCTCTGGGCATCTATCGATAAGATCATGATGCACCCTTCTCTCAGAGTTGTTAATGAAAACTGAGAATACAAGCACTAGCACACTAAGGACTCCAGTGTGGTCAGAATTTCCTACTGTTGCTCCCCCAGGGTGCTGTAGAACAACACAAGTGTACTCAACAGATCATTGCTGGAGCTACTAAGAAATGCAGGCTCCCAGGCCCCAGCACAAACTGACACAGAAACATCATTTTAAGAAGATTACAAACCATTTATATACACAGGAAGAGTTGACAAACGCTGATACAAAGCAATTTAACTTTTAAAATCCTGGGTAAATTCTCCTGAGGGATCTGAAGGTCACTTCCATTCCCGAGATTTGTCTGTCATACCAACCATATCAGAAGCCAGCTTCCCTAGTTGGGAAAGAAGACAATTGAAGAATGAGGAATACTTGAGGTTGTAGGGTAATCTTGTATTTCTCAGGATTATAATACTTTATCTGTTGGAAAAAAATGGCAACTGAGGCATGAGTATTTGTCTGTTTCATTCATATGTAAGTTGAATAAGATGAACAAAACACTATCAGCATTCAAGACCTGGGACAATATAATCACTAGAAAGTAAGTAAAACATTCTGTGCAGTAGATTCCCAAGAGAAAAACAGGGGATGTTAAAGGGGGGAAACATTGCCACTGCCAGAGTTGTCCCAAGTGATCACCTGCAAGGTGGTGGAGCTGAGACAGTCTCTGTAGGTCAGGAAACAGGGGCTAGCTAAGAATTGGATGGAGGATGTATTTCTGGGACAGGAGCACCTGCAGAGATAGGGATAAGGAAATGACAGCATAATGAGAGTGCAGGACACTTTACGGGCACAGCAGAAAAGTGGCCAGAGCACAGGACACCTGCATGGAGGACACAGGAATTGGAGCTAAAAAGGTAAGTTGGAAGCAACATCCCAAATCATCCCAGGCACAGAGTGTATGTTGAGTTAAAAAAATTCTACCTGAAGCTAGGAAAATAATAGATGGAAGAGGGATGGGGAGGGGTGATGTGTGGGTGCCAAGGCACAGTTGGGTAGGACTAAGACGTTCTAGTGTGCTTTAGTATGGCAAAGTGACTCTAGGCAACAGTATTGCACTCTCCTCTTTAATGAACTGAAGGAAGGGAATTTGAATGTTTTTATCATAAAGATAAACATTTGATACCAGTAGGATTACCACAGTGTGACCATTATACCTCCTAAACATGTGTCAGCACATCTTAATATGTCTAGCTTTTGTGTTTGTGTGTATCAGTTAAGAACTGTATTTAATTTAAAACATTCTGCCCACACCCCTCTTCCTTTCTACTCTTGAACAAAATTATGAAGCAAAGCAAACACTCGTTACAAAGACCTCTATTGTCAGCCTCTATTGACTCTTCCCTGGGCAGAGATGGGCATAGCAGTGACATGTGACCCCTTCAGTCTCTGCTCCTTCCTGGAGGGTGTCCTTTCTCATGTGAATCCATCCCACAGCAGCCTAGAAGGCAGATATAGAAGGAGTTGACTGAGCTCACAGAATAGTGGTTCATGTTTCATCATGCCAGGTCTGTTTTCTCCAACCAATCAGAGATTCATGAGACCATTTCTTCTTGGATATTTTGATCAGGCATCTACTGAACATGAAGATGCTGCATCAAATGAAACCGGGAGTTTTACCTTGGAGGTGTTCTGAGAGTTAGAACAACCCCATGTATTCCTACAGTAGCCTGTTTGCTGGCTCTGTAGAGCAATGACAAGAAGCCCTTATCCCTGTAAGCACAGTGATGGAGAAAGGTGGTCCCCAGGGGTTAACAGCAGAAGTTCATACCTTAGCCCTCAAGGTCCTTCTGCCAACTCTTCTTAAATGTGCAGTCTGGCTCACAGAGCCCTGAACTTATGAAGTATTCAGTCCTGGATCAGATAAAGGTTGGCGTTTGTGCACTCCATTGCTTCTCGGTGTATCATTTGTTCCCTTGCCCTGGGGGAGTAATACTGGAGGAGCATAATGGTTTTCTGGTTTTTCACTAAGAGCAATTGAACACAGATGCCTGGAATCTATTCAATGATGACATGCAGGGCTATGGCACCGGAGCCAGCTATGCACAGGCTGGGGGTGGTGGGAGGAGCCTACCGAAGATCCCAGGTGCCTGCTGATGAAGACAAGGGTCTCAGTGTGAGGAAAGAATAGGGAGCCAAAAATATGAGTCTCTGGTCCAGGAGTGGCCTAGCTTCAGACAGTCAGGCTCCAAGGAGAAAGCCCCAAATGCCTAGAGCTAAGGAACATTAGGGTTTTTGGCAGCCTTGAGCAGGACCAGATGATGGCATGTGATCACAGGGGCAGCCTCTCCTGTGCACTTGCTAGCTCTGGGGCAGCTTCAGTCTTTACTTCTCAGGCCAGATTCTGTTGTTGGGGCATTTTCTCAAGACAGGATGCCTCATCCTCATTTTCAGTAGGCCCCATTAAGAGACCGAAGACTTTCTTTGGCTCCCTGGTGTCCCTATCCCATTGGCAACCTGGTCATTCAAGCAAAGCCTTGGACATGATCCTTGCCACTACTGTCTCTTTCATGGCCAGCTCTAAGTTGTTCCCATTCTGTTCCCTTCTCTTGCACTTAGGCACATTTGCCCCTCTTGGATAGCATTACAATCTACACTTCTCTTGCTTCCTGTCCAGATAACTTGCAAAAATATCTTAAATAAATAATTCACCTCCCACATATTCTACGCCATCCAGAATGATCTTACTCTCTCCTGATTTAATGTGACTTAACACATCTCACCTACTTAATCTGAATCTCACATCTGTTGTGACTATTTATTTTATAGACCCTCAAAGACTGTCTATTTGAAATTTGGAGCAGCATTCATTCATCATAAAAATGCTGACCGGGTTAAAATCTCTTAGATGTCAATATGTACCTTCTCCTCCCCTTCTTTCTTTATTCATTTATTAACATGACTCAAGAGCAAAAACTCAAGGCCCTGAACTGGCTAGCTTGCTGCTTAATAATGTTCCTTCTTGGTAACCACACTCTGGCCAACATTGACTTCGCTCATGTGAGTTCTTCCTGTGGACTTTATGTAGGCTATTCCTCATGTCTGTAATGGTCTTACTGGACCTGAAATCTACTTGAATTTCCTTTTCTTAATCTTTTTGTCCCTTGTTTTAGTTCACTACTAGATATAACACCGTAGTGTGAGTAATTTATGAATGGATTACTCATTTCATTCACATTCTGGAGGGTAGGAAGGTCAAAATTGAGAGAGGCCATTGGCAAGTACATTTTTGTATGAAAGACACCACCGTCACAATAACAATAATAATCCCCTCTTGAGTGTAAGACCTCTAGATCTACACATATAAATTAAATTCAGTGTTTTTCCATCCCCAATGGCTGCTTACTAACCCATCCTGTTGGAGACAGAGGGATTGTTCAGTGGTTAAGGGCATTTGTGCTCTTTTTTGTAGAGGACCTAGGTTTGATTCCCAGAACCTGTATAGTGGCTCATAATCCCCTCTTGAGTGTAGGACCTCTAGTTCTACACATATAAATTAAATTCAGTATTTTTCCATCCCCAATGGCTGCTTACTAACTCATCCTGTTGGAGACAGAGGGATTGCCCAGTGGTTAAGGGCATTTGTGCTCTTTCTTGTAGAGGACCTGGGTTTGATTTCCAGAACCTGTATAGTGGCTCACAGCCATCCTTAACTCCAGTTCCAGGGACTCTAATGCCCTCTTCTGGCCTCTGTAGGTACCAGGAACACACACTGTGCACATATACATGCATGCAGTTGCATACATGATACTTACAAACAAACAAGTAAACAAAACAACCCAACCTGTCATGGTTTATATAGCCAGTAGCAGATTCTTTGTGTTATTTAAAACTAATTTCCAACTTGCATGAAACTTATAAAACCAGTACAAGTGATTTCTATATTCTCTTCCAATTTCCAAATTTTAACATTTGATCACATTTTTCTTTATCACTCTTTCTCTTTTTCTGTCTCTGTCTCCCTATGTATAAGTACACATATGCAAACACACACATAGATACATTACATATGTTTTTCTAAGTATATGTAAAATTTCTCCGCATTATCAAAAATAAATTGCAGGTAGGATGGCCACATAGCCTTAAATACTTGAGTGAAAAATATCATAAAATTAAACCTTCCTTTCATAACCACAGTCTGACTATCTGAATCAGAAAATTGGTACTGGTAGAAAACATTTACCTAACTACAGCTTTTATTCAGATATGTCACACTAATGGAAATTGCAACTGTTTTTCCTGAACTAAGCCCACAAGTTATTAGGCTTATTTCTAAATATCTGTGTTTGTAAATTGGGTTCCTGTAATATTAAGCTCTATGACTGATTACATTTGTGTGAATGAAGATTATTGATTGTTTATTGTGCATCCTGTCTCCTCAGTGATTTCTCTTATTGTTGGAGCTACTTTTATCACTGGCATCCCAGGTGGTGTATCATATTATATCCACACAGAGGCAATTTCTTTAGATCTAATTAATTTTGCTTGTCTGCTGGCATAAGTTTGAGGCCACCAACACAGTGTTGGATAGTAGCAGTGCAAAGGGGCAGCCTTGCTTTGCTTCTTATTAGTGGGAATGCTCCTAGACTTCCTAAGTCACTCTACTTGGGAATAAAGTTGATAGATAGAAACAGTTCATAGCTAGATAGACAGGTGGATAATAAGCAAATATGCTGCAGCAGAGAGACTCAAGAAAATGGTCCTTCAATCATATTTTATGAGGACTTGTAAAAATATTATTCCAAAATGGGCATTGAGTTCTTTTAAAAGCTTTGTCAATATCTATGGAGATAAGTGTACTTCCTTCCCTAGTTCCATCAACATGGTACACAGAGTAGTTGGTTTCCTCACAATGATTCCATCTTGCATTTCTGGAAGGAATTCTACTTGATCATTCTACACTGTTTTCTTACTGTTGTGTTTGTTGATATTTCACTCAGTGCTTTCACATCATTATCAATGACACATTGTATAGTTTGCCTTATAACTTTTTTTACTATGTTTAAGTTTAATATTCTACTTAGTTTACTAAAGGAATTAAGACTTATTTTTATTTCCAGTGCTCTGTGACCATATGTACACATTAAAACTACCTTTTCTAAGGTTGGAAATCATTATCCTGTGAACCCATCAGGGAACAACATTTTGTTAATAACTCTAATAATAATAGTTTTGTAATAATAGTTTCTTGATAATTTTTGTATAATATGTGCATTTTCTGTATAATTTACTGTTAATTGTAGGTATTTAGGATTGCGTAGAATTTGAGGTTCAATGTCTCCCAAGCGTTTTCTTCCAAGTTTTAGTCGTATTTTTTTTCTATTTTGCCACATACATATAAAGTAGCTGTTCACTCTCTTCTTCTCTTTTGCTTTATTCCATTTTAGACACATATATACATGCACATCTATGTAATATCTATTTAGTGCCATTATTTTTCACCTGCAGTTTGCCCACTTGTCTGTTGGTTGGATAAAATTCATCTTCCAACACATTGTTTAAGATGGGCCTTAAATAAAATTCCCCACATTCTTGTATCTTATACTCTTTCTCTATAGACTTGGCATGTAAAGGAAAGTTGGCCCAATAATAAGATTCTAGGTTCATACTTCTGATTTTGCAAACATTACTCCTTGATATATATATATATATATATTCAGTTCTCATAAGTTATTTGGTGTTTTCTTTATGCCTTGAATTTATTTTGCGTGTGTGATGGTGGTGGGTTTTGGTTCTTGTGGTTTGGGTAGTTGTAATTTTGTTTATAAGCCTATTTGTTTTACTAAGACTTTTACATGTCATCCTTTCTAGATTAGACATCCAAAATCCCTCTATCTGAGCCCTGAGCATTTTTCAGAAGAGCCATTAATAAAGCCTTTTAGCAGTGAAGTGCCAATGGGCATAGAAAAGAGAGAACTCTATCTGAATTTTCTGCCTCACCTCATACTGGGGCTCATGTACTGGATCTACTCTTTCCCTCAGAGACTAACTGTCTTAAACCAAAGTTCATTGGCAGTCCCTTCTAGCCTACCAGGCTGAAATCATGACATCACTTTGCATGATTCTGTTGATTCACATTTCTTACCTCATCCTTGCTGCATGTATTCCCCTTCACAATATCCTTGAGCTTTTTCATATTTGTCTATTCCCTTAATATAAGCATGTAGCAACTCATTTCTAATTTAATTAAATCTGCCTGCCTGGAATTTCTACCTTGCTCTGCTCTCCCCTTCTCCATAGTCCATTGTGAATGAATCTTCCTTCAATACCATTTTCTGGAAGTCTTACTTCTGTTTGGAAAACTAGCAGGGTCCCAGTCCATGACCTAAGCTTGTCAACTTCTCCAACTTCCCAGTCATTCTGCTTTGTTTATCCTTGGTTCAAACATTTCTTGCATGCCATGCCATTTACTGGGTGCACAAATTCTTTCCACATCCATAAAACCAGAAATGTTTTGGAAGAAAACCAAGAAATTTTTATTTTCCTACATTTTCAATTACTTTTAATCCTCCACTTATTTTATTTCTTCAGACAAGTATTGACTTTATTTTTTCTCCATGCATTTCAACCTCTGAAGGGTTTCCCACATCTGGGACCTGGAGTAGTTATCTGACTGGCATGCCAGTCTCTAATGTGTATTTTGTCTTATAATTTACTTAATGGTTTATGTGTATCTATATACTATGTGTTTCAGTGGTACTCTGATTCCTTTGATTAAACCAGACTTAGAGTAAACAAACAAAATCAAACATACCAAAAAGGAGATCAGGTCTTACTTTGGACCTGTATATCTAACACTTGTTTCCAAGGCCTGACACCTGCCTTGTCTCAGTCAGGTAAAAGTTTTAACTCTGTAAGTAGCTTTCAGCATATTTAGTGGAAAGTTCAGAATAAATAATCTTGGACCTGAGTTTATGTGGTGGAGCTCTATAGTCATGAAACAGCCTATGGTGAGATCTAGCAATAGAGAGAATTGGAGGGCTAACACTAACAAAGGGTTTTTTCCCCCACACAAATTTTACTCTACATTTGGATAATTCTTTGAAGCAATTTTGTTCCATATGTTGCCTCAGAAATTGAGACTAATGGGGACCACAGTGTCATATACCTGCCTGGAGCAAGCAGCCTCTGTTTTGATACAGTAGAGGAAGAAAAAATCTAAACACCATGTACATATCCATGTACATATCCACCCTGAAATACCATGTCGTATGTGCTTACATCAGTGGCTGCAGGTCATAGACCAGGCAGAACACTCAGGAGAAGGTAAAATTCAGCCTTTCAAGGAACTGTGATGGTTTCACTCTTTCAGAAGGAGAGGATTATGGTCTCTAATGGTGAAATCAAATGATGCTTATTATGACCTGGAATTGGAATTTTCAGATTGCTCTTTCCTGTATACAAAAGGTACTCCCTCTTTTTCCAAACACTGGTATAGAGTATACAGTATTCAATCACTGAGTGATGCATTATAGCCTCTATATCTGATCTACAAGGTCTTCTCTTCATACCCCTACAAGCCTATGAATACAAAAAACAAAAGACATGCTCCCTCTGAATACACACACACACACACACACACACACACACTATAGAAGTATAGAAGAATGGAAAAGAAAAGAGTAGAATCAGGTGCTGTTTGAACACTGATCGTAACAATCTTGAAATCTCTGTGATCAGACATTGAGAATGCCTGACAATCTGGGTGGAGAAGTTTTCTTGATTCAGTTTCTCAGGGGAGAGGCTTCCTTGCCTGTTGGGTGCCTTGGTGCCTGGCTCTAAACGTGTTTTCTGGAAAGCTTTCCATTTCCCTTTCTTCCCTCAGCTATATGTGAAATGACTAAAACACCATGGCTTCCTCATCTTACCAGCTTCCCCTAGAGAGTTATAGGTCCTGGCTTGCTGGATATCCTTAAGAGTCTGAGAGTTCCTGTTCCTTTGTTACATCAACTGTTCAGTTATGAAATTTTTCTCCTTTTTAATTTCAGTCTATTCTGCATGCTGTTAAATATGAACAGATCTAACCATCAGAACTCCTGTATCCTTTGCTCTCTAAAATCACACCTCTTTCCCCAATTCATGGGAGGTATTATAAACCTATCAGCCTTAGGCCTTTTGCATTAAGTCACTTAATCCACTTAAAATGTCAGTCTTCTTACTTGGTGTGTCTGGGGAAGATCAGCATAGAAAATACTTCTTCAGTGTTTCTGTTTTTTATGATGATGTGTGATGTCCATGTCAATGTCATTTACTGAGGCAAGTCATACTAGACCTTACACACACTTTAAACAAGCAAAGAAATGTACCTACCTGTGCATTGGAATAGAAAAAAGCGTCGGAGACAAATGGTCATTGAATACTATAGCATGAAAGACTACTCCAGGTCTTCCAACTGTGAGGTCAATCCACCAAGTTTAATAAGGTAGCAAGGAGTGGTTTTGACCAGAAGTGGCTTCTCCCTTCAGATCAGACAAAAGAGCCAGTCATTCTACACCCTAGAAAGATCATGATCCTCTTCCTCCCCATTGGCATTGACATGTTTAAACAACTCCCTAAGGAACAATATCTTGAGGTTTGGAACTTCACACAGGATAATCCCTGCAAGAGCAACCTTGTAGTGACTGTTGATACAGTGAGAGGAGTCTTCAAGGCCACAGGAGAAGCTGTGTTGAATGTCACACTTCATTAGTAAGACCCCCCTCTAGTGAGCCCAGCTCACTAGAATAATTTAATGTGCTGGACAACAGTTGCTTCCACGGCTTCCTAAGGCTTGTTGGTTGGAAGTGCAAAAACCATCAGGTAGCATGTTGGTGTCTGAGCAGGACTTTGCACACTCCATCATTTCACAGCATTGCAAGCAGTGAAGAGCACTCAAAGTGCACCTCAAAATGTGTTTGGATTTTCACTACTTTGTTGATTCCTTTCATTCAGGGATTTGAAATTGTCATATTCAGAGCACAATAAGATTGTTGTCTTTATTATTAATAAGATGGGTTTGTGGGACAGAAGTTAAAGGCTCAATGCCCTGTACACACAGGGCCTGGAAACACTCCTCTTGAGTGGGGCTGGCTTGATTGTCAGGGCTGCTCCATGGGTGGGAGTGGGCATGGTTAGAGATTGGCATGTATGGGAGTGTGTATGGGTTGGGGTGGGCATGTATGGGTGTGTGTATGGGTAAGGGTAGGCCTGGGCGGGAGTGGGTACGGGTGGGGGTGGCATGTATGGGAATGGGCATGGGTGAGGGTGGACATGGGTAGAAGTGAGTATGGGTGGGGGTGGATATGGGTAGGGGTGGGAGTGGGAATGGTTGGGAATGGGTACAGATAGGAGTGTGTATGGGTGGGGTAGGCATGGGTAGGAGTTAGTATGGGTGGGAGTAGGTATGGGGTGATTGAGACAGGTGCTCATGCTCGGCCAGCCTCTTCTTCATTTTGATTAATTGGTTTCTCCTTTGTTTTATGGAACTTGACAGCAGTGGTTGTGCCTTTTCGTGGTTGACTACCCCCGGAGTACCTAATTACAGAGGAGGTTTTTAAAAGCAACAACGAAAACGTTTTCTAAATATGTTCTCAGTCCTCCCTCAGTAATTGGAGGCAGACAAAAAGAGGAGTTGGATGGTATTCCCAGAGGTCTCTTGTCAATCAGTCCCAGAGTCCCAGGCAGGTCCCCCTGGGGCCACTCAGGAACACAGAGGCTGAAAGCCACAGGGGATGGAGAGCAGAGGAGGGTGTGCCCTGCACTTCCCAGTCCATACCCCAGGCACAGAGAGCTCCCCCAGCTGCTTTTCCACTTCTGAACACAGGGACTAAGGTACTACCCAAGAACCACACAAGAAATTATACACTTAATTTAAAAGGTGGTTTTTCTACCAAAAGAAAAAAAATTAAAATGTCATGTAACTTCTAGGGAGATGAAAGACAATCTCAGTAGTAGTTCCAGAACCATGTGAGACTGAGGCTGTCACCATTGACCTTTTGTATGAAAGGTTTCACTGCAAGGGTAATAGCATGCCTTCATTCATTTGTTCATTGATTGCATACATTTGACCCTGCATGAGGTCTATTAGTAAGAATCTATGGGCCAGAGAATGAAAATGTGGACAAGAATGCAATGAGGAGGGAGACAGTGCTGGGATTCCTATCTATGTATCCAACACCGAACTGCCCCAGCACCCTCTTAAGAGGAGGGAAGAAAAGATGCTTTCTGGCTGTGACTGTCATGGCTATTCGTGTTTGACTGTCTTCCCATTTGCCCTCTCACTTTTTACCTCGAATCTTCTACTAATTGTGGGCCAGATGGGGGAAGGTCAGTGAGATGGATGAATTATGGAAACTCCTGAGCTGGCTAGACATTTTTATAAGTATGGAGAGATGCCCAAACACACGCCCTTTGCCTCCTCCCTCCCTGCAGAGGAAACACAAAGATATTTAACTCCTTGACTGTTGGTTTTCTTTTCTAAAAGGTCATATTAGAGTTGTGAGTTATTTTATAGTGAAAGGATGACTCATATATTAGTGCTTCTTCTATTGCTATAACAAAATGCTTATTAACTTATTAAGAAAAGAAGTTTGTCCTAGATCACAGTTCTGGAGGTTAAGAAGTCCATGTAGTGCTAGCATCTGCTGGCGTTTAGTAGTGGTCTTCTTGCTAGAACTTGATGTCATAGTGGTTATTACAAGGTTCAATAGAGAAAGCAAGCCAGGAAGAGGAGATGGGGAGAGAGAGAGAGGTTACTTTTAAAATAGAACCATCTTCTATTATAACTCAGTAATCAATAATCCTGTGATGATCTGTGATGGCAGAACCCACATGACACAATCACCTTCCCAAAGTTCCACCTTTTAAATGTCAACCGGTGACTTTGAGGTTATGATTCCAACACATGGATTTGGGGGAACATGTTGAGACCCCTTACCTGCACCTCAGCCTCTCCCCTCTGCTACCTGAGGCCACATGTCTTTCCCCCATAAACCCTTCTCTATGTAGAACTTCCTTTATATGAGGACCATCTTCCTTCCCCCAGCCATAGTAACTGTGCAAGAGCAAAACAGCAACAACATCTAGGTAGCCCAGAGGATCATGGGACCCTCAAGTGCTGAAATGACAAGTGTGTATCACCACACCAGCTAGGATAATGGAATCACAACTGCATATCAGACTCATCAAAACCTTAGAAGATATGCACATTACCCCATGATTTCTGGATCATAATCTGTACTTCAAAGTGGGACCCTGTATTCAATAAGCTTCCCAGGTGATTCTGATGTACAACTGTGCTCAGTACCTCTCAAGTGGTCCTGTATACATGGATCAGCAGAAGATATTAAAATACAGATTCTCTGGGCTGGGGGAGACAATGGCTCAGTTGGTTAAGTGTTTGCTGAGCAAGTATAAGTGTGACTACCAAAGTTTGGATCCCTGGCACTCACATAAAAGTTAGGCCCAGAGGTGAGTGTACCTGTATGCCCAGTACTGGAGCATGACGACTGCTGGGTCCTGGAGACTTGCAGGCCAGCCAGGCCAGCTGAAGTGGTGATCTCTGTGTTCAGTGATAGACCCCAGTTTGAAAAGAAGAACAGAAGAGAAGCAATCGGGGCAGACATCCCAATGTTGACCTCTGACCATGCTAGCCTGGGTAAAGACACATGCACATCACACACACACACACTCATGTATGCACACATGCAGATGTGGCACTTTCACTCAGCTGCTACTAGCCCACAAACAAATGTTAGGTAGCAAAGGTGCAGAGTTTGAGTTCTCAACCATCTAAAGGTTAGGCCATCTAGAAAGCTTTGACAAGTCTCTGTTCCCGGGCTGCAACCCCAACCAACTACACCACAGTTCCAGAGGTGTGGCTCAGACATGAGTCAGACAGAAAGCACTCCAGATGATAACATTGTGCAATCCCTGAAAAGAACCACAAATCTGGGAGCTGTTTCCCACCAGGCTGGATCTGGGGCCATTTCATTCCTCACCTCCCAGCCCAACCACAGCCCTGCCTGGTACTCTCAAAGCCTATTTTCCAGGCAGCTGGGCTCTGCATACGTTTTCCAGACAGCTAGGCAGTACATATTATTGTCACAGAAGAGTTCAATGAAACCTGTTTCCTTAGATAACCGATAGTGGCATCAGCAATCTGTACATGCACCCTATTCCCTGTGCACAGAAAATTAATTCTCAGTTGTTGGTTATGGCTTCTTGGTTTCTCTTCTCTCTTGGTGCAATGTACACAGTACATTCATACCATTGCATAGTCTGGGGCACATAGACATACTGCACGCATGAGACACACTGCACGCATGAGGTGAACCTCCCATTCACGCGGCCCCTCTATCTTCCCCTACCATTTTATACTCCTCAGTCCTCCAAGAGTCCCGAGGAGGGAATGCTTTGCTTCACCACCTGGTTTGGCTTCTTCGGGGTTATCCTGTGTCTCTCAGCTTTGTATACACAGTGGAATTCAGAATGCCCTCATCCACATTGTAGCCAGGTTGGCTCCCACTTGCCTTTCAGCTTATTCTTACTCACCTTTACACCTCTTTTTGCAAACCCAGAGAGGGAATACAACTCCAGGCCACTCCTAAGCATTCTAAGGGAATGCCTTTGATGGTTCTTAATGCTCTGTGCAGTGCTGATTGATTTTCTGTTTTGCCTTTGCCGCTTGACTGTGAGCTCCTCTCAGGTAGGGATGCCTCATTCACTTCTCAATCCTCATCATGATGCTTCATTCTGAGCTCAGCTGCTGAATGTCTTGAAGTTCAAACAGCATTCACTGAAGTCATCAATGGCCCCTCTACTTTTACTCCACTTCTCTGTGACTTCTGTTAGGTAGTATAAATGTATACAGAAAATGATTTGTTTTAGCACAATCCTGACTGGCATACTTGCAGTTCATACTACAAAAGGATGATTAGAATTCCCAGTCCTTCCTGAAGCCTGCCAATCATGCTGTGTGCAAACAGATACTGATGATTGGTTCTAATCAAAGTCATTAAGGTGGTTCTGGAGCTATCCTGCTGCCATATGTAGATAATTATGGTAGAAGTCTCATTGTTGGATGTTAGCCAATTTAAATACTATTAGCATGAGGGATTTGCATAGAACTAGAGAAAAAGTACATCCCAGTATTCAGTCATAAATAGTAATAGCTAGCACTTAGCTAGAATGTTCTGTGTTCACTCTCTGAGTACTTTACATATATTGACTCATCTACTCAACACCACACTGCAGCCCACAGAAGTGAGAACTGTTAGTATCTAGTTTGACTACATGAGGAAGCCAAGGCTCAGAGTAATTACTTAGTTAAGATGACAGCTAGTCAGTAGTAGTGTTACTACTGGGACCATAGAGACCAGGCTGGAAAGGAGTATGGCCTTTACTTCATTGCTATAATGCACTAGGTTTTACCAAAGAAATACTAACCATGCTTCTCAATAGGATACTAGCTATTCCCTGTAGCTAATGTGTTAACAAAATAGTTCTGGCATTAACAAATAACACCAAACTTGATCCTTGTATATAGGATGGCATTTCAGCATGTTCCATTTTCCTTTAATGGTAGATATCAAATACTAAGATATGCACTTCCATTTCCTTTTCAGTCATTCTGAAACACACATACACACTGCTTCCTCAGGTCATAAATATAGGGACACCTTGCCTACAAAACTGCAATAAAATAATTTGGAGTGAGAATAATTTTGTCTGTCTTCTGGCATTCCATTTGCCTTTGAAGACAGGACTGAAATACTGAAAGGGGGTGTGGTTGACTGCTTCTGAATCTAAAACACTTCCCCTATGTACTTTGCTCTTCACTGCTGCTTAATGATTCTGGTCCAAGTCTATCAGGAACCTGAGGCTATCCTGTGAGGGTGAGGTTTCAGTCTTTGTTATAATTCAACTAGAGAAAAGGAGCTTCTAGTCACATTTAGAAATGCTCTAAAGAAATTAGTCTATCATCAGTCAAGTGTTTCCCTTGTGTATGCAGTGACTCCATTAGGGAGTTCCCATTTGAAACATTAAGACTTGGAATCAGTACTATGGCATGCCCACTGCTTCCAAGATACAGACCACAAAGAAATGGGATATATGTTGTACCTGAACCATGAAGCTATGCTGTCCTTTTCTATCTCCATGGGAACTGCTGGAAACTAGTATGAGCACCAAGCTTCTCGGCAACAGATTCTTCTTTTTTAACAATATTTTTATACTTAATTGTCGAAATTTTCATACATTTATACAATGTGTTATTTTTGCTTTTCAAATTATTTTTATCCATCGTGAGTTACTATATATACTAAGTCATTGCATCATGGATTTGGGGTACGAAGGACAGCCTTTGCTCCAGTAAAATTCTAACATAGACACTTCTTGGTAATTATCACATGTAAGATCTAAACTATGGACAGTTTTGTACTAATTTTTGCTGGCTACTAATGAATTATTCAATGTATTTTGATTATATCTGCTCACCCACCATTACCTCCAGACTCTCCTCTGGAAGAAAAATTAGTAAGGGAAGGACATGACATCATTTCTTATCTGTTTCAGTCTTTATGCTACATGGGAAACCACTAAAACTTAATTTTAAAAATAGTGTTGGGACTGGAGAAATGGCTCAGTGGTTCAGGGCACTTACTTCAGGAGCATTTACACATGCAGCCACTGTCATTGCTTCACAAACTTGTAGTCCCAGCATTGAGAGTTTGAGAGTATGGAGACAGACAGATTCCGAAAACTTTTTTTCTCCCCAACAGCTGGTTTCGCTTCCAGTTCAGTGAGGGACCCTGATCTTCAGGCAAAGAGCAAGACCCACCACTTGTTCTGGCCTCTACAGGTGTGTGCCAAGTGGACACATATGTACATCCATGTATGTGTGCACAGGCATGAACACACACACACACACACACACACACTCACACCATAAAAAGGAAAGAACAGACATAATGTAGTATCTGGAAAAATGGCTCAATAATTAAGAATGATTGTTGTACAGGCATGAAGAAGGGAGTTTAGGTCCCAGAACCTGTGTAACAAATAGGGTCACCCACATAACAATCAGGGTATTGCTCCACACATCCCTTAACCCAATGCTGTGGAGAGCAGGGACAGAAAGATTGCTGGAGCTTGCTAGCTTGTAGCCTAGTTAAAAAACTGTGAGCTTTGAGTTCAGGAAGAAACTTTGCCTTACAGGAAGAAAGTAGAGAGTGATAAAGCAAACCACCTAATGCCCTCCTCTGACTTCCATGCACAAAGGTGTGGCTCTTCACCTAGACATTTATACATCCACTATGTGCACATATGGTATACCTCCTGATTGCAATATTCTCATACATACATACATACATACATACATACATACATACATACATACACACACACACAAATAAAAGTTAAAAAGAAATAAAGCCAGTGCTCTTTTTTCAAAGTCTTGGTTATTTTTCCTTTTATTGAAAATAGATTCTTTTCTCATACATTATATCCCAATTGTAGTTTCTCCTCCCTCTACTCCTTTCAACCCCTCCACACCTGTCTCCCTCTGGAACCACTCCCTTTCTATCTATAAGATAAGTAATAAGATAAAATAATCACTACATTGAGGCAGAATCAGGCACCCCAACATGAGGAAAAGAGTCCCAAGAGCAGGCACTAGAGTCAGAGACCCACTTGTTCTCACACTCAGGAGTCCCCGTAAGATACTTATGTGGTCCCTGTTGTTGCTGCTCCACTCTGTGAGTTAATATGTACCTACCTTATTTGATTCAGATGGTCTTGTTCTCCTGGTGTTCTTCATTCCCTCTGCCTCTTACTTTCTTTCTGCCTTTCCTTTTATGGGCTTCCTTGAGCTCTGAGGGGAGGGATTTGATGGAGACCTCCCATTTAAACTCTCTCTCCACATAATGTCTGGCTGTGGGCCTCTACATCTATTCCCATCTGCTGCCAGAGGAAGCCTCTCTGATGACTGGATAAGGCATTGATCTATGAGTATAGCAGACATCAATAGAATTCATTTTATTGATACTGTATTTTAGACAAGAAAGTTTAGTTTTTCCCTACATCTTTGGTCTAATTAGTTTCTGGTTCTTGGTATGGGTTCCATCTCATTGAGCAGACCTTAAGTCAAATCAGACATTATTTGGCTACTCCCACAAGTTCTGTCCCACCATTGCCCTGACATATTTTGACAATAGGTCAGATTGTAGGTCAAAGGATTTTGGCTGGGTTGGTACTTATGTTCCTCTTTTGGTAGCCTGCAGAGTACCCTTCTATACCAAAGACACTGGAACAAATGGGTAAGGGCTCCATATAGGCACTGGCCCAACATCTCCATTCATGTTCAGTGAGTTGTGTGGATGTTGTTATCAGCAATGGGGCCCCACCATCAGTTTGCAGAGAGCAACCCATTGTATTAGCAACAGCCTGGGTTGTTTGGGGATTTTCATAGGAACCCCTTGGCCAACAGTTCATTTGTAACCCAGTCCTGCTAATGGAAGCCTCATTTGGTGACAAGGGATGGCCAGTTGACACTCTGTATCCTCCATTATTAGGAGACTTCATTAAGATAACGTTAATGTAGTTTGGAAAGTTTCTGCTGAACTCGGTTTCCATACTATCCCTCAAATGCCCTCCAATTCCAGCTGTTTCCTCTTGCATTCTTGACCTCTATACTATCTTTCCCACCTCTTCTCCTAATCCTCCCACTCCTGTCCCCACCCACCTCCAGTCTGTTTCCCTTCCTAGGGAGATCATTTGTCTATCCCTTGACCCTTCCTCTATACCTAACATCTCTGGGTCTATGGATTGTAGTTTGGTTTTTATTTATGTAACTGCTAATATCCACTTACAAGTGAATGCATGCCATATTTTTCTTTCTGCTTCTGGGTTACCTCACTCAGAACAAATTTTCATTTGCCCGTAAATTTCATGATGTTATTTTTTATAGCTGAGAAATACTCCATTTTGTGAATTTACCACATTTAAAAAAATCTATTCTTCTGTTGAGGAACATCTTAGTTGTTTAAAGGTTTTGGCTATTATGAATAAAGCCACAATGAACATGGTTGAGCAAGTGTCCTTGTGATAGGATGGAGCATTCTTTGGGTATATGCCCAAGAGTGGTATAGAAGCATCTTGTGGTAGATTGATTCCCAGCTTCCTGAGAAACTGCCATTTGATTTCCAAAATAGCTGTACATATGTGCACTTCCACCAGCAATGGAGGTGTGATCCTTTTGCTCTTTATCCTTGACAGCATGAACAGTCAGTTGTGTTACTGGTTCTAGTCATTTGATATTCTTTTATTGAGAATTCTGTTTAGATCTGTACCCCATTTTTATTTGATTATTTGGTATGTGATAAATAGTTTCTTGAGACCTTTAAATATTTTGGATATTAGTCCTCTATTAGATGTGGAGATGGTTAAAATCTTTTCCTGTTCTGTAGGCTGCCTCTTTGTCTGAATAACAGTGTCCTTTGTCTTACAGAAACTTTTCAATTTCATGAGGTCTCTTTTATTAATTGTTGATCTTAGTTCACAAGCTATCAGTGTTCTGTTCAGAAACTTTTCTCCTGTGCCAGTGAGTTCAAGGCTATTCTCCACTGTCTCTTCTATCAGGCTCAGTGTATCTGGTTTTATGTTGATTTTTGTTCAGGGTAATAAGTATAGATCTATCTGCATTATTCTACATGCAGACATCCAGTTTCACCAGCACCATTTGTTGAAGATGCTGTTTTTTCGATGTATATTTATGACTTCCTGATCAAAAATCAGGTGTCCCTCAGTGTGTGGATTTATGTCTTGGTCTTCAGTTCCATTCCATTGATCAACATATCTATTTTTATGCCAATCACATGCTGTTTCTTATTACTATAGCTTTATAGTACAACTGGAAATCAGGGATGGTAATACCTCCATCAGTTCTTTTATTGTTAAGGATTGCTTTAGCTATCCTGGGTTTTTGTTTTCCCTTATGAAATTAAGAATTGTCCTTTCAAGATTTGTGAAGAATTGTGTTAGAATTTTGAATGGGATTGCATTGGATCAGCAGATTGCTTTTGGTAGGTTGACAATTTTTGCTATGTTAATCCTACTGATTCATGAGCATGGGAGATCTTTCCATCTTCTGATCACAGTTTCTTTCTTCAAAGGCTTGAAGCTACTGTCATACAGGTCTTTCACTTGCTTAGTTACAGTTACCCCAAGATATTTTATATTATGCTTAGTTACAGTTACCCCAAGATATTTTATATTATTCAAGGTTATTGTAAAAGAGTTATTGATACTTTGTGAGCTGATTTTGTATCCAGCTACTTTGCTGAAGGTGTTTATCAGACATAGGAGTTCCCTGGTAGAATTTTTAGGGTCACTTATGTATATTATCATATCATCTATAAATAACATTTTAAATTCATTTCCAATTTGAATCCCCTTGGTCTCCTTCAGTTATCGTGTTGCTCTAGCTAAATCTTCCAGTACTATATTAAATAGATAAGGAGTGGACAACTTTGTCCTTGAATTCAGTGAAATTGTTTTGAGTTTCTCTCCTTTAAATTTGATGCTGTAACTAACACATCTAAGGTGTGGTATTTCTCTACGTGTGTTCCACACAAGCAGTACAACATATCTCTGGAACTTGTGGGAAGTGCAATTTACTGATTCAGAAACTGGGGGAGGAGGTCAGCCACACAATTTGTAATTTACCCCCTGAGGTCTGATGCATGCTGGAGTTTGAGATCCACAGACACAAAGAACTAGGCTAGTTGATCAAGGCATGGTAACACTGTTTACCATGTAACTAGAGTCACATGTTAGTAGTTGACAATGCAAGTATAGGACGTTAAGGGATTTGTCATCACAGTGTGGTGTCTTCAAATGGTATGTCAGTTTTGCTACCTAGAAATGTAGTCCTGTACCAAGAATGAAGTTTCAGCTACACAGCAAGGAGCAAGATGGAAACTGCTGGGAAATTGAAGCTATTGGCTCATTACTGACCCCCCAAAATAGTCCTGTGGTGTACAAACAGCCATTTGCCCATTGATCAAGGTGGAGGTAAGGGGTGTGGCTGAAGATGTTTCTTATTTCTGAGAGCTCAACTGTCCTCCTTGCTCACAGTTGCCTTACTGAAGTGCTGATATTAAAACTGAGAATTCTGAAAGCTAAATCAGCCAACTGAATTTAATCACCCAGGATGAGAGAACACACTGGGAGGCTGTGAAGACTGAGACTCTGGTCAAAGGAGAGTGTTTATTACTTCTGACTGGGGCAAATGAAGAGACCTACAAAGCCTATGGAACATGCACAGTGTGATCTTTAAAATTAGCTATGAAGATCAAAATGCAGAAAAGCTGCGATGTTTTTTTTCTGAGCAGAAAAATTTATCCTTTCAGAAATAATTAATTTGATAAAATTACTCATTAGACCCATGCATCATTGTCTCATTACAGCTTCAGTGTCAGAAATAACTCAACTCTTCTCTTTGAAGGAGCCCATGTACATTTTAGAAATCACACACTTAACTAGGTCAGATGGTAACTCACTTGCCTTTCTGATATTGTTCTGGAGAGAATGGCCATTGTAATTATCCTCTCAAAAGAGAAATTAGATGTGTGTTCACTCGAAAGACTAAGAATAAAATAGAAGGTCACTAAGTTAAATGTTGGAAGATCCTCAGTTCCAAGGGCTTTCTCTGAGGTTGTTTCTGTGAGATGATGGCTTGTGTCCCGTTGAGGAAGCAAATGTTTGGGGATACCTTTCCAACCACATACAGGTGACATTACAGAGACTCAGAATTCCAGAAACACTCTCTGGCTTGTGTGCCACCATTAAACTTTCCCAGATGGATCGTTAATATGACTTAGCACATATACACACATCTTCAGCCGTTTTCCTCTCCATGATTCAGGGGTACCAAGACAAAAGGTGGCTTTGGAGTGAACTAGAAACAAAACCATGAAAAATCAGACTCACTGCTTCATTTGGCCCTTCTTATAAAAGTAGGGCACAGTGAAAACCTGTCCTCTAATAACAATGCTAAGTGATGATATGTAATTATGGTCAGGGAACATGCACCATTTCATTCATTAAGTTCAAGATTCTCCATCTATCTCTTCTTCCAGACGTGATCTGTGAATAGTTTAGAAGTTCATAGTGATCAAAGGATGGTCCCTGGACCTCACCATAAAGTATCAACCATGAACAGGTTAGAAATTCTCAGATAAACTAAATAACAAAAATATAGGGATTGGGGTCCCTAATCTGAGGTAATCTGGGTTGATTTTGGTATACAAGTTTGATCTAAGAAGTAGCAGTCCAAGCATGCCTTGGAAGCTTCTAAAGCATGGACAGGTATCAAATCTACCTACCCCCACTGAGTCCTATGTAATTTTTCTATAATTCCCTGCCTTCTTTATCTTTTAAAACACTACTAGATTGATTTCGTTGTTTTTGTTTCTTGAGTTTTCCAAATTTACTGAGGATAACATGGGCTCCCTTAGCCTGGCAGAAAAGCCCCTTCATCTTGTAAGGAAATAACCTGTATACTCACCATGACCTTGCCAAGTGTTGACGATTTCCTTGGAGTTCTGTTCACTGCATTTATACTCCACAGGTGGGTTCAAGTGGTCTCTAAGATTCCTGGGATATAGTGACTTGATAAAAAGCAAGCTCCAAGCCCAGCCCTTCTATTTCTCTCTAATAAATGACTGCCTACCAAGCTATGCTTCACTTTTGACAAAGTAATGTTATTTTGCTTCAGCTTTTTTCCCCTCAAGGATATTTGAGGAAGATGAGAAAGAGTATGTATCTGAGGCTGCTACTTATTAACAGCAAGTTGCCTTGTAAGAAATGAGCTTTGAAGATCTTCAGAGATGAGCTTAAGTATCATTTCCACTTCATCAGTTTTGAGGCCTTGGGAAAAATGATTTTAAATGTTCAAACTTTAATTTTTTCCATCTTTAATAAGGAACAAATAATTAGACACAGGACTGTAATGAAAGTTATATGACCTATGAGAGAAATGTGTCTAGTACAATGATTAGCATGGTATAGGTGTTAGGTAATAGCTAAATTCTTACTGTAGAGAATAGGTTGATCTGGGCTTCTTGAGAATAGAAGCCACAAGATCAGGTGCATCCAATCTGTTCTTCAAAGACCACCATTATTTCACAGTATGACATACAAATATGATTTCCTTATTAAAATAAACCTAGATTCTGGTTAATCTCTGCACTAGTTTTTAATTCTTAATATAAACCATGATTTTAAGGAAACTTGAGACCTTTACAAATGTGCTGTTTGACTTGATCTTTGTATGTTTTCTCTATAATTATCATGTTGGGACCTGGATATTGTTCATGTTCTCTTAGGCACATTTCAGAAACAATCCAGAAATATTAGAGAGTGGGGCTGTGGCCAGTGTATCAATACAGTAAGTAGGCAGATGATGGCTTAGCGGGAAGTCACTTTACAGGAAATAGAGAAAGGGTTACATTGTAGGGAGGAGCCACCTACTAAAGCTGTCATAAAGGGGACTACTGTAGAAAAAGTAGAAAATAGTTGAATCTCACAGTCTTTCCAATGATGGGAGAAATTGTAGGGTGTGATTCATATCCACCTGGCTTACCACATACAGAGACCTGAAGATAGGTACTTGCTGCATGTTTAAATAACTGAGTAAAAGAAAAAATGGAGGAGAAATTAGAAAATAGGGGGGACTCTAATTAAGAAGGGGTAGATAAATATAGAAGGTAGGAAGAGGATAAATAATAAGGATGTCTGAAAAAGTTCAACTACCTCCCTAAAAATACCTATAATACATATAAACTTGTGTGTGTGTGTGTGTATGAAAATTTCTCACCTAAGCTGGCAATGCTCCCGTAACAGCTATAGGCTATCTAATAAAAACTCAAACATCAGGCATGAGAGATCCTTTTTATGTTCTTGGTCAGAGTTGTACAATATATTCCCAAAACATTATAGGCTATTACTATTGGTATTGCCTTTGGTTATCCCCAGAAGTGGAAGATAAGTCCCTATCACTGAAGACAGTATGAGCTTCATACACAAGGCCCAGAGGCCTCTGAGCTAGAAGTAACCTGAAGGCCTCTTCCCTAAGGACTATCTGGTATCAGAAGGCTCCATAAGATTCCAGAGGAAGGAAGCAGCCAATAGCCCTACCTAGCTATGATGCTTATGAATCAGCAGTAACCAATGTGGCACCACAAGTCAAGGGGTGCATGTATATCTTGTCAATAACCAACAACTCTGTAATTGGACTTAGGGTTCATCCCACAAGAAGGAAATTATGCCTGGTACTGAAAACCTAGCCAACTACCCAGGGCTAGTGAAGTCATGGGTTGCATAGGAATGAATTTACTGAAATAGCAAAATCCCTAACAATAACCTATACACATTTTATCTTTGTACCCACAGATATATGTAGTCCTCAATCTTTAACAAGGAAACATCTCTGCAATAGGTGGAGATCATTGTAGAAAGACACAACTGAACAAAATGTAGAATCTAAACTGATATATCTAAAACACAACTCCTGCACCTAAGGCTGGGCAGTAAGGACAGAAACATCATAAAACTCAGAGAAACAGTCATGCCATTTTGTTGCAAGAATTTGTCTTCTAGAATGTTGGAGAAGCTATACTTGTGAAGTCTCATCAATATAGTTTCCCAAGCAAGTCCAGAACAAAGACAACACCAATAGACATGCTAACATGGAAGTGGGGAAACCTACGAGACCTTAATCCTAGACAAAGATCTACAGGGGACTAAGAGATGTTGGAAGCAGGAAAAAGCCTATGCCATGCCCAGTCTCTCCCTTCCTCCCTCTCTCCCTTCCTCCCTCTCTTCCTCCTCCCTCTCTCTCCCTCCCTCCCTCCTTCCCTCCTCCTTCCTTCCTGTCCCTCCAAACTTTCTTTCCCTCTCCCCTTCTCTGCCTTCACTTTCTCCTCCATCTTCTCCTTCCTTCCCTCATCCTTTTCCCTTTTCATCCTGTAAGCCCCAAGCAATCCTAAAACAAAGATAAACTCAAGAAAGCACTGGAGCAGTACATTGGGGTGAAACATATTTCAGTATCTACCATAATCTTTCTCCCTCACTGCTAACTTGGCTAAGAACATTCTTAAACCAGCCTCATTATTCTGTGAGCTTGTTAACTACAAATTAGAACTGCAGTGCTCACTTCTTCCCATTGGTCAATCACTAGAAATACTCTTTGTGACTCAGGCAGCCCTCAGAATGGCATTGGGTTCCTGTTGAGGCATTTAAGGCACTTAAGCAATACAGAAAATACACTTCTTTTCTTCCTTTGCCCCTCCCTTTCATTGAAATGCCAGTCAGTGGGAACTCTTACAAAGCACATATGAGCACAAAATGGCTGCTTAACTTGCCTGGATTTCACTCAGCTCTCCTCAGAAGCATATCTATGACAAGGTATGAAAGGAAGCCATCAGACATCGGCATGCAACAATAACCTCTCCAAGGATTTTCACTTGAAAGTCAAACGATTTGTAAATGGTGTATAGATAAATACAAGTCTGTGTGCAGACATGTTCTGGCTCTCTTGACATTCCAGTGGCAGGATATATTCAGAGGACAAAGAGGATACAAAAGAACAAAAATGATAAACCCCTGATCTGAAGTACATAAAATAATAGCATTTATTAAGCACTTTCATGTCTGGCAGTTTGATAGGCATTTTAATATGACCTCATTTCACACAATCTAATAAAGTAAGAAATATCTCCCTTTTACACATGAGGGAACTGAGTCACAGATAGGGAAGGTATTGATTCTTAGAGAGTCAGATTCATATTCACCTCTGTGCTTTCAAACCCTGGCTCTTGACTGTCAGAATTCACCACATTCTGTTAGGTTGTAATCCATGAGCAAAATTAATTATGAATAAGCAGAAAACAATTAAGTGTCATAGACATCAGCAGACCATCTTGATTGGGCTGCCGTCCCCATGTGAGAGCCAAGACAATTGAAACCCAGATGAATCTGCAGTTACTCGCAAGCTCTAATGGCCATGTCGTTCCTTAATGAAGTATTACTTAATGAATGTATTACTCAAGCCAGATGATTATTGATAGTTTTAGAAAGTTGTAAACATGATCTTTATTAATGAAGTTGTTCATTAGCTCTGTCGTTTATATATTACAATATTAAATGTCATTAACTAGCCTGGAGTTAGTTATGAACTTTGCTATTTCTGATCACTGTTCACTTTTTTGTTTTTAGGACAAAGGACTTTTGTTGTCATCTGGCAGATTAGAATTTCTCAAATTGTCCCTTAGGAGAACCAGTGATTAGTTTTCACTGTCAACTTGGTTGGGTTTGAGATGCTGAGGTGATTAAATGAGGCAGATTCTAGATGTGTCTTTGAGGTTGTTTCCAGTGAGAATTTGAACTTGAAGACTTGAATCTGATGAATGATTCAATCTATTGATGGATTCAGATTTGAAATGGATGACTGGGGATGGAGTTGTCTTGAAATCATGGAGAGTAGGATGTGATTGGGGCATGCCTTGGAGGCCTCTGTCTTGTCCTGCCCCTGTACCCCATTAATGCCACACTATGCTTCCTATTGGCTGTGTTTTAAACTGCTCCCTCATGCCCTACCTGCCACACTGATCTGAAACCAATGGTAAATAAATCACTTCTTCCCTACCTAAGCAGTTTCTGTCAGGTATTTGGTCAGTGAGCAGAAAATTGACTAACACAGGAGACTGTTGTATGTGGGTCTCAGTCTTCTTGGACACCTGTAACAAAATACTATCAACCAGGAGGCTTAGATGGCAGACATTATTCCTCAGAGTTCTGGAAGCTAGAAGTTCAAAGACCCAAAAGATTCGATATCTGGTGGAGTTGCCTTCCTGGTTTACAGATACTCTTTCTTAACTTGTTTTCTTCATCAACAAATGGGAGAAAAGAGTGCAGGAGTTGGGGGAAGAAAGAGAAAAGAACAAATAAAAGAGAGAAGAGGAGAAGTGGGAGAAGAAAGAAAGGCGAGGGAGAGGGGAGAAATGAGAGAAGGAAGAGAGAAGAAAGGAGGGAGGCTAGAGCAGATAGAGGGGAGCATCCCTCTCAGATCATGTGAATTCTACCATTATGAATTAATTAACCTCCTATCCCACCTCCAATTATCATCACACGGGGATTTTGTCTTTAACATGAATTTGAGAGGCAACTATTTGAACATTCAGTCTATAAACTTTATTCTCAGTTTCACACAAACACAACAGTTCTCATGGTCACAATGCTCATAAAATACAGGCCCTAATCATGTTTAGTGTGTTTGTTCAGGAAAAGACTCATCGGAGACTTGGAAGCATTCAGTCTGTGCTGTGTATTTCCTGGATGAAGTAGTTTGCAGTGTTGGCTATTCTTAACTGATGGTGAGGTGCATTAAACTGTTCAATTGCTGGTCAGTTCGATGGCATTGTCATTGCTCAGGCTTCATAAATGTCTGCAAAACTGCATGGGCTTCTAGTTACCTTCATGAAATAATCATGTTTAATGTATACCAAAATTATCTTCTCCTTATCCCTCTAAACTGTGTTCCATTTTGAGTGAAAATTGCTTAGATTTTAGTGATTTATGACTTCCTGTGTTGACTTAGCTAAAAATAAATAAAACATGATTTATATGTTGGTTTTTCAACATCAAAGATAATTCACTGTATTCTTCGTGCAAATTATGAGATCATGATGTGTACCCAGAAACACTTGAATATTATTACTCTGTTACTGGTACCAGATTCAACACTTAATAGAACTGAGCTGGAAGGAATAACATTTTGGAGTGTTTCCCATGTGTAAGTCACGTCTATGTCTGAGTTAAATCTTTCACAACCCTTTAAAGTAAGTATTTTTGCCTCCATTTTTTCCCTTTTATTCTTCTCTCATACCTTAGGTCCTGACCTCAGTTTTCTCTCCTCATCCTCTCACCCACTTCCCCACTCTCGCAAACCCACTCCTCTTCCATTTCCTTTCAGAAATAAGCAGGGCTACCAGGGATATCATCCAAACACAGCATAACAAGTTATAGTACGTTATAGTAAGACAAGGCATGAGTCCTCATATCAAGGCTTTAAAACTCAAATCCTAGGGCAAGCAAACTAAGTCTACACAAATAATAAAACAAAGGAAATAGGATTTGAACCCCAAATAAAGTGACTCCAGAGTTCATGCTCTACTTACTGTGGGTGAATAAATGAACCAAAGAGAATGAGCTTCTGGGAAGCCCACCATTGGAAAACAAATCCAATTGATATACCAATGATAATAGCAGCATGGGGTCTAGGACTTTAACTTGGAGGCAGAGCACTTGCCAAGCAAGCACAAGACCATGGCTTCCATTTTCAGATGATTAAACAACGTTTCTAATTATAATAATAATTTTATTGCCTTCTTGTGACAGAAAATTCTAAAGTGATGTAGAATCCATTTGTGCTAAACCACAGACAGTGATTAAGAAACCAATCAGGAGTCGTGTGGTGGTGGTGGTGCATTCCTTTAACCTCAGTACTTGGGAGGCAGAGTCGGGCATATCTCTGTGTGTTCAAGGCCAGCCTGGTCTACAGAGAGAGGTCCAGGATAGCCCAGGCTGTTACTCAGAGAAACCCTGTCTTGGAAAACAAACAAACAAAACAAAAAAGAAACCAGTCAGGGCATAGCTATGCAGCTCAGTTAGCTGGTGCTTGCCTAGAATCCTCAAAAGCTTTGAGTTCAATCCTGAGCACTGCATAAAAAAAAGATGGCACATGCCTTCAATCCCAACACGCAGAAGGTGGAGACAAGAGGATCATAAATTCACCATTGCTGTTTAGTGATGTGTGAAGTTAGGCTACAGGAGACTCTCTGAAGAAGGGGATGGAAGAAGTCCCTTGTACTTGAGGGGGCAGGGAAGTGTAGCCTCGCCATATGGATAATCTGAAGAAGATTCTGCTTTCTTCCCAAACTCTAAGAATCCAATGTGATTCAAAAGGGAAAGGTTAAGATCAGTGACTAACCTCTGAGCCTTCATCCCAGACATGAAATGCAGGCAAAGATGTCAGCCTTCATCCTGTTTCAGTTACCATGTGGGTCCAAGTGAGGGAACAGTGCTCCCCAGCGAAGCAGCCTCAATGTTCGTGTCAGTGCTGGGCTAGTCAGTCCTGGGGCTATGTGCATGGTAGGCAGACTCCTACAACTGTGGAGCCCCATCCCAATCTGTTCTCTCAAGGTCATGTAAGAGAAACGTGCGTGCTCACAATAGATACACGCCTTGCTGGTGCCCTCTGATCAACTGAGCATTCAGTTTAGTTTAATGGGAATTGCACAGTCACCATAGGATGTTGACAAGTCCCAGCTGAGATGCTGTTACAGATGTAGACTGGATGACACTTTGGAGACCCAGCCTTCTAATGGCATTGCAAGTCAGTATTCTGAGTAAAGTCACTGTGGACATCGTGGTCAGGGAAGGAATGAAATTCTGGGCTTAGAGAAAAGAGATTAGTATATAATTCAGAATATTGACTCCAATCCCAATAAATCCAACCTACATTAATGTGAGAGAAGAGAGGTGAGGATATGCTCTGTCTGGCTGAAGGGAAAGGTGACAAGAAGTGAGAAACGCTCTGTCAGTGTTGTGTGCGCAGACTTTAGTGCTCCTTTTTAAACCCCAGGACTCACAAAAGGCAAAAGTCTTCCTCAAGGAGAAACAAGAAAAGCATGTCTAGGGTCTCATAAAGTGTGACATCTGAGTCATGGCCTTTTCTGCTCTGTGTTGTTTTTGAAGTCTCTGACTAGCTTGGTGTGTGCAGCGATGGTCCTCTGTTTGCACCATTTCTCCTTAGCTGGCATTGCGCTCTGGTACAGGATCATATGCTGATTTCATCATGGTGATCCTTTCACCAGATTTGCTAGTTGTCTTCTATACCATCGCTCCTTTATTCTTTGTTCTTTCCCCTTCTTTACCTAGTCCTTTGTTTCTATGTTACTTTAACTTGATTCCGAGGGTTACTATTTAATGACAGTGAAAAGCAATGACCCTCACTTCATAATAAGAGTCCCTGAAATTCAGAGGGGCGGTGATGGGGCAAATTTTCAGTTCTGCAGGAGCTTGGTATCAGCTTGGACAAGAGGCAGAAATGTACAGGGTGCTGATTTCTCACAAAACAATGGTTGGTTTTTTTTGTTTCTTGTTTGTTTTGTGTGTGTGTGTGTGTGTGTGTGTGTGTGTGTGTGTGTGTGTTTCTTAGTCACATCCCTTGGCCCCTTTTCTCATTGGCTGATTGAAAAACTTAGGTGTCTAGTATTGACCCCTCTCCAAATTTTCCATCCTATTGGCTCAGAGGAGTATATATCCTGAGGCTCGAGATTATTTCCTTTTTTGATACCTGGGCTTAGTCACATAGCAATCTCTAGCTTTTCAGCACTAGAATGTACTGAGAGCTTCTGAGTGAGGAGGTACTATGTGGCAGTTATGGTAGCCTAGTGTCTCCTGCCTCTCCGATGTGCTCTAAAGACACCACGCACTGAAATGGAACATAATGATTTCTTTCTTATGATGCTGATAAGGTGTTTGACCCATATGTAAAAGGAAGTGGTGGACTGTTTTGGTCACCTCTCTTTGAAAACTGTAAAGGGCTATCTAAATATAAGTTTGCGCCCTGTTCTAAAACTAGATCTCCACCCCTGTGTTGACATGTCCATGCCCCTGATTGAAGCTATTAATCATTTTGCTTAATGAAAGGGATGATGGGAAATGAAATACCTCCCCATGGTCCCATCCATCTAGTCTTGCTGTCACACTCTGGAATGCATAATGGATTTGTTCTTCTCAGTCTTGGAGAGCAGGTCCTTCCTATTGCATTTTATCTGCTCAGTGGTCACTGCTAATTCCTGTCTGCCCATTTCCCTGTTCCCTTGTTTGCCTGGTTTTCTCCTGGATCAGGAGTTGAGAGGCTGCCAAGAATGTTAAGGAATGTGATTACATCACAGGACTCAACAAGGGCAGAGGGCAGGAGAGATGGGAACTGAGAAGAGAGCATTGTGTGGAGGTTGTTGAGATAATTAGATAGTCTCCAATACCATCATTAATTCACATAGAAGATGTTTAAATAACAGTTGCTGTTTCAGTAGGTGCTATAACTCAGATAGATCATTAGAGATTAAAGGCAGTTGAAAACCCTGAACAAGGATTTCTTGAATTATTTTAATATGGCTCATAAATACTTTATTTTTATACTTACAACATGTAAAGAAATAAACACCAAACCAAGCAGCATATAGATTTAATTAAAAGAATCCTTCAGAGGAGAGGATATATGTAATGGAACGGCACTGGTCTAAAGTTAAGATTGCTTCCACTTTATTCCCGAGTGACCTGTAACAGTATTCCCAGCACTTAGTCTCCTTCAGCTGTGAATGTGTGGTCAATGTTTTGATCTCGGTTTGAAACTGGGCACCATAACATTAGTGATAGAGAAAACACACACTCTGGCCCCTATCCAGTCTGAGATAGCCATTCATCTCTGTGTACTTATTTGTTCTCATTCATGTAGCATGGTTAATGAAGTATCCCCAGCTCAGGGGTGTCTATTCAGAAGACAATGAAACTATGTGTATAAAGGGTCTTTGCCCAAAGCAATTCATAGGGTTTTAATTGGGGGGGGGAATCTTAGAATCTTAGACCTTCAGCTAGTGGGATTTGGTGTTAAAACTACACAAACAAACTCTGATGAAACAGAAAAATACCAGTATCAGAGACCCTACAGAGAGGCTGGATATTCAAAATATGGCTACTATAGAATCCACCTATCTCATTCCTCAGTATATATTCAAAGAAATGAAGCCAATATATCAAAGAGATAGCTGCACACCCATATTTATTGCATCACTAGTCACAGTAGTTATGATAGGTGCCTGCAACAGATGAGTACAGGAAATGTGATTTATATACACAATGAAATATTATCCAGCCATAAAGAAGGATGAAAAAAAATCACTACTACAGGTAGTAAAGGGTGTGAGGAAGGTAGGAAAAGAGAAAGTATATTTCATCAGTGCATGCTGAAGTATCACACTGAATTCAATGAATACATTTAATAAAAGCTGTTCAGGAACAAACATATCATATACTACTGAAAATATGTAGTTGGGCATTGCTATTGCCACCACTTCTGGCCACATCGCTGACCCTGAAAGGGGGATGATCAAACAACTTCTAAGTAGTCATGCCCTGTGTTTAACATCCTGGGTGAGATCAGTCAGTTGACTCAGATCAGATTATCTGCCTACATTTGGGTTGCCAGGACAACCAGGCTGTGTTGTATCTGACCCTCCTTTGTTTTCATAGTAGGAGGCAAAATCTTATCATCAACCTTTCTTAGGATTCCTCTCCACATAGGAAGGGCACTTAGGGATCACCTTCAGGACCATGTGAGTTAAATGAGTTTCTTGGGGGCTCCAATTTATTACTACTAAGACTGAGTTCCTTATCAACTCCTCCCAAGTCTCCAGGACCTTGTCATCCTTTCATGTGCCCTCATCTGAGTGTGCTCAGTCTTTTGAATGCTTTCTCTCTCCCATACACCAGTGTGGGTATATTCTTCTGACTTTCCAGGTCTGAGGTTTTATGAGGATGTGTATCCATGTAACATTTTCCTGGTGATAAAGCGCCATGTGGAGAACATTGTTTTCACAATGAAATTTTAGAGAGCTTTAAATTTAAAATGAAGATTACTATCAGGCACATCCTGCAGGCTCAGCAGAGGCATCGCTGGGAAAGGTAATTTGTTCAGCAAAATGGAAAAAGGAAATAACAGCACAGAAGTGGGGAGGGATTCCTGGGTCCCAGCAACAGTCATGGATAAAGTTTATTATGAAAACCAAAGAGTGGGTCATGTGGTTTGAGGACTTTGAGGCTACAACAGGAAGCTAGGCACTGGCTCTCTTCAACTTGTGTGTTGCATGCCATTTCCATTGTCACTTCACTTCTATTTGCCACCAAGATCCAGTCTGACGGTGAGGCAGAAGCATAGAAGGGTGAGGGTCTTTTCTAGTCTATCAGCACTGATTGGAAAATAGAAGGAACACTGGGCAGCCTGTCCTCCAACCATTGCATAATTAGACCTAAAGAGGGAAGGACTGGGAAGATGCATTCGTGTTGAAAACATGAGGACATGATGAGTTTAGACCTCCAGAACCTGTGCCTTGAGGCAGACAGGCCAATCCCAGGGGCCCCTGGCTACAATCTAGCCCAAATGCTGAACAATGGGTTTTAGAGATAAAGAGGAGTGAATCTGCTGACATTAAATTAGAAAAGAGTAATTTTCTCTCTCCTCTCCTCTCCTCTCCCTTCCCCTCCCCTCTCCTCTCTCATCTTCCCTTCTTCCCCTCCTTCCCCTCCTCCTCTCCCACATCCCTCCCGTTCCCCAGCCTCCTATAATTTATTGTGCTAAGTTAGCACAATAAATTATTTTTTACGTGTAAACATTTTAAATCCTCTTAACTTGGGATACGAGCACCACATTAGTGCAGAACACCTAGTACGTTAGACCCGAATCTGCTTCTTTGTGTCCACTGCACCATCCTAGCCCAGCTCTGCCTCTCAGAGCGTGTGAGGAAAATGACTCCAGAACATTTTCAAGTTTTCTCAGATACCTAATTGAGAGAATATGGGTCTCTCAAGCAAACAGCACCTAAAGATCACAATGTGTCTCTCTCCTTGGAGCACCTGTGCAAAATTTATATCCCTTTTCTAAAGATGTTACTAATGTTTAAACCACATGCTAGCAGCCTGAGTTACAAAGAATAACACGAAAGATTTATTGATAATGAAATGAATTGTCAGGAACAGCATTACAACATAGTTCTATCCTGTGATACCTACACAGGGACCAGTACAGAACCTGTTATTACAGGACGTGCAGTTTGAGGAAGAAACATACCCTAAAGGTTTGAAGTCTAATTTCACATTTCTAGAAAGGTATAGGGAACCATGAAGTGAAACTATATCATAAAACCCATCATAAAAACTGATTCTCCAACAGTTACTCTCCCAGGATGCTCAGCAATGGAAAACTCAGAAGTGTATTCAAAGGGAAGCCATGGGATGTCTGAAGTAAGTGAAAACACTTGTTGAAGATAAGCCAAGCACATTTCATGGCAGTTAGACTTCTGGAACATGAAAACAAACTATGTGAAGAATAATGTGAACAGGGTGCGAAAATATAAAGGTATTTAAGCCAATAAGGAGAGATTAAGACCTCATTAAACACAGAAAAGGCAACTGTAGGGAATCACAGAACACAGCTTTTCGATGTGGAAAAAGCAGCAAACAAAAACCCCAATGAGCAGATGAATTAATAGTTTAAACAACTTCTAAGAGAGAACTAGTGAGTCAGAAAATAAACTCGAGGAAACAAGACTGAAAAGCAGCGATGCCACATAAAGACTGGGTTAATCTAAAAGGCATGGACTTCATAGACTATGGGTATCCTACACACCAAGGGAGAAGCAATGCTGCATAGATAATCGTATCCCCAATACTGATAAATCTACAGATTCAAGAAACATTATGACTCCCCTGGGGCTGAAATAGTAACTAGCCCAGAATATCCAAATACTTCAAACAATCCAATCCCCCCCAATTACATTACATTTGTATTTTAAAGCAGATAAAAATTAATGATCAGGCCCTTGCCTGGGAAGGAATTTGAAGTGGCAGCTGGCTGCTCAACATGCACAGTATTGCCAGATGGCTCTGCACTGAGGCAGTGAGAAGAGCCACCATACTAGCAATCTGTAGCTAGCTAAACTATCACCCAGACTCACCAAATCCAAAGGCATAGCACTGAGTGAGAAAAGCAAGCTCCAAACAGGATGTTTGGCCATAAAAGAATCTTCTCCCAGGCGCATTAGTAAAGATTTCCTTTGCTCCAAGTGACAGAAATTTTTTTCAGATTTTGATAATGATGGAAAATCATAAAGCTCAACACCAAAGCACACACTCTTCATGTACTGATTATACAAAGCAGTGGTAAGAAAAATGCAACCACATTTAAAGCTGTAGTTACTACTCGGTACAATGGAAATTGGGTGGAAAGCATGGAAATGGCAGCTAGTTGGGTTTCAGGTATAACTTCTATTACTGCCTATTTCTTTTTAATATAAAGGGAAGACTGGGGGAAATATAGAAAATATTAGCATTTGTCCAATTTAAAGGAAGACATAGTGCCTATGATTTTAGTTGTGCTTTTATGTGTCCTTGAAATACGTTAAAACAAAATATTAAAGAAATAAATCTACACCAAATAGAACGAATGAAAGAAAGGATATGGATGGAGGTCAGTCAGCATGGTGGGTACTGTGAGCAATTGGAAAAAAGCCTGAAAGACCTCACCTTTGTGGAAAAGGAGAGTCCATTCCAGTCTGGATGGGATAAAGTGACAAAAGACTGGGTGCCCGGTGTAGACCACGTCCCCTCTCTACCTCCAGCAACTATGTGAACGTATGTACTGATGGCCCACCAAGACTCTCAGCTTCCTTGTCTTGTAATTAGTGGGACCAGGCTAATAAGAAAGACTCATTCCTTTGCATCATTCTTCTGTTCCTTTGAATTTTCATATGGCTGCATATCTGGCCATAAAAGAATCTTCTCACAGGCGCATTAGTAAAGATTTCCTTTGCTCCAAATGACAGAAAATTCTTTCAGATTGTCTTAATTAAGGTGGTGTAGTTCTGTTCTTTGCAAGATGAAAATATAAGGGCTTGGTCCGGTTTTAAGCACCATGAGCTTTAGGGTTCTGAAACAGGACTCTGAGCTGCAGGTACCTCCATTCTTCATCTCTGTGCTATGCATTCAGACAGGCCAGCTTTCTTTTCCACCATGTGATAAGGCAGATGATGATGCCACTCCAGCCCCTAAATCCTCTAGAGTTTTCTGTGCAATAAATAAAACAGAGTTTCTTTCAATAAAGTCTCTGTGAAACACTCATCACTCATCGTGTCTCATTAGCTGTGAGAGAGTCCTCAGGCTGCCATAGTGCACTCATTGTAGACAGGGCCAGGTTATGCATTGATCAATGTGAGCTTTGCCCATGATCTCAGGGGGACATGGTAATGGATGAGGCAGCAATTACAATTTTAAAGAGAAAAGGGTTATTTTAGTATACAATTTTGAAAGTTCTACTCTAAGATTGGTCAGTCCCAGTCTTTAGGCATCATGGCATGATAAATGCCAGAGATAAATTGTTGACATCACAGGCTACAAAGCAGAGAAAATTACTGCTGGGACTATCATCCTTTTTGGGGCTCATACCCACAATGATGAAAGGCCTCCTATAGGCCACATTTCCCAGCATCACCACCCTGGGGCCCAAGATTTCAATACATGTTTCTTTGGGTACTAAAGCAGAGTACAACTTCATCTCAGCCATGTAGACAAAGAGTGTGGAAAAGCACTATTTTTCCCCAGATAAAAACTAGGATGTGGATGCCAGTGAGGGAATGAGTGGATGTTGGGTGACATGTCCATCACATCACAATACTATAAGAATTAAGTCCAAGTAAGGGCAGCCTAAGAATTTTATTTTCATTTTATACAGTATGAAAGGATTATCCGAGGTGATTGAAAGATCTTAGAAGTGTGGGGCATTTTAAGCATGGGAAGGACCCAAACAATGGCAGACATATGATAACCTCAGTTCCACCACAACACACCAGGCAGAGGGCCTGTTCTTCTTGAGAGATGTTGAAACATCAGTCAAATTCAGTTCTAATTGGAATGGAAGATACAATCATGGGAAGTGTGGGGCATATTGCTCTTTCCAAAAAGTGAAGATGAAGGGTATCAGGTTCAAGATGGGGTTATAGAGAGCTATGTACAGTGGAAAGAAACTCTTGCTGCCACAGAGGAGACCTGCAGAGAGGGTGCCGCATAAGGCAAGTATCAACTGTGCCCACGGCACCTCTGCCAGAAATAGAACACGAGATTCTGTAAGTCATTTATCTTCACAGAACTGCAAGAGAAAATTACATTTATTTCGGAACCGCTCTCAAAACACAATAAATCTAAATAAATGTTGTAATAAATTTACAATAACATAGATGTTTACATAATAGTGAGCAGTAAATATTTGCCAAATATGATTCCCATAGAGTTAGATAATTCTGGAAGTGGGGAGTGGTAACATAAGGGGGGCAAGGAATCATGAAGGGACTATGTCCCTGCACTTCTATCCTCTTCCACTGATCCAGCTGTTCTAGATTCTCCACCTCAGCTAATTTAATTCAACTTCCCTTTCTCATCCCTTTTGTCCCCCAAAGAACAAGAGTTACATGCAGCTTCCTATCAACCAGCATACAGGCTGAAAAGACATAACCCAAACAATTTAGCATTGCCCATTAATGTAAATTGTGGATACACACAGGAGCCCTGAGGATAATGCAAGAGTTTCTTAAAGTTATTATCCGACTGCCTTTTAATTAGAGACATCCAGCAGCCCCTCTTTCTTATGCCTTTCTCTTCAGTTTCTTCTCTCTCCAGTCCACAGCATTATTGCACTGGCTCTCAAGCGCTCCCCACCCCCAGTGCTGCTTTAACAAGCCCTGTTCCGCCACAGATCCTAGCTGTTCAGGGAAAAAACGTTCTCAAGTTAATAAACTCATCAATTCACTTAAAAGATATTTGCTGTGTGGCTTTGCCTCTTGTGGGTTGTGTTCATGACATAAGGTTTTTTGTGTTAATTATGTAAGTTTTATGAATTGTGCTAAAGGACTTCCTTCCCACCAGTAATGTGTGGCATGTAAGGGCTGGTGCAAGATGAAAAGGACAGAAAACCCAAATCTACTTATAAAGGAAGAAAACAAGGTCTCCCTACTCTTAGTAAATACATCAAGGGTATGTGGATGGAGACAAGAGCTGAATTTGAGAACATGAATGGATGGTTCTGGCAGTTCCTAGTTTTACTAATTCAAGTCACACTCATTTGCTGAGACCAGACCAACATTGAGATGGATGGATGCACTCTGTACACTGCCTATCATGTGAGGCCTGAGTCTGAGATTAATGACACTTAGCCTTCACAAAGCCCCGTGTTAGCCAAAGGCTATGCTGTCCTAGGCTATGCACCAGGTCTGTTCATTTGACCTTCACACATTCCCAAGTGCTAGTTATTCCCTAACAATGCACAAGAAGGTATTGGTTCAGGGAGGTGGTGAGGTGGTGTAAGTTGGTTTTTGTTTTTGTTTATTAACTTTCTGGGGGCCTGCTACCCAGATGCCAAATAAATACATGGAAATTTATTTTTACTTATGAGTACCTGACCTTAGCTTGGCTTGTTTCTAGCCAGTTTTTCTAACTTAAATTATCTTATTTCTCTTTAACGATGTTTTGCCTCTGGGTTTTTAACCTATCTTTATTATATATATCTTTCTTTCCTTCTTACTCCGTGGTTGGCTGTGTGGCTATGTAGCTAGCCACCGACATGTTCCTATCCTCCTTTTCTCACTCCTTGCTCTCTTCCCTAGATTTCTCCTCCTGTTTATTCTCTCTGCCTGCCAGCCCTGCCTCTCTCTCTCTCTCTCTCTCTCTCTCTCTCTCTCTCTCTCTCTCTCTCTCTCTCTCTCTCTCTCTCTCTCTCTCTCTCTCTCTGCTTCCTACCTATTTTCCATTTAGCTCTTTATTAGACCTATCAGGTGTTTTAGGTTTTAGGTAGGGAAAGTAACATAGCTTTTCAGAGTTCAACAAATACAACATAAAACAACTTTGCATCGTTAAACAAATATTCCACAGCATAAATGAATATACCACATCTTAAACTAATATTCCACAACAAGATAGGATAACTTCCCCACAAAGAGTATACCTTCATAAATGGTACCACACCAAACTTCAGAATCTGCCCTTCAATAAACTATCCTTCAATAAAGATGGGAAAATGGATGTGCTCAGTTTCTTAAAGCAGCTGAGGCAGAGGAAAGCAAAGGTCAAGCAAGGCACATGTGTATTCTTGAACGGCTCACTTGAGCATGTTCAGAGCAAGAATTGTCCTGTCATAAAATAGGGATTATATGTGAATACTGTGGGATGACAGTAATATTGACTCTTGAAAAAAGGATAGTTCCATCTATCCTGGTTTCTATAGCTGGAACAATATTTCGTATATAGCTGTATTTGTATCAGCTGTTTATTGCTGCATAACAAATTAACCTCCAGCCATGATAGCGTAAACTATTTCAGTTTCTGTGAGTTGAAAATCAGGCATATAGCAGATGTATGCCTCTGACTCAGGGTTTCTCACAAGTCTGTGATCACACTGTGACTTATGCTAGCATCTTCTAAAGGCTTTGGGGAAGGGTCCACTGCCATGGTTACTGTGATGGGATATATTTCAATGCAGGCTGTAGCAAAGGGGCTCTCAGTTCCTCTGTAGCTACTGTCTGGATGTTAACCTCAGTTCTTTAGAATATGGGCCTCTCCAACATGACATCATGTCCACACATCATGTCTACAGGATAGTCTAGAGGTAGGGTGAGAAAGGGACAGTAGCAGAGAGATAGAAAGCCCAGTGTTATATAACTGAGTTGCAATTGATACGTCATCTCTAGGTAAAGCCAACAGTCAAGATGAGGAAATCCCACAATACTGTTAATATTAGGGAGTGGAAATCCCGGGAACTATTCGTGGGGATTCACTCTACAGTATCCAAAGCCTATCTATTCAAATGAACTTTGCCCATCATGCTACAAATATCCCTTGCGGGACTTTGAAATTAAAACCCAATGAACTCATTATCTGCATTTAACCTTCAGGTTGAAAGGGACTATCATAGTAATTACCTGCAAATCAGGTGCTCATGTTCATGTAATCTCAGTTCTTGGGAGACAGAGACAGAAGGTTTTCTGTGAGTTAGAGGCAATTCCAGGATATATAGGAAGTTCTAGGCCAGCATCAGCTAGAGATAGGGAACTTGACTCAAACTATAAATCAAAATATTTACCTGCAATAAGCTATTTATCAGGAAAATGAAGAAGAACTAATACCTGTTGGGGTTCTATTTTATGCACATGATACTATTATAAGTCCCAGGGAAGCTGTACATCCTCATTTTCCAGATGACAAAACTAAAGGTCATAGACTCCAACACTCTGCTTATTATAACATACATAGCTAGGAAAAATGAAGTCCTCAAACTGCATTTAGGGTTTCCTGCCCCCAAAACCACATTCTCCCCATCTATCTTGGCCTTTAGTGCCAATTGTCACATTTTCCCATTCCTTCCTCCTGGCCCAGGGAAAGGTTGTCTCCCTTAGTCCTCTTGTGATGGATGAGACCTTGAGAATAACTGTGTCCCTTGTATTGTGACCAGAAATGGAGACTCACACTCTCAGGACTAAACATTACATTACAAGACCTTTCTAAAGCTATTGGCATGGCACCAACAGAACTTAGACCTCTGAGTGGTGATGGAGAGCTGGTCTTTTCATCCCACTCACCATCAGCATGCAGTGTGAATGGAGAACAGAAAACTTTGTTATTGCGAATACATAGTCCAATGCTTCCTTCTTGGTGTACCACTAAAGAGTAGATGAAGGATCATGGAGTAAGAGGCTGTTGCGGTCATATCAATCAATGTCATATTTATTATGGTAGACTGGGGGAAAAGCACAGTAGTGTGCAGACTGATAAACTCTTATTTCTGGACAAAACTTGGCAGAATAATAAGAAAAATAAAGACTGACAGCATTACTCAGAGGTCACCTGAGTAATGAATGTCTTTCACTCTGAATGTCCCTTGCCTTAGAACAGCAAAGCACACAAACATCAGAAGAGTGATATCCCTTCCTGGACTTCTGAACTGGGCTTAGTGGGAGAAGCATCCTCCATCTACTCTGCTCAGCTGTCACCAAGGAGCCCGTGTGGCTAGTGGAGCATTTGCTAAGCAGGCCTCCCTTATGTGTTTGGTGACTGGATTACACAAGGGTTGTCATGATAGGGCAGTATGGAGAGGGACTAGAATGTGGATAGTTGTGTAAGTCAGAGACAGCTTCCCATATTTTCTGCCATTGAAAAGCTGGATTCTCCTGGCCTTTCTCATCAGCTCAACAGTTGGTTCTCATGGTGTCTGCTCTATTGTTCTCCACACCATTGAAGAATCCACTCCATTGTCATTCTTGGTGGATATAATTCCCTTGATAGATAATGACATCTTCCACATAGGCAGTAGCCAAGGAGACTGTAAGGCAGCATGCACTCTCCTTCATGGCTCTTTCCCTGTAGTCTAACCCACCATCATACAGAGCTGTATGGTTGCATCAGAATTCACCTAGATCAGGACCTATCAATGAAGAATTCATATATTCCTCTGCAAACTCAGGTCTTCCCATATTCCATGGGGAACACCCTCCTGGAAGGAGTGACATTATGAATACCCCAACTCTTAATGTTGTATCTTTGGTCCAAGAAGGCAATCTAAGATTACTTTCTGATCCGTTCTTTCTTCAAACCCTACGAGAGGTGTTGATCTCACTCCAGAGGTATCTGGTCCCTGTTCCTCTCCGTGTGACAGAAAGCTTCCTGTACCCTACGTTGCTCCATCTATAGACAATCTAGAGCAGTAGTTCTCAACCTTTCTAATACTGTGACCCTTTAATACAATTCCTCCTATTGTGGTGGATCCTCAACTGTAAAATTATTTGTAGCTGTCATTTTGCTACTGTATTTTTGATGACCTTTGGTGACCCCTGTGAAATAGTCACTTAAAACTTAAAGGGGTCATGACTCACAGGTTGAGAACCACTTCTCTTGAACATGGAATGGAAACTGGGGCACTACTACCCAAGGTAGATGAGATATTCCAAGTTTAAAATGAAGAGGACCTTCTTCCTCAGTCAGCCACGTCTGTGTTTTTGGCTTTCACCTGCAAGAACCTTTGAAGAGATGGTTCTGTTACTAAATAAATTCGAAAGCTCACTGTCTTGTTCAGACACTCCCACTCTCCCATTTTGCAGATGTAACAAATTGAGGTCACATTCCTTGCCACTAACAGAATAGCTTTAAAGTACAATAAAGGCCTATACAGACAATGGACTTGTAAGAGGGAATAAAAATATCCAAATTTACACTGAAGACTTGTAGAACCATGATACTGGAAGTTACAAGGTTTTTGAATAGAGGGTATAAAATCCTGCAGGCAGTGAGCGTTGGACAAATGATTATTGAAAAGGAACTAAAAGAATAAAATAAAAAATTAACATTCTGGCTCAGCATTTCTACTTATGATGAATCTGCTGTTGGCTAGGAATATCGCCCTTGGGGTAGGTAGGAGTCCTCTGAGATAGTAAGAACAGAGGAGCAGACACTCAAGACATTCTGCTAGCCCTAAATTTTAGTCTGATACACTAGTGTTTATACTAAGGCTGAATCCCTGAAGGTCATAAAAAGAAAGACTTAATGAGGCTCAGGGCTGGGCTCTGAATCCCAGAGTCACTGAACTGTATACACACATTAAATATGGACAGTTGTCAAGAAAAATTCATCTGTTTTATATTTTCCCTTTATGAAATGGAAACTGAGCCTGCCTAACATGAGTAAAAAGGAATTCACTGTAAGGAATTCAGTAACTATTAGAAACAAGAGAAGTAGCCCAAAGGCTTGTCTACCCATGAATGGATAATAAAACACACTTGCTCCATAGAATAGAATACATATAGTCAAAAAAAGGAAGGAAGCCTGGCCCACAGGTTGGCATGAGTAGATCTGGGACAGACACATGGTCTAAAATCAAAGGGCCCAGTAATACAAGATCATTCCTGTGCAGTGTCCAGAAGAGGCACAGTGAGAGAGTCCAAAAAGACTAGGGGTTGCGAGATGGAGAGCCGCCGCAAGTGGAGAATGACTGGTGCTCACTGCAGTTTCTTTGTGAGAGTCTTGGAGATGTTCTGAAATTGATTATGGTGACAAGTGCATGTCTCGGAATCTCCTGAAAACCGTTTATATTTCAAATGGGGAAATGGTGTGGCATGTGAATTTGCATCTCAGCAGAGCTCCATGACATGTGGGTGTACACACACACACACACACAAAGAGAGAGAGAGAGAATTTGCATCTCAGCAGAGCTCCATTACATGTGGGTGTATACACACACACACACACACACACACACACACACACACAGAGAGAGAGAGAGAGAGAGAGAGAGAGAGAGAGAGAGAGAGAGAGAGAGAGAGAGAGAGAGATTTGAAAAGGAATAAAGTCCTGAAACAGCACCTGGAGAACTCCCAGTACTTAAAAGATTCCTTCTCGGAGGGTTTCCTTCATGGATTAAATGACCTTCAGCTTAGTTTTTTCTGTATTTGCTGACTCCAAGTTGCCAAGTCCCGGGAAGTCATCCTATGGACCTTTCTTGGTTATGCCACCCATTGGATTTGAAAATCTTTAAAATCTGAAAGAACATGCTACTGAGGTACAGGCCCAAACAACACAACAACAACAAAAAGATCAATTTTATTTCAATGTCTGTGGCACATTGAGAAAAGATAATTGTGACATAAGGAGCAACTGAGGAAAACTGAAAATGAGTTTGAATACTAAATACCAAATAGGAAAGAAATTGTGGCCTAAAAGGAAATCAAGATGTTATTTCCAAAAAGGAGAACCTGGGTGTTAGGGACCAAAGTCAGTGCTTAGTTCCCAGCTTCCAAGGATTCTTTATGCAAACAATTCATTTTCAGGAAATTCTTTTGTTCATTCAGCTGGGTCCAGACTCAGAATTTCTCAGCTCTCTTAGTGAGCACGCCTTTTATGGAGAAGCAATGTCAAACACCAATACAAGTAACTCACTAGCCCTTTGGCCCTCCCTCAAACAATTCTTTTTACAAGTCTCTTCTGAGGCATTCCTGTGCCTCTGAGCATAAACAAGGGGTATAGGTAGGTTCAAATTAATTTTCTGTTTTCATCTGTTGTCCCTTATGTCACAGTTAGTTTTTCTCAGTGTACCATGAAAACTAAAATAAATTGATCATTTTGTTTTTGTTTACACTATCTTAGTAGGATTGTCACTCATGTTTTAAAAAAATTTGAATCCAATCAGCAGCCCAGTCCCTACATACCCAGTATAGTTAAATAACTTTTGAATGTGAAATGAAAGAAATTATTCAAGGCAAAGGAGAAGAAAGGGCACACTTCCTACTCTGACATTTTCCAGTGATTTTAGAGATAGAAACTAATTAAAGATTGTCGAAAGAGGCGCCTGTTATGGACAGTATGTCCCCAGATTCCTATGTTGAAGCCCACAAAGTATTATACTTGGAAAAGAGCCACGAGGGCAAGGTCTGTGTGATGGCATTAGTGCCCAATAAGAACAGTTGGCCAATGTTCCCCATTTCCCATCTCCTCCCCTTTTCCTCGTCCTGCCCTCCTCTTCCTTATCATCCCCCTCCCTTCACACATATAGAAAAGAGGTTATATTATTCCATAGCAAGACAGTAAGGACAAGACAATACAGATCAGGAGAAACCTCAGAATGAAGCCTACTTTATGATACCTTCATCTTGAATCTCATGATCTCAATAATGGTGAGAAATAAATGGATGGTAGTTAAACAACTCACTCTATTATATTTTGTTATGATAACCCAAGCAAAAGAATATAGTCACTAAACTGAAACTTTGTTCCTATGTTCACATGGTTTTCTATAATTAACTTCCTGACTATCCCATTTTCTTGTAATATCCATTGACTTTTATTTATAATCACTGTACAGTAAATTCCAATCACTAGGCACCATTCACTTTCACCTGATTTATCCCTGGTTGCACTTACACTGCTCTACTTAGCTACTTAATATCTATTTATACTGCCAAACTCTCACCTCCATGATGACACAGACTCTGTCCATCCTGAGTTCCTCTGTATCTTGGGAGTTTATCACAGCAGATGCTGAGAAATAGTTGTTGAGTACATTGGTATGTGAATGAATCTCAATTTGAGAAATTAGTGATGAGCGATTTCTTTGGTTGATTGTTTAGCAAGCTTCTATTTCACACTTCTGAAGAGAAAAATTAAAGCCAAAAGGCCATGGCTGGGGGATCATTTTTTGTTTGTGTATGATACATGCGTTTCTAAATAGCATCTCTTTGTTAGGGATAAGATTAGGGTTAGAGATTAAAACATGCCAGAGAGACTTGGGTTATGGTGCAGTGACAGTATACAAGAAAGGTAATGGTGGAGGATAGAAGATGAGAGAAAGAGAAAAATGATTGGAGAGAATTACACTGTCAAGGTCTTTTCCTGAGGTCCCATTAAGCTTCAACCTCTGTGAAGTACACAGAACTGTGTGGTCAAAGAATGCAAAGTTGGGCACTGTTTAACAGTCTGAGCTCCTATTGGCTGAAGACTTCTTGGAGTTCCTTCCAGTCTAAAAGAGAAAACTTAAGTAGTCCAGTTAATCCTAAATGTCATCCCCTGCCTCATTAGCTATGTCTTGTGTCCCTAAATATGAATTGGACTCCAACTCATTGTTTCTAACAGGATTAATTTATAGTATACTTTAAATTTTATTTTATTATTTAATCATCTTTTATTATACAGGTAGGAAATTATCATGCACTTAGTATGACTTAAGGAAGTTTAGTTTCTCTTTCCATCTCCATCTTTTGTTTCTTCTGAGTAATCTCTCGCAGTCCCTGGAAACATCTAGATGCAAATCTTTCTCTTCCTATCTCTTCTTGGTATAAAATTGTTCAATTTTGGAGGGAGGTGAGCTTTAATGGTTTTGATGACAACATTTTCTTCTAGTCCCTCTATTGAAAAGAAAGAGCAGTCATGCTCTGTTATGATCTACATCATACTGGAGTGATCATAGAACTAGAACATGGTAGACTTTACTCAATAAAAGGGAGAGATATTTGAGTCAAGAACATCTCAGTTAAACAGATAAGGCAGCTAAGGTCTTCATTGTGCTGATGCGATGATTCATGCCATATTTACCTAGAACCTTTTAAGTGCTGAACACTGTTGCACTAGGTTCCCAGAAACAAAGACTGAGCAAGATGGAAACCTCCCATCCTAGAGGATTTCACTCCTTTGGTGGCTATGAGAAGGGGAAAAACAATGCATAAATGGGAGGCTGGTGGGAACCCAACACAAATGTTTGTGACTTCATAGTTTGAGTAAACTCTGCTCAACATCTATGGATCCTTTGACATTTGTGTGTGTGTTTTGGAGAGAAAAGAGACTATGAAAAGAGGTGAAATTCTAATTTGCAAGAAGAAAACATGCCAATTCTCCATTGATCCCTGCTTTCACCCTTCACCTCACTTAGCTGTGCATTCCATTGAACCTGGACTTACTTTCTGAATGAATGAAGATGCCAGATTAGGTGGCAGATTTTTTATTAAGGTCTAAATAGCTGTAGCACTAAATCTTGTTGAGTTACTTCTCTATGAATTTGGACAACCTATAATTTCTCTAAGTATCCTGTTGCTCATTTACATGGAGTGTAAAAGGAAGGCTACAGTAGGGCAAGTTTCTGTTTTATAGTGCCAGCCACCTAAAGGATGGAGGGTGTTTTATTGTTCTGCCACTTCTATATCTGCCACTGTTGCCACTACTGCTGCCACTGACCTGCTTCCAGTGTCTAAGGTAACTCTACACAGCAGTGTTAGGCTTGGCCCCTGCTGCTCCAGACAATCCCAGTCATACTCTTCCTACAGTTATTTTGGAAAACACATGAGCAGGTGGTGAGATGGAGAAATGGGACATCAAGTGGGAGGAAGAAAAGGAGGGAAAGGCTGGTGAAGTACAGGGGACAGCTGTGGAATAGGAAAAACAGAGGGATTGAAGAAGGAAACCAAAAGTTGAGTCTCTTTCTACCTGTGTTCCATAAAGCAGCATTCTTATTCAACAAAGGAGCTTTTCCCCTCCACAAATACACCTCTTGAGTCCATCTCGGTCCGCATGCTGTGAGGAAGCCAGGCTACAAGCACTAATTTGAACAAAGCTGCCTTCCCTGGAACAGCCAACCTCACATAAACCAGTGTAGGAGAACAAACAAGATTTCACACTGCTCCAAAAGAGCAGGGGTTTTAAAAAGCTGTGAAGGTAAAATGAGAGCATTCCTAATTGAAAATGGACCAGACATTCTAAGAATTGAGATCATGGAGAATCATTAGGTAAATGGCATAGTTGGACTCTTTGGCATCAGGATGTATGATGCCACCTGTATTGCCAGCGACTAGCACCAGCAGTGAAGTGCTGGAATGTCATTATTCTACATCCTGGAGCAGACTTGGGGAGACTCCCAGGCTGGGTTATCAGAGAAGCTGCTTAAAGTTTTCAGTCATTTCTGGTTTGAGCATCCATAACCAATAGAAGACAGACTCAAATTACCCCTCATTTTTCTGGTCTACTGAGAACCTCCAAGTGTTCTCCATCTTCAGTGTGCACGCAGTGGGTAGTCATAGATCTGAGATTCAAACCGAAAGTGTGTTCAGACTCACCATGCATGTCAAGGTGTCAGGTACTTTCAGCTACATTTATTTGATATAAATCTCACATCCTGCCACTCTCACAATAACTTTCTGTGGATGGTTCATGTGCTGTGTCTGGTGCTGTGATGAATGACCCTGACTGGCCACTAAGGAACCACTTAGTGGAAATCTCTCTGAGCAGCGAGCATTTCTACAGACCCCATATGTTTTAACAGTGAGAGGATGCTGGAGGCCTTATATGCCTAACTAGAAGAGTGCCCTGAGCAACTCTTAAAGGCAGGAAGTAGGAAAACTGAATGCAGCCTCTTCTTTCTTCTATCACCCCCTTTATAGCTACAAAGAAACTTCTTTGCCACTGTCATTGCCCTCAGAAACTTGGCACCGTACTTTGAGGTGGCTTATAGCTGTTAGGATGAAGTGCGTGGAGAGCCTTGGTGGATTCCATGCCAGGCAAGGGTGACAGAGGTGGAGGGACAAACATGACAGGAAGACAGAGATTAAGTGAGAAGTTTTATTCAAAAGGGGAAGGAGTGGAAAGAAAGAAAAAAGATGCAAAGGCAGAGAGAGAGAGAGAGAGAGAGAGAGAGAGAGAGAGAGAGAGAGAGAGAGAGAGAGAGAGAGAGAGAGAGAGAGAGGGAGGGAGGGAGGGAGGGAGGGAAGGGAGGAGAAGAAGGAGAGAAGAGAAGAAATAGGAAAATTACTGTCTGCCCTAGGGAAAGAGAGGAGGAAAAAGATAGAGAAAGAGAGAGTAGAAAGAGAGTGTAAGTGGGCAGAGGTCTTTCTTTCAAAGGGGTTCTTTGCATCTGGGCTGACCAGGGAACTGCCTGAGTGCATTCTGCCAAGTGACAAGGTAGGCCTGCATAATGCTTATATTCTTACAATTGCAGGCCTTTCTTCTTGTACTTTCTGTGGACCACCAGTTCCCAAATAATGACACAGACACTTATTAATTATGACAACTGGGCCATAGTTTAGGCTTATTCCCAACTTGCTCTTATAACTTAAATATCAGTTTCTATGAATCTACATCTGCCATGTGGCTCGTTACTCCTCCTCTGTTCTGTACACTGATTCCCTCTGTGTCTGTCTGGTGAATCTCATGCCTCAAATTCTTCCTGAGTTCCTCTCTCTCCATGGAAATCCCATCTATCTTCTGCTGTCTAGCTATTGGCCATTCAGCTCTTTATTTTAAAGAATCATCTATTTATTTAACACCCAGGTCATAGCCTCTCCCCCATCCTCCCCTTCCAGTCCCTCTCATCCATTCTCCCTACCACTCCTGAGGCCCCTCCTCTTCCATCTCAATCCAAGAAAGGGCAGGTCTCCTGTGAGTATCAATAAAACAGTAAGACTAAGCACCTCCCCATGGATTAAAGCTGAGTAAGGCAAGCCAGTATGAGGAGCAGGGTTCCAAAAACCAGCAAATGATTTTGAGACGGCCCCTATTCCTACTGTGTAGGAGTCCCATAAGAGGACCAAGCTACATAGCTGTAACATTTGAATAGTGCCTAGGTCAGTCTCATGTAGGTTCCCTGGTTGTTGGTTCAGTCTCTGAGAGCCCCTTGAGCCTAGGTTAGTTGATTGTGTGAGCCTTCCCATGGTGTCCTTGACCCATCTGCCTCCTACACTCCTTTCTCATACTCTTCCTCCACAGGATTCCCTAACTCCTCTCTACATCTCTTTATTAAACCAATCAGAAGTTGCCTTAGGCAGAGAGACAGACACATCTTCACAGTGTACAGAAAGACTATCCAACAATAGTGGCTCACTAACCTTTCAGTATTTAATACAATTGTGTCTTGGTATTATAATACCTGTATTATAACTACCAAAACAGTCTCAGACTCAAGGTCACATGAATGCTAAGTGAAAACAAGACTCTCAACAAATTATGTCAGGACCAGCATGAATATGATCTATTTGCCCACTAATAGAACCTCCCCAATTAACAACCCTTTACTTTCTTGCATGCCCTCTTCTTCAATATAAATAAATAAATGAAACCACTCTACTTGTCTCTCTTGTCACTCAGTTGGAGCCCTGATTTTGAGAACTAGCAGAAGAATCATTGTGTTCTGAAAAACTAGTCCTTTGGTTCCTGTCCCAGCTTGTCCTTCACTAGTTTTGTGACATTAATTCTTCCATAATTATACAAGAGCCACTTTATATCAGCTATGTAATCTAGATAGAAATTCTCCATGGCTGTATAAAACACATAATCAACAGAGTCTTTGTCTTCCTCACCTGAAAATGATGCTAATGGTGGTCTTCAGCTCAGAGGGATGTTACAAGCGTTAAGTAAAGTAGCACGTATGAAACACTTAGTACAGTTGCAAGGGCTCAGTATGGTTGCCTTGCCCAATCTAGGCATATAAATTCAGTGATCACAGTTTGCCTTGGAACAGCATCCTTCTACAAGCAAGGCATTCACTGTCTATGAGAATGTTGGGAGGAGAACTGGGGACATGAGGTTGCAGTGTGGGGAGTGCAACTGGGCAGTTCCGAACTGTCATTGAGCCTTCAGTCCAATGGTGTCTCATCCATCTTTTATACCTGTAGCAGAGCTACTGGCCACTATCACGTTCTTAGAATCAAGAAGAGGCCTGATGCAAATTCCTGTCCATCTTGGTACTTTTTAGCACAAAAAGTAAGTCAAGAACTCCATATCAGCTGCGTTTAAGTGCAAGGGCCAGCGGTGCAAATGTCAGCCCTTTTCTCTCTCCTGCACAGTCTGCAGTGTTTGAATAGAAGCTGCATCTGACAGTTTTGACACATGCATTTGACCCAGCCTAGGAAGTCTTGTCTCCAGGATTCTTGAAGGACACCCTTGGGATTTGAAAAGTTTCTTTTCTCTTGCTGCTGCCTGGGCCTTCAGACAAAGACTGTCAATCTTGGTATAGAGCATATGATTCAGAATTCACATACCTGGACTCTGTCTTCATTGCCACTATTTCCTATGCTTGTCTCCTTGTTCCTAACTCCAAAACAGGCAGCTTAATGCCCCTCCTAAACACAGCAGTGATGCCATGATTTCCAATATTCCTAGTGGTTAGTGGTGTCTATTGAATAACTTAAGATTCTAAATATTTGCAGAATAAATGCCAAGTGTCTGAACGTACACAAATATGCTGCTCACTTCCCAGTAAGAGTTGGGCATAGAGTCATTTTCCTTTACATAAAGGATTTGACACATCCTATCTTCAATGACAAGCATGAAATAAGTCAAAGGAATACAAAATTCAAGATTAAGAGAGGAAGAAGAAATTAAAGTTTTGTCTGTCTGTCACATATGTTCTGCGGACTGCAGTGAGGTAGCTTAGCTTGGATTATGGAAAAATCCTTCAGGAAAGGGGAGATCTCCCAGAGCAATTCAGAGGAAGGTCCATAACAGCTCATTCATTGGGGACTAAGAAGGATTTCTATAGACTTAGATGCTCTGATCCACACAACACAAAAACAATAATTTTTAAAAGTCTAAGCTTCACTCTTATATCACCATAGGAGAAGCTTCTGCCTGAAGGCATAGGTCTAGGTGAACTTGTGTCTCAAACAACCAGGCCACATGGCTTACACCACACAAAGAAGCACAAAGAAGACTGGTTTTTTAAATGTATTGATATAATATACTATTTAATATATTATTTTTAATTGATTTTGTTGCTTCCCATTTGTGCGCGCATGCGCACACACACACACACACACACACACACACACACACACACACACACACACACACACACGGACACACAGTTTGTAAACCAGGTTGGCCTCAGTCTCTGTGTGCATCACCACACTTAACTTCTATGGAAAATTTAAACAATGCCTCATAATTATCCCCCCAGATACCAGGAGGTCAAAAAATAAAACCCCAAAATCAGTAGAGTACTCAAGAATTAGTTGAAAAAGTTGAGACATAATATTGTCTTTCCTAGAAACCATGCTATGATAATGAGTTACATGTATCTGTTTACTAGAAAGAGAGAAGCTCACCAACTCCACAAAGAGGTCATGGTTTTTCTCGGTGTTAAATTCTAAAAGAAGCCTATTTGATAATTTAGATCAGTCATATAGAAAGAAGTAACAACTTTATTAAAAATATAGGCATTAAAAAGGTGGCTTTAATATGACCTTCAAAATATATCCTTGTCAGCAAAGTCAGATGCGACACTAAAGCATAACTTAGTGATATTTAGGAAAGTTTACACATGTACCTTTGTCCATTTGGGGTTCTTAGTTAGGGATTTTATTGTGGTGAAGAGATACTATGACCATAGCAACTCTTTTAAAGGAAAATATTTAATTGGGGACTGACTTACAGTTCAGAGGTTTAGTGCATTGTCATCATGACGGGAAGCATGGACCCATGCAGGCAGACATGGTGCTAGAGAAGCAGCTGAGAGTTGCTGGATGTAAAGACAGGAAAAAATAGTGGCACTGTGCCTGACTTGAGCATCAGAAACCGCAAAGCTCACCCCCAGAGATACACTTCTTCCAATAAGGCCACACCTACTCGAACAAGGTCACACCTCCTAATAGAGCCACTCCCTATGAGCCTATGGGGACTATTTTCATTTCTATACAAACAGACCCTTACAAACACCAGGGCTATATTCCCCATGGCTCTTGAGGCTGAAAGCCCATGATGATGGTGCCAGCATGGTGGCATTATAGAGAAAGTTCTGTTCTATTTTGTAGACTGCCATTTTTTCCTTGTATCTTCCCGTGACAAAAAGAGATCTGAGTTCCAGTCCCATCCTTGGTGTCCAATGCTTATGACCTAAGTACCTTGAAAAGCTCCATTTTCCAACATTGTAACCCGAGGAAGAAGATTTCAACACATAAACCCTGATGAGGGAGAAACAAATGTTATTTCCATAACGACATAGCACCAGGAATCCTAAAAGAAAAGATGTGACCACAGTGTGCATGCTCATACATATATCCTTGCAAACTTACTTACCTTAATTTGATATTAATGCATTTTTACATTGTATCATTTCTTGACCTAAGTGATGGTGATTATCATCACATGAGGCTACAAGTGAGCAAAACCTAGAAAATTCAATACACACATTACACATATATGCATACACACACTGGACAAAAAAGTGGCTCTAGGAATATAGCCACAGGTCACATGATAGATTATTCACTTTAATGGTGGACCACATGCAAAAAAGTAGTCCTATCATGCTACAAGGAAACTGAACAATTCCTGTGGCCCAGTGACAGGGATTGTAGTTTCCCTGATACAACACCACATATTGATGGCATATTTGTGGCAATGCTAGTGAGACAAACCTACTGTGCTGCTGGTTCTGTGAAAGTACATCATACTTGACAGTGATAATACACAAATTGTCACTGGTTCGTGTGTTTACTGTTAAAGCTACCCCAATCTATAAAAATGACTTACTATAAGAGAGTATGCAGCAGCGCACAACCATGTACATTTTGTGTTTACTGTGTCTCTTGACTGCATCAAGGCCATTTTGAGTGACTGACCTACACTATCTAGGTATATGCAAATACACTCTATAGTGCATTTGTAGGAACTCAAATGGCAATGACCATACAGAAAACACAGTGGTGGCTGTCTGTCCTTGCTACCTGGCCATCCGTCATCAACACGTTTGTGCGAATTACTATGTCTTGAACCTTTAGATCATAGCATTCCTGACCTACTTCCCCAAGTCTCCTGCCCAGAAAGGCTGATGTTTGCAAAAACTCCCTTGAAAAGCAATTGTTGTGGACAGGTTTGGATGAAACCTGCATATCTGCAGACGTGTGGGGTCGCGTGGCTTGCTGTTGTGCCCACCCAAGTATTCAATTCTTGTTCTCCTCTCCCATATCAGCCTCCAACTTCCCCTCATCCCTTTTCTGTGGCATGGATCCCAGGAAATGATTCATTTAGCCTTTGGTTTTGTGATCTTCTACAAGTTATGAGCTAAAAATTTTCTGCTCTGAAAAAGAAAGTTCTATGCTTGTGTTCATCTTCCATTAATATGGGAGAGGCCAGTAAAATATAACCTTTAGAATCTTCTGTTTCCTTCAGTCCATCTACCCCAAAGACCATGCAATCACATCCCCCAGCTTTGACCAGATGATCAACCTTACTCTGTGGTCTGACTCCTGTGTAAGTTTTACCAGTCCCTCCTGAACATGTCTTCATGCCAATCAAAAGACATCTTATTTCTTTCAAAGGGAAAAGGCTTTTACTCTCCTCAGTTACAATGAACTATCTGTAGATGCAAATAAAGCCATAGGTATGCCCGACACAACTAACAACACACATTCAGGCACAGGAGATGTTGCTGCAGTGGCTTTCAGAACGAGAAGCACCTGTGCCCGTATGCATTCTGAGGCCAGGAGGAAGAGGAGGTGAGGTCTGAATTACAGACGACATCCTAAGACATCTAGGGCTGGACTAATGCACCCAATGTGGGTCTATTGTCTGATTCCCAAAATACGCTGGGGAAAGTGGTGCAATCTGTGGGGATAATGAGCAGTTGAATATTTTAACTTAACTGCTGCTGACCTCTGAGAAGATACCCCACAGCTTCCCGGAATGGGCTGAATCAAATCTGGGAATGCAGCCACCTCCCTCGGGTTCACACAAATCTCTTAATGCCAGATTCATTAACAGCTCACCCCACTCCAGCCTCTGCAGGTTTTCTTTTTTCCCCCAGCTAAACCTTTTCATAGAAGAAGTAGGCATTTCCTATTTCTCTCCATATAATACTTCTGCTGATTTGACAGATATCCATCCTGCCCTTAATGATGGGGCTAGGAGAGAGATGCATAGTTAAAGTTACATAGCAAGCTCTCCCAAACCTCATCATCTCCTTAATGGGTGTTTCCATCCTAAACCCAGGGTTTAGTGGCAAAGATGTTCTGTTGACAATGGAAACACCCCCACGTGCATAAGAAGTGGCATGACGTGAAGATGAGGGGCTGGTAAACCAGGGGAAGGCCAACTAACCTGAACCTGGCAGTGCACAGGGCAGAGACAGGATGGAGTAACAGCCCCACTGTAGAGTTCCTTCCCGCTGATTTCATTGGAATTCTAATGGGGCCTTGAACTCTCAGGTGGAACATGATGTTACAACATGAATCAGAACTACCATTGCCTCATTTATGATGGGGACAGGGGCAAAGAAGGAGAAATAGCTTCTGAGAGAGCGCATCAGTGTGCCCTCTGCCTGATTTACTTTACTCATTTCTCACAATGCTCTGAGGTCTGCCTAATGGCTCTGTGAACAAGATAAAGAAAGGATACCCAAGACTTACATTATTTCAAGCCAGCCCAGAGCATGCAGGGTTCCTTGAGGTTTACTAAGTATTAATTGTACCTTTAGCTTCTCTAACTGGAATGTCTATGTCCCATGTGGCTTCTTGGTTTGGGATCTCTCTCTCTCTCTCTCTCTCTCTCTCTCTCTCTCTCTCTCTCTCTCTCTCTCTGTCTGTCTGTCTATCTGTCTCTCTCTCTCTCTCTCTGAAGTTTACTATCTCGTTGTAAGGAGAAAGAAAGTATAGGAAAGTAATAAATCTCAAGGTTTACTGCCTTCTTAACTGGCATTTTTAGAATTTTGTTCAGTTAACACAGCACCATATGATAGGTACTAGCATCCATGAGTACTGAGAGGGAAACACTAGAGAAGGGTAAATAAAATTTCCAAACTTGATTTAGCTAATGAGTGGCCAGGTTGAACTGGATTTCTCCATAGTCACCAGCATCTACAAACGGGATGTGATGTTCAGTTTGAATTGTCAACATCACACATTCTAGACTCGAATTACCTGAAAAGGGTCTCAAGGAGGGTTGCCTAGGTCAGGTTCGCCTGCTGGTATTTCTGCTGGGGACTGTCTTGATTACATCAATTGAATTAGGAAGATCCATGTCACTGTGGTGAGCATCAATCCTGTGTTTGAGTTCTAGACTATGTAAGAGTGGAGAAGGAGAACTGAGCATCAGAAGCATGTGTGCATCCCTTCTCTCTCTGGTCTTGACTCAAGGTTTGTCTGGCTGCTTCAATTTCCTGCTGTCTTCACATCCCTGACATGGTGACAATAGCCTGGAACTATGACTTCAAATAAACCCTCTCTCCTGTAAGTTGCTTTTGTTGGGGTATTTTATGGCACCGACAGGAAATAAAACCAGGGCACAAGAGAGTAAACTCAATCAACTTCCCAAAGCCCTTCCAGGCCAAAATTTGTGATGATCAAATAAGGCAGAAGTGTCGGTGGCTGACACTTCTTGGAGGAATCAGCTTGAAACCTCTTTAGAGATTAGGTGTGAAGTGGCAGGAGGTTGGGGACTTTGAATATCTCATATCAACTGCCCTCAGTATTCCATTACCAAAATGATTCACAATACACAAAGAGGCACTTAGAGGGACAACTTCATTATAGAATGAGAACGTTGCAAGGCAAGAGCAAGAGAAGGATATACACTGAAGGGCTCTGCACACTCAGGAGATGGAGGAGGTGGTGAGCTTCTGTCTTCTTCTTGTGCGACCACCTGGACTAACCACATTATGTTCTGCAAACTGGCCTTATGTACTCCCACCATGCATGGTTCTGCATGAGGAGCCACTGGCCATCCTTGCAGGTGGAGTATTTCCCACTTCTGTTGCCCTGATTCTCTAGACAAAAGAATCAACAATCTGTTGACAGGACTCCCTTAATGAGAAGTCATAGACTCTTGCACTCCATGGTGCAAGCTGATGCATGGTGCGTCTGAAGGTGTGGAAATCAAGATTCACCAGATCCAGTACAATTGTTAGGTGGAATTTTATTGGGGAAAACATTACACGGAAAACAGTCCTCTACCTTTATCCAGTCATGTCCTTACCTGTAACCACACCCAAAAGGTGTGGCCATTGGTACAGGTACACAAGCAAATATACAGCTACAATTCCCCTTTAAGAATATTTGCTACATCTGTATGGACTAAGACACCAACACAAATGCAAGCACTGCACCGAAACATCATTGCTCATAAGAACAGGCTCTACACCAATTTCTCCAAGACAGCTAAGGAGTGATATCTCTCACTGCACTGGAGCTGCTGTCTACATGGCATTCCCAGTTTGTGTTGTGCTTTAGAAGGGTACTACAAACCACAGTTCACAGAGGCTGCAAGGAGTGTATTACTTACTAGTCCTTCTAGGCATCAAACACCTCAAGATAATAAACATTTTATTCTCTCATTCTCTCCAAGTCATATTCCTGTTAAAACTCAATAATTTTCTTCTAGTGAACATAAAAAGGCTTGAGATTTGACAACAGAGTCAAATACATAGTAAGTCCATATTGTCTACTCCTCACCCATCTCTAAGTGCCTTTTCCTTCCCCAATCTCTTACTCTTAAGAGATTTAAACTGACATGATCAGAAAAGTCATTGTAAATTAAAACCTACTCTTTCCTTTCATAATATTCTTTATCAGATGTCTCATGAGGGTGCCACTGGGCATGAAGATAGCCTTTATTAAAGGCAAGTACGAAAAAAGGCAACTGGTCAAGAGAGAAAGAGAAGGCTGGAGGAGGGGAGGAAGATAGCAGTGTAGACCCCTGCTGATCCATTTCTTATTTTCCCAACAATCAAACCTATAGGCTGACCTAGATGACTGTGTTAAGGGTCCCTTTTTGCTCATTGGATCAATGGCCAACCAAAAGTCTCTATTTTCCTGATTCTTCCAAAGGCACCAAAGGAGCTAGATCGCAGCACTGCTTCCATGGATAGTGTCCTTCACAGACAGAAGTCAGTAAAGAGCTGAGCTGCTGAGCTGCTGAGCTGCTAAACTGAGAGCCATTATTAAATCCCAACCTGGATTCTGCCACAGACTTACACAGGCCTTGTCCCTTCTGCAGCTCCGTGCATGCACATCCACAAAACAATGCGTTTGGACAAGACAGTTGTTTTCCTCACATTTTATTTTGTAGTCACAGAGCCTTGTCCTCCACAGAGACTGTTTTCTGAAGCTAGTCAGAACAGCCAATGACCTTGAGACTGTACTGTACCGTGTGTGAGGCCTTGAACACCTGGACTTCTCGTGTACCTTCATACACAGTGATGAGCCGCTGAAGTCCTTGGTGCCTGCAGCCTCCTTTCCAACACTTTATACCTATGATTTCATAAGAACTGGCCATGCAGGGACATAACCCCTAGACTGCAAAGTCATACATAAACACTGATCAGAAGACACACTGCCCTACTGTGTGCTTGGATGCTTCTCAAAGCTTTGCAATGGGGCTCTTTGCTTCTGTAGATTGTCACTGTCTTCACTCCTAGGTCTGTGCCTCCACCTACGATCACATCCACATCTCCACAATGGCATATGTTCCCTCGATAGTGGGAGATTCTGAAAAGAAGTCAGACCCTTTTGTCAGTTCCAGCTCTCTCAAAAGCTATCTGCAGATCTCTGCCTAATTGAATATTCATGTTGACCAGCTGAATATTCATGAAGTCCAGCAAACCTCCATTGGGTCCTGTCTGCTTTCCTCTCTACATGCAGTCTTTCTAATGCATACAGCCTTTGCTCTCTTGATAAGACAGTGGCTCCTGCTCTTGCTGTTCCTGCTCTCCCTGCCCTGCCCCCGTAAGTCCCTGTCATTTACTCTCTGCTCTTCCTTTTTTCCTCCTTTATTATGGATCCCAGCCCTCCAGTCATCAGTCTTTTCCACTTCAGAATTCCATCTACACACCCACAGACTACAAACACAAGGTAGGGGTTTCCCTGGAGCAAAATGGTACCACCCTGATGCCAGGTGTAGACAGGCTCTGTGTGGCTCTGCCACTGACCCTCGGTGAATTTGTTATCCCACTGGGCAAAGAAACATAACTCTGTCCCCGTCATAATGTAGTTGTGAAAATTATAAGGAATCATTGTTTAAAATAAAAAAAGCACTGTGAATACAAGACTTATTTCAGCTGTTTCATCCGTCCATGAAGCTTCTCCTCACTTTCCTACTTTGAATTAATCTTGCTTCTCTCTAGACCAGGGGTTCTCACTCTGTGGGTTGGGACCTCTTTAGGAGTCAAATTACCCCTTCGCAGGGGTCTCATATCAGATATTCTGCATACCAGATATTTACATTATGATTCATGACAGTAGCTAAATTATAATTAAGAGGTAGCAGTGAAATAATTTTATGGTTGGGGTCATTACAATATGAGGAACTGAATTAAAGGGCACAGCAACAGGAAACTTGAGAACCTCTGCTTCAAAAATGTCTCCTGAGTATTATCACATACCCCTGTTAGGAAAAGCATCTAGGGAAGTCTTCACTAGATAATAAAGAGCTATCCCCATGCATTTTGACCTGTTGGTCCACTCGATCTCTGGGGCAGGTAGACAGGCCATGTTTTTTTTTCTCATCTTTATGCTCATTACTGTATGCAGCACAGTGCTGGGCACCCTGCAGGTGCCAAGTAAGTGTGTAACAAATGAAAGGATCTGTCCTTCTTTTTGCCAAGCTTCAATCTGCAGATCTATTTTACATGCAGATCCATTTCTACTGATAGACTAGAGATGTTGTTAAGTTCCACACTCCTAGAGGCCATTGCACAGTCCCACAGGCTGGTGACTTAAGTGGGAAACAATGAATATATTGAGAGTTTCTACGTGAAACAAAGCCCAGATCCTTCCTTCCATCATTTCAAATGTTCAGCCACAGAGCATATCCTGACATTGGGATGGAGCCCTAGAAACAATTGCTTCTTGTCTCAGAAATTGCTTCTCTGTCTTCTGGGCAAGTCCCTGAAATGGCTGCAGAGTCCCAGCTGTTTAATAACCGGCCCACTGATAGGAGCGATTGCTCATCAAACTCTAGAACCGGAATGCATTCAAGAGGGACCGCCGACAGTCTCAGCTGCAGAGGTCTCAGACAAACGGCTGTGGAGTGGCTTGGCCAACGTTGAGCAACAAACATGATTAAAGGCCAGAAAATGGGACCTGTGAGGAAAAGATGAAGCCATCTGTTTGATTTATTATGGAGGCGAACAAATAAAAATGTGGAAGTCTGTGGAAATTGTCTACAAGAAAGAGAGCAAGGCCCAGCTCAACGAGGCCAGGACGGGAGGAGAAGGGCATGAACTGCCACACCAGGGACTTTGGCCAGATGTAGGAAGGAAAAACTTTGTACTGTCTAGCAGCTGCTCAGCCAAACACCAACTCAAGCTCCCAGAATAAGCTTTGTGAAAATGACAGACTTGAGGCTAGAGAAACCCAACAATCTTTGTACCTGGAAGCTGAGAAAAAGGGAGACTCATGAGCTTGTACAGCCCCCATTTCAGAGTAGATCCAGAGCTCCTGACAGTGCACTAGATGGTCAGTAAAGAGGACAGGCTCATGTGAACCTCAGAGGTTTGATTTGGCAAAGCCCATGTCCCTCATCATTGGTCCTGCTGATGAATCCAGAACCTTCACAACTCTACAGAGAGTAATAAACACATGAATTTAACCAACTCAAGATTAACAGAAAGTCATAAATAACTAGCTTTATCAATGATATATAATATAATGCAATTTTTTAAAAACTTTTTAAAAGATTTATTTATTACATATATACTGTTCTTCCTACATGCCAGAAGAGGGCACCAAATTGAATTGTAGATGGCTGTGAGCCACCATGTGGTTGCTGGGAATCGAACTCAGGATTCCTGGAAGAGCAGTCAGTGCTCTTAACCTCTGAGCCATCTCTCCAGCCCTATAATACAATTTTTTAATGATAGAGTTTTATTGATTAATTTATAAGTATTACCTAGTAGTTTAAATTATGTATGGCTGCCTAACAGTTTCTCATTTTATTCAACGAAGAGTACATGATGATTCTGCTCAAGATATTTGACTCTGCTAAAATTTCCCTATTTATAGTAAATATAAATGCTGTTCAAATAGCAACCACTGTTGTTTCAAAATGTCCCTTGAAAATTGTTATAACCAATTACGTTAAGACAGATATGCAAACAACTGGGGTGTATAGCAGCAAATCTTTCTCTGTCCCTCTAGCTCCCAAATAATGACACAGAGATGTCTTATTAATCATGAAAGCTCAGTCTATGCTAAGGCTTGTTCCTAACAAGCTCTTATACCTTAAATTAACCCATTTATATTAATCCACATTCTGCCACATTGATCATGGCTTTTACCACTCCTCCTGCATAACCCTCTTGCTCTGCATTTCCTGGCACATCTGCATTTCTTCTCAGAGTTTGGTCTGTACCCGAAAGTCCCAACTATCCTCTTCTGTTTGCCATTCAGCTCTTTATTAAACCAATCAGGTCTCTTGACAAAGACACATCTTCACTGTGTAAACAAATATTCCACAAATTTCCTCCTTTTTGTCTAAATACAAAGGAAAGGGTTTAAGTCTAACACAGTAAAGGTAAAATATATAATAAGAACAATTATCAGGTATTGTCTAAATAAAAAGGGAAGGTTTCAACTCTAACATAGTAAAACTATATGCAATAAGGACAATTACAGGTAAGAATTACATTTACAATGTCCAGTCCATATGTACTTGGCAAATTTAGAGAAAGTGCTGTATCATCTATCCTATCTTAGTGAATCCAAAGTTTTATACCTAAACCTCTTTCAAGTATAACTTGTATTACCACCCTAAAAATATCTTTTATACCTTAAAATATCTATTTAGATAAAATCCTTAAGCTTTTATATTTTTCAAGCTTATAAAATTAGCTTCTTTCATGTAATTTTTTTCTGAATTTGGTAACCTGGAAAACTGTATAACTATCTAGTCTTCAACCTCTATCAGAGACTCAAGAAGGATAAACTATTACCTGAGTAAACAGGAATTACAAACCAAAAAGCTTAACAAAACTATAGAAATGATAAAGACAGTTGGCTGCCTAGACAGTCACTCTAGATTTCTCTGCAATGTTGGGAGCATCCAACTTTGGTGAACAAGCTTAGCATATCTGACAGTCTTTTTTAGTGAAGCAGGAATTTTGAAGGACTGTTCTACCTTGACGTGGCAAAGTTTGACAGTTGCCTTTGTTTGTGTCCTACTTATAAATTTGCATAGCATATTGTCAGCAGTTGAGGCAAGGGTAGTTTTTGCCCAGGGGCTAACTTTGCCACAATAAAAACAAACTCCATATGGAGCTTCTTCAATATTCATCATCCCTATTTTGAAGTAAATTGGTGCTGCCAGGTGCAGACGTGCCTCACTGTCATGAAAAGCCTTATGTTATTAAAACATCTTAAATGCCATATTCTGTAGATCTCTGAAGTGTTTGAAGACCATTTAAACTTAAAAACATACCTGCCCCTTTCTGAATGGATACAGAGGAGGAGTGGATAGGGAGGGGGTAGATGGAAAGTGTGGAGGAGGGTAGAAGGAGAGTAGGGAATAGAAATTGTTGTTGGCATGTACAATAAATGAAATATGTTATTTAAATAAAATTAAATTTAAAAAAGAAAACATACCTGGCATGACTTACAAGTTTGATTGTTACAGATGACTTACTAACTTGAATTTCTTAATTGTTTTAAATAGTTTGTAATAATAGCTATCAAGGACTAGAAATTTATATTACATTGTTAAATGAATTCCATAGGTAAAATACCTTAAACAAGCGTAGAAACATATATACAGTATGTATAACAAAATAACTGTAATTTCATATCAATATACAAAATTCCATACCAATGTAAAATATTTGAGACAAATAGTTGCTTTTTTTAGTTTGAAAGTAGATTCAATAATCTACCCATTTATCCTATCACTTCTAAATCGATTGCTTTTCTTTTCAGAATGAGATCCCTGAATTTAATCTTCTTTGTTTAGTTTTTTTTCTGACCATGACCCCTAAAAAATGACAAGCATCCACTGAACTACCAGAAACCACCATGTGGGTATTGTGTACTCTAGACTACTTCCTGTTGTCAGGGAATGCTGTCATCTTTAGGGGACCCTGAGAAAATTGAGATAATGGTTAAGTCCTGGGAGAGCTAGCTGTATTGTTTTTTGTTTAGTCTCTGTGTGACAGGAAATTTCAAGGCTTATGTGAAGTCCTGGCTGGAGTAGACTCTATGGCTGAACTATCTTAGCAGCTTTAAAGCTGTTTTGGATGTAGAATTTTGAGGAAACTGCAACAAGGGATTCTGAGAGGCTAGATCACCTGGGTTACTTGTCTTTGTTGGTATCTGGTTCTTTTGTTCTGTAAACACACAGACTTTTAAAAGTAACATATATATATCTGCATTAACACAAGTATGGAATGTGCAGTATTCATAAGGCAGCTAAAGATGAATTTTTGTTATATGTTTGAGGATATAAAAGGCATTTGTCAACTTTGTGAATCTGCTTGGACTGTAGACCAAACCTTTATCCATGCCATATGAAAGGTCAGCATGTAATAATAAGTCATGAGGACTCTGTAACCAATAAGATTTATCATGTCTCATTCAGTTTCAGAGCTGATTCCACATTAAGGGATCAGCAAACACATCACCTGTCTTGTAGTGTTTTTTGGTTTTTCCTTCATGTCTGCAGCCAAGATCCTCAGGGGCTCTCCCCTGTTCAAATCTGAATTCAATTAACTTTGAAGAAATCCATAACTTTTCGTTTCCTGTGATGAAAAGCATAACTTCTTCTCCAATGCAATATATTTTCTGACTTCTTTTTGAAGTTAAGACATCCTTAAAATATGTAGGTTGCTTTAATTTAGCAGTCTCTTCCATAACCCAGTGTCTCTCAGTAGCTGCTGTTCACTCATCAGCATTCAAAAAACTCAAAGTCAACAAAGCACCATACATGATACAGATGCCCCATGTAATTCCCATCCTGAACGCAGTTTATTCTTTTTATATTACTTTATTCTGTCTTTAAAGACTCTCTTACTTTTAAGATATTTATTTTTTTCTATGACTGTCTATACCCATTCTTTACTGTATCTGTTTAAAGGTTTTTTCTCTGTCTGGAACGCTTTACTGCATACCTACAGCCTTTTATGAACATGAGAAACAGGTCTTAAACCAGCTGTGTGGCTCTGCACATGGTGCTGGCTGGTTCAAGCCTGCAGGCAATGGCCAGGAGCCATATCTTTGTAAACCACAGCCCACCCACCCAAGAGACTTGAGGACTAGGAAGCCACATATGGCTCTGTGTTTGCATGTGTTTTCTGACCATGACCAATAACAACTTTCAACAAACCCCCTTAAAAAATGACAAGCATCCACTGAACTACCAGAAACCACCATGTGGGTATTGTGTACACTAGACTGCTTCCTGTTGTCAGGGAATGCTGTCTAAAAAATGCTTAAAAATAAGGAAGTCTTTAAAGACAGAATAAAGTAATATGAAAAGAATAAACTGTGTTCAGGATGGCGAATACATGGGGCATCTTTATCACTTGTGGTGCTTTGTTGACTTTGAATGGTTTTTTTTTTGTTTTTTTGAGACAGGGTTTCTCTGTTGAAACTTTTGAAAATGGCTTTCTCAAGTCCTATGTAGAAATATGTGTCCCACATTGGGCACCATATGTAGCAAGTCTTTCTTTGTCCCACCAGCTCCCAAATAATGACACAGATACTTCTTATTGATTACGAAAGTTTGGCCTAACTGCTCTTATAACTTAAATTAGGCCATTTATATTAATCTGCATTTTGCCATGTGGCTCATGGCTGTTATCTCTCCTCCTGCACGTCCCGCTTTCTTTATGTCTCCTGGTATCTCTACCTTTCTTCTTCCCAGAGTCCTCTCTGTCCCCAGAAATCCTGCCTAACCTCTTCTTGCCTAGCCATTTGCCATTCAGCTCTTTACTAAACCAATCAGAAGGTGTCTTGGAAAAGACAAATCTTCACATTGTAAACAAATATTTGCAACAGGGATAAAGGAAGAAGTGTGTGTATTCATAGTCCCTTAGAAGCTAGCCATATGTCATGTAGGATTATATGGAAAAACACCAGGGTCAGGCAAGTGGCAAAAGGAATAACGAGAAATCATGGCCAGAACTTTGTGATTGTTTCTAAAGAAAAGGCAAGGAAAGCATACAGTATCAGGGTGGGCCAGAAGAGACCATTTCAAGGGGCTCTGGGACAAAGGATTGTCTTGGTTATTAGGTACCTAACCATGGGGTGATCAAGGCAGGTAAAGTATGGTTCTGAGTCTTAGAGCCTGATAGAAGAGAACGTGTGGGAAGTGAGGAAGGGAAATGGTAGGCTCTGAATTGTTGGGCCTGCATATGAAAAACATACTCCCAAGCAAGTTCACCATACCTAGGAACTCCTCATCCATGGACACCAGATGCCAGAGCATCAAGAATACAAAAGAGGCTAGGGATATAGATAGCTCAGTGTTAAGGCACACTTGTCTAGCATTTGTGAGGCCCTGAGTTCATTTATGAGTGCAAGAAAAACAAGCAAAAACAGGACAATAGTATGTGACAGTTAATACAAATCTAAGTGTGGTTAAAAATACTGGTTTAAGATGTTAGGCTGATGTTGGTTGATGAGTAGTTATTAATGAACCCAAGAAAAATGCAAGAAAAACCAGACAAAGCCATACAAATAGTCACTGGTTAAGAATGAGAAAAAGTAACTTAGAGAAATGGATGAAGAGACTGATACTAAAGATTGAAGGTCATCCCTCTCTTACCTCACTTTAACTTTTTTTGCCCTCTGGGACTGGGAAAAAGTCTAGGGCCAAGTTGGTGTGCATTCCTGACGCATTGAATATGCTTATAGGCTGAATGCATGTGATTGTTTTGTGTATACTAGAATAACTGCTTTTCCCCAGTATGATTCTCATTTCAACCTTGCTGTCTTCCAAGTGTGTGTAGTCACTGGGAATAGGACAGACACCTGCTAAGTATACACTCTACTGATTCCAAGATACAATTTTGTGTAACTTGCCCATGGTGAGGCTATGTGTAGATGCTGCCTTGTGGCAATTGCTCCCATCAGTGGCAATAGCTAGGCCATCCTTAATGATAACTTGTCTTTACTTCTCTGGCTGACAGTGTCTGTCAACTGCAGCACAGTGTCTAATTTTAAGAGGAAACTCATTCATGTTTGTGGAACACCTGCTAGGCATCCTGCTAGATGCTAGGGACATAACAATGAGCATGAGAAACATGGGTTATACCCTTGTTTAGTAATAGGAGAGGGAAAATAAGTAAATAAAATAATTAGTTTAGGTGATTACACATTGTGCTAAGTGCAGTGACAACAACAAACAAGGATGCATGGAGGAGAATAATAAGGGGGTCTATTTAGAAAGATCAGGTCTAGGTTATCTAAGGGGAAGAAAGAAGAGATGAAAGTTGAGCAGAAGCAAGCCTGTGACAAAGCACACACAGAACAGCAAGTACGGAGGCCCCAAGGAGGGAAGAACATGACTTCTTCTAGGAACCGAACTCATAGAAATGTCAAGGAATTTGGATCTGCTCCAAGAGCAGTGGGAGGCTTTAATATAGGGGCATAATGTGTTTCAGTTAATGTTTTTAAGAAATCATTTTGGCAGCTCTATAGAGACTGAATTTCAGGGAGGCAAGAAGAGAACAGTCAGCGAGGAGGCTGATGCAGTGGAATAAGCCAGAGAAATTGGGGTGCCTTTTGCAGCACATCGATTCAAGGTAGCCTTTGGGAGTGAGGAAACCACAGGTTTAGGAAGATCATGAAGGAAGGAAGGGAGGAGAAGGAGGAAGCTAAACTCCAGGCTTTGGGCTTTGCATACTGGTCAGTTGGTGCCATTTTTGAAATGAAGAAAAAAACAAGCATGAGAATAAACTAATATTTTGCTATTGTCCTTATAATCATCATAATTACTGTTATTAGTTGTTTTTCTTGTTTTTGTGATGAAATAACTGACAGAAAGAAGGGAGGACATATTTGGCTTATGGTTTGAGTATGCATCCCATCAAGGCAGGGAAAGCATGGCTGGGCAGTTTCAAGGTAGTGGGACTGCATGGCGGCATGTATTACACCTGAGCCAGACCAGGAAGCAGGAAATGATGGACCCAAAGAAGAAGGTGGTATAATCTTCAAGGATGATTCTAGTGACTGACTTCTTCCAGTTGCATCCCATATCCTAAAAGTTCTACAGCCTCCCCAGACAGCACCACCAGAGGTTCAAACATGAGCCTGTGGAGGACATTTCACATAAACTACAACAATTACTGACCATGCTCACTCAACTCTGTTCTTAGAAAGGGTGTCAGCAATGTCAACACTCAGGCTTGATGTTTTGTGCTGTCTCCATACAACTATCAGCAGTCTCACTCTTCACTAGGCAACAGTTTTTTGAGTTATATGTGCCATGATTTATATGTGGCTGTCAGAGGACAACCACAGGTGTCAGTACTCGTCTTTCACCTTGTTTGAGATAGTCTCTTATTGCAAGACATTGTGTATACAGTGCTAGCTGGTCTACAAATTTCTGGTGATTCTCTTGTCTCTGTCTCTCATCACATTGTAGGAGTGCTGGAATCATAGACTTTGGGTACCAAATTTGAATCTATGTGTGTTCTGTGGATCTCAACTCAGACCCTCATGTTTGCATGGTCTGTACTTTATCCATTATGTCATTAAAAACTAGTTTTTAATGACTGGTATTTATAGGGAAATAATTCTGGTGGGGACAGATGTGTTGTAGAACATTCATGTATTGTAGAATGCTTAGCAATGCTCCTAGTCCCCACCCACTAGAGGCGGTGGCATCATTTCCTCTGGTTAAGGTAACTAGTAAATGTGTCTAGTCATTCACTATAGGTATCTCCTAAGGATGGAAGCCCCCTGCCTGAGAGTAACTTCTCTAGAAGAGGCCAGCTACTCAGAGGAAATAAAGCTTATAAAAATACACTTAGGACCAATATGCAACCAGGATTCTATTTACCTGCTTCCTGAGGTAGATAATGTTCCACAGCTTCCAGGTATTGTGCTACACTATTCTTTGGGAACTGAGAACAAGCATCTACTCACCCCAGACAGGGAACTGATGACAGACCAAAGTACAGGCACCACTGGATTTCAACTTGAACCAATGTGTTTTATTGAGGTTACTTACAGGAATATGGGTGAGTGGTTACCTAAATGAGTAGAAATGACTCAAAGACAGTTGCACCTAACCAAGGCCCAGCCCAGCCTGGGTGACAACTCACAAAAGCTGTGTGTTAGGAATAAGGAATAATGGGTTGGGATCGCAGGTGGCAGGTCCACAGTCCCATGCTGGGACCAAAAGGACCGCAGTCACAGGGCAGATGATAGTGTGGAAACAGGAACCTGTAGACATGATTCATGTTGAAAGTTTTATTAAAGGGAGGCTAGAGAATAAGGTAAAGAGACACAAAGGCACAGAGACACAGGGACAAGAGAGAGGACAGAAGAGAAGAGGGAGACAGGAAAAGAACTGTCTGTTCTAGGGGGACAGTGGGAAAGGAAGCATAAGTGGGCCAGAGTCTTTCTTTTTTTTGGGGGGGGGGTTTCGAGACAGAGTTTCTCTGTATTGTTTTGGAGGCTATCGGTCCAGCCCAGCCTCGAACTCACAGAGATCCGCCTGCCTCTGCCTCAGAGTCTTTCTTTTAAAGGGTCCATTAAACCTGTGTGCAGAACACATAGCCATGGATCCCCGAGGTGATGAGGATACTGCCAGAGTGCATTCTGCCAGGTGACAGGGGCTGGCCAGCATAATGCCTGAATCCTTAAACTGGGAACCCTTAGCACATGGCACACCCTCAGGCAGCTCAACAGGTCAGAAAGTATTCTTTGTAGGTGGTACAATTGTCCTGAGCCTCTTCCAGGAAATTGTGATGATCTATGTCTTCCAGGCAGTTTGACTTGTCTCTGCTTCTTTCAGGCAGTTCCGCTGGTCAGAATCTCTTCTAGACCTTTCAGCTTGTCTGAGAATTTTTTCCTTAGACCTTACTGTTTATATATGCTAGGGAGGAAGGGCCTAGCGAATCTGGTCAGTTTCAGGGACTTCCAGAAGCTTTTGAGTTGTTTACTTCCTGAACTTAAAGAACATCCCTGCAGGCTGGGATGCTTCATCTCCTATTAGGATACCCTTCTGTTTCACCACCTTGTAAGCATCCTGTCCTAAAATGTCCTGTTTCTCACCTCTCTCTTAACACATGTCTTAAGGACCATCCCTCCAAGATAGAAGTTTTTAATTTCACAACAAACTACTACACAATGTTGGGTTAAGGGCAAGCTTGGAGTGTCACATGGGGGCCAGGAGCATGACTTGCTCAACAGCAAAGGAGTGCTAAGATAAGTGGGAAACACCCATACCAGATGCCAGGTTGTATTTTTCTTAAATCATTCATTCTGTACACAGAAAATCAGAGGCTTAAGGAGGGAAGGTTGCATGACTGTCCATGACAATGAGGTCCTTACATGATAGAAATAGGTTTCAATTCAACATTAAGTTTTCCTCATGATTGTAACATGTATAGCACAGTTCCAGAGAACAACCCCTCATGGGAGTAAAGCAGCTTTAGAGAGAAAATTCCCCTTCTCAAGTGACTGATGAAACGCCTGTTTTTCTGGCTTCACCCCTGAGATAGGCCTGTGGGCATTCAGTTGAGAAATGCACACCATGCTTTGGAGATCTTTCTGCTCAGCCATTTCTCTTTTATCACAGCCTGGCTGGTCCCCTTTGCTGGCCCTCACTGAAACTGGTAGATGGCAATTTGCTGGCTGAATAAAGCCAGATTTCTTTCCAGACCTATTGAGTCTGGGTCCCAGACTAGCAAAATCCAAAGCAAACATAATCCCCATTAATGCTCAGATAGTCAATGTTCCCAATGGTTCATGTGTTAAAGCTCTGAATGCTGGCTGATGGAACCACTGGGAAGTGATTTAGAAATTGGGACTATGGATGGAAGGTAAGTCATTGGGGATATGCTCTTGATGCAAATATTGGAGCACTGCTTTTGTTCCTCCATCCCTCCGTCCCTCCATGCCTCCCATCCTCCATCCTCCCTCCCTTTTCTTCCATCCTTCCTCTTTCTGCCCTCTGCCTCTGTCTCTCTCTGTGCATCTCTCTCTGTCTCTCTATGTGTCTGTCTCTTTCTCTCTCTCTCCTACCCTATCTCTCCTTTTAACTATAAACTGGAAGTCTGAAGATGGGAGCTTAAAACCTTTCCTTCCTTTAGTTTCCTATTTTACATATTTTGTCACAGTGAATGAAGGAAAACTGACACAATCCCATTCCAGAGTTGTTCTCTCTTTGGCACAAGATTCTGGGCACAATTTTCCTCCTCAATAGGGTCAAGGAATGCCTCACAAACAGTGTAGGGTTCCTATCCTATGGGTTCTGTGATGATTTTCTTGGGTTTGGTGTCCACAGTGAATCTGGTAGGCACTCACCTGCCTTGCTTCCTCTCAGTGAACTCTCAGTCTACACAGCCCAGGGTCTACATCACAGCAGCAAAACACTCATCTAAAAGTTCTTTGAGAATTGTCTGATCATTAATATGATTCGAAGAACCTGACAAATTTCCTTTACTAAATTAGTGAATAGATCGAAACATGGTAGGAAGTTAAATGGTTGTACCCAAAGACATGTGGATTGAATAGACAGATGGAAAGATGGAAGGAATAAGGTAGAACTAACAAGCCATGTCCCCCACTTGAGCTAACTTTTCTCGTTTGTAAAGTTCAATTATAATTCATCAAATGAAGAGTTTGGCTTTTCAGATACACCAGTAAGAGACTAAACAGGGCTTAAAAATATGTACTTTTAGATGGATATTGTGGGTACACATGTGTATGTCAATACTTGATAGCCTATGGAAGGCTACCATTGGCTACACAGTGAGATCCTGTCTCTACAACAATCTCAGTGTGATGCCCTGAGATGGGAAGACAGTAACTGGAGATGCTCATCTCATCCAGCCAGCTTCTTTCCAAAATGACCTCATAATATGATCTGCTTCAAGAAGTGGTTGAATCAATGAGATAACTTTTATAAAGCTCTCCATATAAGGTTGGGTACGTAGTAAGCACTCAAGAAGAATAGCTGTCATTATTCCTCACTTGACTGAGCGATTCACCATGCCTTTAAATAATAAAAGCCCTTGATGACCACTCTAAAAGGGTTTTATTTTTTAAAATAATGTATGGAAGAACAAGAAGAAAAAGATGCTTCAGATCCCACCACTTACAGTGATTAAAGGAAGAAATAGGCATTATTCTGTCTTCTCCAGTGTCATCCTTCAGTTACTTAAACTGAGTGTGTGTGTGTGTGTGTGTGTGTGTGTGTGTGTGCGTGTGCACGCCAGCGTATGCATAGTTTATTTGTTTGTTTTGTTTTCGTCAGGACCTTACTATGTTGTCCTGGCTGGCCTAGAGCTTGCTTCATAAATTAGGCTGGCCTTGGATTCACAGAGATCTTTCTGGATCTGCCTTCCCAAAGCTAGACTTAAAGGTGTGTCACCACATGTGACCTAAGTTTGTTTTGAGGATCTCACACTATAGTCCAAATTAGTCTGGGAAGCATTATGTAGCCACAGATGACCTTGAAACTGGTGATATTCCTACCCCACCTTTCTGAATGCTGGATTTATAAGCTTAAGCCTCTGTACCAACCTTGAAAAGACAGTCTCAGTAGATTCTTTCTCAATATCTATCCATCGTGTATACATTTTCCTTATTCTATTTTTCTGTTGCTGGACACTTAGGTTGCTTGTCTAATGTGGCTCTTATGAACAGTGCTATAATAAGCATTGATGAACAAATACCACTGTGATGTGTCTACTTGGAGCACTTTAACTAAACCTAGGGACAGTATGGTTGTGTCATAAAATTGAACATTTATTTTTAGCTTATTGAGAAGTCTGACTTCCATAGTGGACAGACTAGTTTATCCCTACCAGCAGTGTATTCTCTTTGTCCACATCCTTGCCAGTGTTTGCTGCTCTTTTCTTGATGATTGCCACACTGAATGAAGTAAGATGAAATATCATTTTAGTTTTTATTTGTATTTCTGTTATGTCTAGTGAGGGCAAGTATTTTTTCATTTGTATTTCATCTTTTGAAAAATATCTTTTCATTTCATTGACCCATTTATTGATTCGATTTTTTTCTATTTCTTTCTTTTTAATTCTCTGTATTATATGTATATATATGCATGTAGATGCATACACACATATGAGTGTATGTGTGTGCCTTTGAATATATATATGTATATATATATAGCAATGTTCGTTTTTTTTCTGTAGACTGTCTTCTTACTCAGTTAGCTTTGCGAACTCTCTATAATTGTAAATATAATAAAATTGACTTAATGTCCACTTGTCACCCAAGGGATAATATGTTTTTTCAATTTCTGGGTGTTGGGAGAAGACTGACCCATTTTTTTCATCTTGCCTGTGATTCTAGAGTCTTGTCGTCGTAGGAAAGACAAAGTTGACCACCTGCACCTCTACCTGCTGCCAGCTTTCCTTTCTCTGCAGGCCCCTTCTTCTGCTCACTTCCAGCCCTCTGCTTCTTGGAGAAAGGAAACACGAAGAAGACCCAGAGTCCAAAGTGGATGTAGAATCTACTAAACCTAGGCAAATACAATAATGAAAGCTCATAAAATCAAAGGGAATTCCCTTTGTAAGCCTAGTTCCATGCTATTTATTGAAATAATTAAAAGCTTACAGCCTTGATTATTTTTCTAATCATATATTTTCAATTGTTCTATATTATGCACCAGAGGATTAGACCAGCACCTTAACATCGTCAACCACCACTGAGTGTCTCAGCTTTGTGTCCCCCGAATCTGTCCCAGAACCCTATTCCTCTTCTTCTCAATGTGTCACATGCCTTCTGGCTTCCCAGTTCGCTTTGTCTGTCCTCTGCTTTCCTGTCCCCAGTCACATAGTGCATCAGAGCTTAGCATAAAGGCCATCACTCTAGGAAGCTATAACAACAGCGCCTCTCTCTTAAATTCTTTAAACAGCCATTATGCATCTCGTATTCAGCAAGCAAAGCTACTGTTCTCATTCATAGGGCTTCTGTCCTTCATTAGATCATCAAGTCCTAGAGGACAAAGACCAGACCACATAAGACATTTTTAACAATCTAGTGTACTCTGTATATAATAAGCACTTAATTAATCCATGTTTTAAAAAACTGCACTAATTTACGAGCAGACTTGTTGCCACACTGTTCATTTTCTGATTTATTCAAAATCTGGTGAATGAGTTCTCTTCAGTGTGTAAAAGAGCTGTGAGAGGTGAGCCTCATGAAACACACTACTCAGTCCTTACAGCCTCCAGTAAGGCTGGCACAGGCCTAAGTTAAGGAACGCAATTGCCCTGATTCTCCATTAAAGGGACAGAGGGAGCCTTTGGGAGAGCCAGGAAGTTGGTATGTTGGAGAGAGATGCATCGTTTAGCCCTGGAAGGCTCTTTCCTTGGTCACCCTTGTAGAGATGACCTAGAAGAATGATCCAGTCTTGGTGTTAGAGTCATGCCTCATTCATGTCTTGGCCCACTGTTACCTAATCTCACTTTTCCTGTTCTCTTCCACTGGCTTCTCCTGCTTCAGTTCTCACTGCCTGGTAACTGGAGCCTTCTCCACAGAGATTTTGTGCTAGGCGACAACAGAAGCCCCTTTCTAAACCTGAGTTTCACACTGATATTTCTCTTGACAGTGGCAGTCAGAAGAGCACAATATTCTGCCCAACTGAATCTGTCCTCAGACATGCTACAATGTAGTCTCCCAGCCTGTATGGCAAGTTCTAGAGGAGCTATTGGAGAAGAGTGTTTGAAAATGTCATCTTCATTTTGTTGCTCTAAGTATAACTCTGCTGAGAGCAGAAACATTCCCTCCACACAGTTCCAAAGCCAGTTTTCAAGAGCTTGAGTTGGCTGCATGGACTTTCATATAGTGCAGTCATAGGCAAGGGACTGTAGGGGAATGTGTGGAGTTAGATCCCATTCTTCTGCTTTCACACAGCCTTTGTTCACAAGGTCCTCAGCTGGCATCTAGCTGTCAGCACATATAGCTAGCTCCTGGTGTGGTGCTCACAATGGTGTTGGCTCCAAGTTCCTGCTGAACAGCAAAAAGGATGAATACAAGTACTGTGAAGGCACAGTAGAGTATTGTAAGGGTGAAATTGAGCATTGTACTGTGATGTTACAGTGCAATATGATGTCACAGGGAAACTGTAACATCACAATTCAGCATTGTGAAAGCAAAAATTGACATTGTGATGTCACACTGAAGTGGTATGATGTTGCACTACGGCATTTTGATGTCACAGTGTAGCTGGGATGGCATGTTTTGATGGCATAATTGGGCATTGTTACATAAAACGGAGCATTGTATTGCTGAAATAAAGCACTGTGACGTCAAATTGAGCATTGTGATGTCACAACAGAGCATTTCATGTCACAATGGAGTTAGGATGTCACAGTTCAGGTGTGTTGACAGATTGAGCATTATTATGTACAATGGAGTGGTATGGTTGTACCTTGGAACACTGTGATGACACCACAATGCTCTACTGTGACATCACAATGGCCATAGCCATTTTATGGGTCTCCATTATGTAGACTAAGGTAAAGAAAAAGAAGTCACATAGAGTACTTTTTTGTGTTAGTCAGGTGTCTTTGTCCACAACAAAACACCTGAGGGAAACAATCTGACAGGAGGAAATCTTTAATTTGATTCATGGCTTAGAGGTCTCAGTTTAGTCAGCTGCCTCCCTGGCTGTGGGCACAAGGTAAGGGGGAAAGCATTGTGACAATAGAGAATGTATAGTAGACGAGGCTGCTTATTTCACTGCTGAAAAGGGAAGGAGACAAAGGGAGGGGAAAAGGAACAAGAGAGTGAGCAACAGAGAGAGAGAGAGAGAGAGAGAGAGAGAGAGAGAGAGAGAGAGAGCACTTGTGCAATTAAGCCTCTCCTCCAGAGCCATCATGTTTTTAGTCCATTCCTTTTAGTCCAATGAAGGAGCTGGTGTGATCCAGTCAACCCCTGACAACATGCCATGTGCTCTTGCAGCAAATGTGTTCCTTACTTTCTGGAAGGGAGACTCACTGCACTGTTTGTCTGATGACCACCTCATTCCAATAGTGGTTCTTAACTTCTGAGTCACAGCCCCTTTGGGGTTCACATATCAGATATCTTGCATATTGGATATTTACATTACAACTGATAACAGTAGCAAAATTACAGTTATGAAGTAGGGGGTCACCACAACAAGAGGAACTGTTCTAAAGGGTCACAGCATATAGAAAGTTGAGAAGCACATCAAATGTTTGCTTCTGTTTATCTAATAAAGACCTTATGATTATGTCAGCCCACCCAGATGGCACAGGGTGATTTTTTTTTCCATCTAAAGATCCTTAACCAAATCTGCATAGTCCCAGTGACTAAGTTGACAAATTCACACTCTTCAGGGACATCCTTAAGGGGGGATATTATCAATCTTCTGTCATTGTATGAATCCCTACCCATTCCCAGGTGACTGTGGCCTCTGTACCCTGGTCAGGTGACAGCACCCCCTCTCATCCCAGATGCTATCTACTGTCCTCTCTGCCTAACCTCCAAAGATGCTCTTACATGTGATTTTATAAGCACCTATTCTGGAAATTTGGGGTTAAAAGAATAAAATGAAAGCAAACAGCAAGAAAACATTTCAAACTTTATTTCAGACACTGTGCACTATGGAAATGAATTGGTCATTTCTTCCACAGGGGCTTTTCCTCCCCTTGCCTCTAGCGGGATTGAAGCTCCCTTCTTTCTGCTTACTGAGGAGTTTTGCCTATACCAGATTCTGTACCCAGAGTCACCTGTCACATCTAACCTTACTCTTTCCATGTCTTGAATTTCATTTAGTAAAGCTATCTCTCTGGGGTTCCATCTCAGCATCCATAAAGAGATACAAGAAGCCATGAAAATAGAACTTTCCACTCACTGTTTACAGTCAGTGACTTAAGGGGAATAAAAGAAACACTTATTGATTCATACTCTGTACAGAGTTGGCTCTTATGTGTTTGAGGATTTATTTATATCCCAAATATTCATTAATTCAATTAATATATAATTAGTATCTACTATTTCCAAGTACTGTTCTTAGCCTCAAGGTTATATAAAGTTGAGTTATTTAGTTTTCAATTACTACAACAAACACATCTTGTAGTCAATAAACAGGGAGAAAGGTTTGTTTGGGTCCACAGTTTTAGAGGTTTGAGTTCATGGTCCATGGTTCCCATTGCCCTGTGCCTGTGGTGGAAGATCTTGGCAGGAGCTTGTACAGAACAAGGACACTCACTTCAGGAAGTAGATAACAGGACAAAAAGACGAGAGCCTTACATTTCCCTTCAAAGGCATATCTCCAGTGATACAAATGCCTCCCACTAAGACAGACCTCCTAAAGATTCTGCCTTCTTTCAATGACACCAAGTTGGATCCGACCTTTAATGCAACAGACTTCGGGAGATTTAAATTATACTAAAGGCTGAGCATGTTCACACTGGTCCTCACATGGAAGACAGTTCATGTTTAATATTAAGAATAAATCACCTTCAGTTTCTAAAACCGCCTGTACTTTCTGTTATCTTGTCTATGGGAAGGCCATATCACAGTATGACATATCATATGCTGAAAACTTACCAATTCCTCCTGTTATTTCTTTCATGACAAAGATAGCCGCATAGAGTAACTTAGCTCCTGCATACAAGAAGGATGATTAGAAGATGGTTAGATGAATGAATCCCACACTCCCACCCACCATGATATCCAAATCTTGTTCCTTTCAGGGCCTCTGGGCTTCCCACAGGACCAGATTTCATCAAGAGTTCAAAGGGAGGCTTCCCACTCCCTCAAAACGGCTTCACCCCTCCCCACATGAGGATATGTGATGGATTAAGGAGTCTCTTCATGTGGTATAAGAGGAAAGCAATCTCCCTGCTCCGGGGCTTAGGGAAGTCAAGCAGATCTAGTGTAAGTGTCTGGACGCAGGTTTGCTCAGGCTAAGCCTCCACTCAGACCGTGGAGCATCAAGTGTTCGCTTTTCCCTGTAGGCTTCCTGGGATGTGCAGCAAACATCCTTGTTCCTGTTAGTCGCAGCTCCTAAAACCTTTTAAAGCCCTCAAAATCTTCTTGATATTAGTGGTTGGTTTATTTTTTCCCCCGGAAGCTTATAAAAGCATAAAAATGTTAATGCTGTAAGGGACCTCTGAGAACAGATGCAGTATTTAATTTATATTCTTAATTTTCCTAATTCAACAACTTCAGGGAGATAAGTTTATTCACTCTGCTTCCCTCTACTCCCTGATTGGTTCCATCATTTCCCATTTTCCTCCCCTTCTTGTCCACTCTTCTTCCTGCTCCCTACTCCCCACTGAATTTCCGTGGCTGTCCTGAACTTTTGCCAGCATGGCTTATAGAGATTCACTGGCCTGACCTTAAGCTAGGGTACAGCCAGAGCTTCTGTATGCTTGAGGTGTCTTAGCTGGGTCACAGGAGACAGGCTGTGAATGACAAGGCCCAGATTTGTAAGTGAGAACAGAACCTGCCAAGGGCAACCTCCAAGCACAGCCCATGTGCTAGGGCTCAGGTAAAAGTGGGTTACTGTGCCTGATCCTGTTGGACAGGAAGAATGGAGTCAGCCTGGAGGCTGCTGTCCATCTGAACACTGATCTGAGGAGAAAGGGGACCTTGCTTCTTCGAAGTTATTTCTGGGCTCTCACAGGGGAGGGCTCAGATCTACAGGCCAGTCTAAGCCAGATTCTCATGAGAGAGTAGCTAGAAGCCCATTGTAACATTTTGGAGAAAGGAGAATGTGATTCTGTGAGCTAAGCAACAACTCTCCCCCCTGAAGCGGCTATCCAGACACATGCCAAAGTCTATATGTAGGACGCCCTGTGCCAACCATGAAAGAGCTAACTTCCCTGCAAAATCTCCCTGAAGTCAGAACCCATGTGAATAGGCAGCCACGGTATACATCTCTAGGCCTTCTTGGGTTTTCAAGTTGAGAATGAATACATTTGATGTGGGGAATAAAATATTCTCCAAATTTGGCGCTGAGGCTGGAACTGCTCACCTGTCCCCACTGGTTCTCAGTAGTCTAGCTTTTTAATCACATTTTGAGCAGGGTAGTCTGTTCCAAAAGAATCCACAATCACTACTTCACACTGATCGGGAACCCAGTGCCTGTCTAAGCACAGAAGACAACTTATGGTATAAGCAGAATTAGCTCATGGTAACAACAAAGTAATGACTTCTGAATATGCCCACTTCCTATTTCCCAGACTTGCCAATATGGTACCTCACATGTCCAAGGAGATACAAAAACAGGAAGGTGATCATAGATTACCTGGGGAAGCCTACTATAGTCACCCATTGAAAAGAGAGCATGAGTTAGGGAGAGAATATGGGAGATGCTATACTGCTGGGTATGAAAAAGGAGGAAGAGGCTCTAGGGCAAGGGAGGCATTGCCACTGGAACCTCCAGGGAAAACCCAGCCTGGCGACACCTTGATTTCAGCTCAGGGAGTCACCTGTGAGCTTCTGCCTTACACCATTGCCAGGAAATAAGTCTGTGTTGTATTAAGGCACTGAATTTATGCTAATTTACCATAGCAGTGGTAGAAAACAGGTTACTGCCCCCTTCACCAAGTGAAGAAAGCAGAGTAGGAGTTGAGGATGCTGCCCTCACCTGACCTGTGTGTGTCACAGAGGAGGCAATCTCCATGTTTCCTTCTTGGATCCCTCTCCCAGGCACCGGTCCTTCCTTTTCCGTCCTCCTTCTCCCCTTCTCCACTGTGCTTCAATCTTAGACTTCAGTGACACAAACAAGCAAATTTCTCTGTTCTGTCTCCCACCTGGCCTCAGCCATGGGCTTTCAACTCTGCATCTCTTCACTGTTAGGACTGGGATTTGTCATCGCTCCACGAAATTCATATGCTGAAGCCTCTCCCTTCTGAAGCATGTCTATATTCAGAAAGAAACCTCTTAAAATAGGTGAGTGGGGTTAAATATGGCCATTAGGGTGTATGCTCAGCCTAGGGAGCTGCTGAACTTTTAAGAACAGACAGAACCACAGGGACCTCCATGTGCACAGAGGCCAAAGCGACAGAACAGGTGCCATCTGCAACTCAAGGAGAAAGATCTCTGGGAAACTAATCCTGATGGCACCTGGATCCTGGACCTCAAACCTCCAGAATTGGAAGACGACTTGTTCCTCACTGTTGTTTAGAACAGCCAGTCTGCGGCAGTTGGTTTGCATCGGACAGCCCGAGCAGGCAAATGTTCTCACATATCCTGGGACCATCAAGGTTCTGACTCAGAGTGAAGCCTCCACCGCCCTTAGCTCCGTTCACACGGACCAATTCAGAGCACTGCTGCCATTTTTCCACTCTGAGCCTCCCTATTTCAAATGACCGATTATGCACACACAGTGAGAAGGAGGTCAGGAGCTTCTCCAGGGAACATTCCTTATAGTGCCAGTCCCTGGGGACACATTCGGAAGACTGCTGATGCTCTTCAGCTTGTTCTGACTGAGGAGGAGCATCCCTATGAAGGGGACCCCAAGGTCACATGGGGCTTATCGGTCTTGATTCTCTCCCCATGGGGATAGTGACACGTTTCTGAGGAATGAGGATAGTGACATGTTCTTGAGGAATGGCCAGGAGCCAGCCTTCCAGACAGTGGGCATCACATCTCTAAATTCCACCAGCAGCCATCGCAAAAAGAATAAAAGAACAAGGCCAAGAAGATGTGCAGGAGACAGTGTGCATTAAGCACTGGGGTCACGATAACTTGGGGCAGAATGATCATCTCACTTCTAAACAAATGTGTGAGGTATGACTTCTGGCAGGAAGCAATGGCATATGAGGAAGCGGTGAGCATGATTTCAAATCCACAAAGGATAGTGCAGTTTCTAAGAGATAAAAATGGTGGTGAGTTGTTAGAAGCACTGTACTAACAGATAAGGGGTAGGCTAGGTAGCAGAACCCAGGAAAGGTGGGAAAGTATCACATACAAGATTGTACCTTGTGGATAGCAGCTGGTGGTACACAGCACAAATGCCCCTTCAGACTCCTACTGGTTCTCTCCAGCGAGTCAGCTACCTTGGTGACAGTGTCAAGGAGCTTGGTAGAGTGGAAATGGTAGGTAAAGTCAGTGGAAGGTAAACAAGTTGGCCTCCTTTCCAATCTCTGACTCACCAGGCTCTTTCCTATTCACTTCAGCTCAAATGCCACCCACTGAGAGGAAGCCTTTGCTGTTTCTCTTTAAAGTAATGGTACTTGCCCTTTTGGTTGTCTTGTGACAGATGTAGAACAATCTGCAATCTATACCTCCAAGAGGGTGCTTTTGAGATTGTTTGAACTACTGGAAGGAAAGCAGAGTAATAAGTGGTGTAACTAGTACTGTGCCTGGCCTACACGCTGTACGTACAATAGGAAGATAGAGAGATTACCCAAATATTTCTTCCAGCCTCACACGTACGGCTTCCTTTATCAGCATATCCCACAAGATGGCACATTTATTACAGAGGCTACAATGACATGGGTGTGACATGACTACTGGGTATGTAGTTTGCATTTGGAGTCAGTCTTGGTAGTCTACATTCCTTCTGTGGTTTGGACATATTAAAGGAAAAAAAGAATATATCTATTACCCTAAAAACAGGTGCTTCACCTGCTCATCAGTCCACTTCCAGCCCTCAGCCATCACTGACATTTTCTTCTGGCTCTGTGGTCTTGTAATTTCTGGACAGCTATTCGGCCTCTTTGGATTGGTTCCTTCACTTGGCCCTATACATTCATGCTTCTGCACATCTTTTTCTGGCTAATAGTTCACCTTTTTTAGTCCTGTGTAATGTTTTGTTGTCTGAATACATCATAGTTCGTTTACGAATACACTTAATGAAGGGTGGCTTGGTTGAAGTCTGGATAATTCTGAGTAATCGTGGAATTGAGTTGGCAACCTCTTTGGGTAATAAGAAGGAAGACTTGTAATTGTTGACTCATATAGTAAGTGTGTCTCCAGTTTGGGAAGAAGCCACCAGGACTCATATAGTAAATGTGTTTTCAGTTTGGGAAGAAGCCACCAGGACTCATATAGTAAATGTGTTTTCAGTTTGGGAAGAAGCCACCAGGACTCATACAGTAAGTGTGTCTTCAGTTTGGGAAGAAGCCACCAGGACTCATATAGTAAGTGTGTCTTCAGTTTGGGAAGAAGCCACCAGGCTGTCCTCCAAAGTTGGTGTGCCATGTCATGTTTACACCAGAAAGGTGAGAGGTCTGCTGTTCCACATCTTCATCAGTATCCGTGCAGTCAGGGTTTCAGACTGTGACCATTCTACTGCCCGTACCATGGCATCTCATTGCTTAAGCATTTCCCTCTGTAAATCTTCTCTGATGAAGTGTTAATACCTCTTACCCATTTGAATTGTTTTGCTTTTAATCTATAATTTATTTATATGAAAGTGTGTTTGTTTGCATGTGTGCACATGCAATAGATCCTTGGTGTCCACAATGCCATAACTAGAACTGGAACTGGAGTTAAGCGTGTTTTTGAGCCTCCTTGTAGGTTCTGGGAATGGAACTCAGTTACTTTGCAAGAACAGCAAGTCTCTTAAGCACCATGCTATCTCCCCAGCCTCCTTTTAAAATGTAGCTCCTTCATGCAGTTGTTTCCTAGCTGTTGAATGTTAAGAGCTCTGTGTATATGCTGGCTGGCGATCCTTTATGGGATGCTTTCTGAATGCTTACTACTAGTCTATACCTTGTCTTTTTTAGATACTTGGAAATGTCTTTTGCACAGAATTTTTAATGTTAATGAGGGCTAGCCTATCAATTAGTTTTGTTTTCGTAGATCACACATTTGGAGGCATTGCCATCTATGATCGGCATCTAGGTTTTCCCCTATATTATCTCCTAGGTGTTTGGTAGTTTTGGGTTTTTCATTTAGGTCCATTAATTTATTCTGAGTTAGGACTGTGAAGGGTGGGATATCTGTCTAGACTGATGTTGTCATCTATACAGATGTTCAGAAGTTCTAGCAGCACCTGCTGTCATGACCCCCTTGTTTTGTTCTGCTATTTTGTAAAAGTTCAATTAACTATATCTGTGTAGATTGATTTCCACAATCTCTTTTGTTCCATTGGACTGTTAGTCTGTTCTTCTAACAATACCACAGCGCTCTGAGTTCTGTGGCTTCATGGTTTGTCTTGAGGTAAGGGTATTTTCAACCCTCTTTTTTTCTACTTCAGTAATGTTTTCACCATTCTGGATTTTTAGTTTCTCACTTATTAACTTCAGAGTCAATTTACCAATATCAGTAGTATAATGTGGGATTATATTGCACCTGTAAATAAAGTCTGAAAGAGTTACAGAAGAACTAACATTTTCCACAATATTGAGTCTTCCTACCAATGAATACAGAATATTTCTCCACTTGGTTCTTTGATTTCATTCACCAGAGACTGACAGAGTGTCCCATATAGATGTTCCATTTGAATTATGCTATTTCAATTCTGAGTCCTGATGCAAGTCATCTTATATTTTCTTTTTCAATTTTTGAACTCCATGTGTTTACTGCCATTGAATGGAAAAGTCACTGTTATCTCTTTTTTTGCACATGCATATTTGTATGTGCATTTGGGGGACCACATGTGTGTGTAGGCATGTTGTTCAAAGTTGGCACTGTGTATCTTCCTCAGTTGCTTTCTACTTTATTTATTGAAGCAAGGCCTCTAATACTGAACTCAGAACTCACCAATTCCAGCCAGTCTAGGGAGCCAGCTTACCCTGGGGGTTCCATCACTGCTCTCCAAGTATTGGGATTTACTTCAAGGCAGGGTGTCACTCTTACCCTGAATTTTCATAGGTGTTGTAGATCTGAACTCATGTCCTTATGTTTGCATGGCAAGAACTATCTGCTAGGTTATCTCCCCAGTTCATGATAGACTTTCATGTATCAATCCTGTATCTTAGGAGCTTGTTCTAATCGTTTATTAATTCTAGGAGTGTTTCTGTCGATTCTTCCTGATTCTCTACAAAGATGATACTGCCATCTGCAATGACATTTTTATTTCTTCTTTCACAATTAGTATGACTTCTGCCTCACCTCATTTCCCCATCTTACAATATCAACTGATGCTTCACACAGTGTTAAAAAGAAACTGTGAGTGAGGAATGTGTTTGTCTTATCCTGATCTTTGTGGGAAAGCTTCACATGTTTGTTATTGAGTATTGTTGAAGTACTGTTTCTGCATCTATTGGCTTGGTCATGTGACTTTTCTTAGTCAGCACACTGCAACAATGGGTACATGAATTGATTCTTGAATGCTGAAAAACCCTGGATATGTGGAATAAGCCCCATCTGGTCATGGACTGTAATAAGGTCTTATACGTTATTGAATTTGATTTAATATTTTGAGGGGTTGTATGTAGAAATTACCCTTTATACCTATTATGCCTATCTATATATAAATTTATATGTAATATATAAATATAAATAGGCAAGATATTTGTACTTTCCTTTTTCTTAAAACTATTTTTATTAGCATACAAAGAATTAGGCTTCATAATGGCATTTCCAAGCAAATTTTGCTTTGTTGTTTCTTTTCCTTGCTGCTTCTCTCCCCTTCAGCCATGCGCCCTCCCATCCACATAGCTTCCTTTTCGATTTCATATAGCATTGTGCAGATCTGATTTTGGAGATCGTTTACCGAAGTGTCTCCAAAAAATGAATTGTACATAGACTCTTGGAAAATTGCATAAAGGACACAGTGTATTAAGAAAGAGAAAAGCAAGAACAAGGATGGGCTAGTGAGCTGGGGAAAGGCATCTGTTCTAACATGCTTGGTCACAAGTCTTTTTATAGGTCATTTATCTAGCACTTGCTTTCTTAAGCATGTGTATGTCAAGGGTTTTCTCCCATAAACCCTATTGCGTGTAAACCAGGTGGGGAAGGAGTTCTAAAAAATGGTTTCTTTAATATGTTAGTCTTGATTCTGGTCTCTCCATAACTCTATTGTCTCGCCACACTTTTTGCCCACATACCCATTTCCCAACACTACTTATTTCCCTCCTTTTAAACATGTACCCTTGCTCACACCCCTAATTTACATATTTGCAAACATTAAAAGTCAGAATCCACACACAAGAGAAAACAAAAAATTTTTGTATTTCTGATTTCTGGATCACTCCAATTTAATACTTTCCAGATTCAGGCATTTTCCTGAAAATTTCATATAATGCAGCTGAGTAAAATTTCACTGTATATTTATGCCACATTTTCATTATCCATTGTTCTCTTGATGGACATCTAGGCTGGTCACAGTTCCTGGCTATTGTAAATAGGGAAGCAGTAAACACGAATGTGTATGTATCTCTGTGGTAGAATAAATTCCTTTGGCATGTGTCCAGGAGTGATATAATTGGGTCATATGGTTCTTCTACTTTAAATATCTGAGGAATATCCATTTCTATAATGGCTGCACTAATTTACACTCCTGCCAGACCAGCAGAGGAGTGAGTAAGAGCTCTTCCTTACACAGATGCTGAACAAAAATTGCTGTCCTGTTTGCTCTTTTAATTTTCCTTCATCATAGCCATTATGACTAGGGTGAGATACAATCACAAAGTAGGTTTAATTTGAATTTTCCTGATGTCTAAAAATCACAAATATTAAAAAATAGTATTAGCCGTTTGTGTGTGTGTTTGTATTTATTTACTATTTGTGAGACAGACAGACAGACAGAGAGAGAGAGAGAGGGAGAGAGAGAGAGAACACTTAACCAACAAAAGTTGGTTGTCTCTTTCTACCAGGTAAGTTCCAGAGACCAAGCTCAGGTCATCAGGCTTGATGGCAAGTGCATTTTCCTGTGGAGACATCTTACCAGCCCTGTATTTAATCTTTGGGGAATTTTCTGTTTGTTCCATTAGCTCATTTATTTTCCAGAAGCTTCTGGGATTTGAGAGAGAGAGAGAGAGAGAGAGAGAGAGAGAGAGAGAGAGAGAGAATGTGTGTGTGTGTGTGTGTGTGTGTGTGTGTGTGTGTGTGATCTCTGAGGTTCTTCATATTTTCTAGAAAGCAATCCCCTGTCTCTCATTCGGTAGGCTGCCTGATCATCTTCTAATAATTTCCCTTGGTATACAGAGTTATTCTGTTTCATGTAGCTCTATTTGTTGAGACTATGTCCTGTGCTATTGGGAGATACTGGTAGTTTTCCTATAAGGTTTTCTTCTGAGTTTAGTTTAACACTGAGCTAGGAAATCTTCCTTCTGTTTCTAATCTCTGAGAGATAGTTGAGAGAATTATTGCAATTTCTTCTTTAAATGCTTGCTGTAATTCACCTATAGATCCATCTGGAACCTGGTGGTCTGTTTTAGAAGTTTATTCATCATTTTTTAATTGATTGAAAATTTCAATCATGTGTATAATGTTCTTGGATCAATCCATGCCCCCAGTCTCTCCTTTTCAATTCCTTTTCCCATCTTCACTACCAGTAAGCGCTACTAATTTCATGTTATCTCTTGGTCTCCCTTTCTCTTTTGCCTTTCACTTCTCTCTCCATCTCCATAGGATTTATTAGTGCTGCTAGTATGTGCATGGGTGTAGGACCATCTGCTGTAGCATAGGCAACCTCCTCAGCACTGCCCCCCTAAAGAAAACTGGCTTCCTTTCCCAGCAGCCATTGGATGTCAATAGCACCTAGTCGAGGAGTGGGATTTCCTAACCACTTTCCTATTTCATACTGAGATTTTTGCCCAACTTGGTCTCGTGTGTGCTGTCGTAATCACTGTTTTTCATATTAAAACCACTCATTTTTTAGTCTGGAAAACACCATTTCCTGTACTCATTCACTTGCCGTATCTTTCAGCCCCTTTTCAGCAGTGACCCCTGAGTCTTGAGAAGAGTGGCTCTGATATAGTTGTCATATTTAAGGGGTGAGCAGTTAAAAATCTCTTATTCTACGCACGCTCAACATTTGTGAGTATCTGTGTTACTCGCCATACTGGCAAAAAGAAGCTTTTCTGATGAGGGTTGAGATTTGCATTTTCCTATGAGTACAATAATAAGGCCTTAGGATTTGTTTAACACCATGTCAATAGAGCACAATCATAGCAGTATGTTATCTCCTAGGGCCTGCCTGTGATTTACCTATTCTCAGTGTTTGGGCCCTGATAATGGTACCAGGCATGAGATCTATCTTGTGGCATGGGTCTTAAATCCAATCAAAAAGAGATTGGTGTGCACTCTCACCCTGAACTCTTGGGGAAGGGTCTAGGGTATATGAAATGACAGACAATGGACACCCCCATGGAGGGCCTCACCCTCCCTGGGGAAATGAGGGGATAATGGGGGGGGTTGGGGGAGGGCACGGGAGGAGGGGAGGGAAAGGGAGAGGGACCTGGAACTGACTTGTGAAGCAACCTTGTTTCTTATCTAAATTTAAACTGAAAAATAAATAAAAAAAAGAAAAAAAAGAGATTGGTTACTTTCATGATATTCATGCCACTATTGCATCATTGGACATATTTTACCAGGCCAGTTGTCCTGTAGCTCAGGGTTCACATCTATGTAAGACTAATGACTATTTCCAATTTAATACACAAAATTATTCAAACTGCCTATTTCTTCTTGTGTAGACTTTGGCAGATTATTTTCCAAGGAATATATCCATTTCATTTAGGGTGTCAAATATGAGGACATGGAATTGTATATAAGTTTTTTAATGCTTCTGAGAGTTGATATTAATAACTTATGTTCTCTGGTTCCTTATGATGTATCCTGGCAAGAGATCAACTCATTTTACTTGTCTTCCCAAAGAATAAGCTTTTCATTTTGTTGGTTTCCTGTCCTCATTTGTAGTGACCTCCATCCTAATTTTAAAATCTTTTCTCCTGCCTTTCTTTTGCCTGATTCTTAAGGTAAAAAGTGATGGTGACTAATTTGTGGTCTGTCTTCATTCATAACATAAACATTAAATGGTATATAGTTCTTTCCAAGAACTGCTTTTGTTGAATAACACAAATTTCAATAAGCTGCATTTTCACTTTCAATTACGTCAAAACATCTTCTGGTTTCTTTTGAAATTTATTGTTTGGCTTTGTATTATTTAGAAATGTGTTGTTTATTGGCTGTTGGTGGATAAACTAGTTGTCATTTTGCTGTTGTTTTTGGATTTAATTCTGTTGTCTGAGTGAAGCCACTGTTGTTTTCATACTTAAAATTATTATTGAGGTGCATTTCATGCCCCAGAAGTGCTCTGTCTTAGTGTTTCTCATGAGTTTTATAAACATGTGTATTCTGCTGCTGTTGGATAATATAGTCTATATATGCTCATTGCAAACAGTTAATTTTTAGTATCACTTAATTCAACTGTGCCTTGGTTGATTTCTTTTGCTTTGTCATTTGTCCATTTCTGTTAGTGAGTTATTAAGGTTTCCAACTATAAGAGATGATTCATCTATTTCTCCTCACAGTTCCTTTTCAATGTTATATAGTCTAGTGCACTATTATTGTGCACATAGAAATTATGGACTGTCACATCTTTTTTGAAAATTAGCCCCTTTATAGGCCATCTTGTTGGCCCAGGCCTTTCCTCTCTTTATGTAAATGTGAGTTACTATTTATGCCATGTTCCTTCTCTCTGAAGAACTTGCTTTAATATTATGTGTAAGTCAGGTCTGCTGGCAACATATCTAAATTTTTGGTTACCTAAGGAAGTCTTCATTTCTCCATCAATTTTGAGGTAGAGTTTTGTAGGATACAGAATGTCTGGGTGGCTTTATAATTTTAATAGCTTAAATATTTCACTCCAATCTTTTTCTGTTAGCCATTTCTGAGAAGCTAGATATAATTTTATCTTTGTTCCTCTGGAGGTAAAACCCTAATACTCCCCCTTCTCTGGAGATTTTTTTACATCTTTGACATTCTTGAGGCTGAAAATGTCTAGAAGTTTCTCTTTTAATTTATCCTATTTGTTGGTCTTTGAACTTCCCTTAGATATGTAGTTTGATGTCTGGCACTAATTTGAAGAACTTGTTGAATTAATCAACCACATGAATAAATGATTGTATGAATGAAACAGAAATCTAAAGAACGAATTGGAGTTGGCTATGTGGCATCCACCACACTTGATAGCCACCAAGAAATTGACCCTCAGAAGCAGACCTCTCCATTCACCTGGTTTTCAACCCTAACTGTGGAGCACTTCTTTTAGCCAATGTTGTCCTTACCTGACAGAAAAGGCTGAGTCTTGGCAAAACAGACATATCTCAGCGATCATAGTCCCACCCTGGAACTGTGCACGTGATTTTCTGGTTCCATGAGCCCTGATGAATGAGGGGGGGCCTTGAGAGCATCTGCCAATACTGTTTCTGGGGATGGTTGAGATGGAAAGAACTGTTTTATTTAAAAGTAAACCAGTTAAGAATGAAGGAGGAGAATTATATTACAAACATGAATTATATAAAAGATAGTAGATGTTAAAGAATGTGAACAAGAACTCTGGGAAGGAAGCTGTGTCTTCAGAGACTGGTGGATTGGAACTGCAGCACTGGAGAGAGATTGGGTGCTACAGGTAGGTCCAAAAGGCCGCTTGCCCCCTTTGGAACAGGCATTCTTTGCTTCCCTTGGTATCAGAACTAATATCCTGTAACTAATAAATAGAACCCTTTTAGAATCTATTAACTTAGAAGACTGCTAGTTTCCACCAACCAAAAGCTCTGATAGCAATGCTCCCTCCATCTCTCTGTACCTGCCCTTCGGATGTACCAACCAATGTATATTAAGCTTGCTTTGATTTATGAATTTCTTTGTTCTATGAAACTTAATAAAAATTCCTCCATGCTGGAACATGGAATTTGGGGTAACCTAGATCAGAGTTCCTGGGCCATGCTCACTCAAAATGGCTCCAGGTCAAACTTTCGTTTAGTCTCCTGAAGATGAGAGATGTGGCTCTTGTGTCAACACAAATTATAATAAAATGTTTTTAAAAATTTTAGAACTATGGATTAAACATCTTAGATAATATTTGTTTGAGTGAAACGGCTAAGACCACATTTTTAATAAAATGTTAGATGGAACAGAATGACAGAGGACAAGCTGGAGATTGCTTAAGCACATGGAGAGTTAAGGAGGGGATGAATGGAGGCAGATAACACTGCTGGAAATGGCAATGAGCAGCAAACAGCTCATCCTGTCCACAACTCAAACCAACATGGAGTGAAGTTCAGCCTACAGATGTTCCAGATGCTTGAAGGAGACCAGAGGAAAGACCTGGAGTTTCCAGGGTGAAAGCAACATCTAGGCAAAGACTTTGAATATAAAAGAATTTGACCAGTATAAAGAGCAACATAAGACAGAGTGGAAGAAAACTTATCTGAAATTAGGAAAACTTGAATAGGTAGGCAGAATGGGCTCCCTGGGCACAAGCTATTAACCAACCTATTATATTATTTATATTCAATATAGATCTTATCATTTTAAAAAATAAGAATAAAGAAGTAATTCAACAAATGTCTAGGTAAAGAATTAACAAAGAAAAAACTACCAACAGAGGAACACAAGTGGAATTTGCTACAGTTATTCCCACCAAATAAGGCTATGTAAATTCCAGAAGGTGGCAATACCCAGCGGGAATAGCTTTGATCTGAGAACACATCCACCAAGCAAGAAACCATTTACTTTTCAAGACAAAACAAAGATTTTCTCAGATGTGCACAAATTCCAAATTGGTAATTGGCAACCCCCTAACACACTAAGATATTTCATGCGGGCCTGGGATATGGCTCAGACGTCGAACACTTGCCTAATAGAAGGGTCTTTAGCTTCCACTCCCAGCCCTGCCACAAACAAAATTGTGTGAGTCAGAATCACAACAATTGACTCTGACCTTGAGGGTGAAACTAAAAGCTACTGAAAGAAGTCTAATTACTCTCAATACAAGTAAGAAATGGAATGTGGATAGGCTCTGAATTTGCTCTCCAGAACTGCCCTCCACAAAAGGAATACAAATATTGTGGTTCATAGAACCTACAAACAAGTTAATCAATCAACCACAATGCAGAGATAACCACAGTATTTGACAGGATGAAATAGGTAATTTTGTCCGAGAGAAAGAAAAAGATGTGAAGGTTTGTAATCTGGCCCTCCCCCATGTGCCAATAGTTATAAAAATTAAGTACACTGATATTTTGTACACTGTAAATAAGTACTTGTATGTCTAAGTAGCATATAATAGAAGGCACTCGGGAGGCAGAGGCAGGCGGATCTCTGTGAGTTCGAGGCCAGGCTGGACCGACAGCCTCCAAAACAGAGAAACCCTGTCTCGTAAAACCAAAAAAAAAAAAACATATAATAGAAGGAAAACCATATCAAACAAATAAACATTTATCAACCAAAAATTGATCTCATAAAAGTAATGCTCTATGATAATGCACACAACATAAAAATACAAAAGTGAAAGATATAAAAAGTAGAACTAAAGAAAAATGATCTACCTCCTGCATTAAATGAAAGAATCCTCAATGGATCAGGAAATAAGGTTTGGTTTACATTATCTGTGGGACTTGCAGCTACAGCATGGTTGCTTCCAAAATGTAAAAGCTGGTTGATAAACAACACTTAGTACCAATTTAACTCAAGTTGCAAGTTATGTGAAGGCAATGGCGACACAGGAGCCTGGTGATGGGTCACTTAGGGAGGAGCTATGGTGACACCTGTAAGGAAGACCTAGCAGACAAACCCCTTCACGACATGGTGAGATCACACACAAACACTTAAGACAGAAATAGATAGAGTTGAAGAAAATTTTTACAAAAATACTATAGGGAGGAGTGTTTCTTGAGCAACCCTGAATCCTACGGATACAGTTAAGACTTACCCGAGTATTCAATGATTAAATATTTACATCACTAACAGACAAAGACGTGAAGTCATTTTCTCTCCTAGGTGGGCAGGAGACATTTAAAAAGTCTGACCTTGAATTAGACTGTAAAGAAGATGTCAGGAATTGAGGGAAAAATCAAAGAAGCAAATGAAAACAAATAAATTATGCCATCATGGAAGGAGGCAGAAACACAGCTCAATAAATCCTAAGAAACTGGGAGTGCAGAATTGATAGAGATAAAAGCAGAAATTAATAAATTACAGGGTAGAATTGATTAGCCTGTCCTAGAATTGTGGATTAAAAAAGTACAAATAAAATAGACAAAGCATGCCTCTGCATTAATGAGAAAGAACTAGAAAAGGAGCCGAACGTACACAATGGGATGGGAGATATAGACAGAGATACAGGACTTTTCACGTCCAAAGAAAGAGCAATTGTCAGTGGAACCGTCAAAGTTGCACCTTATCAAACTGATTTTTTTAAAAATTCAAAGCTTGAAGAGGTAAAACCCAAGGGAGAGATGGAAAACAATTGTCAATGTATTGTCCCCAGAACAAGTGCTGAGCAGAGAGGAGCTTGAAGGCACTCCGGGAATGATGGGAAGCTCCCCAAAGTCAGTCATCCCAGAAGGACGTGGAGGGGAGGGGATCGAATAGAATAGTTGATTTTAGATATGCAGAATCTGCCCACCAGGCAGCACGCATCTGGTTTCTTCAGGGCAATCTATCAATCACATATACCCCTGATTCTTGTAAAGGACGGGCCCTTCTCTCTCAGAGCCTTCTGTAAACACAACTAGTGTACCCAAGTCACCTGTCATTATCCCCATGGTTGAGGGAGAGATAGCTGCAGCTGGAAAGAGGGCCTAGTGGATAACAATGTGTACTGAGGACGAGAGTTTGAGTTCTAGCACCAACGGGGTCTGAAGCCCCTGACTATATTCACATGCACACACCCACATACATACATGGGATTAAAAATACTTTTTAAGGAAAGTAGTATTTCTGATACTGCCAGAGATGGGAAATACCCTGCATTCCCAAGGAGGCAGAGGAAGAGAGAAGACAGCAAATGGGGAGGGCAGCCCCACCACCCATTCCTGGGGTATTTTACATGCCTTTGGTATACCACTGGGAAGAAGGCAATGTCTGGGCCAAGAGACCAAGATGACTTACTGGTTGTGCATGCAGGCTGAGCTGGGTGTGTGTGTGTGTGTGTGTGTGTGTGTGTGTGTGTGTGTGTGTGTAGCTGCAAGAGCACACTAGCATACAGCTGTCTGTTGGACCAGGTCTTTCACACTAGCCATGGTAGTGCTGACCACAGCCAAGGAGCAGAGTTCCTGCAGACACCCCAAGTCCCGATGAAACTATGGAGCAGTTGCCCAGAGCTGCTCCCAGCTCTGACCCAGGCAGGCAGCCTATGCATGGTGAATCTTTCCCCAGCAAAATGAGTTACCATATGATTATTGCTATAATGCCCTCTGAAGACAGGGGGGTTCAAGTTGGTCCGGTTTCTAGGGGCAGATCTAGAAGGCAGGAAGTGGGGTGAGGGCAGAGAAGCCAAGGAGGAGAGATGCTTGGCCCGCACTTTTCTTATTTTTGACACACTCCTTGTAAATGAGTCTGGATTTGTGTTTTTCATTCAGGCTGGATGTGCTGAGGCATTTTCATTTCGCTGTCTCCCACCCTACTTTCCAAGCAGACTCCATTGCAGCACAGCACTGTTGATTTCTGTCTTGCGACCATTATGGAAATCTGGCTTCATTTCTCCTCCTAATTTATGATCTTGTTAACATGCCCGCATGCCAGATGGTCCTGTTCTTCAGGTTGGGAGATAATGAGATAAACAAAAACTGCTGTAAGAAGCAAAGAGGGGGAGGCTTTTTCCTTGAATGGGCCTCTTTTCATTTATACAAATGTGCCTGGGAGGCCCAGGGCCAGGCCTCACTGGGATTCTAAGCAGGTGAAAGGTAGCCAAAGGTACTCTGGTAAGTGCGTGAAGTGAGAGAGGCATTGCACTGGACATGTCCTTCTCCACGTTCGAAGACAAGTTGAATCCGCTTGTCAATCTATAGAACTGTTTGCTTGGGAATGTTACCACAGTTGCCACAATGCACCGTAATTGTTTTTCTTTCTGTTAACTATGCTATGATCTCGCTGTAGCCAAGAATGTTTTTTCCCCTCCCAGCCACAATGCCTAGCCCAAGGCCTAGCGCAGAATGGGCAGATATTCAACCAGCAATCATGGAACTCTCCCACTATCAGCATACTAAATATTGCACAGGAGAAGAGCAGGGAGTTGAATGAATAAATCATCGTTGCTCCCCATCTATGGAGGATTCGAGGACTCTAAGCAGATACCAAGCCCTGCAGATGTTCGAGTGCCATATACAAAAGGGCATAGGAATCTGGACACACCTTCCTGCAGAGTTTCTTGCCATTTGTGTTTTTATGGACTGGGAACATTCACAATTTTCTCTGCTGCTGGGATCTTTAATCCAAGCTTCTTGAAACCTGAGGCAGGAGGATCATGAGTTTAAAAACATATTTGGGAACACAGAAAACCCTGTCTGAAAATAAAATTCTCTCTGCTAGCCATTTTGATGATCTGTTAGGCATGGTCACTGTCAATCATAGTTGACTATGCTGTAGATCAACAGACATTATCTCTCCTATGTGACTGCGCCGTTGTCCTGGGGAAGCATCCTGTCTCCAGTCTCCTTCCCCTGTGTCTCACCTTGTGTAATGTTCTCCATTTCTATCCATGTTCCTGAAAATAACATTGTAAGTTTTTATAGGTATAGAGAGACAGAGATACACATATGTGTACAGACTGTCTTTCAAGATCCATCAGCAGACCCTCTGTCTATCCCCTACCTTGCCTGTGATTATTGTATTCCAATAACTTTGTTCTAATATGGATGTTTCTTTGATGTCCTGGTTTACTCCAGTTCATTAACTCATCCTAGATTACAATGCAAGTTCCTTGTTAGTAGCTATTGAACTGTGTTGCTTATAGAATAAACACTAGAGACCCCACCCAAAGTGTGATCACAGATGGGCACACTGAGGTAGAGTTTCCCTCATTTTTCTTTCACTCCAAAACCTGTTGTCAGAGATCCAGAGGGAATCTTTTTTTTTTTTTTGGTTTTTTCGAGACAGGATTTCTCTGTATTGCTTTGGAGGCTGTCCTGGAACTCACTCTGTATAATAGGCTGGCCTCGAACTCATAGAGATCTGTCTACGTCTGCCTCCAGAGTGCTGGGATTAAAGGCGTGCGCCACCAAAGCCCAGCTTTGTCCACAGGGAATCTTAAAGGGCTGTGTCATTTTCTTCATCAGCGAATGCTGCCACACAGGAAGGGAGAAATCCAGCATTGACCAAAGAAGGAGACCTAGAAAATAGACTGCCATAGTACGTCTACACTGATACCCCACAACCCGCATAAGCCCAGGGAGTAGACAACAATGTGACTACCCTGTAGATCCACCTGCACTGCACACAACTCTTCAGGAAACACAATTACACCATGTGTTTATACATTGCCTGTGGCTGCTGTGGAGCCACAGTGACAAAGCTGAATAGTGGTGATGTTGAACCTACCCAGACTGAAACATGGAGTTTCTGGCCCTTTACAGTGAGAGTTCGCTGACTTACCTATGACCTAAAGGAAACTTGGAAGTCCTGTCTGTATGCATGTATCATCTTTCTTTAGCCCAGATGGACCACCACCCCATCAGCAGCCCCAGAGAGACTTAAATAAAGCCACAGGATATAGCAGTCCCCCGGCTTCCCCAAACAGTCATGGTAGGGTTGGGAAACTATCGTGAAATGAACCACATGAAGCTGGGAGGCCAGGGTGAAAGATCAGTTACTATTGCTGTTTTCCACCATTCACAATAGAAGCTTTCTGTATCATCAGCTTGCTGTCACTATAACGAAACACTTGAGCTAATTACATCATAAAGAGAAAGGCTTGCCTTGGCTCAGCTGTGGAGGTTCATCCCGTGATTGAGTGTCATCATTGTATGGGGGATTGTGGTGAAACAGCACATCAAGGTGGGTGCCTTTGGAGGAGCAAGAACCAGGAAAAGAAAGGGAAGATTAGAGTCCTACTTTCCCCCTTTGAGAACTCACCCACAATGGCCTAAGGCTCCACCCCTCTGAAAGCTTCCCAGTAGCCTATCCCACAAGAATCTCTTGGACATTTACCCAAACACCAGCACTTTCTCATTCTTATTAGCCTGTCACAATTAGCAATAAACAACCTTCCCAAGGAGAGTGTGGGATGTGGTTGGAAGGATACTGGGGAAGGACTGACGGGGCCTTATCTTAACTTGGTTACCTAGAAAGTCTTGCTAAAGCACTGGAAGAAGGAGAGGCCCTTTATCACAATAATAGGCTCATCATGAGGCTCCATCCAGAACAGACTGGCAAAGCACTGAACAGTAGGATTCGCCTCAGGCAGAACACACTGATGCCCCATCCTCTGCCTAACAATGGAAACAATTCAGTGTAGCAGTTTGTAAATGCCTTCTCTGGTCTACCATTCACTATTAGGTTTCAGCCTGGAATAAAATATCCTGGAGTCTGGCCTTAGGGGTTGGGACCATTCTGAAAACCTTTTCTTCAGAACTGGTTTCCTGCAGAGTCTGACCCAGTTCTTGCCTAAATTCCAGTGTTACTCAGACTGAAGGACCAAAGGCTGATATGAGTAGATTAGTTTGGCTAGTAAGAGATGTCAGAATGCCTTTTGGATGAAGATCCTGGAGTACTGTAACAATGGAGGGAGAAGGTGATACTTTCTAATGGAGAGAATCTTCTCCAACTATACAGCCTTGTCCAGAGCCAGCCCACATAGAGCAGGAGAGCACTGCCTCTTCTTGGATTTGGGGAAATCTTAGTGTCTAATAGTTATAAGCCTGGATGCCTCGCTATAAGAGTGACAGAGCTGTCTTTTTACTGCTGGGAAAGACCCTTATCATTGTCTTGTTCAGTATGCTCTTATCATAGAGAGGAAAAACTGAGAGTGGACCCTAAGCTGCCAAGAAAGCAGGTGTCTGTCTGCAAGCCCCTCTCTAAAGCTGTTCATCTGGGAGGCTTCCACACCTGCATGGGTTCCTCTTTACGGCATCCTCTCTTGAACTGGGCAAGACATCTCTAATATTCTGGTCTTTCCTAACACCCCATCTCACAACACCTGCCTTTCAACCCCAAAGACAGAGCCCTTCCTCCGTGGGTCAAAGCATCCCCTCTACTTGGGGAAACAGCCCTAAATGAGCCCCCAGTCTCCTGGCCCCAAAGCAGTTGCGGGGCTCTGGCTCCAACAGAAATCTCTTGATGCTTGCTTGCTATTTTCACCCATCCTAACTGTCCAGATCCTCCTCCCTTTACACACTTTCACACAAAACCACCAATCCAATCTACTGGATTCCTGTCTTGCCTTCTTTCATCATCACTTAAAATTAACTCTCCCTTGAGTATCTAGCCGGAGTCTTATTTGCATATAATAACAGAGTAGTGATTAAACATATTTCATGTAATATTATATAGTACTTTATAGTTTGTATCTCATTTGTTCTTCTCATTAATCCTGGGAAGTAGGCAATGACCCCATTTGCAAAATTGGAAGGAAAAAAACCACTCAGAGAGTTAAATGCAGCAGACAGAGCCCAAGGGCAGGCATAGCAAGCATTCTGGTGTACAAGACCTGCACAGCCAAGCACATAGCCTCTTATATTCCCAACAGAGAAGCCAAGTTTCCACAGTGGTTCTCAGCTGGGGGTAATGTTGCTGGCTGGAGAACATATGGTAATGTTTGAAGGCATTTTTTTACTAGTTCAGCTTAGACTGGTGCCAGTTTCTTGGCATGTAACAGGTTAACATCAGAGATACTGCTGAACAGCTTACATGGGCAGAACACCATATCTGTGATGCCCCACCACACACTCAAGAAATTACTGAGCCCAAAATGCCAACTGTCTATGGAGGACACAGGTTCCATACAATCCTCATAACCTTCTTTCCCCAGCAAAACAGATAGGACAGTACTATGATTTCTTCATGGCTAGAGGAGACCCAAGTCACAGCTTAATGGGATAGACACTGCTTCTGCTACTATGTCTAGTTCCCACATGCCAAGGATGCCCACTCCTTGGCCTGGGTCCCAAGCTCCTGAGCAGAGAGGAGGAGTCAAATTCTCCCACTGGCCTGTTGCTTCTCAAAGGTTCGAGGGTGAGAAGGGAAGAAAAGATGAATGTTGTCAGCAGTGTGAGCCCAATGAAGTTCAAGTACAGAAAGTGAGTAGAGGTCAGACAAAAGAAGGGACAAGAGGAAGGAGAAGTGAGAGGGATGGTGGGAATAAATGGGAGCAGGATTCCTCTGTAATGGACCTGGAGGGTTGAGGACATTCTAGGTCAACTGGGCAGCTTGATGTGGTCTCCTGCTACCTCTGTGAGCTTCAGGGAGAGCAACATTAGTGTGCATCTAATTAAATCAGAAACATTACTTACAAAGCCTGCAATCGCTGGGATCCCACATGCTCAGCTTCATCCGAGGTTCAGCACTGCCTCCCATCCTCTCAATGAGAGCAGAGCAGCAGCTATGATTAATCCCGATTGGGGGTGAGTGAATAGGCAATGGGGGTGAATTCCTGGGGAGCTAGGAAGCCCAAGCAAAAGCTTGCACCCAAGGAGACCATCCAGTCTTCAGGTTTCCTCCATGTACCAAAGAGGGTTTAAAGCAGAGAAGAGGGCATCCTAGCAGCCTGGGACTATATGGTGAGGGAGTGAGCCACTAGCCTAGGCTCTTCTGAGGCCCCTCCTCAGTCAGCCTCCTCTCTGAGAATATATTCTCCAAGAGACCAATCCAGTTCTGCAGCCCTTCCAATGGCCCAGGAGAAACATCTGCTGTCCATACAATGGGCCAGGGAGAGTTCATAAAAAGAATGAAAGGTGGATTTTGGCAGCAGAGGGTATAACTGGAAAGGAAAAGATTTTAGGGAAAAAGTCACAAGGCAAACAGCCCAACAGTCATTCTTTTGACTAGGGTTACCTTATGTGCAGGAACTCGGTACACACTTGAAAATTAGTGTCAAGGTGTATGAACTGCAGGGAAGCTGTGGAAGATGCTGGACGTGAATTATTATGTCATTGGAGTCTGGCATGAGGGGAGTGGTGCTTGAATCTTCCTCCTTTTTCTTGGAGTTAACTAAGTATTCCCAATCAAAGTAGGAGATGCCAAACACCCACTGGTGGTAAAGATGTAGTCTCCAAAGCATTCGGGCTCCTGTTGCTCAGTCTAGGGTCCATGGCACCCTTAGCTATAACAACATTATAGTTACTCAGGAAAGTCATGATCAACTCCCTCACTTAGATCATTCATTTATGTATTCAGTGTTGGGGCACTTGCATGCACCATGGCACATGCATGGAGATTTCAGGACAGCTCTCTGGAGCCTATTCTGGCCTGACACTTTATAGGATATTGGGATCAATGCCAAGCCTAAATACAAATACCTATAGCTGGTGAGCCATTTAATGAACCCAGCAATGGATCCTTGACCAGAGAACTACCTATATTGTGCTGATGGATTCATGGATAATGAATTAAGAATCCAACAGTCTCAGATCTATCTCCCTTAACTCAGAGTAAGTTACTTAACTGTGGGCAAACCACATGACCCCTCAGACCACACAAATGTTCTGAATTTGGTTCATAAAACAAAGTTGTGATGAATATGTCCTAATGTTGTGGAGAGTGAACCAGTTAGAGGTGGAGACCCCAGTTAGAGCCCAGGACCCCAGCCTCACTACCATGACAACAAACTAAGGGTATCTCCCCCAGTTGGAGAGAGCTGAAAGGCATCTTCACAGAGACCCTAGACCCTAGGCACCTTTAAGATGGCTTGAACAGCAAAGGAAGTAAAGTTCCAGTACAGAGTCACTTTAATGTGAGTTCCTCGCTGAATTCTGTTCTTTTTTCATACTTGCTCTTTTATAATACTAATTTCTCATTTGAGTTCAAAATTATCTCACTGGAGAGGTGGTGATTAAATCTGATAATTAGAAGAAATACCAATTAAGTCAGGCTCTCCATGCAGAAGGCAGGCCTCAGTACACGGTGTTTGACGTGGGGGCAGATCCAGGGGTGCCTGCCTCTTCCCTGCTGTTCATACTCTTGCTGCATATACAACAGCCCCTGTGTCCCCTCGCCTTCTTTAGTGTGCTGTCTTTGTCCAGACCATTTACCTCTTGTCGCTGGTCTCTTTAGGGTGTGGTAGCACATACTTGTAACCCCACCATGAGGAAGGTAGAGGCAGATGGATCTCCTGAGTTTGAGGTCAGCCTGGGCTAGGTCACATCAACTTGTCTAAAACACAGCAAGACAAAACTGGCATGGTATAGTCACATCTGTAATTCTGAACTTGGGAGACAGACAGAAGGGTGATTGGATTTTAGAGGTCATCCTGGACTACATAGTGAGTTCCAGGTTACCTGGACCTAAAATGAGATCCTGTCCAAGCTCCCCATACCGAAACAAAGCAAGGCAAAACTATCTTGCTCTACAAAACATAGCTCTCCTCTTCTATTTCCTGATTTACTGGCAATCCACTAGCTAGGGCATTGGTATATTAAATGAGCTACATTTTACCTAACAGTGAACATGCCACCCTGCCCACGCCCAAGTCCTCAACTCTGCACACAAAGAGAACTTTCAATGAATAGAAAGTTCATCAGGGTTCTTGAGAAGGGTAGGAACAACATGCACAGGTACTGAGTAAGCTGGAGACAATGTCGGTTCCTCAACTGAGGCCATGCTTCAGAATTGCCTGGCCTGGCAGTGTGTCAGAATCATGTGATCACCAGGTGCAAACTGGAATCCATTGAGTCAAAGCACCTGGAGTCAGAAGACAGCCTTTGCTGTCACCAAAATGACTGTTGCTGGTTGAGGACCTCAACTCTCTGGTGAAGATGATCAGCCACTCTGAGCTGCATAGCCTGTGTTTCACTAAGAGATTGAGCTTCTAGGACAAAACAAACAAAGAAACTAACAAATGGGTAAGGAGTGGGAAACGTGCTGATCTGCCTCTAGCAAACTGTTCACAGCTCTGGTTCTGAGAAGCCCTAACCTCAGAACAAACCCATTCTGTCCACAGCTGCCTTTTATGTGCATTGAGTAAAGAGCCTTGGAGTCATGGAAGCCCCAGCTATTGCACTTTTTGGTCAGTCTGCCTTTCCACCTAGCATTTCTCTTTGCTCTCTCCTTTATTTCCAACTGTCTATGGAGCCAGTAGATTGAGTGGTGTCATGGGCTGTATTTTCTGGCATGGAGGCTACATGTAAATGTGTTCTACAGAGGCCAGGAGAACTGCAGACTCTCCCTGATGCTGCAGAGCAGGGTAAGAAGGGGAGGAATGGAAGCTGGTTCATGCCTCTGACCCTGGATGGCTAGCATATGCACCATTCTCTCTTAGGCACCAATGGCCTAAATGTTGCAAAGAGAGCCCTATGCCCGCAATTCTCTCTTAGAGCCTCTCTTGTGACAGTTGTATTCCATGTCTCATGAATGCTATGGTCTGACTGTGTGATGTGAAGACAAACACTGACCATGTTTACAACGTGGATCAACCACCATGTTATCCCCATGTTATCCCTGAGAACTAAGTGGGCATGTTAACTCATATGTTTGGGATTTGTATTCTCTCCATCCCCTTCATTTTAAAGCATCAAGGGATTGATTTATCTATGGAATGTATAACAGTTGTGTTGCTTTGGCTGCAGGCCAGTCTTTTAAATCACACAGTTAGAAGCTAAGGGAAAGAAGAGTCAATTATTAGACCATCTGTGTGTGGAGGATTCCCAAAGCAAATTCTCAGAGTTCCTCTTTTATATCTGGCCCATACCCACACTCTTCTATAAGTTCATCTGCTGAGTTGCTTATGCATCTATCTATCTATCTATCTATCTATCTATCTATCTATCTATCTACCTACCTACATCTGTCTGTCTACCTATATCTATCTATCTATCTATCTATCTGTCTGTCTGTCTGTCTGTCTATCTGTCTATCCATCTATCTGTCTGTCTGTCTATCTATCTATCTATCTACCTACATATCTCTCACATATTGTTTATTGACGGCCTAATATGCATAGAGAAGGATCTGGTGCTCTTGATACATGTGACTGCTACTTTATTGCCATTGTTATCAGTCACATAGAGGGAGAGGTAGGGAGGAGTGGAAGATGCTGCCATGTTGCTCTGTCTGTCAACAGAGCGGCCCAAGAGCCTCCAGACATGGAGCTGGCAATAGCTGAGGCCACATCTCTCTGTCAGCAGCAGCACAGAGATGGGGTTAAAGCCTAGCCAAGAAACTTCTCTTAAAAGAGGAGAGGGGATGCTGTGAGGCCAGGGCCCACCCTGGAGCAGTAAGTATCTAGAATCTAAACCATCATTGAGTTGACAAAATTAGAGCAGGGGGCTTAAAGAGGCTCGTTTGACCATCACTGCTGCCCAAGCACACATTAGCCATTCCAGTACAGGGCAAGCACCAGGCAGAGGGGCATCCCTGGAAGGGGGATGGAGCATGCTCTTCCAGACTGCCCCAGGCCATCTGGAGGACTACTGTGTACATTACACCAACACATAGACATAACCGTTAGCTATGTTTCACTCTCAACAATGTCCTCCATAGGACACTCTTCACAAGATAATTGGCAGTCTCTAAGAAGGTTTAGCTACTTGGCCATTTAGAATGGGCTACAGATACAAACAGTAAGACTTCACACACACTGAGAGCACTGAGCGGAAAAATGCCTTACACTTATGTAAAGGATAAATACAGGAGCCAGTCAAGTGTGAGGTCTCAGGAGACAACTGTACAGGCTACTCCAGGAACTGTTGACTAGGGTATCTGAGCTTATGCCTCCCTTTCTTCAGTCTGCCTCATACCCTCACAGGCTGTGTTCCGAAATCATTCAGAATCCCTTCCCAACGTACAGCAGGTATTGACAGAGGCAGTTTGGAAAGGCAACCTCGTAGAGCCCAAGAATGGTTAGCAGTTATAAAACTCCAGGGAGCTTCATATGGTAGTCTCTGTCAACCGAACCAGCCAGGGGAGTAATGCTATGTCCAGCCTGTGTGCTTACATATGAAGCCCCTAGAGGAAGGGATCTTGGAACACTGGAAAACTAAATTGGGGGATGAGAAATCCAAGTCACAGAAGTGAACTGACCTACTTAATGGTCCATGATGGTGTCAATTGTCCATCCCCAGCCCAGGGCACAGTTTATAATACATTTCTTTTAATGTATTCATAAGGCCAGTCCTCCTCTTGTGTATAGCAGATAGTCATAGATAAGTGTTCTACATATTCTAGTATAGGAGTTACTCGTCATAGACAATGATTAAAAAATAAGCTAATATAAATGAATTCAAATTAAAACTTTGTCATCTGAGTTACACCGGCCATGTTTGATCACATACATGGTTAATGGCTGCTATCTGGAGCTTGCATCACCTCATAAGGATCTGTTGAAAACAGCTAGATTATGGAGTGCTTAGGTATAAAGAAAAACCAGGAGGCAAAGCAGGAGAAACTTTCAGGTGAGGAGTGTGCCAGGAATTGGGGGTCCTTAGATGTACGAGTATCTTCAGTCTTCACTAGGGCTGGCCTGTGGATGTTTCTGTGAATCCTTCCTTGGAGAGGAAGCTATGGAGTTAAGTAACTGACTATGATTACACAGCTTGTAAGTGGACTTGGATTCAAGTCTGTTTGACTTCAGAGACCAGGACTTAAGGATTAAAGAACATAGACTAAAACATTGCTGTTGAGCCAAGCAAACAGATGCCATCCTCAAGATGGAAAAGACAATTAAAGGGCTCAGAGCTAATTACAGGAATTAACGAGGCTTGCTGCACACTTGAAGAGAAAAGCCCAGGGGTGATGTAATGCCATCTCTAGGAATGGGAGGCTTCTGGGCTGGCAGCACCCTCCATAGGTGCTACAGGCCAAGGGAGAGAGGGGGCGTGAAACTAAAACAGCTCTGATGTCCATAAGGCCATGCTTCTGAACTGTGGAGAAATGAGGTGAGGTGGGCCAGCAACCCTTGACAAACCATAGAAAAGGAGCCCCCTTCACATACTCTCTAAGGCTTCGATGGAGTCAGGGGCATGGGAAGAGGGATTTTGTTTCTTCTTTTGATGGCAGAATTAGAAAGCACATGGGAAGAAATGATGGATAGATATGGTAGGGACTGTTGTCCCCTCACCAGGACTTTATTTGGAAATGGATAATTCCTTAATACCAAATCACCTTGTTTTTCTGCATTGGTTCTTCTGAGGTCCTTCACCTTAGCCCTCAGGAACACAAGAAGAGGCTGTGAAGAGTGGAGAGGGTCTCTAGATTCAGTCAATCCACTCTGATGTGTGAAGGTGCAGACAGTCCAAAGTAAAAGCAGCCTCTATCATGTTGGGGTTCTGGGGTCACATCTAACCTAATTAGATACCCAAATGGACCCCCAACTTCCTCAAGCCATCTCTCAATAGGACAAGAGGTAATATTTTGGGGTTGGTTTGGGCACAGAGTCATGCCTCAAGACCTCACTGGGGATGAACATGGGTATGGGGTAGAGGGTTGCCATGCCTCAAGGACCTCACTGGGTAAGAGCGTGGGTATGGGATTGCAGGGTTGGAGAGCCATATTGCCTTTGATCATCATTTCATTGAAGAGTCTTAGAGGTCATTTCCTAGCTAGGACTATCATATTACAGATAAAAAAACATAGGCTCAGAGAGGTAAAGTGATTTACCTGTGATAATTGAGCTGCTTGGTGGCCAAGCTGGAGCTGGAGTCCTGAGATTGACAGCATGGAGACTGTGATGGGAAGTTCTCAACATACAGGCAGCTGTCCTTTGCCTATTATCCAGTGGTGGGAATCTAGTGGTAGGAAAAAAGAGCAGAGTGCTCTTTTGTCATTTCCAAGCCCCGAATTTGTCAAAGGATGTTGAAGGACAGACATGGCGTGCAGAATAGGGGTCTGGACAGAACTCAGTTGAACCACTGAGACAAAGTTTCGATCTTTTTTTTTTAAACACTTGGGTTCTGGAGGCTTTGGTGCCTTTGAGTATCCAACTGCCATTGCTCCCACCTAGATCCATGGGTTTCCTCCTCTTGCTTTTCTTATGCTGTTATTTGATTTTTTTCTTACACTCCAAGCCCAGCATAAGGTGATCCCGAACAATCTCTCTGAGGTTCCCTAGACCTTCTTAACCGCTAGAGACATAATAATGCTTTGTGTGCTGCTGTTGTTATATGTATACTGAAAATGGATGTTGATTATGTTAAACTGCAATGTTTACCAACTGTCATCCACTCTCTGTACCCTATCCTGTTTCATGTAGAATGTAGTAGGATGTGACCACATCCTCTGCCTGTTGTCTGTATTGTATGTGTATCTGTATGCTTTGTCAGTGTCTCTGTACCTTTTTGTATGTACAAACATGTTGATGTGTATGCTTTCTGCAGTCTTTCGATATCTGTCTCTGTGTGTATTTAACCTTGTACTGATGTTCACAATGTAATAAAAGAACCAAAATAACACAGCGCCTTCTGGCGATTTTTAAACCCTTAGGAGATTCTCCCTTATCTAGGATGGATGTAAGTGTTATTGCTAGAAGACAGTGGGTTGAATAAATGACTCCTCAATAACCTGGAAAGGGTCTGTGAGCTCCTTGACCCTCTACTGAATGCAGATGAGAAAGTGCTTAGATAAGTGAAGGAAGAGGGAAGGCTGTCTCCACGAACTTGTCAAGTGAATCACTGCAGCCTAGCCTTCTGCATGAAATCCTAGAAGGCAAAGCAGAAATGAGGCAGCTAATTAGCAGGCTGTGCTTCATGGTATATGTGGAAGCTCCATGGGACCGACTCTTCAGTAAAAAGAGTTAAAGTACTGTGTAGACTTTTACTCTGAAAAACACTTTCTCTGCTTCATCATAGAAGCCCAGGTCACTGACTCACTTGGAGGATGCTTAAGATTTTGAGACAGTCCCATCCTTAAAAAACAAACTCAGCATTCCTGCTCATGGCCAGACATGTGAAATTCAGAGGAAGGAGGGTGATTCTCTGGTCACATGGGTAAGTATAGGTAGAGGAGGAGAGGTTGCAAACTGGAGAACCTGGGGTTACAAACTAACCCAGGGGCCTTCTAGCTTCTCATGATCTGGACACCTGGGTCTCAGACATACCATGAATAACATGATGATCGATAAGTGAAGGAACTCACCCACCCTCACATTCTTTATGGAAAACAGACAGGGTCTTAGAGAGAATGGAATTTAAAAATTGCTATTGAATCTAGACATGTTATGTTGCTGGCCCTTACCAGGGGCCGGACTATGCATATAAAGGAAGTTATCACAGCACTTGTTTCCTTAGAGGTACCCAGAATCTCACGAAGATCTTCTGTAAATATGTGTCTAACACTGCCATGGAGCTGGTCAGTGTCTCCTCTGGAATTCCTAGAATTAGATTTCTAGCAGCTACATCTCTAGCATGAGTGTGTTCTCAAAACAAAGCCTGTTGTTCAGCACCCAGAAAGATTTAGCCATTTGGACTTTTGGAAGAAAAGTTCAGAAATTCCAGGCAACTGATTCACCCCTTTCTCCTTTAGTGAGCAATTATCTTTCCTCCAGAGAGTAAGAGGAAGTGTGGCTTATTTCTCACAATTCCAAATTCATACCGAGGTTCCTTTAGAAAAGTTCTTGCCAGGAAAATATTTCCTGGGCATTCTTGGGTTCATGAATAAGTTGTAAAAGCTGACACCTTCCTGTCTGCTAACCTTGAGAAAGCAGAGGGTAGAAGGCAGATCTTCCAGTTAGTGTAGGAAAATACTATTAAGCTTGTATGGAATCTTCCCTAATGTAAGTAAGTCCTCCTAGTGTGGTCACCTAAACGTAGCCTACAACACTCTGTAAAATAGACCAGGAGTCAGACATGGTTGTAATGCTCTTTCAAGGCAGTGCCACCTCTATAAATTGAGTTCTACATATGTTCTAGAAATATCCTGTGCACCTAAGCATTAGGATGTGCCTGATTTTTGAGCCAATGTGATTGGTGTTCTGAGAGGTAGGATACAAAAACAGAATAGACATCTGCCTTCCAAAAGTCATGTGGAACTTAAATGAAGAAGAAAACCTCAGGTTTGTCCTTTCATATCACAAAATGACCCATGATAAGTGTTGGGACAGCAATGTAATCTAAGAATCTTAGAGACTTCAGTGTGTGTGTGTGAGTGTCTGCATGGAGGGGATTTCTTGCAGACACCATGCTATAGGAAAGCTTCCTGAAGGGGGTTGGATTGGAGAGGGACATGGAAAGTAAGAGGATACTCTCTGGGTTTTCATGACCAAACACCGCTCATAGGCTGGTGTGAGCAAAGACTGTAGTGTGATGACAAGTGAGAAGGTGGGGGACATTCATGGGGTTTTGATATGGTAGAGCTGGAAAGGGAATTTTATTCTTAACCTGTGGCTGTAACATGACAATTTGTAAATACTTGTGTAGATTTCCACAGAAACAGGATATAGGTGCTTGTGCTCTTGTTCTCTCTCTCCCCTCCACCCCCCTCTCTCTTTCTCTCTCTCTCTTTCTCTCTGTGTGTGTGTGTGTGTGTGTGTAGCTTTGTAAGGATGATATTTGGGAAACTGGTAAAGATTTATTTTATACATGATGCATAGAGGAAGCCACAGTTTCTCTTTCCTTACCCCAGCACACTTGCACCTCATTTCCTTTTCTTGTCTCACCTTTCTGCATCATCTTTCTTTGTTTGTTTCTAGCTCTCTTCATTCCCTCCTATTCTCTTCTACTTCCCTTTCCTTGACTCCCATCTGGAATCACTTTGGGAAGATGATATAAATTAATAGAACTTTCTCTAGTACTAGTTCAGAGACTTTGGGCATCACTCAGAAATAAGTAAAGACTAGATACATCCTTTTCATCTTTTCTTCTTTGGAAAAAAAGAATTATCATCTTTGTTCATTCTAATATCTTCAGGGTCCTTGGTTACAACCTGTAATATGAGGACTTAGATAGGATTGGGCCCCACAATGTCAAGCCAAGCATTAGCCAAGGCTGTGACAATGAGATGGGTACTGAATTCAGTGGCGTTCTGCAGTCACCGTCAACACCAGGAGAAACGGTGACCTGTAAGAATCTGCAATGGCTAGATAAACAGTGATATCAGACCATACAGGCCATGGAACTATAAGATGATAGGATCTTTTTATAAATGAACTTTAAACTGAAGCCAGTCAGGCAGAGTGTCTTCTGTGTCCACTAGCACTTCATGGGTTACAAACCAAGGTTCAGCACCTAGGACAGTGACAGCTCCTGCCTGATTGTTTGCTAGAGAGGGTGGCATGCTGACTCAAGGCTGAGCCTGAGTAGTGCAAAGAAGTGATGCTCACAGCGCCCAAACATGGACAGACCATCTAACCTGATGTCCTGGAGTGTGGATCTCTAGTCTTCATTGTCACTCATCAGTTTACTCATCTATGAAAGAGGGAACAGTTATATTTTTTCCTAACAGTATCTCACAAAGATGTAAGAAATGGACATGTATAAATAAATCACCCTATCATGTAAGCTGCTCAATTAATGTTGCTTTTTCTAATTTTATTATTAACAATTAGGCAAGCAGGTTGGACAGGCAAGCTGGAATGCAGAATGCCTGTCTGTTAATAAGACATAAGCAGTACCTGTGTTTTGCCACCCACACTGTACCTAGGCTTTCTTGGCCTCAGTGATAGTGTGAGACAGGGACATTCCCTACAAGCTGAACTTTCTGCACTACTATATATCCTCCCTGTGGCCTCCTAGCATCTCTCTCTCTCTCTCTCTCTCTCTCTCTCTCTCTCTCTCCCTCTCTATCTCTCTCTCTCCTTGAACCGCTTGGGTACCTCTCAGTCTGCCATCCACTTATCCTGAGAGCTTCCTCGTTTCCTGCTGACCAGAGATTATGGCCCATTTACTAACCTTCTCACTTTCCCTTAAACAGCTTTTTCCATTCTTGCCTTTCTTTCTGAGCCCCTGAGATGATACCCTCCCATAGTACATGAATGATGACATTTTCCTACTTCTCCAACTTTGTTTCTTGAAAACAGCATTTGGAGAAAATGAGTGTGGTGCAAATCTGCCGTCTGCTCTCTTACCACCCCAACTTCAACATTGTGATCTTAATGTGTCTCTTGCCAACAGCTTCTAAGTACATCTCTCCTTGAAAACAATAAGTCTTTCATTTCTGGTCCTCAGCACCCCTTCAATTTCATAATGTCCTGGACTTCTGGTTATTTCCTCTTAAAACAGCTGTTTGGATTCCACTTGACCTATGAATTGCAAACACTGATACGCAAGCCACCCTCCCACCCCTACCCCATATTGAAGAAAAAACACCCAAGGGAAAGAGGTAGCCAAGTAGGCCAACCCTACCCACTAGCCTGTCACCTACTTTTCTACCACTAGAATAACTACTTTGGGTTATATTGGGGACTGCCTCTAATTTAAGCCTTATATTAAAGCTGATATATTCTTATCCATCCTATGGCTTTAAGATAGCCCTACCTAGAAGTTGAGGTCTGATTCTCATCCCTACTTTGAGATATACCTGCTGTTGGACCCCCAGTCCATGTCTACTGCTATATAAAAGTCACGGTGTGGGTGTTTATAAAACAAACCATAGACATCTCATTCTCATCTCTGAACAGTGAAAATCCAAGCACCAAGCACTAGCACTCATCCAGTGGGGTAGAAGGCAGATGGGGAGAAACAATAAAACACCTTCTACTAAGCCCTTCATCATGACCCCTGAACCCAAGCTTGGAGGAAAAGCCTTAGTCAGGGTCCTGTCACCTACCAGAGGCCCTGGCCCTTAGCACCCTCACACTGGCAACACGTTCATTACAGATGGATCTTGTTCAGGTCTGCAGCAGTACCTTTCAATGAATACCTGAAGCTCTATAAGGTCTGTTTCCCATATGTTTTAAAAAAGAAACCTAGACAAAAAGAGCTCTAGTGCCTGGAAATTGGTGATCAAGTCTGTGGGCCCTCCTGACATTGAACCAGCATTTGGAACTTCTTTATGTCTCTCCTGCCTCCCTCTCTTCATAGTGGGGTCCACATACAAAACACCAAAGGGCCAAACCTTCTCTGGATAGATGTGTATGTGGCCTACTCTTTTTCTCATGCTTTGAATATCTATTAAGTTACCTGCTGTACGCCAGGTACTAGGATATAGGATAAACACAAACAAGATAAATATGTACCTTTCATCTACACATTGAGGGGAAACAGTCAATACCCAGACATAGATGCACAAAGAAGATATGTGCAATTTTCTAGGGTGTTGAAAGCAATGGGGTGCAAAGGACCCCATAATACAACATTTGATCATCTAGTGGGGTCAGCACACCTGGGAAGGAAAACTCACACACAGCTCTTCATAACAGGGAGACTCAGCCTTCCAGGGAGGGGGAGCACAGACCATAGATTGACCTGGGTGGGGCAAACTGGCTGGTCTGCAGGGAGATGCAAGTGAGAGAGGAAGACGGGCAGATTCAAAGATGACAGCAGACGCCAGAATAGAGTGGATGCTGTGAGCCATGTCAAAGAAAATAGGTTTGGAGCAAGGGGGCACATGGCTGCATATCCAGTGGGTGAGGCAGAGGGACTGCAGGTCTGAGAACAGTCTGGGCTGTTTTGTGAGGTCCCTTCTCACAAACTAAAACAAAACAGAACAAGAAGATAGCCATTGTTTTCTGATGATAAAAAGCTGTATGAGTCTGACCTTCTCCCAAATAGATCATGTTAACAGCCAACACTTGTCTGGAAATTGTGGGAAGGAAAGAGAAGAATCAAGATGGCTGACTAAGTTTATAGCTCAGGACAACTAGAAGCTGATGTCCCTGTCCATCTAACTCTGAGCATCTCCAATACATGCCACACACCCCTCCCCCACTTCATGTTCTTCCTACTGCCTTTCGCCCTCATTTAACACCTGGAAGATAAAGGGCAGATAGACAGTAAGGACTAACAGGAACATGACAGACCAAGGCTGAATACTTCTAGACTAGCTATATGTATGGCCCAACCCACTATAGATGACAGTGTCATAACAAAATGTTAGGAGGTTGGCCCTCAAACCCATTCCTACCTGCATGTCTTTCAATAGGTTGTCCTCTAGTAAAATGTCTGACTTCTCATCTTCCAGGATGAGGCCTTTCTAAGGGATCATAGTATGTGTCTATAAAGTACATTTGTCCAAGTTTTGCATTCAGAGATCCAAAGTCAATGATTGTCATTTCTAGAAGTAATTACCTAGAATATCTAGAATTATCTAGAATATGATTTAAATCCTGGGACAAGATTTATTTATTTTTAACCTGAGTAGGATAATCACAATGTCTTAAAACCCTGCCATATGAAGAGCACCAGATGACTCTCAGAGGATGGTAGGCAGAGGGACCTCAAGCCCCCACACAGCCCACATGTTCACACAGCCTGAGTCTCTGAGGAAACCCACGTCAAAGGAGAGCTTCAAGGGCAAGATCATTAGCTGAAAGTTTACACAGAGCCAGGTGTGGGCAGCAGCCGTTGGATAGGAGGCAGTTCTTAAGACTTTTCCATGCCACTAGCAGTCTTGGCCAAGAAAATTCACTCAGCACACATCTTCATGTTCTCATTCTTCACACTGACAGTGGGTTTCCCCACCTAGGCAGCATTTTCCAACCTCCACGGAGGCCTTTGCAACTGTGGAGGATAGACAGGAGGCCAGGTTTCCAGGGTTAATGTTTTAAGTGTCCCACTTCTAGTGGCGTTGAGCCAGAGCCAGCATGTCTTGATAGGCCAGGGGAGCTGGTGACAGCACCCACATGTGTTGTTATAACTCCTAGCAGCCTCTTTCACTGAATACTCGGCTTCCCATGTCTCCAAGCTGCCTCCCTAAGAGGGATCATAAAGAAATAGAGAAACATGAAGGAGGCCAAGCTTGGTCCAGAGGGAGCTTGGGAAGCTGGATGGTGGCCCATTGAGGAGGAAGAGGAAAGTTAATGAGGCCATGGCAAGCTGAGGAGATATTTGTACTTGACTTCCTGGCATTCTGTGGTACTATAGGCCCTTGCCCGGGATGGAGGGATGTGTGTGTGGGCTCACTGATCACTTATGCTGTAGAGAAGAGCAGCTTGAGGGTGGTGTTCGTAACTGAGTAAAGGAATAACAGATCTGAGGTAGAAGACAGGAGAGGAGATACAGAGGCCAATGGCGCACAGGGAAAGCTAAGTAGGAAGGCACACACCCCACAGTTCTGCAGCCAGGTTGACAACACAACGATTTCAGAGCATCCCTGTCACCTGATGGTCCCTCAGCCATCTTTCTCTGCCCCTTCCAAAAAAAATCTCACTGCCAGCTGTTTCTCAGTATCACAGATAGGATGGCACTTCTTCCACGTTCCCAAGCCCTGCAAAGGACCTGTAGTTCCACAAAAGTACCCCAGGGCAACCATACCTCGTGTGTATGAATGAGCCTGAGGTGCTGAGGTGCTGGGGAGCCCAGAGGTGGGCAACGAGCTGTAGCCTGTTGATGGGAGCCCTCCTGAGCTGGACAGGGATTTCGGTGTCTGCACGATGTAGTGGCCTCACCCCGAGATGACGGTGGTCAGTGAAGAGAAACCTCCTATACCCACAGCTGCCTAGGTAGGGTACAGCACAGATCCTGGAGTCCGCTGAGAGGTGTGTGAAGTCCTGGTCCCACCCAGTTCCTGGGCAGACTTTCAGCTGGTGCCCTTTTGTGAGTATCTTTTCCTCTGCATTTGACCTGCTAGAAAGAACACGGACATTGATGAGACATGGGTCTCCACCCAGCTTCATAGCTAAGATGCTGGTTTAGACTTGAATAAATAACAGCAGCTTCTAAATTACATGCAAGTCATAGGAGATCAGTATAGACTGAACTCAGTGCCTGTCTCAACACATCAATGGCAGGCACAACCACTCATGCCGTCACTGCAGGTCGAGATTCCAAATAGACAGTGTGTTCAGAAACTAGGAACTGCCATCCCCTGCATGTGACACTTAGGACAAGGCTTTTTCCTGAACTTTACCTCATTGTTCTCATCCATTAATTGGGCCCAAGGAGAGCTCTCACCTGATAGAGTGGTGATTATGCAATCACACAGGGTAGGAGCAGGGCTTAGACTTCTATCTGGTGCTTGACAAGCATCCAGTGAGTGTTTAGCCAGGGCCATTGTGCTAGGTGCCATTAACCCTTACCATGACTTTAAGTTTCAAAACTGTAAATTAAGCAAAGTCATCCTAATACTCATGTCTGTGCACGGTCCCTTCATTAACCGCAGTCAGCCAACCCACTCCATATGACTCCTGATTGCAGAGCACACAGAACAGATGTGCAAGAGAAATGGCATGCCTGTGTTAGTGAAAACTTTAATCCACAGACACAGTCATACACAGTGACGTGGGCCATGAGCAGACAAGCCACAGGCAAAGGAGGATGGAGATGGCAGGGTATGGCATAGAGAGCATAAATCAAGACACTCAGATTCTAACACTACTCTTCCAATGTACTGAGGCAATTACCCTGCCCTTCTGACCTTTGATTTTTAACAAATGAGTTTGATCCCAAGGTCCTTCCCTGAAATTTTCAACACTTAGTGATAACAGAGTATGGTTTCATTCCCTTTGTTGTTGTTTGCCACACTTCGTTGATTTCTAAGAATGTTTGAAGAAATTTCTATTCAAAATTCATTCTTTGAATGACCCTTTGATGATCTCCATAGTAAAGAATAACTGTATAAGCTTTGATACATTAAGGAAGGCATCCCTTTCCATCTTTGTGCCTGGAGGGATCCACCCTTGGGGGAGCATCTATTAGCCATCCCCTTCAGGCAAGTGAAAATAGCATCACGTCCCATAGCTCCCTTTTTGCCTTTGTGACCAGGGCACTCTCAAAGTTTAGAACAGAGTTATATCAACCAGCTCATCACACATATCCAACTAGGATCAATTCCTCCTTTCACTTCAGAGAGCAAATTTTATTGTTTAAGTAATATGAATAATTTTATAACTTTCTGTTTAGTCAAATAAAATCTATCTGGAAATTGTCCAAATTTAATAACTTTAATTTTTAATGATAACTATTTTATTATTGCAGCTATGCAAGTGGTAGAGAAATCAGAAGGCATGAGTTAGCCAAAAGCCATAGAAAAGTATCAATAAGGGTACCATTCCGAAATAAGCATTTCTTACATTTTCATACATCATTTAATGCAAATATCTTATATAATTAAGAATTATACTCTAGTCTGTTTTCCTGTTGCCCTCTACACCTTATTTGCATAAATGTGTTACTTACCCAGTCATCTATAAATGAAGGCTGAGTGATGATTCACGGCTTGAAGTTTTGTATTTTATTCAGTTAATTGGTTCTTACTGGACAAGGGTTGATTCTAAACCCCGATAATGACTGATGGTCCTAAGAAGAGCATCTGACCTCCTTCATTCCTTCCATCCTTCCTTCCTTCCTTCCTTCCTTCCTTCCTTCCTTCCTTCCTTCCTTCCTTCCTTCCTTCTTTCCAATTCTTTAGCTAATCAAACCGTCAGGTGAGATGGTCTGTATACTTTCAAGATTTGTGGATGTGTATTCCTACATTTAATTTCATAAAATCTGAAATGAGTGTGTGCGTACACAGTTTGTTTTTGGGGCAGCATGAGCCATTGCAACATACTGGACACCATCTCAAATCTCTACTCAAGCTTTCCAGTCTGAGGAGAAGCTGGCATCTCGCTGCTTGGGGCATTTCTTTGTGCACTGAGACACATCTTTCATTCATAAGCTTATTGACCAAGCCTATGCCATTCATCCAACAAATATTTATTAATTACCTATCACGTGCCAAACACACCTCTGGTATGTCTTCCTTTTTGAGTTTGCACCAACTAGACAAGGATGTGGCATTTACATGAACACTGATGCTTAAGCCCCGTCATCATCTCTAGCCTGTGCCTCATCTCTAGTTCACAGACACTGGCATGAATTCTGTCCCCAATTCCATGAAGATGGTCACACCTGGGGATTCTTCACTGCTTTGTCTGAGCCTTTTCTTCTCCTGCCTGTTCACTGAGCCTGAGAGGGGAAACTCTGGCAAGTGAGGGACCCGGTTCTCAGAGGAAGGAAGTTTGGAAACCAGATCCCTTGAGATAAGGCCAGAGAGCCCACTGCAGGAATCCCCCAGGCTGAGATCTGAGTGGACCAGCACATCTCAAGGTGAAGTCTAGGTCTGACATGTCCAGAAACTTGACCTTGTTATTGCCCCAGATTCGCTTTCACACAGGCTATCTCACAGAGACTAAACTCACTGGAGGCTTGAGTGTGTGTAGCACAGAAGCAAACTCTCATTTACGATAAGAAAAAAAAAACCTGTCAGGCAGGGCACACAATGGCCAGGCACTCCAGTACAATTTACCCCGCAGGCAAGTTGCAAAAGCAGCCAGACATCATTTAAAAGAGCCCTTGAGTAGCAGAGCAGAGTGGGGGACAGGTTGAGGGTTTGAAAGTGTGCTAGCACCATGCTCTCATAGCCAATGTGCCATTCATATCCTCTGCCTGAACAGGGACAGGGTGGGGACAGCCAATTGGGCTCATAGCTGACAGACTAAAGCTCTCACCTTTACCTGGTCAGTACTGTTAGGCTTAGCTGAGATCACAGCCTTGTGCGGAATATCTTCTGGCTTCAATGCGCTGTGCATCATTCTTTCTTTTCAAGATGCTTTGACCCACACTAATGCAGCACTGACTTAGTCTCGTGTGTCACTCTGTTCAGATTTCCTGCATCTAATGTATGCCTATTGAGAACTTTCAGGTAGTCACATACCTGGAACCTCAGGCTATGGCTTCCAGTGCTGGCTGAGATGGAATAGTTGAAAAGCACAATGGTCAGTCTTAATGCTGGTTAAACGGATCAGAGTAGCCAGTTCCAATCTTGTCTCACTTTGTAGAATTACCCTCTATCCACTTTGAGATCACAGGGCAGTTGCTGCAGCAGATTTCTTTACCACCTGGCATGCCAAGTTCTTGGCACATCTCTGATCAAGCTTAGTTTCAGTAGACAGTTTTGTGTAACCTCGGTCTCCTTCTCAAGCATGACACCCATGTCAAGCTCATGTCTGTGCTTTGAACTCAGTGCAGCAGAAACTTAGAAACCCTGGGGGAATGAATGAAACCTAGAGACTCTCAGCCTGTGTGGGATGGGTGCCTGCTACTAAACACTCCAGCCTCCCTTCCTTCCAGTGACAATGCCACGAGGCATGTTTGCTATCTTTAGGAAGCTCCTGCCCAGACCACATGTCCTATTTCGCTCAGCCAAACATTATCTCTGCATACTGTATTTCTGTTCCTGTTATACCTAACATCAGAGGTCAGCCTACACATGGGGGGTGGGGAGGAGGTTGGGCACACACACCCTAACTGCTTTGAGTGCTATAAAGTCCAAAAGGATCTTACTGCCAGCCCAGGGAGCTGAGACAGAATCCTATCAGCCTCCTTCAGGAACTACACTAGGTAATAGTACTACTTTGGGCAGTATGAGGTCTTGACACAAGACACTGAATTCTTTAAATCCTTCTACCACTACATCACCAGGGACAGGTGTGATGCTACCGGCAGAACCTTTACCCGATGTCCCAAATGACCCCTAAGACTTCATTTAACCTTTGAATTCCAGCAAGAAGTTTTCCTGTTTTAAACTAGCCTTCAAGGTGAGCCTAAGAGGGGACACTGGAAAATAAGTCACCTAGTTCTCAGAGGAAGGGAAGTAGAGGAAAAAGGACAGGGTGGAAGTGCAAAGCTACGTAGACGTGGTCTTGGCTGGGGGCTTGCTTCTGCAGGATCCTACAGAGAACCATGGAGCCCAGGTGAAAAGATGTATTTATGCTCCATGCCTTCTCTCCACCCTCAATGCTTCCCTAGCCAGGTGCCTCAGATTTTAACCAGCCCATCTTCCTGGGAGCTGGAAAAGAGGGGCTTTGTGGTGTAGATCAGTGGGGGGCCCTTGCTTAGCTTGCACAAGACAAGCACACTATGAGTTCTTGGCTAGGTTTGGGGGGGATACAGGAGGTAATTGTGAGTTTACTGAGTATGGAGACAGACAGAGGGAGACCGAGGGATATGGAGAAAGAAAGCCTGACAAAGATGATGTGAGGAGGAAGCAAGGGGACCTGAGCATTGGGCAAAGGACTCAAGAAAGGAGGACACAAGAAAGCTACCAGCAGTATCTTCTGTGTTTTCCTCAGTAACAGGATCCTGAGAGGAAGCCTCTTCCCACCAATTTCCTCCTGCAGCAGAAATATCTGCTCGAGCTGGAGGTTGAAGCCCCCTTCCTCAGAACCCTATTTAACCTTTAGGAGCTTCTGTCTTAACTTCATCCAAAATCAAGTTCTAACTGAATGAGGGCAGTGGAGTGCCATGGATTCTCCACAGATACAGACCAGAGGAAGAACTTTTGGAAGTGTGACATGATCCTAGTAGTCATTAGCATGAAATTGCTCATAAACTCCATCACTCCTTCAGTATTGCACACTGACCACAGACAGGGAGTCTTCCCCTAAACGGAAGACTGGTGTTTCCTCAAGCCCTGGGCTGCCTCAGAGGTGGCCTCTGCTCTCCTGGAAGGAGCTGACAGAAGCCCAGGATCACGGGATGCCTGTCCTGCTGAAGCATTGGTGGCAGATGCCAAAATGATTCCTTATAACAATACATCAGAGTCTAATTCCAGAGTGCAGACCTTCTGCTGAAAACACTAGATTTCAATTCCAGTTCTGCAGGTCACCCATCAAGGGGCTCTTGACAACTCACCCCCTTCACCCACCCTCCTTCAGCCCTGCTAAGATCATCGTCAGGGACAGAGCAGAAATTAGATTTCAAATGATCATAACAGCCCCTGATTACAACAAGGCATGAAATCAGCAGTGTGTTCAGTCTGGCAGGATGGTGGCTGCCTGGGCCTTCAAAGAGAGACAGATGAGTTAGGAAAGGGGCAGAGAAGACTCCAGTACCTGGCCAGGGATGGTCTCAGCAGTAATGTCAAACAGGATCTTGGTGTCATGTTCCTCCAAACCTTCTGACGTGTTGGTAACATCATGGGTTGACACTTGTTACAGCCAGTGGAATAAGAATTACACCAAAGTTGGTGATGAGACTTGAAGTCTTTGGGATTGGGAAAGGATGTACCAGGGTAGGAGTCTAAAAGCCAGAAAGAGGACTGGCTGGGAGTTAGGTGAGACAACTCTAGCTTTCATCAGGCTGTGGACCACAACATTACTTATGTCCAGGGAACAATGTAAATAGAATTCTGCCCCCTCATGCCACAGTCAGGTAAAATGGCCTCTGTCTGCACTTTCCACTCTGTAGAACTAGCTTAAACCCACCCCATCCTGGCCACCTTCCCTCCGGATAGTTCACTATCTCAGCGGCATTAGCATGGGGGCTGTGTGGGTGCCCAGGATTGCATGGAGAAGATGCAGTTTCTGCCTCAGACATTGCCCTTTTTGCCAAAGCTTCCCTGACCTTGACCTTTCCGGGTTTGCCTTTGAAGCCTTCTCTTGTAGAATGTGGAGAAGCTTAGCTCTACCCCAGGCTAGCATTTCCTGCAGGCTACTGCTCAGCCACTACACTGCCAGCCTTATCTACCTAGGCCCATCTTTCGCCCACACTTGGACCTGTGTTTCGTGGAAAGTCTTGTCCACATTTTTCCGTAGGCTTATTTTCTGTATTTGTTTATTACTGATTTATTTTAATATAGAATCTCACTTTATTGCCCAGGTTAACCTCAGTTCCTCACCTGGGCTAGCCTGGAACTCCTGATTACCTGTGCTGGGATTGCAGGTAATCACCATCATGCTTGGCACAGCAGATCACCAAAGCATTTCCTCCAGACCTGTGAAGGGCCTGCTTGTTTATCATGAAGGACAAAGCTAGAGGTCCATACCTAAGTCATGCATTCAGATGGGGTGGTACGAGCACAGATTTAAGGTCAAGATTTCCTAGTCTCCGATGCCATGCCATGGTTCGTTAACTATGAGTATCAGCGTGTGCCTGGGTTTCCTTTTAAACATGACTTCCTTCTTTGCCGAACCGACACGTTGACTGATGTGAGGACTTTTAAGTAAGATGTCTAGATGCATTCTGGGCATAGGGTGACATTAGCTGTTACTGTTACAGATGGTGACACTGGTGAGAAATAGATGGGCTCTTAACTGAGTGGACTGAAAATTTTTTAAAAAATCTAATGAAGAGGCTTGGACGTTTACACATCGGACAGGAAACACACACATACATATCCTGCAGTTCACACTGGCTCATTTCACTTGAAATTTATGATTATGCATCTCCAGTTGGGGCCTTGACACTCTCAGGAATCCTGCTACTTTTCTCTAACCAGTTGACTTTCCTACTCTCAAACAGTCAGTCTCAACCACGTGGCACATTAGACTCACCTGGGGAGCTTTGCTCTATTTGTTTGTTTTATATTGGCAAATGATAGTTGTGGGTGTTTGTGCAATATAAAGTGATGCTGAGATTTTCTTAATATGATGTGAAATGATTAAATCAAGCTAATTAACACATCCATCACCCCAAATGCTTGATTGTTTTGTGATGAGACTATTTGAGATTTCCTCTCTTGGTGATACTGGAATGTACAGTACTCAGTTGTCAGCTCGATTCACTGTGCTATGTAATCAATTTAAAAGAGAAGCTAGAGAGACAGAAAGATGACCATTGTGTTCGCTCTATGTGACATCTGAACACATTGAACAGTGTAGGGAATAGAGTGAGGGTAACCCGGAAATGGAAGGGGAGTTAATAGTCAAAACATGTGAATTCTAAGGTAATGAGTAGGTTCATCATAGATGCAAACATTTTCCAACTATCTTCAACTGTGGTTAGTTAAATTATGGGTATAGGAACTACAGGCACATAAGGCCATCTGTATTATTTATTCTTCAAGATAAATGACATTGTCTCTCTCACACACACATTAATAGAAAGGAATCTTTACGGCTTTTGTTAAGATAGACCAGTCACAAAACAAATGCTATTCTATTTATATGATCTATGATAAAAAAATTAATATCAGTTATAAGAATCAGAGGCTCAGGATAGGAAGGATGTGTGGAGTCAGCCTCTACCAGGACATACTTCCAGAGTGAGACCACTTTGGAACCAGATGGTGGGGTGTCCTAGCAGCATCAGAAACACACATGCTGCTATTTAAAAGTCCACTCAGAAACAGTGGTGATACTCATTTTATATCCTGTATTACACCACAATTAAAAACTTGAAAATAATAGTAACCATTGTAAACACCAGCTTCCCTAACTGAACTTCACCTTCATTTCATAGCCCACAACCTATCTGGCTCCTGCTTCCCATATTCCACCAAACCTCTATTCAAGGTCACCTTGACATACTTGCTTAAAACCCAGCGAACCACTCATTTCCCTTCCTCCCATAATCCACTTACTGAAGCCTGTTGGTGACTGACTCTTCCAGTATTCTTGCCCGCATCCTCTGCTTTCCATAAGTCTACACACTCCTATTTCTAACTCTTTCTGCCCCATCTCCTGTGGTTCAAGGGTTAGATATTGGCTCTTCGAGCATCTGGGTCCTTTCAATTTTCTCAGACCTCTCTCACTGCTTCTTTCACTCTCTATCACAATGTCCTCACCCAGAGAAAGACATCCACTCTCAGAGTTTTAATTCAATTCACACATTTATGACTCATAAAACTGCATCTCCAGCCCTAGTCGTTTGCTCTGAAACTCTTCTTCATACTTGACCTCACCATTCAGGTGTTTCATAAGCAGCTCACACTTAAGGTGTTTCAAATACAACCCTTGACTTTACATTTCAGCCCAAACCATACAGCTGGCATTCTCCCTTATCTCAGCAAACGTGAAATTGTTCAGCTGTTCAGATAGCATGCCTTCTTTCTCTCATTTCCTCATAAGACCCATATTCACAGTTTCGTGTCATCACTTTTCATACATACATTATGCATTCAGATTACCTTCAGTGATACCTTGAATCTGCCTCCTGTGCTCTTTCTGCCTCCCAGTCCATTAGCATCTTTCCTCAGCTGTTGCTGTGGCCTCCTTACTGGTCCAGTGTCCTATGTGTTTCTTCTCCTTGCCCTTAGTCTTAATGCTCTACCTACATAGTCAGCGCTACTACTGTGCTCAACTCAGCTTGGCTCTACTCTGCCTCCAGACACTTCACACCCGGATACACGCAAACACTTCCACCTCTTTTCCCCTCAACCTATGTGCATTTTGCTCAGCTGTGTCATCATTCTCAAGACCTCTTCACAATGCTGCTTCTCCAAGAATTCTTCTGTTGTAGACACTACGCTCTGTTGTCCTCCATTTCTCCTGTCTGATTCTCATTGACTCAGCCTTTCCCACTACAGCAATTCTTCACTTCTTTGTTAGCTTATTGCTATTTGTATCTTCTTATAAACTTTGAACTGGTCCATACCAGAGTCATATTTGCTTGGCTCAGTGATGTATTTCTAGAAGACTTCTGCCAGTGTCTTCTTGGGACAACCTCAATAAATCCTTGTTTGACAGATTGAGGTAATGTCACCATGAAACAGAATGCTTTGGACTTAAAGTTTGTGCTCATATTGAGATTTTAAAAAATTGACCATGGTATAGCAACTTAAATCCTGAATTTACTGCATTTTATTAACCAATAAAAATTAATTCAAGTAAGTAATATCAAGATTCACTAACCCATAAATTATATTTGTCTCTTGCAAGATTTGAGGCTAATATTTAAATGTTTGTATTGTGCTGAAAGCAAGATGCTTTTGTGAGAATGAATAAGAACTTGGCATCATTTAGAATAATTCCTGTTATCAATTTATCCTTATCTTGAGCATCTTTGGATTTGGGATTTTCAATCAACTTGACTTCAAAAATGCTTCTAGGATAACCTCCAGTTGCTGATTGAATGTTTATAGAGACTCTTTTCTTGCATTGCTGCCTGTCTTACTTAGGGTTTCTATTGCTGTAATGAAACACCATGACCAAAGGCAAGTTGTGGAGGAACAGGTTTATTTGGGTTACACTGCACATTATAGTCCATTAAAGGAAGTCAGGACAGGCACTCAAGCGGGACTGGAACCTGGATCCAGGAACTGATGCAGAGGTCATGTAGAGATAGTGCTTACTGGTTTGTTCCTAATGGCTTGTTCAGTCTGCTTTCTTATAGAACCCAGAACATTCAGTCCAGAGATAGGCTCACCCACAATGAACTGGGCCCTCCCACATTAATCACTAATTAAGAAAATGCCGTATAGGTCTGTCTGCAGTCTCATTTAAGGAAACATTTCCTAATTGAGTTTCCCTCCTCTCAGATGACTTTTGTCGAGTTGACATAAAACTATCCAGCCTTTCAATTAGTAGCTATGAAGTGACTGACTGGGCCTCAGCTCCATTCTCTCAGTTTATCTTAGTGCGGTAACCCATGCTGCAAGTATATGATAGCTTTGCATTAGAAATTTAAGAAGAAAACTCAAACTTCTAACTTGGATCTCTCTCATTACGACATTATAAATTTCAGATTACATTCATATTATGTAGCTTCGATCTCTGCTCCAGTGATGCATTTTCCACCAGAATTTCTTTATACTTGATTGTGTGTCTTAATACTTTACGTGGAGGCCTCAGAAACAACTCTACTCTGTTAAGTTTTCAGATATGCCTTGATATCACAGACAGCCTCAGAGTTGCTGTCTTCAGAAGTTTTCACCCAAAGCAACTTGTGTGCTTTGCTTGAGCAAAATTTTTTAAAGACTAAAAAAATTCATCACTCAAGCCCAATTTCTTGGCAGGCATCTCATCTGCAGACTTAGCTGAATATGCCGTGAGTCCTAAAAAGATCCATTGCTGTGTTTTCTAGGAACCACCAGAGAAGCCTGTTAGCAATCCAGTAAGGAGTATGTGACAGGCATAGTCTTGGGCTGAGCAAGGAAGTTGCTCTAGTCTCCTACTCAAAAGAAACAAAAGAGAGAAAAGCCCACTCTGCCTGCTGGATTTTCTGCTGCTGCTGCTGCTCAAGGCTGCAGTTTCCCTTGTTTGTATTCAGAGCAATTTATTCTTCCTGGTGTCTGTGGGTGGAGTAGACACTGCAAAGGAAATCTGACAAAATACTGGAAAGAATGGTTGAATTAAAGTGCTGAAATATCACTGAAGAAGCAGGCAGGTGCCTCTCTCAAGAGTCAGAGAGATGATAATGCTTGACAGAGAAGAAACTTATATTGACCAACCATGGGGAGAGAGGTCAAGCTTGTAGCTTGTGTTGTCAGGGGAATTCGGCATCAAATCCAGGTGAGTCTGGTTAACTTTGGAAGCTTGTTTGTGTGTGCCTGTGTGGGTGCATGTGTGCCTGCTTCAAATTGTTTGTTTTGTATTCATTTCCAGTACTCTTGGATTTACCTCCTTTACATTCTGTTCTGTATTGGGTAGAGAGGCAAAGAACTATAATCTTGAATGTGTTTAAAATAATGTGTACCTTCTGGGTTGAGTCCTAAAATTAGATCACACTAATGCCATCTGAAGGGAAATATATCCCAAAACGGCTGAAAAAGGGACTAGGTCTTGCTACTTTAGTGATAAAACAGCAAGGCTAAAAATTCTAAAAAAGCATCATGGAGCCAAGCAGGAAGACAAGCTGAGTCTTCCTTCATGTAGATTGACATGGTCCAGAATTCTTTCAATGTTTCCAACAAGGCAGCTTAAACTCATGTATAACAAATAACCTGGCATGTTTTAAGATGTAAGATATTTCTCTGGATAGTAGATCCAGAGATGGTTTTCACTTCTTATTTTATGGTTTTCATTTTTTAATTTTAGCATTTTCTATAATTTCTGAATGCCTGGCAACATCAATTACATCTATAATCTGTGATTTCAAAGTTAACCATAAAGGGCTAGGGGTGTGGCTCAGTGATAGAGCACTTGTTCCACATGTACAAAATCCTGGTTCAATTCCAAGACCGTTAATTAAGGAAACAAATAGATAAAACAACTGTCATTCAAGGAAAAGAAATTAGAGACTATTTTTAGAGTCTGCTCCCTTTCCTGTTGAGACTCTAAGACAATGGGTCCAGGATATTCTCAAGTCTAGCTTGTAGAAGACCAGCAGGGCTTGGTGTTTGCTATTTTGAATTTGATTTGGATATTATTCATATATCTTTAACCTTGTTTCAGAAAAGAATTAAATCAGCCTTGTAAAAGAGTACTTAAAAGGGAAAGAAAACCAAGATGTAGGGGACAAAGAAAAGGCAAGAATTTTACTGAACTACATGTCCCTGTCAGCCACTCTCCTGAAGGTTTGAGCAGGTCATTCCAATAGCCAGCCACAGAATGTCATTGTCTTAGTGAAATCATATATAAAACCCTAGGAGGAAAGCAGTCACTCATGTGGTGGTGTCTACCTACTGGAATGAGGGTCAAGCTTCTTTTTCCTAGGAGCTCTTTTACAGAATATGTTGTGTTATCATGAACTAGGCTATTAGAAGTGATTGGCTCAAAGGCCTGTTTCACATCACAGTCTTCAACAGCAGGAGATATTGCCCCAAAGTCAATGTCAGTAAATGTAATGGTGTTGATATGGAGGTATGACATGAGCCCAGGAGCTCCTTGTCCTCTGGTAACTGTGTTTACATGATGTAATTCTAAACATCAGCATGAACAAATAAATGGTCTCTATTTACTTCCTCCATTTCTCCCTGGGTACCATTTCTCTCAGTCATACTACTGACACATACATGGGGGAGAGATCTGGAGATCACTTTCTTGGCAGTGCAAATAGCCTATGAGTAACAGGTAATGTTTCTGGAAGTAGTTCACATCTGTTTGAGAAGCCAAAAAGTCTGGCAAGAATACTTCCCTAGCTTGACGGCAGACCTGGATCCAACATGCACCCACAAACTGTCCACTGACCCCACTGTTTTCCACCTGTCTCCATATGTATTAGGGTGTGGTAGTTTGGATGTAACTTTCTCCATAAACTCTTATTAGAGAGTGGCACTATTAGAAGGTGTGGCTTTGTTAAGAGTAAGTATCGCCTTCTTGGAGGAAGTATGTCACAGTGGAGGCAGACTTTGAGGTTTCATATATGCTCAAGCACTACCCAATGTCTCAGTTTACTTCCTGTTGCTTTTGTATCAAAATGTAGAATTTTCAATGCCTCTTCCAGCACCATGTCTGCCTGCATACCACTATGTCCCACTATGGTGATAATGGACTAAACTTCTGAAACTGTAAGACACAGTTGCTGTGGTCATGGTGTCTCTTAACAGCAATAGAAACCCTAACTAAGACTGGGGAAGAGTCACCATGCTACACAGAGCAGAGGAAAGCCAGCTTAGCCCTCAAGGTTTTAGAGCATGTTTGGTCACAGCCTCACATCTCACCAACTTTCTAGCTTGTGTTTATATGTCACAACACCCTTAAGGAGAAATGGTTCATGTAATGAATTAAGGAACTTGCATGGGATTTTACACAAGCTTGGTGAAACTATCAAGGAAACTTCCATCAAATTTATCACTTTCTTAAGAGCACTTTATGGAACAGAAAGAATTTCAGGGGCCCTTCCTTATACAATAGCAGGGACTGACTTCTGCCTGTCTGCATATGAATGATGAAAAGCATTCACCAGAGAACCTAACCTCTTGCAGATCAGCAAGACGCTGACTTATTTGTTGGAAAACAAGGCCCACTTTCCACATGGTTTAGGCAGGTAGAGGTTAACTTGAAGTGCTTGGTAAGGACAAGTTAACAGCAGAGCAGGCAAGCAGAATGACCCCTACACAGCTGCAAAGCCAAGCCACTCCCTTAAGGGCTGCACCCTACAGGACTCCCCTCTAGTTTGCTGAGACTCAGCTGTATAAGAAGAACCATTGTTGAGATCCAAGAAACAACATTAGAAGAATCATGTAGTATTTCTTCTACTTTATGTGTGCTGGGGATTGAACCCAGTTCTCTGAGTGTGAATACACTCTCAGCACTGACCTAAACCTTCACCACATGGTAGTTAACTATGCACAGATACAAAAGTTCCTCTTGGTATCACTCAAGCAACCGGCCCATGCAGAAACTTTCACAGCTTCTAGAATAATCATGCAGGGTAATTTTCCTGTTTGCATCCATGCCAGGAATCTACCTGGAACCATTATATAAGTAGAGTGTGAGCATCCATGAGTACCTTATGTCCTAAACTGGACCACTTTGTCAGGTGCATTTGCCAAATATACCAATCAGCCTCCATTATTTGTAACTATGTATTTGTTGTCTCATTGCAGCTTTTTTCTTAAAATAAAGAACAGCATAATAAACTTTAAATATTGTAGGAGCTCAGAGAATTACTTCCATATTTAGGATAGATTGGTAATTTGTGACTTCCCTAAATCATTTTCAGGTACTTGGTAACATTTATCAAACTATACACTTTTATCTATTGTAACAAGGGTATAAAATGATGGTAAATAGACTTTATTATTAAACTATATGCATAAGGTGAGCTGGGTATAACTCCATGATACAGCAATTGTGTAGCATGTTTGAGACTTTACACTCTATTTCTAGCACCACAAAAATAAGGATTAACAGAAAACTAAAGATGTAACTAAATGGATGAAGATATGCTTGAATGGTGGAATTTTCAGTTATACCCAAATTAATTGACAAATATAATTGTAAACAAAAATTTTGAGTTTGTTAATATGACAAAATGACACCTGAAATTGAACACATGCACAAAAAATGAATGAACAAGGCACACATCTAAAACTACATGTAGATGTTTGTTCTTCTATACATTTAGAGATTTAACATCTTTGTGAGTAGAATGGTAAGAGTGTAACCAAACACAAATAGACCAGGCGGCATGGAATTGAAGGAGGAATTTTAACACACAGGGAAAGCATCACAGTATAGACATTGGGTGGAACTAAATGTTCACTTAATAATAAAGAACCAGCTTGTCTTTTTGTGTGCACCATGGGCAGGGAGGGCATTCAGAAGCATCTCAGCTGGTGTTCAAAACCCGCAGAGATGCTTTTGGGCAGCAAGCCCTGATGACAGACAGCAGCTGCATGAGGCAGGCTTCAGCAGATCTCAACTCAGTACTCTTTTGTATTCAACTGTAGCCTACTTCATGAGCTGGTCCTTGTCACAATGCTCCCTTTCTCCAGCTGCTCTTCTGCTACCCACATGGTCTGTCTCTGGTCCTGGTGACCAGAACTATAATCCCAGCTCCTCACCCCTTTCCTGGAGGCTGAAACAGGAGGATCTCAAGGTCAAAATCAGCTGGGATTACACAGTGACACTATGTGTGGAATGATAATAATCTCAAAATTAGTGAGTGGCTTTAGATACAGTTCACTGGGTGTTCTCCCTTTGTACCCCTCTGCCTGGACTGCCTTCTCTTCCTGCTCTCCTGGGCATCTCTCAAAAAGGCTCATGATTGTGAGTGGAATTAAGACAGATCCATATAAAATGAAGAAAGGGCTGAATTCCAATCAGTATTGAGCTATTTCACAATAAATTCCTATCTCATAACATAGAACAAATAGATTCCATAACAAAATCATAGAAAAGCAACATGTGCGTCCCTAAGAATAGGATAGTCTCTCTGATCAGACTCTAGCCTAGGGCCAGGGACTGTGTTCAGAAACTGCTTGGTGTGCAGAGGTGTGGCTCACTGGTGCAGTGCTCACCCTGCCTGTATGAGGCCCGAGCTTCATCCTAGCGCTACAAAACTAATAAAATCTTTGCATATTATAAATTAATAAATGGTCAAAGAGGCAAAACATTGACTACACTTGAATGTATGGTATTTGTGAAAAAAAATTAAAGACCGAAACCTAAAATGTAGGGGAAATGCTGTGATAATGTGACTGTTGGAGAGCCAGTGGCCAGTGTCCTTTATACATCAAACTCTTTAGAAATCCCTGAAAAGATGAAAAAAAAGATAATTGCTCCAATGAGGGGGTGCTAAAGAAAAAAACCGGGTATATTAGACATATTTAACATAGATAAACCTTTCTCCCACTAAACACAAGTGAGATGGAAAGATAAATGTTCATGCTAGTGGTTGGTATGTACAGAAATATCTGGATACCCACATATGCCCTTCCTCAAAGAAAGATTTGATGCTACTCAGGATAACGGAAAACCACCATCGAATTTACATTCATAATAGGCAGAATTATCCATGTGCACAGCAATTCTGTCGAGAAACTTATCTGAAACCTTTATAACTTAGAAATGCAGAATCTAGAGATTTTTCTCTAGGGAAAACAGCAACGGCCTCCTGCAAAGTATTGTTTATAACACATTGCAGTAGAAACAACATAAATATCTAGCACAAGGCACTGGTTTAAAGAAACCCACTACTGCAAAGGATTACGCTGTGTTCACATAGTTGAAGGCTAAGCTGCCATTTACAATCATAGAAGCGTGTATGAGCTACCTTCAAAATATTCACGCTATTTTGCTATCGAGAAATAATTGGTTCAGCACCACTCCATTTTTATGGACAAAATGCACAATCACCATTTGTTCAATTGTTTGTTTCCTTGCTTGCTTAGCTTCATTTTCTAGTTTCCTAACAATTGCCTATGTTAATTATATAGCTTTTAAGATTAAAACCAGTAGCAACGAGAGTTGTTTTCAAAGATCAGAGATCCTCAGCTCCTCCAGGAAACCAGACAAAGTAACCCAGGTGTGGAAACTTCCCACTACTTTCCCCCTGCTTTTTCACATTGGAAAAACTGTTTCACGGTCCCATGCTAGAGAGTTCTAATCGTGTCATTGACATGTCTGTTGTTGAGGGCTGTCATTTGTTTAAGATGTCCTTCTTTGTGCATAGCTTTCCATGTCCATGAGAAAAACAGGGAGCAGGGTGTAAGTTTCTCACCAACTCAAGGATATTTCACGGTGACAGAACAGAGCTCTGTGATTCTGGTAGACAGTTCTCAGTCTGACAAGCGAAAGCGGAATTGGACAGCAAACGGGGAACTGAGTAATTGCTCTTTCTTCTCACTGACAATATCAACTGATGTTTGGTATTTTATTACGGTATTCATATGGGCAAGGTTCCCAGGAGACCAATAAAGTCTTTCCAGTTGTCTTCAAAAACTGATTTGAATAGAATGTGACCATGACAAGATCAAATGCCCCACTGGCAAAGAGAAACAATGAATACTTACTTAGATGTCAGGGTGGGTGAAGTGGGTATCTCTGCAGTAGGACTGTCTATGTTCACCAGCCAGGGTAGTAGCCACAGGTAGCAGAACAAATGACCACTGGCCACATTGAGCCCAGGTTTTTCCTCTGTGCAATGGGGATGATATTAGTTTTTAGCTTTTGGAGTCACTGTAATGGTTCAAGTAATGAACAAAAAATTTAGACCCTGGTAAGCGGTGGTAGAACACACCTTTACTCCCAGCACTCAGGAGGCAGAGGCAGGCAGATATCTGTGAGTTCAAGGCCAACCTACTCTACTAAGTGAATTCTGGGACAGGTTCCAAAGCTACACAGAGAATCCATGTCTCAAAAAGCAACAACAACAAAACTTTATACCCCATAGTTTACTGTGTAACTGGACCTTTTTATATTTATAACATTAACACTCATAAGTGATTCTGTGTACAAAATCAATACCCTAGAAACACGTAAGATTTGAGGATCTACTACTCAGAGTGGAAACTATAATTACTAACAATACTAATACATGTTTCAAAATTAATGTTGAGATTTTAAATGTTCTAATTAGAGGAAAATGGTAAGAATATAAAAAGAATGCTGTGTAAATTAGCCTGATTTAACCACCTCACAGTATAAACATATCCCAAAACATCACATTGGACTGAAAAAATGCAGATAGTCATTATTTGTAATAACTAAAGTACAACTTAAAATAAACAATGCTTGTTGAAATCCAAGCAGAAGACATATGAAGGAGCTAGAAAGTATGAGATGAGAACATATAAGAGGTTGGATTGCAAGGCAGTGATGTAGAAATCAAAATGTGATTGACTACAAAGAATGTTGAAGTGAAAAGAGTTTGGAGTTATGTGTGTTAGGACTTAGCCAGCATCAGCTGTTAGATGGGAACTGGAATAAAAGTGGGGCAAGCTTAAGTAGAGCCTGGAAGTTAAAGCCTGCCCAGCAGCAGAGCCACAACCACACACACACACACACACACACACACACACACACACACACACACACACACACGCACGCACGCACGCACGCACGCACGCACGCACGCACACGCACACGCACATACCCTGAGTATTAACTGAGACTTGAGTGATTAGTGGCTGAATAAAAAAATATATCCGTATGACATGGAGTGCTCATGATCTCCAAGGCCCAGCTATTTGGTGCCCAGTGAACACGGGTCCTTCTTTCTTGCTCATCCTTATCATCCCAGAATTTCCAATAAAAAGGACAGAAACTAAAATATGGTGTGGGGCAAGAAAGATGGGTGACTCCATGAGATCACATGGTCCCCTCCAGCGGGCATTTCAATTTAAACAAGACTATCAAGTGAGTCATCTCAGCTCCTCTTCGCTGTGTTACTGACGATGCTTCTCAGGACAGGGCCTGTCTCCAACCTTCCATTTGAAACGGCTGGACTAAGACCTCATCCTTCCTGCCTCCACTGTCACAGATCTCAGTCATCAAGCTCCATCAACACTCCCTTGTCTTAGCCTTTTGTCACACAAAGAGGAGGCTCCAACCTCTCCAGAGCCAACTTTTCTAAGTTGCCTCAGTGAAGTCCAGTAAGCTGCTCTTAATCATTCTGACCACATCTAAAATTTTCAAACTATTTTTCATACTCTCTGTAATTACACATGTATATATTTATGGTCCATCTAAAAATATTTATTGAATGCCCATTATTTACGATTTGGTTGTGTCTGATGCACCTTCACATCTGCCAAGTTGCCGGGTATAACAGCCTGATTTATTCATCCAGTAGATGCTTAGGAGGGGAAAACACTGTGTCAGAATTAGGAAACACAGTTCTAAATCCTCAATCACTTGTCATGATTAAGAGACAAGGTGTGTGCACACATAATTATAGCACAGTGTGGAAAGTGATAAGCACCCCTGAGAATCCACAGAGTACAGGTGAGTTCACACTAAGGTGAAGGGACTGGAGAAGTCTGTGTTGGAAGAGGTGGTGTTTTGGCTAGCATTGAAAAGTGAAAAAATTGTGAGTGAATATTAAATGGGGAGAAGACGTTGCAGAGAGAAAGAAACAGTCATAGGTGAACATTGAAAGAACTCTGAAAAGACCGGTAGGGGGCTGGGTGCTAGAACTATTGTAAGAAGGATGACAAGGACGGGGGCAGAGGCCCTCCAATATGGTCACCAATCTCCCATAGGTCATGACTTAGTGTTTGGAAGCAGTGCTTTGTAGATGGTCCCTAGGAGAGGAGGACTCAGTGCTTAACTCCTGGACTTGCATATCTAAGTGCACCCCCTAGAAGTATAGCCATATTCTGACAAACTGCCTGGACCAAATGAAGGAAGACAAAGGCTGCCAGAGAGCTGCAAGTCCCCCATAAAAGGAACGATGCTATGAATGAAAGAGGAGAAGATGCTATGTTGAGGGATTGCTTACGCTGCTCTTGGCTGAATCAGAAAACCTGAATACAGGTGTTTGGGATGTATATAGTAATAATACAAATTTTCCCTCAAGTACCAACCATGTTTACCAGTTGGCAAATCTAGATCCCCATGAAATTCAATCCAGCTCACCAGGAGAGTCTTTTTGTAGATATTCTAAAAAAATGATTGGTATAATAAAGAGTTTAAGATCACTATGCTGGAAGCTTGAGAAGTAATCTCAGATCCTGCTTCAGCATCATCCTTTCTGTCCTTGAGCAATTTAGTGCTATCTCTAAGATGGGAATGACCTCACAGTTTGTTGTGAAGTTTCAAGAACATAACTTTTGTAGATTACAGATTGTCTAACACAACAAATAGTAACTGACAGAAAGAGAAGACACAGAAACTAGAGAGAAGGTCCATGGCAAAATGTACTATCTGCCCTTCTGGGGACCTGGGGTTTAATTACCAGCACACAGATGGTAGCAAACTGAACTGTGACTCCAGTTTTAGGGGATCCACCACCTTCTTCTGGCCTCTGCAGGCACTGCACATATGTGGAGCACAGACACCCATGCAAGCAAAGCACCCACACACAAAATTCTTTAAAAGATTTAAAAAGAGACTATTGTAAATGAAAATGAAGATCTATAGATGATAGATAGATAGATAGATAGATAGATAGATAGATAGATAGATAGATAGGCAGATAGGCCAATAATCTTTGTTAAATAACAACAAAACTCTACTTACACTGGAATAGCAATGTGTGGTTTCTTATGTCAGCCGCAGACTTAGAATTTCCTCCCATTGATATTATAATGTGTATAATAAGCATGGAAATCAAGCATGTCTGTAAAGACAAGATATTTCACTTCCTAGAGGGTAATATCATAATATGTCAGATACACTCCTAATATTGCAGAATAGTTGCAGGTCCTGGGGTGATCCACTTTGTGCCAGGATATTTCCGAGGCTCCCAGTGTGTTCACATCCTTGAAATGTCAAATGACATTGTCTGTTCCAGTTATTTTTCTTTGAGTTATACCTTGAAATACTGAGTGACTTTGTGTTATCCTGTAAAAGAGTTAGAGATCTGATGGTTGGGGAGTGGAGTGCCCAGGTAAGGGAGAAAGAATCTGAAATTTGCAAATGAATTCCACAACAATCCCATTTCCTAGAGACTGGTATAGACCTTGAACCTCCATTGGGAGTCCATTGAGTTGCCAGCTTGGCACAGTGACAGAGGTCAAGTCTAATGTAACCTCTCACAGGTCCATCTCATCAAACACCTGATGCTCATACCTGATCTCACTTCCAGGAAATTCCCAGACATTCCAAGGTTGTCTTTCACAAGCAAGATTTAAGCAGTTCAAGTGGACACACTTGATACCAGGAGGAGGATTAGCTCCCTGGAGCAGAGCAGGGGAAGCTAAATGCTCCTTTTGTGGTGATGACAATAACTATGAGCAGAACAAACAGCTTCAGCATCTCTGGATTCAGAGGAACCCAGCTACCCTAAACAAGTGAATCACAGCAGGTAGCAGGCAATGCTCCCAAGGAGAACTAAAGTTTGCCTTTTTATATGAATCTTTTAGAAAGTACAGTGTTTCCCCCCCCATGTGGGCATGGAATTTCATGCAATATCATCTCTTTCAGGCAGAAGGAAAATGAAAATTCTTACCAGAATAGGAAAGCTAAACAAGCCTACTATGGAGGAGCTCACAGGCTAGATGCTCAGGGATGGGGCTGGAGAAACCCTGTAAGACAACTTGTCTAGTAAGGAGGGATGGAAGTTGGACAGGGGCATCAGAATCAATGAGCTCATGGTGTCATAGGCAGCCCACTTGTTCTTGGAGGAATCCCACATGTTAATGCCAAACACTTATAGCTTGCCTCTCATGATATCTCATAATACTAAGATGTAAAATGCTTGTGCTGAACTGTAGTAAAATAGCAACCAATCTTCAATAATTGCCAAGTGTGTGTTGAATTTAAGGTGGAAAAAGAGTGTTGCCTGACTCTTCCATACTACACACTCATAGCTTCATATACATAAAACATGATAATGTATAAAAAAAAGGTTCAGACAAGTTCCCTCTTTGACCTTTAAGAGGAGAGTAGATAACAAGCAGGGGGAATCACTGTGTTTTGCTGCCTCAAAGAGTTGATTTGTTTACTCATTATAACATTCAAAAATCCATTTAAGGACCCCAAAGAGCCCAGGAGGGCTAAGATACAAAGAAAGATGTGTAATTCATTTCATCCTTGTAAGTGTTCAATGTATTAATAGTTGGACAGAAGAGCTTTGCATGCAGAAATATTTAATCACCTTCAAAGAAGTGAACAAATAAGAAGGTGAAATCACAATGCAATGGATAACCAATCATCAAATGCAGTGCACAGTGGTGACTCACTCTCCTCTTCCAGAAAACTTGAGCCACCATTGCCACCGAGGACCTGAGCATGGCTGTATGAGGAGAAAGGGATGTTTTGTCACCAAAGATGGCAAGAGTTGGGGAAAAGAAAAAGGCCCATGCCGGCGAAAGGCATTATCAGAGATAAGCACTGAGGTGGTTAAAGGTGGAGGCAGAGCAGAGAGAGTCCCTGGAATGTAGATGAAGTGATGTGAGCCAGGACCACAGACGCAAGCTACTTGCCAGGTGATCAGAACAGGGCCAGAGTTTGTTTTTTCCAACAATTCTTTGTTACACAAGGGTTTAAACCTCCTTTGTTTTAAGCAACTAAACTTCAACCTCCTGGGAGTTTGTAGCATTTGCAGGCTCAGGACCAGAATGACAGTTACATCTGAGAAGTGACACCATATCTGACAAACACTATTCTAGCAGCCTGCAAGCAGACCCAAAAGGTGGCAGGGCATGGAACAAGGAGGAGACCAGAAGGTTGCCATGACAATTCCAGAGTGTGGTATCAGGACCTAGTCTCTCTATATGCATTATTTGTCCCATTGAACAAGCTACTGTTTATATTTTGCATAGAATCTGTACCCCTCTCCCAACTTTGCTGTGACTCAATGAGGAGAAATCCCATTTGTCATACTTATGAATGAATTGCATTTAAAGTATCTGATCCTCCAATACCAAGTCACCTTTCTTCTCTCAAGCTCTGGAATTGCAGGCATAATCTACCATTATCATCTTCAACTGCTCTCCTCTTCTATCCTTTTATGTTCCATATATATACACACAAGCAAATAAATGCTTGCACGCATATATGTTCACAGTTGTTCCATAGACAAAACTGGCCACCTCCCTTAGTATATGAACCAGTGAAGTGCTGGGAAGCTTATGGTTAGTTAGCTCCATCAGCTTTGGCTGCAGAGGTAAGCAAGGAAGTTTTGGTTCCCAGTGACCCATTCACTCTGCCAGAGGTCTGCCTGCCGCTTTCAGTGGCCCAAAGGTTCCTCTCCCCGATCCCTGCTTCCTTCACAGAGCCTCCAAGCTCAAGCAAAGGTTGTTTATGCATTTTTATGGTCTCCTCAATGTATCAATCAATCAGTGAGCCTTGGCCACTAATTGAGTGTTGTGCCATCCTGTTCCATCCGGCAGAAAGGCTGGTGGCCCCAACTGGGCACTGTATCAAGACTCAGGAACTGCTAAAGCAAGGGGAGGGAGAAACGGGTGAATGAAGGAGTGGAGATGAGGTCAGTTATAAGTCTGGGGATGAACAGAATGCCAAATTTAACAGATTGTCTACACAGCTCCAAAAGAGGAGCTCCTGGAAAAATCTGGAATCTATCAGCTCGCCTTTGTTGTGTACACCCCAACTTCTGCTTTCCTCTCATCTGCACAAGCACTACTTCCTACATACCTCGAACCATCACCCTGGACAACACCATAATTCTTGCAGTACATTAGAGCAGGATTTGTCAGTGTTAAAGGCCCAAGGAGGACAGTTTTCCCATCTGACTCTCCAAGCAGACATCCTGTTTACCCACTGGCTCCAGATGCCAACCTTTTTGGATCATTGGAGGGGCTGCCTGGCACCATGACTATTGGGTGAGATTAATGAATAGCCACTCTCTGAAAAGCACAGAAGAGTGAAGCTGGAACAAATAACCCTCATGGTACTTCCCTGCACATTTGTGGGCACCCAGCTGTATTCCTCAAAGATCAGAGGGCACTAACCAAATCCCTCCCACCCTGTGCAATCTAGTATAGATAAAGCTCCCCACTAAGTGCAGTGTATGAACCATCCTTGATGATTTCCTGCTCACATCCTTGAATGTAGCCCATACATTAAAGTTGCCACAACATACTAAAATGAATGTATATGTGTTCCCTACAAGCACACTGCTCCATGGTCAAATATCAAAGACAAAGTTTTTGTGGCTGGGCTTCCCAAGATTTCAAAATGCAGAATATTTTTCCAAGAGAAGGATACAGATCCAAAACTTATTTGGCCAAGAGCTACCTCAATTCTCCCGAGGTCTATGGTAGTTCCTGAAACCCAAACATGAAAGGCAGGTAACAAAGGGATTACAGCTACAGAAAGCATGGGTGTTTAGAAACTCTTCTGGAGAACATGAGAAATTTGTAAATAACATGTCAGCTTCCGGACTCTAACAATAATGAAAAATCATGACCCTAGGAAATGAGCTCCAAGACCTAGTCCTGTCTCAGTCACTGACGTGACCTAGAGTCATTGCATGTCTCACTGACAGTCTCTACATGTCTCAGTTGTGGTCATTGTATGCCTACCTGCAGTCACTGCATGGCTCACCTACAGTCACTGCATGTCTCACAGTCACTGCATGTCTCACAGTCACTGCATGGCTCACCTACAGTCCCTGCATGGCTCACAGTCACTGCATGGCTCACCTACAGTCACTGCATGTCTCACCTACAGTCCCTGCATGTCTCTAGATCTTTTTTCTTACCTGAGAAAGCAATAGCCTCCAACTGACTTCTTGGTGGTAGAAATATTTTTTCTAAAGAACTCAGATAAAATTGAGGTTTGGAGATGGGAATGGGAGGGACAATGAAGACACACAATCCTGGAGACATTACCCTCTGAACAGCCAGTGGCCCATTGGGCCCTACTAAGAAAGCTATGTAACTTACTAAAGTCATGTTGGAATACAAGGTCTTCAAGGCCCACACAGAAATTGCTCACAGAATCATAAGTGACTCCCCTTGTAACAGGTTCAGAGAGTTACTGACCTTGCACTTAGAGCAAGTCAGATAAGGGCCATAAAAATGTATCAGATTTACTCAACAACTGATGCCCATGTTGTCAGGGTATAGACACTGAAAACTATTGTATCCCCTTCTTCTGTATTTTCCATACTGACAGACTCTTCAATATTCCAACTATTCAAATGGGTGAAGAGTCTGAAATGTAAACACAGATCATATTCGACCTTCACACATGCTCAATGATTTTACTGATATCAAAAGTTTTGAAAACATCTTTGAGTTACTCTGGGGGTAGGGGGTGTTGAAGTGCACCATCACAACTTCTCTGCCTCCATTCAGTATCTCTTTGGCCTGAACACCAAGACCTCTGGGCTACTAGGGAGCTGCAGGGTGACTGAAATTTTCTGGAACATAGGTACAGCTATCATTGCTTCATTGAGAAGACTGGCAAATCTTTTTCCCACAAAGCACTTAAGAAACAAGTGAGCAAGATTGACACAGCCATTTTATTGCTCCAGAAATTGACTGTGATGGATAAATCTAATTGTGAACGTGACTGGATGAAGACATGCCGGGGGAACTAGGAAAGCACTCATTTGGGAGTGTGGGGGTGATATTTCCAGAGGGGAGCTGCAAGCATGAGTGAGGGAACTAAGTGAATCAGGTTTCCCCTCCCCTCCATGTTGTTGGGCCCTGTCCAAATAGATGGAGAAAACAGACACAGAAGAGAAACCTCTCTTTGCTCCAACAAGGGGGGGTCTTGTTTTTCTACTGCTTTGAACAATAAAACTGCTTACTTTTGGGCTCCAGAAATAACTCCAGAAACTCCCTCATGAGAATCATCCCCCCAGGTTCTCAGACGTTTGACCTTGAACTCTACCCATGGCTGTCAGCATTTCAGGGCCTCCAGCCTGCAGACAGCCCATTTTGGAACCTTTTGGATACTGAAGTTGTGTGTAAATCCTATCAGATATGACTTGTGTATAAAAATCTGAAGATCTGGTCTCTCTGGGAATCTTTAAACAAAATGCACCAGACTGGCCAAAAAAAAAACACCAAAAAACCCAATAATTTGAGTAACTTATATCCTTTGCATACAGCTGAAGCTCAGGTTGGTGCCTTGAGTGCTTAGTGTCTGTAGTCAGTCTTGTCTTGAACTCATTCTCCTCTTCTCAGTCAGCACCAAAGTGCTACCAGAGTCAGATAGAATGTGCTACTGTAGTTGACAAGAGGGAGTCACCAGCTGCCGCTCTTTCCTCTCATCATATGGAGAAGAGCAGCTGTTCAATTACTGGCTGTCTTCTCTTCCTAAGTAATGTTGGCCAGGGCCTACTGGGAAGACCGATTCCTATTGCCAAAAGAACTGCAGATGTAGTTCAGTGGTAGAGCACTAGCATACTAAATACAATACCTGAGGTTCAATCCTTGGCATTGAACAAAACCAACAAACAAAAAGCAAGTTCTGGAAAAGTAAGAAACACATGCCTGGCCAAAGCAGCTAAGGTCGTCAGAGTCTCGGTGCCAAAGACAAGTACAGAGTTGTATTACAAAATTATAGCAGTAGAAGGTCAGACTCCTGCTCAAGGAAAGATCACTGTCAGTTATCATGGCAAACCAGTAGGTAGTAATGGTTTGTGTGTCTGTGTCTGCATGTGTGTGTGTGTGTGTGTGTGTGTGTGTGTGTGTGTGTGTATCACGCACACATTCCTATGTGCTCAAGAGACAAGCTTAAAACAACATGATACAGAAAGGTTATATGTAACAGGATGGGCAAAGTTTGTCAGGCTAATGCAAACAAGAAGAAAGCAGAGCTGGCAATATAAATATCAAATCAAGTGAACCTCCGTGGCAAGGAAGGCACCAAACAGGACAGAGGGTGCTATTGAATGGGGGTAAAGGGAAGCTTCACAAAAGGACAGAAGCATCGGGAGCCTTCTGTACTGCAAGGTACACCTCTGGAATGTAGGAAACCAATTCTGTTAAGAAGCCAGAAAGGAAATGAGAGGAATGCAAGAGTGGTGGGAGACCTCACCACACCTCCCTCCGTCTTTGATAGATTAAATAGGTGAAGAATGAATTAGAGTGTAGGGGGATTGAATAATGTGTTTCATGTGTCTGACTTAATGGATAGATGTCAAGTTTGTACTCTTTGAAATGAAAATACACCTTGTCTCTAACTGCCTGTAACGTATTTGTGAGAACTGATTATGAATTACCACTACAAAGGAAATCCCAGTAAGTTCCAAAAAGTAAAATTTGGATAAGCCATGTTTTCTGGCCATGGCACAATAAAACCAGAAATTAATGGCAAAAGTTCAAACCAGCAACCCCAAACACTTTGAAATTTAACAGCACTCTATTACCTAATTCTTGGGTCAATGATAAACCAAGGCTGCAATTATAGATCATTTAGGTTCCAACAACAAAAATAACACAGTGTGCTTATACTTTGGGGATAATGCCAGAGATAAATTCAGTGCTGGAGACCTGACATTATTAACAGAGAAGACAGAAGATAAATGGACTGAAGAGTCAAGCCCAGAAATTAGAGAACAATAGCAAACCAAACCAATGACAGTGAAGAAACAGGATAACCAAATCCCAAAGTATAAAACAGTGATCTTAAGATTGAAAACTGGCTGTCAGTGAGATGGCTCTTTCTAAATGAAAGATTATGTGAATAAATTGCTAATTCAAACACATTGTGCCAACCCCTGAAAAAATGAGAAAAAGGGTATGGCTTTATCTACAGAGGTTTTGGGGGGAGGGTTGATAGTTGTAAGGTAACAGTTTAAAATGCCCCATATATATTTTATTTTTAGTTTATGAGTGTCTCACCTGCATGTTATATGAACCATGTATGTGCAGTGCCTCCAGAGGCCAGAAGAGGGCAGCTGCTGGGAATAGAACTTAGTCCCTCTCCCAAAGTATCAATAGTTCTCAATGGCTTAGCCATCTCAGCATTGATATTTTAAAGAAAAATAAAAACTACAAATTTAATTTAGAGTAAGAAAACTAAAATGAAGGATGAATGAATGAATGAATGAATGTGTGCGGATCACATTGTGAAGTGTGAGAGGGCAGTACACACTCTGTTTAGAATTTAGGGTCTAGCACCAGCCACCAGACTCAACTACTGGCCACAGAATATTGAAAACCTCTTCCAGCCTGTTTCCTCATCTCTAAATTGAAGATGAAAACGTATCGACCTTCCAAAGTTGTCAATGAAATAATAAAAGCCAAACCTCTAGATTTGCTAACAGAAGGACTCAATGCCCACAGAGACACATAAGACATGTGAAGTGATATTCATACAGCGCTTCACAAGATACACACACACACACACACTCACGCACACACGCACACACGCACACACACACACACCATCAGGCATTTTTATTATTGCATTCCTCCAGATCCTCTAAGTAGCCAATATTTCAAACGCTACATGAGTAATTTCAAAGCATAAAGATGAAGCCCTAGTCACTTCACTTCACAAACTCATAATTTTAATACAAAACCTTAACAGTGTGAGCACAGAAAATCCAAATTCTTTATGTGCATATGTGTATACATCTATAAGTTAAATGTGAGCAAATGAAACCCAGAGATGTAATAAAATGAAACACCAGAATCATATAGGGCACATCCCAGGAAGAGATGAGTGTTCAGAATTAGAAAATCTACCATCTACTTTGGCACATTGGGGCGCAATTGGTAATGTGTTGACCCAGAAATGTAGTTATTAGCCTAAGGAAATAAGATTCAGCCAACAACTGTGCTCAAGGTTATATGAGGTAACGTTATTAAATCCTTAAGCAATCCAAATACCTAAACTGGAGGAATACTCAAATATACTTAGGTTATACTGTGCTTAAACAAATTATGCTTAAGTGACATATAGAAATAAAGGATAGACTATCCTATAGAAAGAACTTTGGTAAAATAATAAAAATATGCTTCAATGATTATTTCAAAACATAAAAAATATACTCATGAAGTTGTTCATTAAGCATAGAAAAGATTAAAATAATATTTCTAGGGTACAGAAACTGCACATTTTAATATATGCATTTATATATGAGTTTGTGCTATATACATTATATAAATACACAAATATGCAAATATAAATATTGGGTTTTTTGCTGATGTAAAAATGTTGCAATGAGCTGTCTCAACATTTGACATTTTGTACAAATGTGAAGATGAAACCATCATATTTTTACACTTTTTAAGCATATTAATCTGCATGAAAAGTGACATGCTCACAATTATTCACTGTAATATTGTTTAAGTGTGTGTGAGAGAGAGTGAGCTTGCTCAGTCCTTTATAAAACAAGAGAAATAAGAGGAAATAGAACAAAATGTCACGGTGGTTATTATAGGGCAGTTTTAATTTTCTTTTCTGCACTTCATTTGAAATACTATTCCTTAATGCAAGCAAACACACACACACACACACACACACACGAGAGAGAGAGAGAGAGAGAGAGAGAGAGAGAGAGAGAGAGAGAGAGAGAGAGAGCAAATGTTAGAAAATTACTTTCAGTGAGGCTCAAACAAGGAGCAAAGCACCACACACATTTCAAGTCGAGTCAATTAGCTAGTTTTGACTTCATCTTTTAATGATACAATAAAGATTACAGTTAAGGTACCAGGGTAGTTTCATAGAGTGTCTGGCTATGACAGACCAATAGTGTATAGTCATTTGACTCCACTCCCTAGTTGAGACCATTGTAAGAATTAGTCAACAAAAAAAAAGATTTATCTGAGAATGAACAGACCTAGAGGACATTATGTTAAGTGAAGTATGTCAGCTGAGAAAGAAAGATTATGGTGTGTTCTCCCTGTGTATGGATGCCAAAAAAGTTGATCTGAATATTGAATAGTGATTTCTAGAAGCTTGGAAGTATGTGTGGGAGCAAGACAAGAGGGGAGCTGTTTTAAGTTCTGGGGCTCTACATCACAGGTGGGGGTGGCAAATACAGAACAAGGCCTATTCTGTATTCTATGGCTAAGTAGAAGAGATGAGCTTAAAGCTCTCGAACATAAAACACCTGCTAAGAAATGTGGTTTGATCAGTTCACATATGTCTTTAAATAGTATGCTGTGCATCCAACTAAGTACAATAATTAACATTACAAAAAGAATTTTAAAAGAAAAAGATTACCTGAATTTAACACAGGTCATGGAGTGCAACTGACTATCAGAAATGACCCCCTAAATCTCAGATGTCCAGCACCTCTTTCTTCTGTTACAGCAACTCTAAGATGGAAGATTCAAATGTCACCAACTGACATGCCATCCATTCAACCTGGATTCTCCTATTTCTTAATATTGGTACATTGTTTTAAAATGAGAAAATAAACCACACAAGCAAAGAAAGAACAAAAGTTGATCCCCATTCTGACAAGGCTTTTCATTATGTAGCCCAGGCTAGCCTCAAACCCTCCCTTCCTACCTCAGCCTCCTGAATTCTGGTATCATTGAATCTTTTCACAGTCTTCTCTCCCCTCTTTGCCTCAACTCTCCCCCCTCCAGTCTCCCCTCTCTCTTTATCCTCCCCCCTCTTTCTCTACCATATGAAGGGGAATTTTTCCCTATTGCTTAAATCCAGGTATAAGGAGGAATGGACTCAACTTTTTTGGCAGGTAGTTTCCTCCATGGTTGTAACTTAGTCTTTCTCAAGAAGGGCCAGTATCAACTTATGAGGAATGCTAGCCTTCTGCTCAAGTCCCACCCTAACTGGATACTATGTTGGTCTATTTGAAGGATTCAGTTTCAACAGGGGAACCAAGTAATCACTCAGCCACTCTAGAGTTTTATGTTAAGAGAAAGAGGATAGTTTGTCTTAGAAATGGCAAAAGAGAAATCTTGATTTTAAAAAATGACAATTTATGGGCCTACATTCAGTAGATTATTATAGAAGACTTTGTGTTTTACTGGCTATGAGGATGAAAGTAGAGAATTGCTAAGGTGACTAACATTTGGAATTCTAAGTTCATGGGACATCAGTGTCATGGGCCAGAGCTTGAATTTTGGAGAACACAATGACAAAGCCATTTTGGGAAGGGAAGAGATATCAAGGGGCAGTTTAAGAGAAAAGTCAGGCTACATATGCTGATTTGGAAGTGATCCTTTTAGGTAAGAAGGTTGTAGTTATAAACCAGAGCCCAAGTCTTCATGAAGACACCCGAGCCTAGTACTTAGAGAGGAGGAAAGGGAAAAGGGTGAAGAAGCTAGAGTGTGAGGCCAGGGGTAGGAAAGACATTTTCAATAAGATGCACAGAGATGAATGCCAATATCCCAGCCCTGCAAAAATGAGAGGGCTATGACTCATAATTCAGGGAACATAGAGCCAAGATTTCATGTCTTTTTTTTTTCCTTCTTGTTTGACAAAAATCAGATACACATACCAGTGAAAAGCAAGACTATAATGTTGTGATAAAGCAATATCACAGTGTTGGAGTATACTTTAGAACCAAGCCAAATCTTCATTCAAACCATTTTAGAAAACCTTGGAATGCCCTGAACTCTGAGCATTGGCAGCTTGGCTCTGTTGATTTTATTGTTCATTCAGTCTACGTGGGCTTCTGCACTATGAATAGAGAGTGTGCTTTTGAACTACTGGGCTGGGTCAGTTAGCCAAGAACTCAGAATTCTTGATCTTGGACACTGAATAGAGTCTAACAGATTTCTGCATCTCAGATGTTGTCAGACCCATACATATAAAAGGAAGAATCTGTTTCCCCATTTGTAGTGGCCTGTGACATGTATGTGTCCTCATTAAATACACCCCCATCCTCCTCCTTAAATGAACTAAGTGTACTGTAGCATAGCCTCTGTGGCCAGTCAGCCAGATTCTGGTGTGCGTGTGTGTGTGTGTGTGTGTGTGTGTGTGTGTGTGTGTGTGTGTGTGTGTGTGTATGTGTGTGAGTGTGGATTGGGGGAGATGGTGTCACTACAGTGACCAAAGAAGCCTGATGTAGTTAGAAGAAGACGAAAACATCAAGGAGAGATTTTTGTGCCTAGTATATTGTTGCAAGCCTTTCTTAGAAAGGCTTCGTTAGAGTTGGAGAAAAACAGAGAAAAAAGGGAACTGCTGTTGTGTTGGAGAGCCAACAGAATTCCTTACTTCTTTTAAAATGTCTTTTCTGTGATTTTCAGGTGATCGTCAGTATAACCATCCAATCTTAAGCAGCGCTACCCAGACCCCAACACATGGTGAGAGCTGATTGAGAGCGCCCCGCGTCCCATCTTCATGTCAAGTGGCTCCATCCTGAGGACAGGAGAAGGAGGTGGAGCCATGTGCCTGACCTTCTCCAGGCCACACAGTTTCACTCTTCCTTTGAGACCATTGTATCCTGGACTTTGACATCAGAGTGATTTTTTTCTGCCATAAAAAGAAGGGAGACCCTTTCTCAATTCCTTTATATTTGCAACATCCATCACTCCTTATGGTCATAGATTTCATATGTCTGCAGCAAGGAAATTAATGTTCTCCTTTGCCCAAAGCCATTATGTATCACTTATAAATGAAACAAGACTTGGTTGAGCTTTACTCTCTTGGCAGAGAAGAAGTTGACAGCTGCCCAGCAGAGGGGTGCTAGCAAAGAGACAGTGGATAGCAGGGTCACCTTGCCCTGTCATGTTCTAATGTTCTCCCAGAAGACCACAGCCTAACATCTGGAACCCCAGATAAAAATTATTTGGAATCTCTCCCAAAACCAATAGAACATAGGACAGTCCTGTAAACTAACCTGTCAGTTATTCTTGTCTCTTCACTCTGAAAGCTTAAATAATTAAATAATAATAATAGCTGTTTTCTAAGAGACACACTCAAAACAAAAATAAATTCAAAGCCAGATCTGATGGTGCAAGCTTCCAATCTCATATACTAAGGAAAATGAGGCAGGAGGATTGTAAACCAAAGGCCTGTTTGGGAGAGAGAGTCAGCTAAAGGCCAACCTGGGAAACTCGAAAGTGAGCTAGTGTCTCAAAACAAAAACAAAAGCTAGGGGTATAGATCAGTGGTAGCACATTTACCTTGTGCTTTGCATAAGGTCCAGTGTTTACCTCCCCCATATTTCAAGAGGAAAGTAAGATAAACCAAGTAGTTCACACCGCAGAAGGATCACCATTCTCAAGCCATATTGCATAGCACCTCAGCACTGAGGTGGGCCACATTTAAATGAGGAAGCATGAATGGATATCTGGATGAGGGAGAGGGAATGGAATGTTTCCACATGCTCTTTCAGTGCTGTGGGACACATGTAATGTGAGTAGGAACATAACTGGATACTTCTGGTTGGAAGATCTAAGAAAAAACAAAAACTAGAACTGAGAAATTATTAGGATCAGTTAAAAGATGGTGATACCAGTTGTAACATTAACTGTGAGGAATACTTTGAGGTAACAATTAAGAAGATTTGGTCACTCAAAATTTTTATCTCTATTAGAACCAATGAAGACTGAAATGGAGAGTCATGAGTATTTGGAAGAGTGGAAGCTTGACGATGGATACTATCCAAGAAATAAGAAAAATACTCAGTGGGATGGAATGGAATTGGTGGTAGTGATTTTGAATCTGAACTTAAGAGAATTTGCTATGACTGTAGAAGTCACAAGAAAAACATTCCATAAGTAGTTTGAGGTTGGAGTTAGGAATGTTCTCATTAATCTTTGAAGGAAGTAACAGAAGGCTTGAAAGTGGGGGATATTTGTGCAAGAATTCTGAAAGAAGAAAACAGAAGGCAGAGGTAGGGAGCCTGGGGGATGCTATGGGGATTAGGGAGTGGGAAAAGGAGCCAGAAAAGGCAGGCAAGGAAAGTTCCCACTTGTTCAGTAACATTCTAGAATGAACAACCATTGAACTGAGCCACTTCAGGAAGAGTCAATACAAGCGTAGACTCAGGTACACACAGAAGGACTGTTCCCTACTCCACCTCTTCCTGTCTTCTCCATTCCAGCTGGTACAAGGATATGGGAATAGAGAGGCCCCGGTTCGTGTTCTTGAGTAGCTTGCAGCACACTGGAAGTAGTGCTTGTCTGCATTCCTTTGTTGGGTGGTACCCTTCCCCTCAAGGAATGAGTAGAAAAATTAGGAAGGCAGGAAGGGCCTGCATCTACTTGATCAACCAAAAAAGCATTAACTAGATCCTCAGATTGGGCCATGCCATCTGAAAGAACAGGAAAATTAGAAAGCAGGCCTACTGATGCAAAAGGTATCTCTGAAGTCATTTAAGAAGAACAAGATCAAGTCATGTCAACTCATTAAAGATGAGTAGGATAACTAAGCGGAGTGTAACTGACTGAAGGGAGATGATGGATAGAACAGACATCATTGTGGACTGATAAAACATCACAAGCTCACAGTCACGAGCCTTTAGCTAAGGGAAAATGTGATAGAGGAAAACTAAAGCAGGGCATCTCAATAGAAGACAAGCTTAACCAAGGGGGGCTCAGGCAACCACAGTCAGCATAAAAGGCAAGATGGTCTTGGCTCAGTGGTAATTTCAGGATAAGGGATAGATGACAGTATGTGGATCCACAGCCTACAGTGTTTGGAAGAGGGAGCGCTGAGCAATGACCTCAGTGGGAGTAAAATGCCAAGACTCAGAGGGAACCCTGTTCTTCCCCACCATGGTGAGAAGTGAAGAAACAAGTAGTGGATTAGTGGTAATTAACCCAAGTCCAGGGAGCAGCACTCAGCTTCATGCCCACTCTACTTCCTGGCATCTGTCCTGGTCCATGCCAGGGAGGCTCTCTCTGTACAGCATGTTCTGATCTCTTGGGATACAGAGCATCCCTCACCCCCTCACATATGTACAAAGCTGGCACAAACACCAGCTTATTGGCTGAAATCCCCTGGCTAGATCCCCAGTTCTGGGGGTGACAATGCAGGCAGGGAAAGAGAGAAGCCAGGAGTTCCCTGCCTGGGGCAATCCTTGTATACAGCCTAGGAAGGTGACTCTCTCTCCCTCCCAGGGACAACAGGATTCTTGCAGTCTATAATGTAACACTCTCTGCCAGGAGGTGTAGAAAACCATTATCCACTTCTATATCTCTATCCCAAATTATAGCCTGCACCTTCTCGGAGCATCTTTGGCTTTGAGAAGTCCCAGACAAAGAGGATGGATGAATGGTACAGCCAGACCTTTCCTTGCTACCTCATTTCTGAGAATGGCATCACTATCTCCCTGGAAACCAACTGCTGACTTCTTTTTATGGTCTTCCTCTCATGTCAATAAAACCTTAAGGCATTTTGTCTCCTTTCCCTGGACTTCCATTCCCTTCAGACCCCCATGCTCATGGCTTCCTCCCCCACCCTTTTCTCCTGTCTTGTGTTCATCCTAGTCTTTCCTCCAAAGTTCACTCACCCCGAGTGAACCGTCATCAACTACTCACTCTTACCTATTCACAATCTCCATTACTTCCTTGACTTTTTCTCTGGGCCTGACAATGACCCACACTTCATTGTTTTCTCTTCTGACACTGGAATCTCAGGGTCTATCTCAAGGAAAGTGGGAGAAAAGACTAAGGATATGACAAGCAGGTTGTGCTCAAGTTTTTCCTCCTGGGAGCTTAGAAATGACTAAGGCAGCCTCTGAAAAGGGGCTCAAAGTAAACCACAGTTGCTGTGTGGCTTGTCAAGTATGGAGAATAAAGAGGCCCAAGCGGACTGCCACAAAGGTGCTTGGCACCATGGATTGAATGTGGATTGGAGCTGCAATGAAGTTGGGTCCTGTATCCAGCTTGTCTTTAGGCTCTAGAGTTGCTCTGAAGTCAGATTAGCCTGATAGCAAAATTAGATCAGCCTACAGCTACTGGAATAAAACAGTACATTCATATAGACATGAATGAGTTTATGATCCATGTCTTAGGGTTTCCATTGCTGTGATAAAACAAAAACAACAACAAAAAATGAGAGAGGAAAGAGTTTATTTAGCTTACACTTCCACATCAGAGCATCTCACTGGAGGAAGTCAGGAAAGGAAGTGGAGGGGCAACCTGGGGCAAGAATTAGAGCAGAAGTCATTGAGAAGTGCTTCTTACTGGGTTTACTGACTTGCTCTTTCATGGCTTGCTCAGCCTGCTTTGCTACACCTTCTAGAAAGATTAGCCCAATGATGGCACTGCTCCCAGTGAGAAAGACTCTCCCACATCAATCATCAATTCAGGAAATCCCCCAAAGACTTACCCACAGGCTACTTGGTGTAAGCACCTTTTGGAATGCAGCCCCTCTTTCCATGCAACTCTAGCTTGTGTCAAGTAGACCAAAGGCTAGTCAGGGCAATGCTCTTTCCGTGTATGCGCACCTGCTTCAGTTTTCATCAAACAGACCAGTGATGTACCCTTAGTAAGAATCTACTGCTGAGTGTCTGAGTTGAGTCCTCAGGGACTGACCAATAGCCATAGCAGCCAGAGGAAGCTAACACTATGTCTTCACCCAGGATGGTTGACAAATGGAAATGGAACAGGGAGGAAACTTAATCCCAGCACTCCTTCCTGGGTTCTAGCATAGGGAAGCAAGATGGGGACTCTAGTCAGGGATGGAACAGGAAGTGGCCACTGGACTCAGCTACATCTGCCTTTATGTTAACTAATGCCATGCCCTTCCTTTTCAGAGAAGCCACGGATGAATAACATCTTGACGTCAGCCACCGAACCCTATGACCTCTCCTTCTCACGATCTTTCCAGAACTTAGCTCACTTGCCTCCATCATACGAATCTGCAGTGAAGACCAATCCAAGCAAGTACTCATCTCTGAAGAGGCTGAGTAAGTGAAGGCTTGCTGTAGTTGAGGTCTGTCTCAAGGGTCCCCAAGTCTTCCTCTTCTGTATCATTCTGTCATCCCATGCCCAAGGGACCAGGTGTAGAATCCCAAGAACAAGGAATGAGTTGTGTGCATGATGAAGAGAATAGACATAACCCTTTCTTTTGCTCCCCTGGTCCTGAGTTCACTCTTTTCATAGTTGAGAATGATGCTATAGGACCATGAGACCCTCATCCTCTATAAGCTGTACTTACCACTCAGGTACCAGCTTGCCACCAGCCTTCTTCAAACCATGGGCCTTTCTGTGTGTCATTCCTTGTAATAAAGGCACCAAGGACCCAAAGAACTGTTCCAACTCAACCAAGACCATCTCAAGGACTTGTGCCTTCACACTTCTGTCCATACTTTCATTTTATAGCTTACATCTGGTTTATCCAGGGATCCACCTCTGCTGTTTGAGTCTGAAATAGCTGTTGGCACTGATAGGTTTAATACACTAAAATGTCAAGCAGGGACATTTTTCTTTCCTGACCTGATCCTTAAATCTTCTTATTTCCCTATGAATGAGTCAACACCACCACTCACGTGTGTGTGTGTGTGTGTCTTGGGGATGCTACACAGAGCCCTGTGTATGCTAGGTAAGCATTTGACCCCTGAGGTACACCTCCAGCCCCATAAATCATTTTATTGGCCCAACTTCAGTTAGTACTCCACAGCTGAGTATGTGCTTGAAGTTTCAGAGAGACTCATTATAATAGAAGTCTAGTCCAAGTCCATCTCAGTCATCTACAGAGAAATATTGAGTTTCTATGGCAAAAGGTGAGCATTTCTGACCATCTGAGCGGTCTGATGGATGCCCTGAAATTACAAAATGAGGTTCAGTAAGATAGACCCCACCCCAACCCTGAGCCCACTGAGGAGTAAGCAGCATTCCCACACTAGGCAAGGAGTCCTAACAGCTGTCTGTAGGAGGTCTCCTTGTGGAAATCCTAGACAATGCAGACTTACATGTGTCCTGGAAAAGATCAAGGACTCATAGTGCGATTTTGGGGGAACCTACTAGAAGGACAGGAGCCCAGAGCATCTAAGCAAGATGTACATACAGTATGGCTACAGTCTTCTGCCTGGTGGGCACAGATAGTAAGTGTAGGTTGATGATATGGCTGTGGGGGCTGGATGCACATGTGTTGCTTTCCTGTACATTGGTTGTTACTCCAGAGAATGTGTTACTAGGTTCCTAGGTTACCAGTGACGCTTTTCACAAATGCTACTTTATTCTAACAAAACCTGATTCCATGCCCAGTTTCCATAAAGTAGTGCTGTAGACATCATCTGAAAGCTGTCAGTTCTACCTATGTGTTTCAGTATGACCAGGCGCCATTCTGCTTCAGACCTACATGCAGTAGATACAGCAGGCAGGTCATGGAAAATACCTTGGGCTTGACATCAGGTCTACTCTAAGCTGGGTGGTGAAGTCATTTAACTGTCCCCCAAGATGGTCCCTGAAGAAGAAGCAGAATCTGGGGTCCCACTGGGGATACAAGCTCTGGGGTACAGGCAGTTAGTGCCCCTGAATCAAAAGTTACCTTTCACAAGCCCTTGAAGATTGGTCTGTATACGTAGTGGAGGGGGGAGTTAAGGTCACCTGTCTGAGCCCTCCTCACACTTACTCTACTAACTAAAGGTGTTTGTTTGATTATGTTGTCCTTGGACATCTCCAAGTCTGTGGTTGAGCAAGAGGGCACACACACACACACACACACACACACATACACACACACACACACACACACACACATACACACACACACACACCACTTACTCCCTGAGTCCTGGCTGCCCCATAACTCCACTTCTTTTTCTCTGTCCCCTTGCAGCTGACAAGGAAGCAGATGAGTATTACATGAGGCGGAGGCACCTGCCAGACCTGGCAGCCCGTGGCACCCTTCCCCTCAACGTCATCCAGATGTCTCAACAGAAGCCAATGCCTCGAGAAAGGCCACGCAGGCCCATCAGGGCCATGTCTCAGGACAGGGTCCTGTCCCCACAGAGGGGCTTGCCTGATGAATTTGGCATGCCCTATGACCGAATCTTGTCAGATGAACAGCTGCTCTCCACAGAGCGCCTGCACTCCCAGGACCCATTGCTGTCCCCAGAGCGGACGGCCTTCCCGGAGCAATCGCTGTCGCGGGCTATCTCGCACACGGACGTCTTTGTGTCCACGCCAGTGCTAGACCGCTACCGTATGACCAAGATGCACTCCCATCCCAGTGCCTCCAATAACTCCTATGCCACCCTGGGCCAGAGCCAGACAGCAGCCAAGCGCCATGCCTTTGCTTCCCGCAGACACAACACGGTGGAGCAGCTGCACTATATTCCAGGCCATCATACCTGCTACACAGCCAGCAAGACCGAAGTGACCGTGTGACCCGCCGCCGTGTGGCCAGGCTGCTTGGCAGAGAGAAGGCAGGGCAGAGCAGAGCAGGGCAGGGATGAGGAGCACAGCGTCCAGCCTTGCTCTCCTCTCCTCACCGGTTCCCCCATTGGAGCTGGAGGTGGACTGCCTTTGTCCAGAAAGCCATACCCCCCAGGGACATGGCGCCAAATGCCTGGTCCAAAAAGCACAGACCCAGGCTCTAGAGCTCTTTCTCTCCCAGTAGAATCCTCCCCATGCAAATGAGAAGAGCGGTGAGGCCCCGATCTTTCCTACCACCTGTGCTGCTCCCTCAGTCCTCGCCGCCCCCACCCTTTCCTGGAGACTCAGTCGCAGGTTCTGCCAGCCAGTGAACCCTCCCTTGAAGGTAATCCGAAGCTGCCTGAGTTTGAACAGCCAGTCGGCCAGCGGGTGCAGTCAGTGGGCTGACCGAATAGGCTACTCGGTCTCCTTCCTCTATCTAGAACCGCATCACAGAAATCTCTTAGTGCCTAAAAACTGCCTGCTCGCTCTCAGCCAGAGAGCTGCTGTGTCCATAAGCACAATATGATTCTCTTCTGCCTGCTGGAACTCTGGTCTCTACCGAGTGGCCCTTCCCTCGCTGAGCCCTGCAGCCCCACAACAGCAAGGGTTCTCTTCCTTTAGCTGCTTGGTTGCCCCTGCCCCTGTGCTGTGGGGGCTGTGCTCTCCCAGCCTTCACTGATTCTCCTCAAACCTCTCTGGGGCTTTAGCTCTTGCCCACTACGAACGAGGGAGCATTAGCTCCTGCCCTCCAGAGAGTAGTAGCGATGGGTTGCCAGGACTTTAAAAGTGCCTTGGCAGCCACCTGGTCGCCCCCCCCCTTCCTCCAGGCCATTGGGTCTGAACTAGGACCTCCTCTCAGGCCTGCCTTCTTCACCCGAGCTCTGCTCCCAGGAGGCACCTGTGGTGGGCAGAGAGCTAGGGTGGGGGGGCCACTGTGATGCCCAGGATCTCAGGGGCTCACCATTCCCATTTTCTAGGGCTCTGCCTGTCCCTACCCACGAGCCTCAGGCAGGACAGAGGCAGAAGTTTCCAGACAAAAGAAGCTTAGCCCCTGAACAGGCAGGAGCTCTCTGACGTGGCCCTGCCCGGCCCTGCACACAACGTTACACCAGTTTTGCCCATTCCACCGCCTTTTTCTGTTTAGAACTCATTCTCTCTCCCTGTGCCCCCCCACCTACCTCCCCAACTCACCCCCGCAGCTTCATTACTTTCCTCAAACCAGTGGATCCATGGGACCAAGACCCATTGGCAAATGCAAATAAATAATGGTGTCCCAGGATGCTGTTCTGGGGGCCAAATCAACTCCTCCTCCTCGCAGGGGCACTCGGGCACCCCAGCCCCCTCTTTGCCTCCAATCTGAAGGTGGGCAAGGTGTGACCAGCTACTGGGAAACTATCAATGAGAGCAATCATCTACCCCAAGATCAAGAGGAGGAAGACACTGAGTCCCCCTTTCTGAGGGCCAGGGCACCCCTCTGGTCTGGGACTGGGAATAATCAGCCCCAGACTGCTGGTGGAGTGACCTAAGAAATGGAACCATCGCTTACTAGACTCCCGCAGCAATGCCCTTAAGTCAGATTTTATATCCCCTCAGTTTGCATGGATAGCCCTTGAAAAGAGAGGTGGTGAAAAGCTTGTATTTGTCCTGGTCATTTTTAATCTGGCCAAGTCTAGGAGTCATGAAGAAGTCACTGGACTGCTTCCACTCACTGCTTTCAAGAGCTGTAAGCTCTCCTACACCCCTCCCCAGAATGCCCCAACTGTGAGAGCAGGAATGTTCCATAGAACACAGAAGGATGGAAGCTGGGGTTTCCAAAGGCAGGCCTTAGTCTCCCCACTGAGGGGGTGTCCTTGGCCACTCTGCTTTCCTCCCTGCAAACACGTAAACCTTTTTAAGGGCTGGTTCCCATGGGTCTATGAGCTTTTGTTGCAGAAGGTAAGGCTTACAGGGAAGAGAAGAACTCAATCCAAATAGAGAGTGGCTCACTTACAGAAGCAATGGCATGTCTCACAGCTGGCCCCCAGCCCAGCACCATGGAACTCTCTAACCTTAGCTGGTCCCTTTGAAGGCCGTGTGCTGGTGGGAAGGTGAAAGTTTGAGATTGTGGTGGGTAAGAATTCCCTCCTAGGTGTTTAGACATCCCATGGAGAATCTTCCAGACACTCAATTCTCCACCTTTTGGGGTACAAGATTTTACCCCAGGCTCTTCCCCTAGCCTTGACTCTGACAAAGGCATCTCTCTGTCTATCTTCCTGTCATCTGTCTGTCTGTCTGTCTGTCTCTCTCAGGGGTTGTTTGATAAGTTGATTCCAAACTACTGCTCATCCCTGCCTTATCACCTTCTTGTATAAAACACCCGGGATTGGTTACATCAGAAAATTCTAATGGAATGCTTGCTTCTCCTGAAGGCTTTTCTGCTTCATCTTTGGAAGCAGAGGAATAGTTACAGAGATGGAAGTCTATAGACCACTCTAATCCAGTTCCCTACTCCAAACCCCAGAAAACTGTGTCTTAACTGGGACATGAAATACACTACACCTCCTTCATTCTGCATGACTCATTTAAATTACCTGTAGTCAACCATTATCCAGAAATATTAACATTTGTCATTTTGAAAGAGTCCACAATAACATAGCATTTATTACAGTATATTCTTATGCCTTGTCCTATTTTATTATTATCAATCTCTTCCTGTGCCTAATTTACAAATTAAACTTTATTGTGTGTGTATGTATATGAAGAAAACATAATACATATAGACAGTCTCCTACTATGTGTGGTTTCAGCACCCACGGGGATTGTTGGAGCTTATCCCTTAGTGACAAGGAAAAACAACTAGATCCCATTAACTCACCCATCACTCCAGAACCAGATAGCTATGTTGCTGTATGAACTCACTTGAGAGTATCTGGGGCTGGAACCCAGATGTCACTGCTTCAAGCCCAAGCAGGCTAGTGTTCTCTGTCACTCAAAGGAGGGTCATGGCTCCCTCATGATAAATACTCATGTCCCAAGCAAAAGAAACTCAAGGTTTCCCTTTGCTTGTTTTGTCCCTTCGTGCATGTCTCAACTACCCTGGGCTGGGGTATGTACAGGTCTTACTTTCCCCAAGTGTTCTTCCTAAAGACATCTTAAAAACCCTATCTTTCCACCATCCTTTCTCACTTCCTCCAGTGAACTCTTGGCTCCATATATTTATGAGCCACAAAAGCTTGCCAATAATTCCTTAACCTCCTAACTGGACTTTGATCTTCAGAATTCCCCCAGTACCTTAGGCAATGTGTTTCCCTTAAAAAAGTTCCAGTCCTTTCCCCAGCTGAAATCTTTCCCTCTCTTTCCACTTCCATCTTAAACTTCCACACCAGTTTCCTCGTGCCTTCCCATCATTTCCCTCTACAATCATCAACATCCTTCTAGCCCTAGTTTCTTTCACCTGGACCTGCTGAAGTCTCTAGTTTTAAGAACTGGAATTCTTGATGTAAACTGTGGAAGACTCTGGCAGTGTTCGAGTCCTTTGTTTGCCTCATTAGTTTGTTACACTTCCTCACATGGGAAATGTTGCCCCAAGGTGTGAAGTCATGGGCTTCCCCCATCCCTCTGATCTCTGTAAGGAAAGGGAAAGAGTTGCCTGATCAGAGGTGCCATGGACAAAAGATCAGCTTTGGTTCCTGCAGCTACCAGACTCAAGAAGCTCTTGACTCCGACTGCTACTAGCCCAGAGTCTTCTGCTCTGGCCAAAGATTCATCCCCTTTGATGCCTGTAGCTCTTGCTTCTATTCCAACACACTTTTTCTAGTGGACATCACAGCTTTCCCTTCATCCAAGGAGCAGTCACCCCAACATCTCTGCTACCAAACTCAACCCATTGCTTTTGGAGAGTTCTTAGCTGCCACTTGCTTCATCCCTAATTTCTTCCACAAATGTCTGTGGACTGGACCCAACATCATAGTTTGAAAGGGATGCCCATCACTTGGACCCTAGAAGGCACCTGCTCTGAGAGGAGGAGGGACTTTAGCTCCTACACATCCTCTGCCATCCTCTCTGAGTCTGAGGAAGTGGGAGATGTTTTCAGGAGGCTTGCTGTGCTTTAATGAAGTATTTTCAGGGCGTAAGAGTTAATTTTAACGTGACACATCTTGGTAGTAAGTTTAACATGAAAGATGAAAGACAAGTCTTCCTAGTCCCTCTCTTTAATTTTGGAAAGTGGCATATGAGAGAGAGAGAGAAAAGAGAGAGAGAGAGAGAGAGAGAGAGAGAGAGAGAGAGAGAGAGAGAGAGAGAGAGAGAGAGAGAGAGAGAGAAGACTGAGGCTCCAGAAATATGACTTCTATGTCTGGCTTTTGTCTCCATCTTGCCATGTGACTATGGGCAAGTCACATTCCAGTTCAGTGCCTCAGTTTCCACACCTATAAAATGAGGAGCTTTGACTAAATGAGCCCTCAATTTTTCATTCAACTCTTACCCTCTAGGGTTTTCATTCTCCACTCTTTCCTGTCTCTAATTCATCCCACTTCAACTGGGCTGCACCCAACACACTCTGCTACCCTGTGGCAACATCCTCAGAGGTCCTAGACAGCCACCAGATTGCTCACGAGATTTTAGGTGGAACCAATGGGCTCAGCCACACATGGATACTCTTGTATTTGAAAGTTAAGGTCTGACCACTCAACAGGTCATTGAGCATGTGCCTCAGAAGCCTCTCATATAAACATACCTAAACCACCTGGGTGTCTGTTGCTGTGAAATGTGAAATTGTAAGTTTGGAGTTTTCATTTATGGTGTCCTTATAGCTGGAGGGAGGTAACTCTGCTTTCAGAGAGGGAACAGGCTGAAAAAAAAGGGTCTAGATGTCTGACCATGACATTTGGGCACAATTTGTATTTAAGGTCAGATGGATAATTCATTCTATGTCCCAAAGGAGCACTTTGGCAGAGGCTTTGTATGGCAAGGGATGCCATCATATCCCATGCCACAGCATGCATTCTGGAGACCACATCAGGATGCTGAAGCTCCATACCAACTGGACAGGATGAGGCATCACCACCTGGGCTTCTGGGAGGCAGGTTTACATCCCATCCCAATATCTTTGTGGCCCCTCTTCGTGATACTATCCTCCTCCCCATGAAGGCTTGTGAAGCACCACTGGAAATTCCAAGTCACTGTCATCAAGCCCATCTTGTAAATCGCAAACACATCAACCTTCCATCATTCAGAAAAATAATACTGTGAGTTTGCTTAACAGTCCCCCTCATGTGGGAGGAGAAGATCCTGCTCATCTTTGCTGCCAACCCTCCAATGACCCTCAGATGCCGCTCCATTAAGAGGACTCATTCATTTGCTTCATAGTGGCAAAGACATCTCTAGTCCTGTAAAATCAACTAGACATTTTGTAGTAAAGAATTCTTGAAATTCTCTAATAAAAGGCAATTCTTACTGTAACATTTTTAGTTGGGGACACAATTTCCTAAGGGGGGTGCATTATGGAACATTTTTACTCATTAGCTGGATTTATGGATTCTATGTTTATTATATGGTAGTAGTATGAAAAGTACCTTTCTATCCGTACCTCTGCAGTTTCTCCATCACTCACAGTGCCCCTCATTACTGCTTCTGTACAAATCTCATCATTCTCCTTCGCTGTCAAAGCACACCCTATATGTACTGTAAACAGAGATTGCTTTAGTGAGATTTAGTCTTAAGGATTTTTCCACTTTTGTCAGTAACAGTTATTTATGGATCAAAAAATAAAGCCGTTTCAACATAACCTGTGTGTCTTAAAGTAGCTGCATGCTAACAGTCAAAACCAAAGTCATGCAAAAAAGGAAGGATATGATACGGGAGATCATTGTAGCTGGGAGAGGGAGCAGGAATTGACCAGAGGCAGTTGCTAGGGAACTTTAGGTGTGATGACATGTTCTAAAACCAGATGTGGCCAAGCTCAGTGGTACACCTTGATAATTGCAGAATGATGCAAGAGGATTATGAGTTTGAGCCCAACCTGAGCTACATACCAAAGTGTCTCAAAAAGAAAAAAACAGCAAATAAAATCTGTGTTGTGGTGATGTCTGTGGAACTACTCAGGTTCATGTAAATCACTAGCATGTATATTTACAACCGCCTATGATATGTATGCAAATCAAGCTTTAACAAGTGAGAACAGAGGAATACAGAAAGGTAAAAGTGGGACACCATGTCACCTGAGAGCAGAGATCAATTTTCCAGTGCTATCTATACACATCTACTACAGCACCATTATTCTTAGATATCAGGTCTCAATTTTATCTTAGCATTAGTTACCATGGCTGAGCAGATTAAAGGTGGCTAAAGACCATAGCACTTAACCCACAACATCAAAAAGTTGCACCATGAAACTGATTCAGATTTAGTTTTGGTCAAGAGTCTCTTTCTCTGGATGTGGTTTTAATATTATTTTCTTTGGCTCTCATTCACTTGGCTGCTAAGGTTACTTGTTGATCACCAGAGCCTAGAAACAGCCAGAACAAACAAAATGCTGCCAGGGAGAGCTTTTATCCTACACCACAAAGCAGTGTCTGCCGTGTCTAGAATCCAGGGTTCAACATACTCTCTTCCTAACCCTCTAATGCTCCTGTAATAAAATCCTTCTTAATGGAGGCATTGAACTGATATTTTTAAATCCTAAGACAGACCTGGTCTCAACTACTCAGGAAGCTAGAGTAAGAGGATCAGAAGCAAGTTCAAGGTCAGCTGCTACCTGAGGCATCTCAGCCTAAGGCATCTCAGTAGTAAATAATAATTAATTAACCTTTAATAATTAATTGTTATAGTTAAGGACACACCTCAGTGATAGGGCATTTACGTACCGTGCATGATACCCTAGGTTCAATCTTCAATTCTGCAAAGAAGTCCCTTATTCTTTATTTCCAGGGTTCTTATTCTCCTGAAATCAGCACAGCATTGATTGCTTTTCCTACATGGGGCAACACATATTCCACTACAGTGGCATTTCTTCTTTTTTAAGTCAGTCTCTAACACAGGACAACTCATAGAAAGTGCACACTGCACCAACACTTTACACATGTAGAAATACTTGTAGTCTATGTTCATTACTGAGAGGAAATGATGAAAACAAATTTCTTGAATGGAGGATTTTAAAAGAAGTAAATTTTAACCTTAATTCTTACAAATACATATAATGACTAAATCATAGTGATAAGTAGTCCTCAAAAGAAACTCTCAGGTGAACCCCTTATCTAACATACAAAAATAATGTGGATTACAATTAAAAACACATTCCTACTTTCCTTTCTTCATCTCATCCTTCCTTCTGTCCCTCCTTCCTTCCTACCCCTTCCTTTCATTACAGTGTCATGCTGTGGTCCAGGGCAGACAAGCATGGAACTAGTAGCCCACTGATTGAATTGGAATTCCCCTGACTGGACTTCCTGAGTGCTAGGATTAATTACATCTATGAGCCCCCTTCAAAGCTCTGTTTTCGTATTTGAAATAAAACAAGAGAATCTATAAGTCAAGCAATCACTTTGCACGGCCTCTTTGCTACATTAGTCTCTATAGCTTCACTAAATTTTTTCAGAAAACAGCAATTAGTTAAGTGGGAGAGAGGAGGAGAGAGAAAATGCTAATCACACTTACAAAACAATATCTTCATCTTGTCAACATGTCTGCCTTTGTATCAAAATGATGGCAGCCAATGAAGGTGATCTTGAATAAGATTTTTGAGGGAAATCTCTTGTGTTTGACTTAAATTTTTTGTCATTGTCATTGGTGGTACTGGAAGCTGAACTAAGGTTTATTATGATGCTAAACAAACAGTATGCCACAACGTCACACCCCATACCTTTTTCATTTTTATTTTGAGAAAGGGTCTCACTAAGTTGCCCAACCTATCCTTGAACTCACTGTATTAGCCAACTTGGATTCTAAGGTATGATTCTTCTGCCTCAACCTCCTGAAGCAGCCAGAATTACAGGCATATGCTACTATGTCCAGCTGATTTGTTATGATTTCTCAAAACCTAAAACTTGACTATCAAAGAAATACCAAAGACTGCATTTTCACAGAATGTTATAGAATGCTCTTGAGTTCACTGCCCTGACTTTGAAAGCAAGCTTGGCTATGTTTTAGAAAGAGATAAGACATGTTATTGATTTTGTCATCTAACCTCCAGCCTTAATCCCTATTAATTAATTAATTAATTAATTAATTAACTAATTCCAAATATTAGTTCCAGTCATAGATAGCAGCTGTGGGATACTGAGAGTCTTAAGCTCTCATTCTCTATAAGTATCTTTTAAAGTTTCTCCTTTGGATCATATAAAGAGCAATTTCCATGAGTGTCTCATAGCTGTCACAGGAAGACATCCTTTTCTCCATAAAGGACATTGGCCCACAAACTGAACTCCATTTCAGACTTTTAGAAAACAAAACCCCATTCTTCCTCCAAGTGGAGTCCATAAGTATTCCCAGGGCCTCAATAGAATGTGTATATTTAGAGCACATGCCAGACTTTTTCAGTCAAATTTTCTGGTGGTGAGGCCCTTGGATCTGTATAAAACAAGATCCCTAAGTGATTCTCTATATGTTAACTATTGAGAAGTATGTCATTTTACTTTTACTTTATCAGTTTTGAATGTGCATGACTGCATGACAAGAGTGGCTTTTAGTTTTGGTGGTCAGAGTGGCCTTTGTTTATGTAGCATGATGATTTTAGTGAATGAATTGAAACGAAAATGAGATTATAAGGGACAAGTGTTTAAGAAATGGAGAGAAAACTGAGACTTGATGTAAAAATTACTCATAGAATGTTTAATAAAAGAGAAACTATGTTGACTTTTCAAGACAGCTTTGCAAGACTAAATGGGAACCTTCAGGATCACTCATACATCAGTGTATGAGATGCAGAAAAGAGGCCAGGGATACAGATGTAGATGCAGGTGTGGGAGTGCTGCTCCTCTTGGGCTTCTTTGGAGGCAAAGGAGCAGCCATTGTGAAGAGAGAGAGGACAGTTTGGGGGAATTCTGGGAGAATCCCAGTCACAGCACATGAGGAGGAGTCTCCCAAGTGGGCTGGCTATGCTGAGGTGGTACTGCCTAAACTTCCTTCAATTACTACAGGATTATTTTTCACCTCATTGTTCTGCTGGACTTCTGTAGTGCTTCCTCATCCTTAATCAGAGTTCAGGAAGAGATAGGGACAGCCACTATCAACACTGTTACTTATCATAGAGCAAAGGATAAACTAGAAGGACTAGCAAAGACTATTAAGTGGCAATCTAGAGTGACACATTTCCACTCATGTCTTCTTGTCTGGAACTGGCTATATGGTCCTACTCCACCATAACAGAGCCAAGAAGTATGATTCTAATGTGTTCCAGGAAGACAGAGAATGAAAAACATGGAACCGGTACCACTGATGACCACCATGGTTGGCATGCTGTGTTTCAAGATAAAGACTAGGAATTTACAAGGCAAATGACACCTTTTGTTGCTATAAAAAAACAAACAAACAAAAACCCAAAAAACCTCTGAGTATTTCAAAGGCAGTCAAAGCTTTCTACAACTGATTTACTACTATGTCTAGAGGTTCACCCAATTTTATTCCAAGTTGGTTACTGAATGTCTTATTCAAGAGTCATTTGAAGGTAAGAAATAAAAAAAATACTCAAATTAGTTGAGACGAACAATGATAATTTTTGTCACTATTTATTATTACCATGGGCTATAAAACCTGCTAAGATATAAGACCTCATAAATGGTAGAATTTTCCTCCATCCATTCCATGGTGGCATCCTTCCTCCCACTTCCATGCCAAGCACTCTTATTTCCCCAACTCTGCAAATTTTCTTGCTTATGGCTCTTTTCTCAAAAGGTTACACTGAACTAAAATGATATCTTCAGTCTTTATGCCTCATTCACCTTTCCTGGCCAGCCCTTATGGCTAATTGACTCAACTTCTGTCTCCAAATTCCAAAATTTCTGGAAGAAAACACAAAAGCCTCTATAACACACTTAGTGTGTCCAGTTCCCATTTTTTCATATCAAAATGCCCCTAATTATTTTATTTACACTGACAACTGAAGCAACAGTTTTGTGCAAGGCAAGAACATCCCCTGAGCTTCATCCCCATCCTTTAAATGTCCATTATCATTATCATGTTTCTGATCTGGGTTCCATATAGCTGCAGTCAGATGGTGACCCACTGGAATAATTGTAAAGCCTTCCTCTCTCATGTCCAGCTGTTAAGGTTAGCTGTCAGTTAGACCTCAACAGAGGTTGACTATCTACCCTTCTGAAAAGGGTCCTCTCCACAAAGGCTTCTTCATAGCATGGTAACTGAGTTTTGGTAGCAAGCAAGCAGAGAAAGTAAGGCAGAAGACAGGTGAGATGAATATATTAAGAGAAACACGTCTGTTCCTTTATATGATGCATTCTCAGAAATCATAACATGCTCAGTGAGCCAGACACTGGTGAGTTTGTGCCTGGGTTTGAGGTCACAGAACACAGGCTATGGTGTGAAAGCACAGCAGGGTTACTCTGAAAGGAAAGCATGTTGATGGAAGCTATTTATATGCCTGTCTTTGGGAAATAAAATCTACCACGTTTTGTGTCAAGTGTCTATCCTTGGTACCACAGTTCTAGGAGGGGAAACCTGCATCACATACTCAAAACTAACTGCAAACATATATACCTGGAGAGGTTTCAGCAGATGAAATGGGAGGGTGAGAAGACACAGTGAGCACATACTTTGTAGAGGGGCATCCTTGAATTGTTGAGAAAATATCCCTTGAAAGAATATGTGCTCTTCAGTTCTATCCAGGGAGCCTGGAGAAGACAGCGAACATGACATGCATACATCAGGATCTGTAGGATCATGATAAAAGTTCCCTAGCACAGAGTGCCCTTTTCTTCCTTTGTCCATCTCCCTCCAAACCAGGCCAGTAACCATCCTTCACTCTGCCCTTGGAGAAAAGGTAGATTGAGACCACAGAAAGAAGTATTTGAGAACCGCACTTTCAAAGTAGACCATTTGAATCCCAAAGTGCAGAGAATGCCATGCGCTTCCAAGAGCCTCACAGTACAAAGGAGAGAGAACCACTGGCTTGTTTTTGACATTTAAAAGCTGACCATTAAGGACCAATGTGTCAAACTAGGGAAGCTTTAGGTTTTACAATGAGCCACAGAGTAAAGATCAATAAGATGTGAAAGGAACATATGCACATATGTAGCTATACAAAACAACTCGGGTAACAGAGAGATTACTGACAGGACAGAGATGAATCTTTCAAAGACTTCCCACCATGGTCACCCATCACAGGGTGAACTTCAAATGATGGGAGTAGGGGAAAGTGGGTACCAAAACTTTTCATACAAATTAGATTAGAAGATCTTCAGGCAGAATGGACTTCTGGGAAGCAAATCCCTAATAAGTGTCCAATGCCCACAAAAGGCAGAGACATGAGCATGTAAATTGCAAGCTAGGACTACACAAAGGGATGGTCCCCAACTCTGCCACTGAGCCCTTACTTCCCTGTCTGAGACCTTGAAACATGTCTCCAGAAGCCTCTCAGAGCTTACAACAGCAGAGTACTACCACACAGAAAAATGAAGACATTGTACCTGTGCAATTGGGGTTGTGTCCATTAGTCCAAAGCTGCTCAATGCATGCATATCTTAAGGCCCAATGGTTGTCATATTGTGTTGTCTCAGAACCTTGTTACACTCCTAAAAAAGCATTAAAGACCATAATGAGTGTTTGCTTCTTTAGCACATACTGTATACAATTATTAATATTCAAGATTAAAATGCAGAACATTTAGATTTTATTTATAAAAGTTACAGCCAGATGGGAGGAACAAGTCTGGTGTTCTATTACACAGAAGTGTGATTATAGTTAGCAATATTGTAATGCATAATTCAAAATAGCTTCAAGAGAAGGTTTAAATGTCCTCATCACAAAGAAATGAATGATACTTGTGATGATAGAAAACTGAAGCATTCTTTTGTCAACATGCAACATATAAATGTAAATGTACTGGGACATCATACATTACACTATACCACACAAAGATGTATGATTTTGATCTGTCAATAAAATAAGTGAAAAGAAACTTGTATTTATTATTTCATTTTACAGTAACAATGCAACAATGATGTGTTAATATTAATAACATATTCTTGTGGAAATGACTACAATTTCAAAAAGCAAATTAGCCAGAAGTTTGAAATTGCTTTACATTTTTGCAAATTGTTGAAAGTCTAGCTTTCTAGAAAACTACTAGATTCTGATATTTGCTTATGTGGTTAATCAGCTGTGACCTCACAGACAGTGCATCCCCCCAGGGTCAACCTGCAGAACATGCAGGCAGGGAGAGGATTCTCACAGAAGAGAGAATGGACAGAGTGTGCCTCCTTTCCCAGTATGGCCATCTAGCCTCAGATAAGCCTGAGCTAGGGACTGGAAGAAACTTGAGTTTTATAGGAATTTTGAAGATAACAATTATGGGCTGCATTTACTCATTAAGGTAGAGAAATCACCATACGACTTCTTATTCTAGGAAAATCCTGAAAAGCAGTGGAGGGGTGGGGGGAATTTGTTTATTGATGGTACACTACATTTTCCTTCTTGCTATGTGATTATGTGTACAAAACCACATTGCCTGGGTGGGAAATGAAATTTTGTTCTGAAGACTTCCTGGAAGAGCATGCTTGCTGTGGGGATTAGAAACCGTTTGATTCGGTTGATGGAAGGTAAGAAGATAAGACTTCCCTAAATTAAAGGCAAAATCTTCAAAGGAACACAAGAGAAGATGGGAAAGAAAGACATGATGCACAGACATCTGGTTCTTTGTTGTATATTTTCCTGGTTGCTGCCCTGTGTCCCAGCATCTCCTTGTCAAACTCTGATCTTAGCATGTCACTATAGGCACATGACTCATATCAGAAGAAACTGAAACAAAAAGAGAATCACTTCCTTTTCAAGGACTTGAGCTTAGTTAGTTACATAAACTAAACACAGGGGTGCCCAATACATAAACCCAAGGATACCTAATAAATGAACCCAGGGATACCCAATACATAATCCCAAGGGTACACAATACATAAAACAGGGTTATCCAATACATAAAACCAGGGGTACCCAATTCATAAACACAGGGGTACCCAATACATAATCCCAAGGGTACGCAATACATAAACACAGGGATACTCAATAAATAAAACCAGGAGCACCCAATACATAAACACAGGGGTAACCAAAGCTGCATCATCCTACAAAATATGGAGAAAGAGTGCAGGCAACAGAGGGTGTAAGGACAGTTCACATGCATTTGATGCCTGTTGTGCACTGGAAATACTCCAAAGCCTTTGCAAGTATGACCTCAGGGAACCCTACATCATTGCATATGGGTAGGGATTACCACATGTCCCATGATGAGAGATCATCACCTCATCCTAAGGAGAAAGGAAAGTCACTGAGAAACCATGGAGAGCACAGAGGCAAGAAAGAAGTTATGCTGCTTCAGAGGGATGATGAGAGTTCTAAGCAGTGTGTGGAAATTGGAAAACCAATGCTGAAGGTCAGGTACACTGGAGAGGAGCATGACAGTGGTATATGGAGATACCCACAAAATCCTAGATGCACTAGGTTGGATTCTATTGTTGGGATAAACCATGAGCAAAGGCAACTTGAGGAAGAAATGTTTGATTTTATCTTACAGATTACAGTAAGTCCATCATTGACATAAGCCAAGTTAGGAACTCAAGGAAGGCAGGAACTGGAGTCCATGGAGGGACATTGCTAACTGTCTTTCCTCTCTGACTTGTGCTCAGCCAGCTTTCTTATAATACTAAAGATCTCTGCCTAGGGATAGCACTGCCCACAGTGGACTAGGCTTTCTATTTCAGTCATTAATCAGCAATGATAATATAGAATGGGCCAATCTGATGGGGGCAATTCTTCAATTGGGTTCCCTCCCGTTAGGTATGTCAAGTTGACAACCAAGATTAGCCACTACACAAGATTTGTCTTTTTATTTAAATTTTCAATTTAATTCCAGCATAGAGGTCCCTAAAGGGACAGAACTGATACGATGTGTATATATATGTATATATATATATGTGTGTGTGTGTGTGTGTGTGTGTGTGTGTGTGTGTGTGTGTGTGTGAGAGAGAGAGAGAGACAGAGAGAGACACACAGAGAGAGACAGAGAGAGAGGGGGAGAGAGAGAGCAAGCAAGCAGGCAGAGAGAGAGCGAACAAATTTCCTTCTTCCATGTCCTTTCTATAGGCTGCCAGCAGAAGGTGTGGCCCAGATTAAAGGTGTATTTTCCCACCTCAAAAGATCTGGATTAAAAGTGTATCTTTCCACTTCAAATGATTTAATTTAAAAATCCTTCACAGGTGTGCTTCATAGCTGCTTGGGTTTCAGTGAATTCCAGATGTAGTCAAGTTGACAACCAAGAACAGCCATCACATTCTGCATGATTGTTTTTGTTTCTAATGTAGACTAATGAAATAGTTAGCATTAGATAATATATATCACAAATGTCTTTTCCATATGTGATTATGATTATTATAACACATGCTGTGCTTGAAAATCTAGACTGAGTTTATGTGCAAAAATGTAAAATGAACAGACTAGCAAATCAATTATCTTATCCGCTAGGTAATGAGAACCCATCCAGTTTGTACAGCTTTGTTTAAATTGTCTCTAATTTTCTACAAACATTACTCATGTTCGTGCAATAACTAGTACATGTATATGTAATATTGAAAATATCACAAAATTTTATATATGAATACGCATAAATGTATGCATCACAAAATCACTGGGAAGAAATTCTCCAAATTACTAATTGTGGTAGTGAATGTAAGCAGCTTTTAAATAGTTTTACTTTTATGTGTTTCCCAATGTTTTATAATGAGCATATATTACATTTTATTAGAAACAAAAATATTTATTCTTTTAATTTTTGAATGGAATGAGACTAATTTTTTATTCATTTTACATATCAAGCACAGTTCTGGCTCCTTCCCTTCTCCCCTCCCCTTCCCTTCCACCCCCATCTACTCCTCAGTGAGAGTAAGGCCTCCCATGGGGAGTCAACAAAGCCTGGCATATCATGTTGAGTCAGGACCAAACTCCTCACTCTGTATTAAGGTTGAGCATGGTATACTACCATAGGGAATGGGCTCTAAAGAGGCAGTTCCTGCACCAGTAATAAATCCTGGTCCCACTACCAGGGACCCCACAAAAAGACCAAGCCACACAACAGTCCCCCACATTTAGAGGGCCTAGTTCATTCCCATACAGGCTCCCCATCTGTCAGTCCAGAGTCCATGAGCTCCCACTTGCTTGGGTCAGCTGTCTCTATTGGTTTCCCTATCATGATCTTTAGCCCCCTTGCTCATATAATCCCTCCTCTAAAGGGCTCTATTTTAGCAACAATGTCACACAGTCCTGGAAAAAGAGCAGCAAAGGCACCCAGCCATTCTTGGCTGAGGCCACTTCTATAAAGGAGGTGTTGTCTTGGGTACCTGCTGTTAAAAACCAAAGTTGGGACCCTTTTCCTTCTATGGGATGCCTCATCCAGACTTAATATGAGGGGATGTACCTATTCTTATTTGCAACTTTATATGCCATATTTGGTTGATATACCTGGGAGGCCTGCTCTCTTCTGAAGGGAAACAGAAGAGTGAATCTGGTGTGGACAGGGGGGGCAGGGGTTCTGCAGTCAAAATGTATATGAGAGAAGAAGAAGAAGAAGAAGAAGAAGAAGAAGAAGAAGAAGAAGAAGAAGAAGAAGAAGAAGAAGAAGAAGAAGAAGAAGGAGGAGGAGGAGGAGGAGGAGGAGGAGGAGGAGGAGGAGGAGAAGAAGAAGAATATGAAGAAGAAGAAGAAAAAGAAAAAGAAGAAGAAGAAGATCTACCATTATCTGTCTTTGCCATTGCCCCCTTTGTTTTCCAGAACAGTGTTGGTACGACTGTCTAATAGGCTTCTTCTATTCTTATAGTAGTTTTGTGGGTGGAGAACTGATAAATTAGAAGCTAGAAGAAACTGGTGGTCATTGCCCCCCCTTTAGAAAGATCCTGCCTTCCTTAGACCACTCAGCTCCCTAAACTCCCTACTACACCCTTCAAAAACCAATTACTATTGCCTTTAGAGAAGCACAATTCCTTGGCTATTTTTCAATTTATCCTAATATTTTGCCAGTTGGATCTATTAGGAGATAGTGAAACCTATGTCAAAAGGGAAGGCATAAGCTCCAACTGAAGAAACAAGTACAGTTCATCCCTAGAAAAAACAGTAACCCCTCACAACTAATGTGATTGTCTCTTTGATTTCATCTCAGAATAGGATGAAACATGTGCATCAAAGTGAAAATGAGATCACCTCCCAGGCACAGTGGGCCAGAATCTTTCTTGTCTGTTTCTCCACAGAAATTAAGATCAGTTCTTCTCTAAACTAAATTACTATATGGAGTTATACAATATGTACCAGAATGTGATCTGATTGAACCCAAGTGCTACCTTTGACTTGAAATGCCATCCCATGAGGCATCACAGCACAGACCTGATTCATCCTTCTAGAAAGACAAAACCTCTTGTTTCTAACTATGTCCATGTTCTAGTCAACACAGGGAAGCTTTCCACGTCATTAATCACTTCTGAGCATAAAGCTCACTTAGGGGAAATCCCCATACAAAGGAACAGGGGTAGCAAGGAGGATGGGAAGGACTTTGTCTCTGAAGCTGGGCCACTTCCTACCTTTAGAATTTAGATTTGCACTCTTCTTGCTCTGGTCAACCTAACTATAAAATGGGATTAAAATTGTACATAATCATGCTTTTGTGGGTGTAGAGTAATCCACTACTTGTAAAGCACTTAAAATCACACTTAGGGCATGTTGGAGCATACCCACAATCTCAGTACTTGGGGGACCGAGGCAACAAGGTTGCAGTGATTTCAAAGCTAGGTTAGGCTACTTAGTGAGTACAAAGCCAACCAGGGGTGCATGGTAAGATGCTGCCTCAAAACAAGCAAAATAACAACAATAAAAACAGCACTTGGTGCAGAGTAAGGATTAATGGAGGATAGGAAATTGGGACTTCCATTCCATGCAATAGCTGTGAATGGGGAGTTGTAAGGCTAACCACATAAAATCTATAAATATACATTGTATATATGTATAAAGACTTTAAGTAATAAAAAGTTCAAAATCACTTAATCTTCAGGAAATATAAATCAGCATCACAGTGAGATGCTACTACACAGTATTAAAATGGTTAAAATAAAAAACAATGATCATTGCAACAGTGGACAAGAAGGCAGAGCTAATTAGAACTCTTGTTTGCAGCTAGATGGAGTATAATATTCCATTTGGGGATACAGATGGACAGATTTTTTTGTGTGTTACAAAACATGTATATACTATAATCCAGGTATTCTGCTCCTCTGTATATATCCAGAAGAGATAAAAATGTGTGCTATAAAAACTTGTAGAGAGGGCTACAGAGACAGCTCAGTGCATAAAAGCACTTGCTACCAAGTCTGAAGACCCAAGTTCAATCCTCATGACCCACATAATGGAAGTAAAGAACTGATACCCACAAGTCACCATCTAATTTCCACAAGGGAGCACACACACATAAACACAAATAAATAAACAAATAAATGTAATTTTAAAAACTTGTATATAAAAATGCATTCACTAAGAGATAGAAATATCCCAAATGCTCATAATGAACATATGAAGTGCTAAAAAGTATGGTTAACCCAGACAATAGTGTACTGACCAGATAAACAGATAGACTTTTCAATACATGGGCAGTTCTCAAGATTATTACTTAAATAAGACAGTCAACACTCAGGATTATGCTTGAATCTCACTTTGCACTAAATTATAGAAGACCGCAATGGTCCAGAAAGACAGAAAACAAACACTGTGTCTGGGGGCAGAAGGCAATCAGGAAGAAATGTTAGCACAAGGAACATTGATATATGCACTATACAGATGGTTTTATACACATAGAAATATTCCAGAATCTATCAAACTTTATACTTTAGATGTGGGCAATATGTTGCATTAAAATAAAACACCCAATATGTTTGTTTTCTAATCCTCTTTGGTCTCCTCCAGTTCCAGGCCTGCACATGGGTTCTTCAGTCATGTTCTGTATTTACACTAGCACAACTGACACAATACTTCCTACAAAGACCAATGAATTCTGCCTCATGGGTGAGAAGGCTCCCTTGAATCCATGGTTTTCCCAAATGAAGACATACTCACCCCTTTAGTTACCCAGACATGATAATTAGCTTGTCTACAGCACTGACTACAGCTTAACCTCTGGGCTGTCCATCATCTATAGATTGGGTGTATTTATAATGCTCCTCTTATCAAGTTTCTCACAACAATTTTTTTTCCTAGTGCTGAGAACCACACCAAACATATCCAATCACTCAATAAACCCTACGGAGAAATTCTATATAAATTTTGTCTACTCATTTTTCATACAATAGGCAAATATTATTATTATTATTGTAAAATTTATTTTTATTTTTGTTTATGTATTATGTGTATGTGAGAGTATATACCGTGCATGTGAGCGGCCATGGAGAACAGAAGAGGGCATCAGATCCTCTGGAGTAGAAGCTACCTGATGTGAATCCTGGGAACTAAACCTGGGTCCTCTCCAAGAGCAGTCAGTGCTGTTAACCACTGAGCAATCTCTCCAGCTCAGTATTTTTCCTCCTTATCAACTTACTTTACTAGAAAAGACATCAAATGTTGTTTTAATGGTTGTTCACAAAAGCAGTTGGCGATTTAGCAAAGCCCTCAACCCTACTAGCTTGTCAAGAAGAGGAATTCCACAAAAGAAATTCTCAAATCCTGTACTCACTCCACCCTCATGCCCTAAGGATGCCTTTGGCAACTTTCTCAGCTCTCAGGACAGACTCTCTGGAACTCCCACTTGAAACTTCTTGAACCCTTCAGCTCAATAAAGTGTATCTGCAGTTTCTGCTACTGGTACTCCTAGCTCTCTTCATTCCATACAGATTTTTGCCTCTGTCTGCTTCATTGTTATGGGCCATGGGAGGGAATGAACAAGACAAAATTCTCCCCTGTGGCAGGTTGACTTGCAGCAGGTGAGATTATTTACATGGGTCACTATAGGTCTCATGCCAGTTGTGAGTTCACAAGTTTAAAGGACTTGCTCAACTAAGGTGGAATTCTCTGAGAAGGAAACCAGTGAGCCCTTCTCTGTGAAGGCTGGTTAACAACTGTCATCATATACAAGAATTACCTGGAAAGTGTGTGAGCTGAGAGCCACCCTCAAAGCTTTCTTCCCAGGGGAGCTGAGCTGGGGGCCAGGAATTGGCATTTCTATTATGTTTTTGGGTACTGCTGATGCTGCTACATGCCTAAGACTACCTAGGAACAAGGACCCCAGTCCTTGAGCAGTGCAGAGATAATCATTATGTCCCAAGGTTCTTCAAGGCTATGCTTAGCTCCCCAGTTCAAGGCTTTGGCCATTGTGAGTTTTTTTTTACCTCAGACCTGTCCTCTGGACCTAAAGGAACCCCTCTCCTCTGGGATGGAACCCAAGGCTTTCAGCATTGCAAGCTATTACTCTACTACTGAGCCATATATCCCCAGTCTTCTTCTTATTATTATTGTTATTATTATTATTTTATTTATTTATTTATTTTACTTTGAGACAAGGTCTAGTTTGGTTTCCCATGCAGGATTTAAACTCAGGACTGTTTCGGTCTCCAGATAATCTGAGGTTACAAACCTATGCCAACAGCCCAGCAAAGATACTTTGTAGTTCAGGGATGGAACTTGCTAGATATGCTCTCTACCCCTGATCCATGACCCCAGACCCTAGGATCTGAAGGGATCTTAAGGGGGGAAAGAATGATGGTTCGTGAACTAGCTTTCTCTTGTGGTTTATGTCACCTCTCTAGGCTCATATAAATAAGATTATTTGGAGAAAAAGAGAAGGGTTTTGGGCAGCAGCTCAGTGGTACAGTGCTTTGGAAGAGGATCCAGCACTCTTAACAATGGAAATATCTCTCCAGCCCTTATATATTATGGTTTTAAAAGAGAGGATAAAAAAACAGAAAAAGGATCTAAGTGAATCCATTTTACCCTAAAAAAGAAAGATCTTTCCAGTCCACTGGTGGTACTAGTCCCTGGCATGCACTGGTGTCACCTAGAGATCTTCCAACTGAAATCTAGACTTGGGCCCCTAGTTGCTGTTCAACTGCACTGGGACAGAGCCTGGTGATCATTTTCCTTTTTATATGCTAGAGATGGGCCCAGAGTCTCATGCACAAGCATGTGTTGTGTCACCTAGCACCAACTCCAGCCCCTGATCATATATGAAAATGTCTCCAGGTGATTTAAATTGTGGCTGCATTGAGAAGCCAGTCATTGAGAGCTATACACTCTAATAAAACTTACCTGTAACTGCGTGAAATGCTTCTTTCTGTGGGCACTGGCCCACTGTGCCCTGGAAATAATTTGATCCACTCTGACCAGGTCAAAGATAAACCTAGCTTTTCAAATTGTATTCACAATGGATATGTGTTACACAAATTTATAAGTTAAGTGCCACCAGAAAGACTGGCTACATAGATCTGTAAGAAGTGTAATTTCCTCTAAAACCAGGGAGGCTACATTTAAGAACTAAAGTTTACTCCAAGCCCAAGAATTCCCACAATTGCTGAAAGAAAGATCCAAGAAAGCGTGCTTGCACTGCGGCATTCCTTACTCTGCCCACCTGTATCCTGTGGCGTAAAATGCAAGCTACACTCTATAGATGATTATAATTAAGTAGTGTGTGGAACTCAATTTTAAAAATAGCTTCATCAACTCTTCATAGCATATTTTTGCAAGACAAGTGTATGTGAAAGTAAGTGGGACCATTATTGTTTAGCAGGTTTAATTAAGTAAGTATTTCTTTCAACCTTTTGGGAATTAAACATAGAGTGGGGACTAAACACAGGAAAATCTGCCCATATTAATTTCTGGTTTACTGCTTTCATTCAAAAGCAGGGAGAGAACTGAGGGTCACGTCTACGATCTGCCGCTTTTATGTGTTGATCGAATGGATTAAAGGCCTGCCCTTCACTCCTGCTATAGAAATAGCCCAGGAAGTGGCCCCTTTGTGTTCTAGCTCAACTGTTTCCTTGAAGGATCCTTTCTGCCTTACCAATAAACATCTGTAATTTCTTTCTCTTTATGCACAAGTTGCTACTCTTGTTTAACAAGGGATGGGCAGAACTGAAGCTGGTTTACTGGAAGGGAACATGCTCACACCAGGATGTCTGATGTACGTGTATGGGATAGATCTAGGGCCCAAATGATGCCATGGGGACCCACTTCCTCCTCTCCATCTCTCAGCTCCCTTCCATAGTCCAAGCTTCACTTTCAGATGGCTCTTCACCTCAAGGAGCCAAGGTGGCTGTCCTCCCAATTTCAAAACCAGTAGGAAATAGAAATCCCTCATTTACCTCCATAGTCAAACAGATCCTCTGTCTGGCGCTACTGTCAATGGGATTGAATGAGCATCAAGCATTATTGATTGGGAACCAGTCATAAAAAATGAGCTAAGATGCCTGTTTCTGGCAGAACTAGGGGCTGAGTTTTCTGGAAATATGTAGACCAGGGCTAGTGTATAAAAAGGCCTAGGGGCTGAGAGTTTCTTAATCAAAAACTGACCAATAGTTACTAGAAATGTATGAGATTTGTGACTAGCTCTGATGACACAAGTAACTGTAATTCCAGTTACTTTAAAGGTTCAGTCATGTGGATGAAAGCCAGTCTGAATACATAGTGAAACTCTTTCTCAACAAACAGGCAGGCATAGTGGCTTGTTCCTCCAACCTCAGAACTTGAGATACTGAGACAGGAAGTTTGCTGTACATTCAAGGCCAGCCTGGTCTACATAGCAATTTCCAGGCAGTCCAGGGCTTCACAGTAAGGCCTTGTCTCCAAAAGTCAACAAACCAAGCAAAACAAAACAAAATAAACAATGAAATATTTTTGTGTTAAGTGTGATCCATCTTGCTATGCATTTTGTGCAATAGTCAGAACATTCCTAAAATTTTTATTTATTGCTTATCTGAAATTCAAATATGCCTTTTCTGGTCATGTTCCCTGGGGCCATGGTGACCACTTCTAGGAGCTACCCTTTATGTTTCTGGAAGACATGCTTTTGAGTAGCTGTTTGACTGAGAGCTGGTACTCTGACACAAGGTATTCTGGCTTCTCACAATCTCTCCTCCAGAGTTAAGTTATTCCACCCATTCCAGGGCAGAGTGCTGCTGTTACAATCGATCAGGTACCTGTTCAGCCTTCCCCTTGCAGCTTTCAGGGCTCATGTAGTTCCAGGTTCTATACAGAACTTTGTCACATGCCGAGTGGCACTGATCTACCCCACCTGTATCCAGTGGGCTGCAGGAAACAGTGTGTCAGGCCTAGTTAACCAGTCACTTTTGATGCTTCGTGGGTAGGGCTTGTAGTCCCTGGGCAGCTTATACATGATTAAGCTCTCAGGTGAAGGGGCATTTGGTATATACAGCTGTCCCTTTGTCCGTGCTGAAATGGCAGTTTATATAGACTCAATTATTTATTTATTTATTCATTTGAGATGGGATCTTGCCATGTAGCCCAGGCTAGCCTAGAACTTATAATTCTCCTGCCTCATACTCCTATGCCCTGGGATCACAGACACACATGTGATTGTATCAAACCTCATGTAGAATTATGTCCTCACCTGTGAACCCCTATAAGCAACACAGTTACTTATGCTGTCTCCTACCCAGTGTAACCCCAAACTGATCCTCTACATAAATTCAGCTCCCCTCCTAACTAGAAGCTAATTAGAAGCTAATTGGACATGACCTTGTCAAAATGCATTCTGGTCCCTCTCCTCAGTCTTTCCCCTGCGATTCTTCCACCAAGGATTAGGCTGCATGATGGCCCGGAGTTTTCCCTTACTTTAGCTGGGAAGCATGACCCACATGTCATATTTTCCAGGACATCTAGGTATTTCTGATATCACTGTTACCCCGTCCTTTTTCCTGGACCTTCCTGAAAAATGCCACAGCTTTGCCCAAGCTGTCTGTCTCTATTGTTTCTTTACTTGTCATGCTGAGGATCGAACCCAGAGATTTGAGCATTCTAGGCAAGTGTCCCAACACTGAGCAATATTCCAAGCCCCCTTTTAATTATGTTTTCTTTTGCTACTGGTTCTCACTGAGTTGCTTGAGTTGACATTAAACCCTCTTTATAGCCCACACAGACCTTGAACTTGCCACCTTCTTGCCCCAGCCTCCCTACCACTGGGATTGCAAGCTTCTTTCTTTGCTTCTCCAATCTCTTTCTGTATTTCACAAAAGGCTCTTATTTCTTCTTCGTGAAGAAATCTGCTTATTGTAGCCTAGGTACCCCTATGGTTTAGATGGATAATCTCTTAGTTTACCTGCTGTGCCCTGTATATTCAAAGTCAAGTTTTAGAATTAAAACACACATGCACAGCAAGGCAAAGCTTCTCACTTTCCATGTGATTGGCTATTATGGTATAAGAAAATAAATAGTGTGGCCATCACAGCTATTGCCTCTGCTTTGTGTTAAAAATGATTCGGAGTCAAAGGGCCATTGTTGTAGGATGAATCTATCCTCCCCTGAGGACTAGCATACTGCTAACTCACTGGGTGGAGAGCCATAGGACAACATGGAGACCCACGAAAAGCCCCTACTCACAACTGCCAGCACATTCTATCAGTTTATATTATCAGAGAACCAGAGCACGGAGTGCAATTGTAATATAGGAAACAATCCCTATAGTAATCCTTCCAGCTGTGAAGAAACACCTCCAGATGAGAACCAAGTAGGCTCTTAAGTTTGGGGTCAAGACTCATTGCACAGCTTTTAGTTCTGACATGAAATATTTTAAATTACAAAATAAAAAGGCAGAGGAACAATTCTTAAATATTAAAGTAATATTTCAACACTTCTTTACCTGCAAAGAAACAAACATCAAACAAGCTTTCGACTTCTCTTCCAAGCTAAGTTCCCAAAGCCATGGAAGGTCCTCTAGAGAGGTTTTATTGGGCTTTTCTCAGCAGCAGCTAGAGACACACTGATAGTTGAGGAGCAGCCTGGGGGATCCTCCTCAGGTACAAGTGAGACCTTGATTTACATCACAGAAAAGGGCCAGGTGGTATGAAGCACACTTAGAGTTTATTAGGAATTAAATTAATTATCTGCAAGTACTGCACTACTCCAAAACAACACACCTATCTCAAATCCCCTCCCACTCAAAGCTGCATCAGGCTTCACATACACCCTTCTACGAATAATAGTATGTGTTTCTCTGCCCCTAGCAATAGGCAACCTTGGACAGGTTCTGTTTGAATCTAGTCCCCATTCTGGGTATCTGGGTGTAAAAACCAGAAATGTTGGTCCCAGCCTAAACTAGTTTCAGGTGCATGTGCAGTAAGGCAAATTCTGTCCTCAATTAAACTTTTAGAGACAAAATATTTACCATCTTATGCCTATGCATAACTGGGCATGCATATGACTAAAGCCAGGGACCTATCAAAATAGAGAACCACTCAAAATACACAGCTTAGTAACTAACTCTTCCTTCTTTTAGATTCCATAGGCTGTTTCCTGAAACCTTCGAGTATCTTTACTCATTCTTCCCTCTCAGTGTAGTCTGCCTTTTTCCTTTGGTTTTTTTTAAAATAAGCTTTCTTTGTTATTTTTGCAAATCAGTCAGCTTCTATTTCAGTTCCTTAAATAAGAAGCCAAGAACTGAGAATCATCCTGCCCAGACCCTGGCCACCAATAACAGAGAGACACTTACAAACAAGGCAGCTGTCCATGAAGCAGGAGAGAAAGCTAAAGGGACATGAGACACGGGAAGGTCAGGAGCCCTCACCCTGGAGTCTGGTTTGCCTTTACTGATGATTGAGATAAAATACATTTCCACACAACCCATAAAGCCCATTTGCACACAGAGATGATGTGTGTTTGCCTAAAGCCATCTCAGCCAAGGATGCTGAAACAACACACACTGCTTCCTTAGGACCAGAACGCTGCTAACTTCAAGCACTACTATCTCAGCATCCTTCACACATCCCTAAATCTGAACAGTGATTTCATAAGATAAACTTAATTTGATTTGTAAAAGAAAATCATTTCCCATAATTTTATTAGTTATTTGAGAATTTCATACAAAGCATTTTGACTATATTCACTCCCTTTCCAAACTCCTTCCAGATCTATCCCCTCTTCTCTGGCCACCCAACCTTATCCCTGCCCTCTAACTCATCAAGTGTAGTGTGTGCTGTCCACATTAGCTTTGGATGTGTTACTGTCACTGGACCATGGTGGCACACACCTTTAATCCCAGCACCTGGGAGGCAGAGGCAGGTGGATTTCTGATTTTGAGGCCATCCTGGTCTACAGAGCAAATCCAAGACAGATAGGGTTACAGAGAGAAAAACCTTGTCTCAAAGAAAGGAAGAAAGAAAGAAAGAAAGAAAGAAAGAAAGAAAGAAAGAGAGAGATAAGAGAAAAGAAAAAAGAAAAAATACACCCCTCTCCCCAAAGCTATCAACTGCCAATAGCTCCTTGGCTGGGAGTGTTGGTAGGTTTTATTCCCACCTTCCCCTTCTCAATTTGTCTGGCCTGAACCTACACAATTCTTGTGTATGTTGTCACAACCACTGTGAGTTCATATGTACAGCTACCTTGCTGTGTCCAGAAAACACTGTTGCATTGTAGTTGTCCACTATCTATGCCCCTGACATTCTTTCTAGTCCTCTTCCTTCATGAACTACAGAAAAAGGAGATGTGATATAGATGTCAAATTTAGTGCTGAACCTTCTGTAATCTCCTATTCTATGCACCCTATCAGTTGTGGTTCTCTGTGTTAACTAAATGGGCATAGTATTAAACTGATTCTTAATAACATTATGCCCATGGTATACTGATTAACTAGCATCAAAGAAACCCTTTTTTGTAGTAAATAGTGGTTGATTAGCACAAACACGGAAAAGAAAATTCTTTAAGAAAACAATCAGTATGAGGAATCATGATTACAGACAACACTCAAGAGTTTCTAGTGAACAATCTAGAAAAAGCTGAAAACCAATGATTAGACAAGAAATTGATACACTAATGTTCCTTCCCTTAGCACTGGAAACCAACAGATAAGAAACAAGGTGCAATTTCATGAAGATTTCTACTACTTTGGCATCTTCAGAACCTAAAACACACACACACACACACACACACACACACACACACACACGAGAGAAAGAAAGTGAGTGAGAGAGAGAGAGAGAGAGGAGACTTAAACATAAATGAAAATGAAGGTATAAAAAGAATAAGAAGTTGGATTCATTGGATTGCTGTTTCCAAGAAACACAACTCACCCTCAAAGACCAATATGAATTATCTTTCAGGGAAAGGGTGGAAAAGTTGTTCCAGGACCAGAGAACTAAGAAGCAAGTGTGTGTTGCTATTCTGGTACTTAGCAAGATAGGCTTCAAAACAAAACTAGTTGAAGGAATAGAGAAGGTCACCCCGAGGTAATTAAATATACAAGTCATTAAGAGGACATAACATTTCTCCACAGTGAGCACAGGTGATGAATCAGGCAGAATTATGCAGTTCCCAATAGCTCAAAATAAATAAATAAAACACCTTGGAGTAAGCTTCACCAAGGAAGTGAAAGATCTCTAGAGAACAAACTTTCTAATGCTGGAGAAGAAAACTAAAGAGGACATTAGCGGTGGCAAGGTCTACAGTATTTATGAATTAGAAGTATTTTTGTGAAAATAGTTGTCCTATCAAAAGCAACCTACAGATTCAGTGTAAATTCCCTCCAAATTGCAACACTATTCTTTACAGAAAAAGAAAAAAATGACTTAAAATTCATAGAGAAGTATAAAATATCCTAGATAGGCAAAGCACTGCTGAGCAGTAATAATGCTAGAGGTATCACTCTGTTGCTTTCAAGTTATACTACTGAGCCATGGTCATAAAACAGCATGGTAATGGCACAGAAACAGACATGTTTGTCAATGGAGTAGAACAGAGAACTCATATATAAATTCACAAAGCTACAACCAGACAATTGTTTACGAAGTAGCCCAAAATACACATTGGAGAAGGAGAACAGACAGCCTCTTCAACAGATGGTGCTGAAGAAATTGGGTATCTGGACACAGAAAAAATGAAAGCAGATATTTATCTCTCACTGCATACAAAATTCAATTCCAAGTAGATGGAAGACTGTAGTATAAGACCTCTAGTAAACTGCTAGATATAGGCATGGGTATAGCTGTTATGGATACAACTTTGAATGTCTGGGAAATCAGACTAACAACTGACAGAAGGAACCTCAGGAAATTACAGAATGTCTGTATAGCAAAGGAAACAATCAACCAACTGAAGAGGCAGCCTACATAACTGGAGAAAATCTTCACTAATTAAATATCTAGCAGAGGCTTAATATCTATAATACACAAAGAAATCCAAAAAATAAACATCAATAAATAACACAACCCAAAAATAGGCTATAGAAACGAACACAGTTTGCAAAAGAATAAGTACAAATACCTAACAAACATTTTAAAAGCATTAAACACCATCATCAATCAGAGAGATGCAAATTAAAATGATTCTTGAATTCCATCTCATCCCAGGCATAACGGCCATCATCTGAAATGCAAATGACAACAAATGATGATGAGGATGTGGAGAAGGGGAAACATGTGCTTGATATTGAACTGTAAAATAGTGCAGCCACTGTGTTGTGTATGTTTCTCAAAAGGCATAGAACAATCACATGACCCATCTACATCACTACTGAGCATATAGCCAATGGTTTCTGTATCCCACTAGAGGGAAACTTGCCTATCTCTGTTCCTGCTGCTGTTTCTGTATCTACTACAAAGATACTTGCATATCTCTGTCCCTGATGCTCCTTAGCAAGGAAAGGAAATCAGGACTATGGGGTACATACACACAGTAGTATTTGATTTAGGAGCAATGAAAGTGAAATAAAATTTGCAGGAAAATGAATGGAACCAGAAAACAATATACTAAGTGAATTTACTCAGGCTAATACTGCCTGCCAATACTGCCAATACCCAAGAAATACTGCAGGTTTGCTCATATGTGGATCCTAGTTTCACAAATTTAGATTTGTATGTTTACTTTGTTGTGCAGGTAGAAGCTATGAAGCTAGAAAGGGGTCATTAGAGGAAGGGCTAAAAATAAATAGGCCCTAAGAGAGAGCATAGTAGAACATCAACAATGAAAAAGTAGAGGTGGGAGATGGAAAGGTTTAATCAGAGACAGAGGTGGGGAATTTGGGGCAGAAGTGGTCAAGAGAGAAGGTTAACTGAAACTAATGATAAAGTAAAAACTCTATGCAAAACCCTAGTATTTTTAAGACAATTAAAATATTATTTTTAAAAAGTCTGCATGGGTGTATACTACATGGGTGTATAATATTTCTCCCAGAAGTCACATATTTGTAAATAAAATTCAAGTTCTGGGTGTGTAATACTTCCCTAAATTGCAGGTTAGGGAGGTTCCAGAGGCCCCTAAAACAAGACAGGCTATTATCGTTGCTCTTAGCTGCCCATAGAACTACATGTGGTTATCTGAAGTAGAGAAATGAAGTTTGGACTAAGATTCCTCCCTGCCAGCTATCTTTCACAATGCTCCAGGGTGCTAGGGAGAAAAAGTCATTAATGGTCTTACTCATCAGTGAACCCTGCGAACTACAATATCAGCCTACCAGGAATGTTGTACCCACTGGTACAATAGCAGAAGTTATGGGAGTGAGCAACCACTTTTTGATTGGACTTGAGACCTGCTCCACAGAAAGGAATTTATTCCTGGTACTAAAATTTCAGGGCTGTGAGGTCATGGCCCTATTATTCTTCTGTTTTACTAAAAGGACTTAATATCTAATTACTTTCTAAATGTCTGTTTATACTTAGCTTAATGCTGATCTCAGCATTAGTCAGAGAAACTTCTATCTGCAGTAGACGATGGTTAAAATGAAGATACCATATTGGTCAAAATTCTGGGAATATGTGATTGTTGGTTGCTCAGCCCAAATAGTATATCTCCCTCAAGACACAGTGGTATTTGAAGAAGAAGAGGGAAAAGAATGTAAGAACCAGAGGTTGGAGGAGAGTGCTGACACTGGAACACAATATGACCACTGAACTCATTAATTCATTGCAGTTGTGGTTAACTGAATGACACATGCACAAGATGGTATATGTCAATACACCATCATGGATGATAATGGTTGTAGGGTAAGAAGAGTCATTTTCTTTAGTGGTATAGTACTGGTAAGTAACCTGTGTGTCAGTAAATAATCCCACACCCATGCTCATGTAAACAAAATGCAAAATAAAAGACATGAAGGCATGAGGGGACTCCTTATGAAGAAGAGCACTGAAAGGAGTTGGAGAGTATGAGAGGAGGCAAACGTTTAATTTCTGTTGCTATGACAAAAAATAACCTAAGGATCATACATTTTTAACTTTTAACCTTACTAAAATGTTATGTTTACTATATCTTTAGCAGGTGTCTTGGGGTTCTATTGCTGGGAAGAGAAAACATGACCACAGCAACTCTTGAAAAGGAAAACATTTAATTGGGGTGACTCACTTACAGTTTAGAGGTTCAATCCATTACCATGGTGGTACATGGAGATGTGTAGATATGGTACTGGAGCAGCTGAGAGTTAATGCATCTTGACTTGCAGGCAAAAGGAAGTGAACTGAGTGTCACACTCCATGAAACTTCAACAAAGAGACCTCAAAGCCCACACCCACCATGATATACTTCCTCCAACAAGGCCACACTTACTTCAACAAGGGCACACCTTCTAATAGTACCACATTGTCTAGGGGCCAGTTTTCTTTCAAACCACCACATTATACTCCCTGGCCCCAAAGGTTTGTAGCCACTCCCTCTTTGAGTCCCTTGACCTACAGATGTCACCAGACCCTTCCTGCCACCGAATCCTGCAGAGGGACCTGTTGGCTCCCATTCCTGCCTTGACCCCCACCCTCTGGTAAAGACAGCAAGAGACAGTGGGACCTGAAGGCAGAACAAAACAACCAACACTGGCCGCCATTCCTGCCTTGACCCTGAACCGTCTGGGATAGAGGAGAGGATAGACCCTTAAACCCACACCCACCAGAAAAGGGAGAGACCCCACCTATACCCACCAGAAGAAGAGATGGGAAGCTGACAATATAAGAATACATCCAACAACAAAAAGACTTATATGACACCACCAGAGTCTAGGGACTCTACACCATCAAGACCTGAACATACCAACGCAGATGAAAAAGAAGAGAATGATCTTACAAATAACTTCATGGAAATGATACAGGCCCTCAAAGAGGATATGAGAAAATCCCTTAAAGAAATGGAAGAAAAATGCAAGAAATCAACAAGTCTCTTAAAGCTATGAAAAAACAATCAAACAGATGGAGGAAACAATTCAAACAGCTCAGTACCTGAAAACTGAAATAGAGACAATAAAGAAAACACAAACTGGGGAAATGCTGGAAATATAAAAGCTGGCTAAATGATTGGGAACTACAGATGCAAGCATAACCAACAGAATACCAGAGATGGAGGAGAGACTTTTAGGCGCTGAAGATACAGAGGAAATAGATTCATCAACCAAAGAAAATCTTAAATCCAACAAATCCTTAACACAAAATATCCAGGAAATATAGGACACTGTGAAAAGACCAAATGTAGAGAGCTGCGAAGTGCTGCACACTTAAGATGGTGCTGGCTTCCACCTCTGCTAGCCCGATAGCAAGTGCTCTCTGTGATAAACAACTCCTTATTTGGTCAAGGCTGGATATCAGGCTTGCTTCCTCGTATGTGGACCTATCTGCTGTCGCCACATGGCTTACCGCGGTTGGACACCCAAGGGCCTTTTTAAGCTGTGGGCGGGCACTCCCTGGGGTCAGAAGATTTGTTCAAGGTCCTGAATAAACTGCTTGTGAGAAAGATTCCTGAGTCGCGTCTTCCTTGCTGGTCGAGGTGGTCGTGACAACCAAACCTAAGAATAAGAGGTGTAGAAGAAGGCAAAGAAGCCCAACTCGGAAAAAAAAAATCATAGAAGAAAACTGTCCCAACCTGAAGAAGGATATGCCTGTGAAAGTGCAAGAAGCTTAATGAACACCAAATAGACTAGACCAAAAAAAGTCTCCTTACCACATGATAATCAAAACACCAAACACATAGAATCAAGGAAGAATATTAAGAGCAGCGAAGGAAAAATGCCAAGTAACATATAAAGGACATATCATAATTACACCCAACTTCTCCATGGAAACCCTGAAAGCCAGAATGTCCTGGATAGATGTTCTAAAACATTAAAAGATCAGAGATGCCAGCCCATGCAACTATACCCACAAAAACTCTCAATCACTATAGATGGAGAACACAAGATATTCATGATAAAACCAGATTTACACATTGCATAGCCACAAATCCAGCCCTACAGAAAGTTCTGGAAGGAAAACTCCAAACAAGGACATCAACTACACTCGGAAACCTTGGCAATATATAATCACACTTTACCAAACCAGAAATAAGGAGAAAACTCACATACAATACCACCACCAAAACCAAATCCAAAACAAACAAGAATCAGCAATCAATGATCATTAATATCCCTCAACATCAATGGTCTTAACTCACCTATAAAAAGACACAGGCTAACAGAATGGATTCAAAGACAGAATCCATACTTCCGCTGCATACAAGAAACACACTTCAACTTCAAAGACAGACATTACCTCAGAGTCAAGGGTTGGGAAAAGATTTCACAATCAAATGGCCCTAACAAGCAAGCTGGTTAGCTATCCTAATATCTAACAAATTAGACTTCAAACTAAAATTAATCAGAAGAGATGAAGAAGGTCATTTCATATTCATCACAGGAATAATCCATCAAAGATGAAGTCTCAATTCTGAACATCCATGCACCAAATACAAAGGCAGCCACATTTGTAAAGGAAGCATTACTAAAACTCAAATCACACATTAAACACCAAACACTTAAAGTGGAAGACTTCAACACCCCACTCTCACCACTAGACAGGACCACCAGACAGAAACTTAACAAAGAAACAAAGGAACTAACAGAAGTTATGGCCCAATTGGTATTAACAGACATCTATAGAACAATTCCATCCAAACACAAAAGAATATACCTTCTTCTCAGCACCACATGGAACCTTCTCTAAAATTGGCCACATACTTGGAAACATAACAAACCTCAACAGATACAAAAAAATCAGAATAGCACCCAGTATCCTATCGAATGACCATAGTTTAAAGTTATAATTCAACAACAGAAATTGCAGAAACCCTACAAACTCATGGAAATTGAACAATGTACAATTGCACCATTCCTGGGTCAAGGAAGAAATGAAAAAAGAAATTAAAGACTTCCTAGAATTCAACGAGAATGAAAACACAACCTACCCAAACTTATGGGATACTATGAAAGCAGTCATAAGAGGAAAGTTCATAGTACTAGGTGCCCACATGAAGAAACTGGAGAATATTAACACTAGAGAATTAACAGGACAGCTGAAAGGTCTAGAACAAAAAGAAGAAAACTCAGCCTGGAGGAGTAGACGCCAGGAAATAATCAAATTGAGGGCTGAAATCAATAAAATAGAAACAAAGAATCAATGAAACAAAGACTTGGTTCTTATACAAAATCAATAAGATAGACAAACCTATATCCAAAATAACCAAAAGGCAGAGAGAGAAAGAGAGAATGCTAATTAACAAAATCAGAAATGAAAATGGGGACATAACAACAGACACTGAGGAAATCCAGAGAATCATCAGGTCATACTTTGAAAACCTGTACTCCTCAAAATTCTAAAAGTTAAAGGAAATGGACAACTTCCTGGATAGAGATGACTTAACAAATTTAAATAAAGAACAGCAATTTAAATAGACCTATAACTCATAATGAAATAGAAGCTGTCATCAAAATTCTCCCAACCAAAAAAAAAAAGCCCAGGGCCAGATGGTTTCAGTGCAGAATTCTACCAGAAATTCAAAGAAGAGCTAATATCAGTATCCCTCAAACTGTTCCACACAACATAAGCAGAAGGGTCATTGCCAAACTCTTTTTACAAAGCTACACTTACATTGGTACCCAAGCCATATAAGGACATGACTAAGAAAGAGAACTACAGACCAATATTCCTCATGAACATTGATGCAAAAATATTCAATAAAATACTGACAAATCAAATCCAAGAACACATCAGAGAAATGATCAAGTAGGCTTCACTACAGGGATGCAGGGATGATTCAACACACTAAAATCTATCAATTTAATCCACCATATAAACAGATGCAAAAGAAAAACTACATGATTGTATCACTAGATGTTGAAAAAGGCTTTGACAAAATCCAGCACCCCTTCATGATAAAGGTCCTGGAGAGATCAGAGATAACAGGAACATACCTGAACATAACAAAAGCAATATACAGTAAACCAACAGCCAACATCAAACTAAACAGAGAGAGACTCAAAGTGATTCCTCTAAAATCAGGAACCAGACAAGGCTGTCCACTCTCTCCATATCTCTTCAATATTATACTTGAAGTTCTAGCTAGAGCAATAAGACAACAAAAGGAGATCAAGGGGATACAAATTGCAAAGGAAGAAGCCAAACTTTCACTATTTGCAGATGATATGATAGTTTACATAAGTGACCCAAAAAGCTCTACCAGGGAACTCCTACAACTGATAAACACCTTCAGCAAAGTGGCAGAATACAAACTTAACTTTAAAAAAAATCAGTAGCCCTACTATATACATACGATAAAAGGGCTGAGAAAGAAATCAGAGAAACATCACTCTTTATAATTGCCACAAACAACATAAAATACCTTGGGGTAACATTAACCAAACAAATAAAAGATCTGTATAGCAAGAACTTTGAATCTTTAAAGAAAGAAATTAAAGAAGATACCAGAAAATGGAAAGATCACCCATGCTCCTGGATAGGTAGGATCAACGTAGTAAAAATGGCAATCTTGCCAAAAACAATCTACAGATTCAATGCAATCCCCAACAAAATTCAAGCACAATTTTTCACAAACCTTGAAATAGCAATATTAAACTTTATACGGAAAAACAAAAGACTCAGGATAGCCAAAACAATCCTGTTCAACAAGGCAATGTCAAGAAGGCATCACCATCCCTGACTTAAGCTCTATTGTAGTACTGAAAATAGTTTGTTATTGGCACAAAAATAGACAGGTAGACCAATGGAATCGAATTGAAAATCCTGATATTAATCCACACACCTACGAATGCCTGATTTTTTGACAAAGAAGCTGAAATTATACAAAGGAAAAAGAAAGCATCTGCAACAAATGGTGCTGACATAACTGGATGCTGGCATGTAGAAGACTGCAGATAGATCCATATCTATGAATCCAACCACACTGAACCTCTAAAGAAGAAAAAGTGGGAAGTACCCTTGAATGAATTAGTACAGAAGACTGCTTCCTGAACATAACTCTAACAGCACAGAAACTGACCATTAATGGACAATTAATAAATGGGACCTCCTGAAACTGAGAAACTTCTGTAAGGCAAAGGACACAGTCAACAAGATAAAAAGGCAGCTCACAGTATGGGAAAAGATGTTCACCAAACCCACATCTGACAGAGGACTGATATCCAAAATTTACAAAGAACTCAAGAAGCTAGTCTCCAAAACAACAAATAATCCAATTAAAAATTTGGGTACAGAACTAAATATAGAATTCTCAGTAGAAGAGTCTAAAATGGCTCATGGACACTTTAAAAAGTGCTCAATATCCTTAACCAACAGGGAAATACAAATCACACAGCTTATTCCTGTCAGAATGACTAAAATCAAAAACACCAACAACAGTCTATGCTGGAGAGGATGCAGAGAAAGGGGAACATTCCTTCACAGCTGGTGGAAGTGTCAACTTGTACAGACACTTTAGAAATCAGTATGGCAGTTCCTCAGGAAAACGGGAATCAGTCTACCACAAGAACCAGCAACTCCACTCTTAGGCATATACCCAAAAGATGCACATTCATACAAGAAGGACATCGGTCCATCTATGTTCATAGAAGAATTATTTGTAGTAGCGAGAACCTGGAAGCAACCTAGATGCCCCTCAAATGAAGAATAGATAGAGAAAATGTGGTACATTTACACAATGGAATACTACTCAGCAGAAAAACAATGGAATCTTGAAATTCGCAGTCAAATGGATGGAACTAGAAGAAACCATCCTGAGTGAGGTAACCCAGTCACACAAAGACAAACATGGTGTGTACTCACTCATATACAGATTTTAGACATAGATTACCAGTCTACAATCCACACCACTAGAGAAGTTAGAAAACACGGAAGACCCTAAGAGAGACATACATGGTACCCCAGAGAAGGGGAAAGGGACAAGATCTCTTGAGCAAATTGGGAGCATGTGGGGAGGAGTGAGGGAGCTAGAAGAAAGAGATGGTGAGAAGGAGGGGGGAGGAGGACATGAGGGAGCAGGAAGGTTGAGTCAGGGGTAGAATATAGGAGAGCAAGATAAGTGATACCATAATAGAGGTTGCCATTATTGGTTTACAGAGAGATATGACACTAGGGAAATTTCCAGAGATCTACAAGGGGTACACCAACTAACAATCTAAGCAATAGTGGAGAAGCTACCTCAAATGCCCTTCCCTGATAATAAGATTGATGACTACCTTATATGCCATCCTAGAGCCTTCATCCAGTAGCTGATGGAAGCAGAATCAGATATTCACAGCTAAACACTGAACTGAACTCCTGAAATTCAGTTGCAGAGAGGGAGGAGTGATGAGCACAGGGGTCAAGACCAGGCTGGTGAAACACATGAAACAACTGACTTGAACAAGAGGGAGATTATGGACACCACACTGATATCTGGGAAACCATGTAGGACTGATCCAGAGGCCTTGAACATGGGTGTCAGTGAGGAGGCCTTGGAAGTCTATGAGGCCTCTGGTAGCAGACCAGTATTTATCCCTAACATACGAATGAACTTTGGGAGCCCATTTCATATATAGAGATACTCTCTCAGACTAGACACACAGGGGAGGGCCTCTTTCCTGCCCCAAATGATATGACAAAATTTGAAGATCCTCCATGGAAGGCCTCACCCTCCCTTGGGAGCAGAAAGGGCAAAAGATGAGGGTCAGAGGGGGCAGGGGAGGAGGGGAGGGAGAGGGAACTGGAATTGTAAAACAAAGGAAGACTGAAAACAATCTGATCAAACTCCACATTCTGTGTATTCTCATCTAATGTCAAGGTTCCCTTCACATCTCCAACTGCTTTCAGTTTTGTTGACTACAACATCCTTCTTTCTCTTGGGTTGGTTCCGTTTCCTGTTAGCTTTCCTCAGGCAGGTATCCCACTACTCTGGCATCTCTAACATCTTGGGTTCTCCAAGGCAATCCAGGTTATACCTTGCAACTTCACACAATGGCCTTTCTAGGCCTCCATGCCATGACATCTCTGACATATGCCTGGCCTCACCAGATGTCCTTAGTCTCATAGACAAATTCCATAGCCTCTTCCTTCTGTCCTTAACTCAAGAACCACATGGCCCAAGTTGTCAAGTTCTGCTACTTCCTGGGGCTGGAACATGGCCCTCTCATTAAATTACATCTTCACCAGCTTTCCGTTTAAGATGGTGTCCTTCACTGCCTAAGCTTGGCTGTACTGAAACTGGATCTGTATATTGAGGTGGCCTCAAACTCAGAGATCTACCAGCCCTTGCTTCTAAAGTGCCAGGATTAAAGGCATGCACCACCCCACGTGGCTCTAAGTTTTTCCTTAATTCATTTTCACAAGTTGGAAACTTAGCTGACTAGAATCTTGCTCTGAGGTTACCACTCTCTTTATTCCATTTCTTAATCTGTTTATCTCCCAGAACATAGGATTCAGCTCTATTTTGTATTTTCATTTGCTCAGCTTGCTCTTGTTCATTATAAATTTTCATTAGAATTAACACTAGTAACCATACAACAGAGCCTATACTAGACTATTTTGAGATTTCCTCTGCCTACAGAATTAATCCAAAACTTTTCATTTTAGCCTGAGGCAGACTTTTCAGACAAAGACAAAAAGCAGCTACATTCTTCACCAAAATATCACAAGAATGATCTCTAGGCAACATTCTAAAATGCTTCTCCTCTGAAACCTCCTGAGCCAGCTAGCTCCCTACCCTCAGTTCTAATAACTGTTAGCAGCACTGTCTTCCATGCTCCTACTACTATGGCCCATTAAACAGCGCTTAAAGCATTCAACTGCATTTCTAATCATCAGTTCCAAGGTCCACATTCCTTCAAATAAAAACATGGTAAGGCCTATCACAGCAACACCCCAATTCCTGATATCAACTTCTGTCTTCGGGTTTCTCTTACTTTGAGAAGACTGAGAAGACAACATGAATACAACAACTCTTACAAAGGAAAACATTTAACTGGGGGCTTGCTTACAGTTCAGAGTTTCAGTCCATTATCATCTTGGGACATGGCGATGTGCAGGCAGACATTGTGCTGGAGCAGTACCTGAAAGTTATTACATCTTGACTGGTAGGCCATAGGAAGTAAACTAAGTGTCCCACTGAGTGAAGCTTGAGCAGAAGAGATCTCAAAGTCCACACCCACAGTGGCATGCTTCCTCCAACAAGGCTACATCTCCGAATAGTGCATCCCTCTCTGGGGCCATGTTCTTTCAAACCACCACAGATAGGATTACTGCAGCCTATAGTTCTGGGTTATCTTCCATCTTTATGAGGAAGTCGAGGCAGATATTTCACATATATAGGCACATTACATCTATAGCAAAGAGCAAAGGGAAATGAACATACATGTTACACTTCATTGTTTGTGCTCTACTTGATTTCTCCATCTTAAGATGGTTCAGAATCCCTGCCTAGGAAATGATGTTCCTACAGTAGTCTGATATTGCAGAATATTTGTTTACACTGTAAAGATGTGTCTCTGTCTAAAGTACCTTCTGACTGGTTTAATAAAAAGCTGGATGGCCAATAGCTAGGCAGGAGAGGATAAGGCAGGATTCCTGGGGAGAGAGAGGAAGAGGAGGCTGAATCTAAGTGTGCAGGTAAGAAACCAGGAGACTCAGAAAGGAAACAGGTGGTACAAGATAAAAGAGAGGTGTTACCATTTGATGGAGTATAGATTGATATATATATGGGTCAATTTAAGTTATAAGAGCTAATGGGAGAAGACTAAGCTAAGGCTGAAATTTCATAATTAATATTAAGTTTCCATGTCATTATTTAAGAACTGGCTGGTGGGACAGAAAAGCTTTGGAGCTGAATGAACCCTGCTGAGAAAATCTTCCACATACATACCCATAGGCCTACCTCATATAGACAATCTTTCATTGAGGCTCTCTTTCCATTCTAGGTTGTGTTAAGTTGACAATTAAAGCTAACCTATACAGCAATGGTCAGTGACATAACCAAAATTCATTAAATACATGTATGAAATTTTCAAAACAATAAAGAAAACTATAAGTAAACCAACTCATATGTTTGAAAGTCCTAATCTTCATTGAAATATTTGATCTTTAAACAGTGCTATAAATTATGTCCTTTGAGAAATGTAATTTTAAAATCCCCAAGGTTATATACATAACCACACATAACCATTGTAATGCTGCCTAAGCATGACTCTCTCGTGAAGCCTGTGCTCACATCTTGGGGTCACATACTGTCCTTTTTCTTCATAACTGTTCATTTAAATATTTACTACCATTTAAATAACTTACCTTCACCCTGACTTGTCTGGAAATAGTTTTCTGTGACCTAGTCAAAGATCCAACTTTACTTTAGTGGAGGTCTCAAAGGAGACAGAGAACTCCTCAGGCTGTTGGTGGCAGTGCTGGGTGGTCTCCTCACCATCAGAGCTGGTGCACACCCAAATATGGGCTTAGGCTTCTGGAGAGAATTATCTTTCAGAGCCTTAGCAATAGCTGTGTGTACAACTTTGAAGGTAAATTGTTCAGAGGCCTAAAAATATTAAGTAGAAATGTGTGTTCTGTTTCTTGTCTTTGTTCTATTGCTGTGAAGAGACACTATGATCAAGGCAACTCTTATAAAAGAAATCATTTAATTATAGGCTCCTTTACAGCTTGGGAGAGTTAGTTCATTATCATCATGGCAGGAAGCATGACAGCAGGAAGGCAGGCTTGGGACTCAAAGCTTACATCCTGATCCACAGGCAGGCATAGTATAGGCTTTTGAAAGCCTGGTATAGGCTTTTGAAACCTCAAAGCCCACCCCAAGTGATACACTCCCTCCAATAAGGTCACACTTACTCTAATAAAGGCTACATCTCCTAATCCTTATCAAACAGTTCCACTAACTGGAGACTAAGTGTTCGAACATATGAACCCATGGGGACCATTCTCATTGAAACCACTCGACCCTACTTCCTGACCCTCATAAGCTTATAGCCATATCATAATTCAAAATTCATTACTGTGTCACATGGCCATTAATGACCATGTGACACAGTAATACTAGGTTGCCTTGAAATCTCCTCTGCCACTGACATTAATTGCAAACTCTTCAAAAGTCCCCAGAGTCTTTCACAGTCTCAAGACTGCTTAAAAGTCCAAAGTCTCTTCTGAGACGCAAGGCAATCCCTTAACAGTAACCCCACATAAAGGTAAAAACAAAAATGCAAATCACATACTTCTACATTCAATAGTACACAGTATACATTACCATTCCAAAAGGGAGGAAAGAGTTTGTAGAAAGAAAACACTAGACTAAAGCAACACCAAAACCCAACATGACAAACTTCAAATCTTATATCTTTATGATGGAAAATGACTTAGATGCCTCTTTGCTTCTAGTTTTTCTGACTGTAATGCAAAATTCTGTCTTGGGTTGGTTCCACACTAAGTATGCAGCTCTCTTTGGTAGGCATCCCATAGCTCTGGCATCACCTACATCTTAGGGTCTCCAACATATTCCAGATTCCAGTTTCATAGCTTCACACAATGACTTTTCTCAGCTTCCATGTAGGAACTCTCCTGTCACACTACTGGCCTCAATAGCTTTCCTCCACCATGGATGTTGATTTTGTGCTTCATTTCCTGTATTCTTCTTGTCTCTAATGCCAGAACCACATGGCAGATGCTATGAAGTTCTGCTTGCTGGGACTGGAAACTTGATCTGCCCTTGAATTGAATTTGTACAATCTTCCTATTTTTGAAGTTTTCCTTTAATATTTTTGTAAAGGAAACTTAGCCTAGTGGGGTCTTTTCCTGAGGACACTACTCTCTTTACTCCATTTTGAATCAGGTCTTGCTTCAAACATTATATCTCCGTGAGCACAGAACTTGGTTTCAACATTACACTTCCCAATTCTCTTGTTTTCCTCAAACTGTACATTGTATTTCTCTTTGCCCTGCTTGCTCTTCTTCACTGTGAGTCTGCATAAGACTGGCCACTAATGACCATGTGACACAGTAATACTAGGTTGCCTTGAAATCTCCTCTGCCACTGACATTAATTGCAAACTCTTCAGATAGATTTTTGGGGCAAAATGTTGTAAGAATGGTATCCAAGCCACTTGCTGATATTCTTACCCTCTGAAAACTCATGGGTTGGATCTACATAATTCACATTGCTCTTTCAACACTACTGTCTTCTACATTCCTACTAGGATGCCCTATGAAGCCCTGTTTACAGCAGTCAACTGCTCCCCAATTCACAGTCCAAAGTCTTCCATGGCATCAGGAAGGCAGGTTGGGGACTTGCATCCTGATTCACAGGCAGGAAAGCAGAGAGGTAGGCTTTTGAAATCTCAAAGCTCACCTCCAGTGACATACTTCCTCCAACACTTCCTAATCTTTCCAAACAGTTCCATTAGCTGGGGACCAAACATTCAATCACGTGAGCCCATAGGAGGCCATTCTCATTCAAACCACCATATTTACTTTCATCTAAGCAACTTAAATAAATGATATTATGAGGTGGTTTATGAAACTCATAGCATAGTTGAATGGGCTGATAAGATGAAAATAGATCAAAAAAGTCAAAGTTAATTTGAGACACATATTTTGACAGTAAACATGTCTTATTTATATTATTTTATCAGAAATTTTTTGTGAGAGACTTAAACCAGATCTCTGATATAAAGGGATACTTTTCTTTTCCTCTCTCTAGCAATTTTTCCTTTCTACTCTGCCTCAGTTTGAAGGATAAGAAGTATTACCCCAAAAGATAGTATCTCACCTAAATTAGGAATGATATAAGGATACGTGTGTGAATCATTTGCATAAAGGGAAGAATTGTTGCTTTGGATAAACGAGTTCATGCAAGGAGAGGGTGAAAGTTGAGAAGACAGTGGATGGGTCAGGATATCACAAACTAATGTTGAAGGGATAGGAACAGCAGAAGAAGCCAAGCAGACTAAGAGGAAGTGGTCACACAGGAAGGAGAAACAAAGAAAAAGAAAAGTGCTTGCCATAAAGCCAAAGGATAAAATGCTTCCCTATCTGGGAATCAAGAGTCAACTGGATTGAACAGAGTCAAGAAGCCAGTAAAGAGACACAGCAAGCAGTCCTTACTGGATTGGATAACAAAGGCATCAGTAGTTACATATTTGGTTATGAGATTTAATTTGTAAGACATTTGATTATAATTTTATAAATGTGAAATTATTAGCACTTCCATTATATGGAATGAACTCCCCATCTTTTTGAGATAGTGTTTCACGTAGTACAATGTGGTTGAAATTGTATATGTATTCAAAGATAATCTTGAGTTATTGATCTGCTGGCCTCTATTTCTAAGAGTTGAGATTGTAAGCATGGGCCTCACACTTGATTTCTTATATTTGTATTTATTTGAGACAAGACATTACTACATAGCCCAAGTTAATCTTGCTCTTGTCTGTGATTACCTTAGTCTCCCAAATGCTGGAATTATAGGTATGAGCAACCTTCTAGACTTATTTATTTATGTATTTGTTTATTTTATTGTTCATTTTGTAACTATATATAAGGAAGTAAACATGTGCCATGTTGAATGAGAATGTTAAAATTAAAAATGACAAGGACAACACCAATAGACATGCTAACGTAGATGAAGGAACACTCACAAGGCCTCAACCCTAGATAAAGAACTAAAGGCAAGTAAGAAATGCTGAGAGCAGGAGAAACTGTCTTCCCCAGGGAAGAGCACACCAACTGGTTATCCAATACCAAATGGTCAGCTCTGAAAATACATACAGGCAAGTAATGTGCAGACTGAACAAGTTGTATGTATCCAGAAACAAATGCACACACACACACACACACACACACACACACACACACACACACACCTCAGCAATTAAAGAAAAAGAGGCTATGATCTTGAAAAGGAGGCTCCTTGCAGCAGTTAACCCTGACCCACCAGTTTGGAGAGTGTGCCATCTTGCAGTTGACACTCCAAGTCTGTTCCAGTCTTCAAATGATTGATGGAGCCCTGATGAGGTTTTACATTCACCATCACAAAAGGTCCTAATCCACAACCATCTAGGCAAGCTGTTTTCAACATCCTCACCTTCTGCAAAATGTCTGGGATTAAGAATTCATTGCTATTTTAAACTGCTACGCTTGGGGGTAATTTCTTGTACCTATTCAATATATATAGAAAATACCCATTTATTTTTTAATAAAACCTATAAAATTTTCTCCCCCAAAATAAACTTCTAAAATGAAAAGAAGGTGTGTTATAGATAAACAGGAAAACAGATATCAACGTTTGGGAGACTTCACCTTCAGGCAGACATCTTCAAGGACTCATTCACTCTCACATGTACATGTTCATATGCACATGCATACCCCATACCAGTCAGAGCAGGATGTGGGACATCTTTCTTTATGGTTCCCTGCCCTATTTTCTTGATAAAGGTCTCTCATTGGACCAGAAGTTCACTGATAGACTCAATAGCCAGTAAGTTCTAAGGATTCACCTATCCCTGACCCGGCAGTGTTGGAGTTACAGCTATGCATAGCTTTTAGCATAGGTCTTGTGGAGTGGGAGTTAAACTCAAGTCCTAATGCTTGCAAAACAAGTTCTCCTACTCACTAACACATCTTCCCACCCCATCATTCATTCAGATTTCATATAGTTGGGGCATGAGGCAAATGAGATAAAAGGTGTGTGGGGGGGAGTCAGGGTGAGAGTGGCACAAATTTTATTTGAAAAGCTTATAGGAAGTGAATGGCCCTGAGTCCACTCCATATACAAAACATAAGCAGAATGACACATTGGAGACATTTGCCATCCAAAATGGCCATGAGGACTTCTTATGGGAAGGAGGGAAGAAAAGAGGGAGGGGGGAAGGTAGAAGAAAGGAAGGAAGGAATTGTTGCATATGTAAGAAACCTCTGACATTTATATTTTCTGCAATGTCTTTTTGGAAATATCAATTATCAGATTCATTTTGCTCCTTCCTAATCACTCTGCTTGTTGTTTAATGCATCAATAATAAAACACTCTGCATATACATAATAAAGATCCATTTTCTAATGCAAACATTTTCATCACAGAACCCCTGGGTCCCAGTGATTGAGAAATCAATCATTTTAGCTTCTAGGCATTGGTGTTGTCCTGAGGGGGTCTTGTTAAGTCAAGCTGCTTTGATAAGTGCCACTCTGTTAATATTCCTTTGAAGCCTATTGTAAGCATCCACTTTACTCAGAAACCCTGCAGTCCCTGGGAGGTAATACAATCAGAGTGGAGGTGCAGAGAGTGGATTCTTGCAGAACTGTGGGCCTCTTGCTGAGTGTCCATTTCCCTGGTTCCCACACACCTTCACCATCACTCACACATGCGTACAAAGGCCCAAGCTTTTGGTCCTGATAGTACAGAAGGATGGAGCCTGGGAGAAGTGATAATTTCAGGGAAGGATGCTTAGCATAGCACATATTTGCATGTGCTATAAAACATTTAAGAACTGACCTGGGGCCACTCCCTTTTGGCAGATGAAGGCGTAGGCTGAGCAAAGTACTGGAGAATATTTTTACAATAATTTATTGTTTGAGGTGGAGACATCCGAAGTGGTCACTAGCCACATGTACCTATTTAATTGCAAATTTAAATGAAACAATTAAGTCCTGAGTTTCACCAATAGATTGCACACTTTTGTAAGTCTATAATTTGCAAAAAAGAAAAAAGAAAAGAAAAAGAAAAAGAAAAAGAAAGAAAGAAAAATTTCTCAGACAGTACTCCCTTAAAATCTTTAAGTTATCACCTTGGAAAAAGAAATTTATATTGCATCCAACTTCCTTGTATTTGTGGTGTTTTGATTTGGTATTGGGAGTAACTTTTTAAATTATATATTTAGGATTGGAGGAGAGAAGTATGCTGTTTGTGTATGGAGGCGTCTGAAGACTTTAATCTGACCTTAGACAAAGGAATCCCACGCAAACCCTTGCCTTGCTTTTTTCTACACACCTCCAGTCCTCCAGACCATCCAGGAAGTGGGAGCCTCCACCAGTTTCCCAGCAACAGCGACGCGACCCCGCCCCTTCCCAGCCCCTGCCTACCTTCTCAACTTAATGGGGTGGAGCTAGAGTCCAGTACCCAATATAAGGAAAGCAGAGGCTGGAGGGCTTGGCATCCCCGTCGCTAGGGAAACAGACGCGGCAGCAGACAGAGCGCAATGCCAGGCGCGGAGAAGTCTGCCGCGCTGGCGGAGACCGGGGATGAGGAACCCGGCGACCCGAGGCTGCAGCTCCTGGGGTCTTTCGTGACTCGGAGTCTGCGTCCAGTCGCGGGGGCCTGGGAGCGCTGCGCGGGCACAGCCGAGGTGGGGCGGCTGCTGAAAGCCTTCCTGGATCATGGTGCTACCGCGGAACCGCGGCCGCTGCTGGTGGTGCAGCCTGGGCCCGGGGGCCTGACAGTACGACCCTGTCTGGACGCAGGACCGGAGACCGGCCCGGTTCGCGCCAAGGGACTTTTTTTCTTGCGTACCAGACCAGAGCCTCCGGGAAGTCACAGCCTCCGCGGCGCGGTGCTCTGCGGGGACTTGCCAGCGATGCCTCTGGAGCACCTAGACCCACTGCTCTCCGAGGTGAGGGTGGGTAGGTGGCCCTTTGCTAGCAGAGGCTGAAGTCTGGGGGGAGGGAGGGAGTGTGCAATAGGGGCGGAGTTAGAACCAAAAAGGTGGGGCAACGATGCAAGGGAGGGTGAGTGGGCGGGGTCACAGCCAGAAGGCTGAAGCTGAGGTTGAGGTTGAAGCACAGCCTAGGAGGGAGTGGAAAGGTGCAGCTGCAAGGAAATGAAAACCCCGGTGAGTTTTAAGGTACTCGTTGGGGGCAAGTCTAGGTGGAGGCCTGGCCACTGTGAGAAGCAGCCTTGGGTCAGGGTCGTGCTTCAAGAGGAACCCAGAATGCGAAGAGTGCCCGAGTCCTGGCAGTTTAGTAAGTCAAGAGGCAAGAGCTGAGGAAAGTAAGTGGTGAAGGGGGTCAGGGGTGGAAGAAGCTTCGGTGCTTTACACATTACTTTCCTTAGGAGAGGAGTTTAGAGGGCGGCAGTTTGGTTTTGATTTTTATGTCATTTATTTACCATGCAACCATTTACCAAAGGTCAGCCTGTGCCCACGGAAGTTGAGAATCATCTTGGAAATGGCCAGTGGGCATTGAAAAGGATCTGTTCCCACCCTGGAAAAAGGGACATGGATGGAGCCTCTAGCACTCAGAGGATTTTCACGAGGCTCTTGCAGGAGATATTCTTGTTCTCCGTTAGACCTCCCAAAGTGAAAGAAAACTTTCCTGTTAGTAGGGCACATGTGCTTCTGGGGGTTGGTCTTCTCTAGGTCCAGCTAGTTGTGAAATTAGTGTATGCAGATACTAGCTGTGTGATTGGCACCCTGTAAACTACACAGGAATAGAAAATAAGCTCTCGTTCACGAAATGCTTCCCTTAAAAAGCACAAACATATACATCTACTTATGCATTCGAAATATTTGAAACTGAAGACAGTGAGGGTAAGCACTTTGGAACCTATTTGTAGAGCCAGAGCATGGATGTTCCTTGCCACATCTAGTGTTACCTCCCTGGTTGCTACTGAAGAGAGAATGCCAAGGAGGAACATGATGGATGGGCCAGCTCTGACGGACCAGGGAAGCCAGGCTAGCAATAACTCCTCTAATACTTTAAAAATAAATGGTCTTATCACTGTATTATGCGTGGACACTTTCTGTACAAAAGGTCACCTGTGGGTCATATCCCCTAGTGAAGGACGATAGGAATTGTCCTTGGCTTTGGAGGAAAGAAAGGTTTATGTAGTCTATATACTACCTTCATCTTAGTGTTGTGTTGACTCCTGAGCAGGAGACTCAGTTATGAAAGAGCGCATGTTGATTTTTGCAAAAGATCCATGTCAGGCAGCTCACAACCACCTGTAGTTCCAGCTCTGGGGGATTTGATGGCCTTATCTAATGCCCTCTTTTACCTTCTGTAGGTATCTGAAGTCATGTGTGCACATACACTCACATAGATTCACACAGATATGTAATCTTAAAAGATAAAAAGAAAAATACTTTTTAAACATTCGGAGATGATACAAAAACTAGTATATGTAGAGGGCTTGAGCACAACTCAGAATTGTGAAATCATGAAGGAAGTGTAGTCCAGCAAGCAAAGTTAATTTTAGGGTCTACAGAGATGACTTAATGCTTACAAAAGCACACATCCATAGGACCAGAGTTTGGTCACCACACACAAGTCAGGCAGCTCATAAGAATTTCAGGGGATCTGATACCTTCTGTGCTTCAGGAACACCTACACACATGTGGTATGCATGCACACAGACCCACATATATGTACATAAAATAGACAATTTACTTTTAAAGGATTTCTTTTTTATTTTTTGAAGCAGAGTCTCATGTAGAGCAGGTTGGGCTCTAACTTGCTATGTAGCTAAGGATAATCTTTAACTCCTGATCCCCCTGACTCCACCTTCAAGTGCTAAGAGTACAGGTATATAGCACCAAATACCTACTTGATTTTTTTAAAATTTAGATTGGAGACAAAATTACTCAGTTAAGGAATAAATGAATGAATTATGGAGCATTTATGCAGTAAAATATTGTAAAATTGTTCAAAAGAATTACCAATACAGAATACTCTTTGAAAAAAAACACATAAGATTCATTCATCACCCATACCCCCCACCCCCGCAGGAGTTTCTAGCTTTACAGTACAATGTTGTCAGACATAAACACTTCCAGATCTCCCCTACCCAACATGATTGAAAATACATTCACTAAACAACACCCATATTCCTATCCACAGATCCATCAAACACTATTCTCCAATTTGTCTTCATGAATTTGGTTGCTCTAGGTATGGTTGTTTTAATAGGTATGAGCCCCAAAGGCTCATGCATTTGAATGTTTGACCTATAGGGAGTGGCACTATTAGGAGGTGTGGCCTTGTTGGAGGAAATGTGTCACTCAGGATGGGCTTTGAGGTCTCATATGCTCAAGCTATGCCTATCATAGGAGACAGCCTCCTTCTGCTGCTTGTGGATCAAGATATAGGACTTTTAGCTGCTTCTCCAGCACTATGTCTGCCTGCACACACCATGAAGATAATGGACTAAACTTCTAAAACTGTAAGCCAGACCCCATTAAATGTTTTCCTTTATAAGAGTTTCTGTGGTCATGGTGTCTCTTCATAGCAATAGAAACCCTAAATAAGTTAAGACACTATGTAAATGGAGTCATGCAGCATCTCTTTGTGACTCTCAGTGTTTCTCCTGTCGTAACACTTAGTTATTTCAACAATTAAAATGTTCTCCAATCACATGGCCTCTGGGTTCCCTGAGTCTTTCTCATCCAGTTTCCCCCACTTTATGATCCAATGCACGCCATGACCAGTGCTTGTGCTTTTCCAGCTTGCTCCCTCCATACCTTGACCACAAAGGTCTCTGGAATCTGCTGGGACTTCAATGGATTGTCTTTCCAATGTGTCTTGGCCACAGCAGTGTACTTGTTCCCTGCCCAACTTGAGAGGCAGCACCATCAATTATCATTATCATTACTCTACACTGAATCATTTCACTCAGTCAGTGTCTTCATGGTTCTGCCTGTTGTCACACACAACAAATCTTTTTTTTTTCTTTTGTTAAAGTCAATAATATTACACAGTATTTTCATATTAATTTTTTCAGTGACTATCTCAATCTTACTGGCCTGTAGGCATGTCTATGAGACATCTTTTTAATTGTTGGTTGATGTGGGAGGATCCAGCTTACTGTGAGTGGTAACATCTCTGGGCAAGTGGGCCTGTGGTCTATAAGAAAACAGACCGAGCAAGGCATGGAGAACAAGCCAGTAAACAGCACTCCTGTATGATCTCTGGTTCAGTTACTGCCTCCAGGTTATTGCTTGTATTTCTGCCCTGACTGCCCTCAATAACAAATTGTAACCAGGAAGTGTAAGATAAAATAAACATTTTCCTTCTCCAAGTCGCTTTGTATCATGGTGTTTATCACAGCAATGGAAAGCAAACTCTAAGACAAAGGTTGATTCCAGTTCTTGGCTATCAATGCAAGTAATAGGTAATATGGGTTTTTTAAGTAATGAATTTATATGTAGTATGCAACTATTTGTATTAAAAAGAAGAAAGGGGGACTGGAGAGATGGCTAAGCAGTTAAGAGCACTTGCTGCTCTTCAGAGGACTGGGTTTGATTCTCAGTACCTACATGACTGCTCACAACCACCTGTGACTCCAGTTCCAGGGAATCCAACACCATCTTCTGACCTCTGTGGGTGCCACATGAACATGGTACACAGGTACACATGCAGGCACAGTAATCATACATATAAAATGAAAACAACAATAAAAAATTAAGAGAGAAAAGAAAACTGGAAATGGCTGCTCAGACCACTAATCCAAGTGCTTGAAAGACTGAGGCAGGAGGATTGCCATAAGTTTAAGAAAAGCCAGAGTTCTATAGTGAGCTCCAGGCCATCCTGAGCTACATAAAAGATTCTTCCTAGAGCAAGGGAGTAAAATGAAAAATAGAGAAGGAAGAGAAAGGGAGGAATAGGGAGAAAAACAAATCCACAGTTAGGGAGCTGAACAGTTGAGGTACAGGAGTGGGTAGATGATTTATCATACTTGTACTATGTAAATGCACTATCTACTTCAATTTTTAATGAAATAATTTAAAAACACCCCAGGTCCTTAACTCACAAAGGCTTTTCCCAAAGCCTGTACCAGGTATCTTTAGGACTTCCCCCATACTTCTGTTCTGAACCCTGTGATTTCAAGGTCAGCATGGTAAACAAATCAAGTTCCACGACAGCCAGGGCTGGAAACAAAACAAACAAGAAAGACAAAAGTGAGTACCAGGGACTGGGGTGTTGCCATGATAGGCCTAACCATGTTTTTGTTTGAAGGAATGTGGATCTTGGAACTGAGGATTAGAAAAGCAGTTGAATGCTTTAAGAGCTGTTTAATGGGTCATAGTAGTAGGAGCATGGAAGACAGTGCTGCTAACAGTTATTAGAACTGAGGATGGGGAGCTAGCTGGCTCAGGAGGTTTCAGAGGAGAAGCATTTTAGAATGTTGCCTAGAGATCATTCTTGTGATATTTTGGTGAAGAATGTAGCTGCTTTTTGCCCTTGTCTGAAAGGTTTGCTTGAGACTAAAGTGAAAAGTTTTGGATTAATTCTGTTGACCAAGGAAATCTCAAAACAGCCTAGTATAGACTCTGTTATATGGTTACTAGTGTTAATTCTAATGAAGATTTATAATGAAAAGGAGCAATCTAAGCAAATAAAAATACAAAATAGAGCTGAATCCTGTGTTCAGGGAGATAAACAGATTAAGAAATAGAATAAAGGGAGTGGTGACCTCAGGGCAAGGTTCCAGTCAGCTAAGTTTCCAACTTGTGAAAATGAATTAAAGAAAAACTTGGAGCCATGTGGGGTGATGCATGCCCCACATGCATGAGGGGGGCATAATCCAGCCCCAGGAAGTAGCAGAACTTGACAGCTTCAGCTACTTGGTTCTTGCTTTAGACTCAAGGATAGAAGAAAGGGATTATGGAATCTTCATCAGTAACTAAGGGAAGCCACTGGGCCTAGGTTAGGCATGTGTCATGGGTGTCCCTGCATGGAGGCCTCAGGAGGCAATTGTGTGAAGTTGCAAAGGTGAAGCCTGGTTTACTTTGGAGAGCCCAAGATGTTGGAGATGCCAAAGCTGTGGGGTACCTCCCTAGGAGAGCTATTATGTAGGGCTGGAACTAACCCAAGGGAAAGAAGTATGTTGCAGTCAACATAGCTGAAAGGAGTTGGAGATTTGAAGAGCGTTTTGACATAAGACATGACGATGCAGAGTTTGAAGTTTTCCCAGCTGATTTTCAGTCTTGCTTTGGTCCAGTATTTCCTCACTATGCTCACTTTCCTCCATTTTGGAATGATAATGTATATCCTGTGCCATTGTATGTTGGAAATATGTGATCTGCCTTTTTGATTTTATATGATATTACAGTTAAGAGATTGCATGAATCTCAGAGGAGACTTTCAACTTTAGACTGTTAACAAGTTTGAGACTGTATAGACTATGAGGACTTTTGAAGTTGGCCTAAATGTATCTTGCATTATGTTATGCCTATAGGCCTATTGGGGTCAGGGCGTGTAATGTGGTGGTTTGAAAGAAAATGTCTCCAATACAAGGTGGCACTATTAGGATGTGTGGCTTTGTTGGAGTAGGTGTGGTCTTGTTGGAGGATGTGTGTCACTGTGGGCGTGGGCTTTGAGGTCTCTCAGATCCTTCTCCAGCACCATGTCTGCCTGCAAGCCACCCTGAAGATAGTGGAGTAAACCTTTGAAATTGTAAGCTAGCCCCAATTGAATGTTTTCCTTTATAAAAATTACTATGGTCATGGTGTCTCTTCACAGTGATGGAAACCCTAACTAAGACATTGTATGTACTTATGTGTGTGGAAGCCAGAGGACAACCTTGGGTGTTTCTGTCATGTTCACCTCCTTTGAAGCAAGGCATCTCACTGGCCTGGGGGTTGGGAGGAGTGTTACCCTTTGGACTAGATTGACTGGCCAGCAAGTCTCAGAGCCCCTCTCTCAGCCTCCCTAGCACTGGCATTACAAATGTAGACCACTATGTGTAGTATTTTTGTGGATTCTAGAGACTGAACTCAGCCGAGTCCTCTTGCTTGTGAAGCAGGCATTTTCCCAACTGATCTATCTATATACCCTTAGAAGATATTTTGAGACAATTTCTACCCTGGGTATCCCAGGCTGTCCTTGAACCTATGATCCTCCCGTCTCAGCCTGTGACACCACATCTGGCTATTATTCTTTTTAAATCAATTCTGGCATGTGTTATCCTGCTATCCTAGCCTTTCTTGTTTGTCCCGTCTTTTACTCCCACACTCCCTGAGAGAAGAAGAAAACTACAGTATTTTCAGTGGTGTCTGCTGGTCCACATCAAGTGGCTACAATCAGTGCCCATCCCACTGGCACTGTGGGTAGCTCATGAGTCACCTCTGCTCCACAGAGGCACATTCTTCCTTTGGCTCCCAGGACCCCAATCCTTCAGTTGTTTCAAATGGTCAGGACTATCCACTCCATCCTTGGTGTCTACTGATGGTGCCCACCCCTCTTTCCAGCTTCTGAACATCAGGACCTTTTGTTCTCACCATTTGGGTATCTTTCTGATCTATAAATCCTCTTAACTCTGGAACTATCAGTCAATTTCAAATGTGTCAAACCACCTGTGCCTGACACCTTCCAGGTTTGTTGTTTGCAGCCTTACTCCTGATCCCCTGAACTCCCAGCAGGCTTATCCATCTTACCACTCAGAGTCTCCTTGAAATACAATAGATGCATCAATTTCCTGACATCCAAGTACAAACTGCTCATCCTTCCTTATGAGCTTCTTCCTTATCCTTTCCCATATCCCATGATGGAATGACATTCTTTCTTCTGCTCAAGACCTATAGTATCACATCAACTCCTTTATGTCTCCCACAGGCCCCAAACTAGCTCATTAATATGTAACATGGGATGTACCTTCAGAATTTACATAGACCCCAGTCATTCACAATTTCATCACTATCCTGGTACCAAACCACTCTACCCTAGAGTTTATAGTAACGGGGGGCATACCTACCAAAGGATATCAAGTCATGCCACTCACAACCTGTTAATGAAATTAATTTTCCTGGGAACAAAAACAAAACCCCTAAAGCAAAGCTGTATATAATTTGTCTCTCTACTCTTTCTTTCACCCTGGTTCAGTGATATTGATTTCCAAACTACTCCATTATGTACATGGGTTTCTGTCTTGGGACCTTTATACTCATTCTGTAACATACTTTCCCTATGGATTCATAGACTCTCTCCTTTTCCTATCAACTTTTTGGTTAGATTTTGCTTCTCAGGAGGGCCTGCGTGGACTTGATAATAATGGTTGTACCATCCCTGCCCACCCTGGCTCTACATGGAAATCCTACTCACACATGCACACACACTAAATATTAAGTTTTATACTACTTAAGGTGTATGCCATAGAGGAACTAACTGTTTTAATACAGTAACTACTCAGCATGCTTATTATATGACTGAATGAATAGATTTTCATTCATTCAAAACTTTAGCTATGTGAGTATTGAAGGATCAACTGAGATTCAGTCTCTGCCTTTAAGATCCTAAGAGAATCCTTTACCTGTTCAGCCTTCTGCCCCGAGTCCAACATAAATGTGACTGAACTTATCTTGTGATTTTTCCTGGTGTTTCGGAGCTCCCTGCTGGAATGATTATCTCTGCTCAGAACATGTTTCCAGAAAGACCAGCAAGAACTATTTTGCAGCCATCGGCTTTGAATCCATTTTGTCTTTCCACAATTGCCTACACCTATTACCTGACCAGCACAGGCCAATGTGTTGTTTGTCATATTATAATGGGAAGTGGCTCCTGGTGAACTGTGATTTTCAAGTTTATAGCGATAGAAACTCAGTTGTAAACAACACGGAAACTTCAAGAGCAGCCTGGTTTAGGAGCTCAATAGCCACTTGGTCTTTCTTCCCCTGTAATCTCTCTCTCCTCTAAATCACTTGATTTTAAACTCCTTCTGGGTAAAGGGTCCCAAAGGTGAATGTGAAGGAATTGCTTTTTCTTCCACAAGAACTTGGGACAAACGTTGGGCTTTTCCCCAACTTTCTCAAATGGGGCTGTCTGTCTATCTCTCAATGTGGGAAAGCTGTGCTGGGTTGCCCAAATCAGCTAATTTTCACCCTAAAGATGCAGTCAAGATTCTCAATGTGGCTGCTCTTTGAAAATGCCAACCTACACATCCATAGGGTGCATCATCATCTTTACCAACACCAATTTTTCTTCTCTTTTCTTTTTGTCTTTTGGGGCCATTTCTGTCAGTTCATATTCACCCTGATAATGGAGGGATTGACTCCCCAGTGTGATGGAGACAGAAAACATATGACTTCCAACAAGGCAGATGACCTAGACAGTGTTTACTAGTCATGTCTCCCAGGGAGAGGAGTAGGTCACTCTACCACACAGGACCACATGGATCTGACTTGGGAACAGAGTGAACCAGGGACTGCTGGATGGAGCTGGCCTTGGGAACAGAATGAGCTAGGAACTGTGGAGGGTATACATTATAGCATCAAGATGGAGTGGTGCCCCTGGTCCCTGGCCCCTCTTGGTGAGGAAGACTGTTTGGCTGGGGAATATTCTCCAAGGAGCAGATGAGATGGAAAATCAAAGGAAGGCTATTGGAGGAATTCCTGATTTTCCCAGGAGTCGAGGCAACATGTAATGTTGTACCCTAGTCTTAAGTCTTGCAATGCAGTGACCTGTAGAAGAATATGTATGGGACTCTAGGAATGGTTCCTCTTCTCCCTCTCCTCTATCCACTATCTCTCCTCTCCCTCTCCTCTTTCCCTCATTCCTTCTCTCCCTACATTTCCTTTCCCATTCATTCTCTAGTTTTTCATCTTATTTTAGTTTTTAAATTATTGATAGTTTCAAACTTATATATGCCACATACCTTCTCTTGTTCCTCTCTCACTCCTGCTGACCCTTTCTTCCTAACCAGTCCCATGTGAGTGTGTGTGTGTGTGTGTGTGTGCGCGTGCGCTGCGCGCGTGCGCGTGCATGCACTATCATATGCAAGTGGTCACAGCTCCTGTGTGTTCATGACTGCCAGAGCCATGCTATCCCCATAAGACAGCATTTTAAATCTTTCTTTCCCATGCCATGGTGCTGTCAATTCTACTGTCCCCTCATCTACAGTGTCCCCTGGTCCTTGAATTTGGTGAGGGAGATGTTCCATCTAGACACAAGTACTCAGCACTACCTTATCTTCAGTACTCTAATGGGCTCTGATTCTCTGATTTAATCTGTCCATTGCCAAATGAGCCTTCTCTGGCTAAGGCAGAGACTACACCAGCCTGTGGATGTTTATAAGGTGTCTTTGTTACTTTTCTACTCCGATGAAGAGACACCACAACCAAGGCAACATATAGAAGAAAGAGCTAATTCGGGATCACTGTACCAGAGTGTTAGAGTCCATCCATCAGTAGGCAGGCATGGCACTGGAACAGTAACTTAGAGCTTACATCCTTATCTGTAAGTAGGTGGCAGAGATCACACACTGGAGGTCTTTTGAAACCTAAGAATCCACCTCCAGTGACATACCTCCTCCAACAAGGCCACACTTCCCAATCCTTTCCAAATAGTTCTACCAGTGGGGGACCAAGTATTCAAACATGAGCCTACAGGCCTATTCTCCTTCAGACCCCACTACCCAAGGCAACTTAACAGCACATACATTTATCAGAACCCCAGTAGTTGAACCTGCTCAACCATACCACACATTCATTCCCACCTATGGAGTGGACTTCAGCTCCAGTGAAGAAGCAACTGGACATAAGTACAACAGTCATGTTATTATTCCACCAATGGGAATGTTTTTCTGGCCAGTATTATGATGCATAGTGTCTACATCTTGGTTAAATTATTGATGTATTTTCTTCCCCAACAGCTTGCAAAGTACCTTCCTGCACTGTCTAGCTCAAACCAAGTTTGATTTCTCTATGTCCTATATCCAAAGTATGTGTTGTCTTCAGAAATAGGATCTTACCTTCTAGTCCTGATGAGCAGCCCAAACCAGTGACAATACCATGTATTATTCTGAGAACCTTTGAGGACTCCTTGACTAGTAACTCATAGGGGGGTATCCCATACCTGGTACTAGGATATGGGGTTAATAACCCATGACTTCTGGAAGTAGCATCATCCACCCATGCAGGGTAGTTCTATTCAAGCTCTTTTTTTTCTTTCTTTCTATTGAGACAAGGTCCCACTGTGTAGCACAGGCTGGCTTGAACTTACAATCCTATTGCTTTTTTGGTGTGTCTCTGTTTCAGGTCATTATCCCTGTCCTGGTCAATGAAAAGAACCATCTAGACTGGCCCCACATGGTGTGTCAAGACATCAGGCATCATGCCCACTCCCTGCAATGTGACCTCCTGGTAATCCTTGAACACATGAAGGGAAGAACCTTGCTGCCTCTTCCAGCTGGCTCAGAAAAAGTAGAGTTTGTGGATGGCCACAGTGAGCTAGTGTAAGTACCATTAGCTTATAGGCTTTGGTGATGGGATGAAAGCTGTTTTATCAGAGCCTTTCTCCCAGGGCCTTTCCTCTTCCTGACATTACACATCTCAGTCCACACACAGCACACTGTGGACTCTGTCTGCCAAAGTCCTTGGACTGTGTATTTACACTGGCCCTTGCCCAGTCCTAGTTCATAAGGTCTGCTAAGGTTCTCTCAGCCATGTGGGTTTTTTTCTACCCCAAATCATTTCAGGGCTGGGAGCAGCCATGGCAGTTTCAGTGTTTTTAGGTTGTGGCTCATGGCTGAATGATACCTAACTCAGTAGCTGTGCATCTCCTACCTGCATACCCTGTGCACACAGAACTAGCTTTCAGGCTCTTGTTACTGTTCCAGTCTCTATTCCTCAGCTGCTACAGACTTTTCAGACCCTGGGGACCCCCCCCACTCAAGTTCAGGAAAATCTGGCTCTGCTGGGGAGTTCATGCCTCTTGTCTCTGAGTGAACATTAGAACTCCAGCCTCTTTTTTTAGTTTAAATTAGAAAGAAGCCTGCTTAATATGTTAATCCCAGCTTCCTCTCCCTTCCCTTCTTCCCCTCCTCCAGCCCCCTATCCCATCTTCCCTCCACTCCCCAGGGAGGGTGAGGCACTCCATGGGGGATCCCCAAAGTCTGTCATATCATCTGGGCTAGGGCCCAGGCCCTCCCCCATGTGTCCAGGCAAAGAGCACATCCCCCCACTTGGAATGGGCTCCAAAAGTCCATTTGTATGCTAGGAATATATACTGATCCACTACCAGAGGCTGGTTGTGGTGGCACACGCTTGTAGAATTTGCTGAAAGAGGCAGAGGCAGGAGGATCACGAGTTCCAGCCTTTTTGATATGTTGATTTTGTCTATCTATTTGAGACAGACTCTCATTCTATGGTCTAAACCTTCCTAGAACTTTCCATGTAACACAAGCTGGCCTCAGACTCAAGATTCTCCTGCCTCAATCACTGGTCCAGGGCTGAGATACCAGCCTGTGCACCACACCAGGTCCTCTGCTTCATAATGTTCTGTCTCCCATCTACTTCCTCTCAACCATTCCAGCTTTGGGTTTTCTTTGTCTTTGTATCTAGGGGTATTTCCCCCTTCCTATGCAGTCTATGGCAATAGGTTACCTTCCTGAATGAGTGTGGTCTGCCGTATTGCCAGGTTTCTCTCAGTATGTGACTGTAATTGTGTTTATTCAGGAGCCATGATATATCTGGAGAATAAGTAGTGCATGCAACTGCAGTATGCTTCTTAATAGCTTTATGTGGGAAATGATTGTATAGCTATATATAATTTGAAGAAGCATCCCAGTTAACTGGAAAACTTATTGTAGTTTAATAAAACTATCCAATATTCAAAATAAATACAATTAATCTCCCCCTTTATCTCAGCTCCTTTATACCATACCTTAATAACATTCAACCCGTTAATTTCTTGCTGAGTTTGTCTCCTTTTGTTCAACTTTGATAATTTCCCTCAAGGCTGCATCATTTGGGGGAGGAGAGCATTTTCTTTTAATGTCTTTCATAATCGCTTGTGCTGTATCATTTCTTAGTGAATATGAATTTCACATTAAGTGAATGAAGGTGAGTTCCTGATGTGAAAATATCATTTCCATATTTCCTTTCTCCATTGTTATGCTGGTTACTTGGCATATTCAGTTTTCAGCTAAGACTTTGAATGGCACCTGATTTCTATTTTAATTTATTTAAATTGAAAATATATTTATTATTATTGTGGTATCTGGGTATGTGTATGGAGTGCGTGCGTGCGTGTGTGTGTGTGTGTGTGTGTGTGTGTGTGTGTCTCCATCCCATGCACACATGTAGAGGTCAGAGGACATTTTCAGGAGTATGTTCTCTCCTCCATTCCCTGGGTTCTAGCATCAAATTTATGTGGCAGGTATTTTAATTTTAATCTCTTGCCATCATACCTGTTATTTTAAACAAAACAATGTGTTTGAAGGGGATGCTTGGGATACCATTCTTTGTCAGAAACCTAAAGACAGAATAGAATTGTGCTGACATCCAGAGCTGCAGTTTATCTCCTGGAGTAAGATATCACCTATTTGTCTTTGCTATGGAGTTAGGACTAACAACAAAGCAAAGGAGGCCTGGGGAGGTTGATGTGGCCAACTCTCTCCTGGAGAAGCTCAGAAGCTGAGGAATAAGCCACTGTGCTATGCAGGAAGTTTGTCCTCTGGTGAGATTCAAGCAGGGGTTTGGGTGGCTGATTCAGTGCTTCTTGACTTGGTGAGATTTTGTGTCATTTAGGTCCTTAAGCCAGTCTTCAGATTATTGATGGACCTCAGATGTACAATAAAGTTGAATGAACACAAGAGTTAGCATGTCTCCCCAGAAAAAGACTTGTACAATTGATTTGCTTAAGGGAGTCTATTATTTGGTATGGGGGGGTTAAAATTCATAGGTTAGAGACCATGGAGAGGGTTCTGTTGGTAAAATGCCTGGCACATAAGCATGGTGGCAGGAATGCCACTTCCGGAAGCAACTGTGTTTGTGGGTCAGCTGTCTGTAACCTTAGATAAACCAGGCACCCTCTCCGTGATTCATTCCTCAGTGTTTCTCTGTTGGAAGGTGGGGATACCTTTAACACTTGGAACTTAGTGTAGGCCAATTAGGTCACTGGGAGCACTGCTCTTAGTGAAGACGAATGTAAACCCTGGGGGACCTCAGCTCTCTCTGAATTAGCCTCTTATAAAAAGGTGAAGTTAGCCCCCTTTTTATTTTTTTGGCTTCTAGTGTTGCTTTGAGAATCTCCCTGCACATGTTACCATCACAGTGCCTTTCAGTGTGTCCTGACACTGTATTGTAGGCTTCTGACCCTACAAATCATGAGCTAAATGAACATCTTTGTAAGTTTTCCTGCTCTGAAATTTTGTTATAGCAGCAGAGGATATCTGAATACAACCAGGCTCAAATTATTTTCACATGCACTGAGAGATTTCTTTTGTCTGTTGCAGCCTGGACTCCATAGACAAGTCCATTGTCTATGCCATTGAGTCTGCAGTGATCAAATGGAGCCACCAAGTCCAGGTGGTACTCAAGAAAGAGTCTTCCCAGCTGCTCTTACAAGGGGAAAATCCCACCCCCAAGGTGGAACTGGAGTTCTGGAAGAGCAGGTAGGCAGGGGGTCGAATGTTTGGATCCTTGGAGAGGAGTGGTAACAGAAGAAAAAGTCAGGGCTGACCTGCTGGAGCCATCACTGAATCTGGTTCTGCCTCCAGATGTCTCTCATCCTCCCTAGGGTATATGACTGTGTGACTTAGTGTCAGTACAGTTTCTTTCTTTGGACTGCAAGATGAATTCTTTCCCTGATGCTCAGTAGCGACCCTTCCTTTCATGGGGTCACTGTCAGTTCATTGAGGAGGAATCATTAAACCACATGTATATAGTTGAATCAAGAGTCAAAATATCTTTTGTTTTTAAGAGCCTTTTTTATTTTGTGTGTATAAACGTTTTGTCTGCATGTATGTATGTGAACACCAGTAATCCATTCCCCTGGAACTGGAGTTACAGATGGTTGTGAGTCACTGTGTGGGTGCTGGAAAGCAAACCTGGATCCTCTGCAAGAGGAGGATCTTAACTGTGGAGCCATCTCTCCAGCCTCGATTCTTCATACCTTTATTCTAAATTCCATTCCCCTTTTCTTGAATATATATATATGGAAGTATCTGAAGTATCTGAAGAAAATAAGGGATATTGGATATTGGCTGCAGAACTGCTTGTCCTAGGTTGTAGCTTATCATTAGCAGCCACTCTGTCTTGGTCCTATGGAGTGACTACCTCCCTCCTACCTTCCATGCCTTTGCTCCTATTTATCATCGTGCTGGTGAATCTTTTCTGGAGGAGACAACAGATGTTGGAAGCAGATGTCCTGACCCTACAAAGAACAGAATGTCTGTGTCATAGGATGAGCTATTTTATAGGACTCCAGACCTCTTTGCACCACCACACTGAGAATCCCATCCTCTCCCCCAATTTCTAACCATTGTTTCCCTTCAACAACGCTTGTTTCCCTGGCCCAACCTTGCTGCAAGAACTAATGACCTCCAGCTGCCGTGCTTTTAGGCCACCAGCTGGTCCAGACAGTGTTTCCTGGAGCTTTTCCTCTGCACCCTTGTACCTGAATCAGGCTTTTGCCCGTACTGTTCTGAAACGGATGTCTGCCTCTTGGGGCTGGAGCTCAGGCTGTGGGGGCACCTGAGGCAGGACTACCCTTTGCTCGCAGGAGGGTGGGGCATCACAGTGTGACAGCATTTCCAGATACTCACCCTACTCCATGGTATTGCAGGTGTGAGGACCTGGAACACATTTATAGCCAACTGATGACCATTAAGGTAAGGGGCATGGCTGGACTTCTGGACAGACTTCAGAGCAGCTACTGGCCAGCTTTCAGAGCCATGTTCACAGACGTTGAAGCAGGTGAGGAGAGGCAAGTTTCCCACAAACCAGTTTGACTCTGCCTTTTCCTCGGCACTGCATCTCCTTTTCTCTCTTTCTGATGCCAGGATCTTCACATTCTTATCACCTTCTTATCTGGCACAGGACAACACGGTGGCAGGAACGCCACTTCCAGAAGCAACTGTGTTTGTGGGTCAGCTGCCTGTGACCTTAGACAAACCAGGCACCCTCTCTGTGGTTGCAACTCTGGCTCTGGTGTGCCAGCTGCCTTGCCTCCCTCAGCTCTTGTGAGATAATCTAGAAGGAAGAATGTCATTAGCAGCAACACACTCTGAATACGTGCTGTGACAGAGGTGACAGCTCACCTTTGGAGTCCAGGCCCCCACACCCTTGGCATCTTGAGGAATCTCTGTTCTGTTTCTATCATCATTCTGCCTTCTCTGTTCACATAGGACTACAATTTCCTGTCCCTCTGAGTACCAGACCAGATCAACCTTTGTCACAATTGCATAGCAGCCAAGGACTGTGATGAGGTGTAGGTGCACTTTTTTTTTGCAGGGATCCCTCTTCCCTCATTGGTGTGGTCTGCCATGCCTCATTTTCCTACTAAGCCACCTCCTTGTTCTTAGTTCTGTAAGTCAAAATGTGCTTTTAAAGTTATTTTCAATTTTGTATGAATTAAACTTAATCTAAACAGCGATTTTCAAGTACTCTCTTATCCCAGAACATTCTTTAAATAACACTCTGTCCCATGTATGTCTGAAATATAAACCTAACCGAGGTCTACTTGTTCTCTTAACAAGGGTAGGATCCTATATCCAGAGCCCACTAGCTGACCTGTCTGTCATCCTACTCTCTCCTTCCACCCTGGGGAATAAAAGAGTTAGTGACAGGCTATTGTTTCCTCTTTTCCTTTCTTTGGGTGTATTTTTGTTGTTGTTTTTAATATAGCATCTTGTTGTGTAATTCAGGCTGGCCTTGAACTTAGTATGTAGTTCACACTGTTGGTAATTCTAACCCTTGCAGAATCTGAAGTGTTAGAATTACAGGCATGAGCTACCACACCCAGCTTCAGTGCAGGGGGTCCCTGGGGGAACCACAAAACAAAGAAGAGCTGTCCTAAAGTGTCCTGAGGTCTGCCTGGGCCCTCAAGCCATTGCAGTAGCAACTGAGCCAGCAGCTGAAGCTGCCATAGAGCAAATGTCTGTTGAGGGTCAGCTCACCCTTTCTCCAAAGCTGCTGTGTCTCAGGGATATTATTATGTGTGCGCCCGGATGAGATTCGGTTGAAATACATGGGTATCACTGACATTTGTTGTGGTGTACCATTGTGGATTTGATGAATGAGTGGACAAGTGTTGTATAAAAATAACTTGAAAGGTACTCTGTTTGGCAGATGGTACCAGCTTTCTACTCAGGGTTGAAACAACTTTTGATTGTTTACACAGTCAGTCCTCCGCATCTGTGGATTGTCAGTCATAGACTCAACTGTTTTTAATTTTGTGTGTACTGAGCACACACAGATTTCTTTCTTGTCATTATATCCTAAACAACACAGTGCACAACTTTCTACATAGGCTTTATATTCTGCGAGTTAGTATGAGTGGACTACAGATGATTTCAAGAGTGCAGGAAGGTCAGGCATGTTGCATACATGAAAATCCCAGTGCCTAGGAGGCAGAGACAGGACTATCTCAAGTTTGAGGCCATCGTTGATTATCTATGAGACTCTTGTCTTAAAAATATATTAAAAGAAACAAAAATAAAATATACAGCATTGTGCCACTAGGTTATACACAAACACTATGCTCCTTTATACAAGGGGATATTGAACATTTTGATAGTTCTGGGTATCAGCAAGGGGTCCTGAGACTGATCCCCCCATGAACACCAAGGAACTGTTATAATCTTATCTAGGTTAAAGTGGGAGATGATTCAGAGAACTGCTGGGGAAGCTGTGCTACACACACATGTGAAGTATGCAAATGCCTAAAGCTTAGATCGCAGCTAACAGCACAACGAAAGAGTGTGCTGTGGTTATTCAGTACCCATCTGTATCTTTCACACTAGTAGATTAGGAAAGTCATGCTTCACGTGCATTGATGGTTTTCAATGATTTGTTTCTCCAGGCCAATTTTAAAAATGTTTCCTTTCCAGTCAGCGTGTGCAGAGAGTGATATTTGAAAAATCATCACTATGGTAGTATGTACAGTAAGACAACAGAAGAAGTCCTTTACATATGTGAGCTGATTCCCATGAGGAGAGAAAAAAAGATATTTTAACTAGAGGTGATAGGGAAAGCCCTGGTCAGGAATTTGGTGGTGTCTAAAAGAATAAAAGGATTTTAAAGGCTATTGACTGTTTTTTATCCTTTCTTATCCAATTTCAGAACATCTGGCTTTCTCGATCCTGAGTAGATATAGTGGATTCATTATTCTTATTAGTCATACCCAGGCAATTTCTTGGCTTTTCATGGACCAGAGAAAGATGGAGGAAAAGGAGTATCTGTGGTTGTTAGCGTAGATCAGAGAACTAAGGAGGAGAGAATGGATGAAGTGTGGGAACAAAGATGTTTGAACATTGGATTGACTGGAAGTTGAAGATACTTGGGAAACAGGAAGTCGAGTTGACCATCCCTTTTGGAAAAGAATGTCTGGCTATAGTTCTCTTCCTGGTCATTAGTAGGAATGATTGACACAGGACAGCCTGATTTCCAGTAATCTTGGTGTATCCAAACTGCCCTAACAGCCACCACCACACACTGGGTCATTTGGTTCTCAATATTTTGGAGGCTAAGAAGATTAAGACCATGACCAAGGAGGTTCAGTTGTCTGGTAAGAGTTGCTCCCCTCCTGCAGGACAGCACATGGTTGCTGCATCCTATAATGGGAGAAGTGCTGTGTCTTCACATATGGAAGTGGAGGGCAGGCTGACAGAATGCTACAGGAAGCCTTTAATTCTAGTAGCAAGGGAGGAGCCCCCATCACCTAATCACCCTTACCAGCCCCTCTAGTTAATTCCTGCCACTGACCATTAATTTTCAACACCTTATTTTTTGGGAGAGATGGACACAATGAAGCCACAGCCCCAATGAGAGATGTTTGAAGGTAGACTTTCTAGACTATTGTGAAAGAAGGCAAAGCCCTGTGCTACATTGGAGTCACTGAGGACTGGCCCTCTCTTACATGTATATTTCTTAATTTCCTACCCATACTTCCCAAGAAGCACTCAGAAAAGGTAAGACAGCATCTTGAAAGTGGACACAGTGGATAGATTGCAAATATTTATGCTGGAGATTAGCAAATGGACACATAAAGGCGTACTCCCTTAGAGTTTGTTATTAAAGGTTTACCAGCAAATGACTGCAAATCCTCTGTATCTGATTATTCAATTAATGGAAATTAAATTTTAAATAAATAAACACAGTATAATAACATAAAACTATACAAATTATAAAACAGCCAGGTAGAAGGATGGTTCAGTGGTAAAGTCACTTTCTCTGCAAGCATGAGGATCTGATGAAAGCCCTGGCACCCACACAAATGATAGCCATGGATGTGAGTATCTATAAACCCAACATTGTGGGTTAGAGGATGGCAAAGCCAGGAGCCTTCTGGTCAGCCATCCTAGTAGAAAGGAAAACTTGCAGTCCAGTGAGATATCTTGTCTTAAGGGGAAAAGTTATACAGGTTCATACAGGAATACATCTGATGTCCCTCTCTAGTCTCACTCACAATGCACCTATTGTTGCATAATACTCACACATGCATGTACATGCACACACACACACACACACACACACATCCACACATTCACGCATGACCCCACAATAATATGGAATATCAGATTTCAAGCAAAAATAATAAACAAAACATGAGACTGTCATAAAAACAGAAATGTAAAACAGATAAAACAAACATGAGCACACATAATTACAGCCATCTCATAATGACAATGGTGCCCAAACTTCACACTGGAGGAGAGAAAGAATCATTAAGAAATGTAGTACTGGGAAAACCAGATGTCCATATGTAAGTAGACTTGTACCTATTACACTGCACAAATATGAACTGCAAATGGATCTAAGACCTCAGTGTGGAACCTGAAACACGGAAGATGCCAGAAGAATAGGCAAAACCCTATAGGATGTAGGCATGGGAAAGGACTTTCTGAATGGGACTCTATACACTGAGGAACTAAAGTGACCAGTTAACAAATAGGGCCTCGGGCAGGCGTTGGTGGTGCACGCCTTTAATCCCAGCACTTGGGAGGCAGAGGCAGGTGGATCTCTGTGAGTTCGAGGCCAGCCTGGTCTACAAGAGCTAGTTCCAGGACAGCCTCCAAAGCCACAGAGAAACCCTGTCTCGAAAAACCAAAACAAACAAACAAACAAACAAAAAAACCAAATAGGGCCTCTTTAAAAACTAAAAGACTTCTGTACATTAAAGGAAACGATCAGGTGAAAAGAAATCCACAGAGGGAGAGAATCTTTGTAGACTATGTGTCTAATAGAGGAACAATTTCCAGAGTATAGAGAGAACTCAAACAAAGACTCCAGAAAATAAACAATCCCATTAAAACTGAGCTCCAAATCTGAACTGTGCCTTTGTAAAATAAAAAGAAAATAGCTAAGAAATATCTTTAAAGGTGTTCAACATCTATAAAACTATTTCGAAATTTCATCTCACCTGAGTAGCAAAGATGAACAAAACAGCCAACAACAAAAGCTGAAGAGGCTGTGTGGAAAGGGGTACCCTCATTGCAGACTGTTGCAGCCACTCCAGAACTCAGTGTGGAGAACTTTTTAAAAAGCTAAAAGTAAAGAGACCATCTGACCCTGACTATACCATCCTTGGCATATGTCCAAAGGACTTGACACCATACGCCACAGATACAGACCATATTCATTGCTGCTCTGTTAGAGAAGTAGGTTAGAAATGGAAGCAACCTAAATATCCTCCAACTGGTGAAAATGTGGCATATATACACTGTGAGATACTATTAATCTGTAAAGAAAAGTAGATTGTAAGATTTTCAGGTAATAGTTGTAACTGAAAAGTATATACTGAGATGACCTAGACCCAAAAAGACAAACTCAGCATCTTCTCTTACAGCAAATGGGGACTGTCACAGAGAGTCATAACTGGTCAAAATTCAGAGAAAAAGTGACTATAGGATATTCATCCCCAACTGGTACATATAATGACTCCACACCTAAAATGGGAAAGGGGACTGGAAAGCTCCTATGAGTCAGAGGACTGGTGTTTCTGCTGTTACCTAGTACCTTCTAGACATAATAGGGAGCTTTATACCCATGGCATCTCAACAATATGGTTACCTAAAGCAAGTCTGCAAAATGACATGTAACATGCGGACATAGATGGGTGAAATTTTACAAGGTCCCTTGGGCCACAGGTAATCAGTGGCTTCTAAAAGAGGAGTCTTCTCCATGGACAAGGTCTGTGATAGGTTATCTAATCCCAAGTAGTCAATGCTAAACACATCTACATAGGAGTAATACCAAATTGACCCAGTAGGTGTGTTTAGCATTGACTACATATGTGTGTGTGATATATTTTAGGTGCATATATATATATATATATATATATAACATATGAATGTAATATACATATGCAATATATATATATACCTACAATGAAGGTGTATATATATGTGTGTGTGTGTGTGTGTGTGTGTGTGTGTACCTATAATGAAGAAGAAAAGGTCACTAATCTGAGAGGGGTTCAAGAGATGGCAGGAATTTGAAGGGGAAGTGGGACGGAAAGAAGTAATATAAATATACAGTACTTTTTATGAATTTCTGAAAATTTTTAAATAAACTAACATAATGGCTAGGTGTGACGCTCAGTGATCGAGTGAATGCTGGACATACATGAGGCCTTAGGTTCCATTCCCTGCACAACATACACAGAAAATGCAGTTTAACACCTACTCAGCACTGTATCAGCTACTGTGAGTGACACAAGTAGATTTAACATACACAGGAGAATATGTACAGCTTATATGCCAGCACTATGCCATTTCATGTAAGAGATCTAAGTGGGGCTATCAACCAGTATCTTTCAGAAACTGAGGAATAGGTAATCTTAAACAAAACAGAAAACTCCAAACATAATCCTAGCTGTGTTCATTTGTTTGTTTGCTGTTGTTGTCTCACTTGCTTTTCAAGGTGATTGCTCCCTGATTGAACTATGGAGCAGTCCATGCTTTCTCCAATATTGTGGTCTTAAAACAATCAAGCTTATGTCCACATGTCCAGGTGTCTGAGGAAAGATTTGAGTTTTAAACAGCCCTCACACAGGATGATATGCAGAGAAGGCTCCCGTGCATAGACTCAGCCTTTCCTCTGGTATGCATGTGTCTCAACTTCGTCTATCAACAGCACAGGTGAAGTCAGGTCTTATGTTCCTTTGAATGGCTTTTGGATATGAAAGTCCTCTGCCTCAACTCAGTGGTCCTAATGCTCACTGTCAGCCTCCCTTCCACATAGCATTATCACTCTTATTGGAGAGTCAGGTCATCTGACTGAATCACACTGTGATTCCAGTACACCATTTGGGATATAAAATACAAGCATGCATAACCATTTCTATGTGTCCCTTGAGCCTCAGGCAATTGGTGCAGAGGTTCAGAATAAACATGGGTGTCACTCCTTTTGCTCAGGCAAAGAGGGCTGGTTGAGTCATACAGTAAGCCTAGAGAATTACTTATTTCTTATAGGATGCTGTGTGTCTAGTGGTAGAAAAATTCCTGATATATTGGAGGTTGCAGCTAAACCAGGGATATTTTGAATTCCTTTATGGTAGACACAGAGCCTCGTCCATATAATATGACCTAAGACCACCTGATGTCATTGATGCCACCAATTACCTGCCCAGGAGGAAACATCTGCAGATATTCCCTTCAGTTCAGCTTCTGCTTCTTCTGGGTTGCTATGCACATGCCACTGCTACCAGCTTTGTCACACTTCCCTCAGTTACCACAAGGTGACCACTGAAGGCCTCTCTGCTGGAGCAGTGTTCAAGGGGGTGGTAGGAGAGTTCTTTGGTTTTGAAAACCAGCATAATCTTGCCATCTCTAGTCCCCCCACTACTCCTCCATTCCCCAGGGCTTCTCTTTCATAAGCATTCTCAAAAGTTTCTGTTAAACACACACCAGAGATGCTGCTGTACACTAACTATATGCACCATGCTACCCTCTAGGAAGAAGCCCTTTGTACCTCTGTCTCTTTCCTGACTTGGGAAATAATCTTCTAGATCAGCCCCGTTTTGAGGCTTGCAGATGTTAGATGTCTTAAAGTCACAGGGTTGGGAGGTGTCTGGATCACTGTCTGAAGGCACACTCGTTTGCACTTGTCCCATCATCTGTATTCATGTCATCTTTGTGGTATCAGCATTAAAGTCATCAGCAAACATTTATCAAGGGAGGGGATCTGCCAAAACAGAGCAGCAGATTGGAGCAGTGTACTGTCTAGTACCATGTCAACTTGACAAGCTAGAGTCATCTGAGAGGAGGGAGCCTCAGTTGAGAAATTGCTTCCATAAGATCAGGCTGCAGGCAAGCCTTAAAGCATTTTTCTTATTAGTAATTGATGGGGGAGGGCCCAGCTCATTGTGTGTGGGGCTGTCCCTGGGTTGAGCAGACTGAGCAAGCCAGTAAGCAGCTCCCCTCCATGGCCTCTGCATCAGTTCCTGCCTCCAGGTTCCTGCCCTGTTTGAGTTCCTATCCTGACTTCCTTTGATGATGAACTGTGATGTGGAAGTATAAGCTAAATAAACCCTTTCCTCCCCAAGTTGTTGTGGGCATGGTGTTTCATCATAGCAATAGTAACCCTTACTAAGACAGGCTGGGAAAGCCAGGAAGAAATCCTGATACAGGATTGTTGTCAGTGAGATTTTCTTAGTCCATCATTCTAGATATTTCAGAGTGCTACAGGTTTCAGTGTCTCTTCAGAAGATCCTGGAAGCTTATTGAAACCATCTTCTCTATCTTCTCAGGTCAGGAAGAAATTGCAGTCTTGGCTTTGCCAACCCTTTGCTCTCCAGACACTGGGGCTCTAGGAGGTAGGTGGTATCCCAGCAGGCATAATTGACCATCTCTAATTCCTTCCAGCCCTGACAGAGGCCCAGGACATCCATGTGCACCTATTACCACTCCAGAGACACCTGGACATCCTAGAAAGCATGGAGTTTCCCGAGGTGAAGGGCAGGCTGAGGCCTCTGCTCCATGTGGTCTGTCTGATTTGGGCCACCTGCAAGTGGTACCGCTCCCCAGGGAGGCTCACCGTGCTGCTCCAGGAAATCTGCAACCTCCTCATCCAGCAGGTGAGCTCATCTACACAGCCCAGCAGCTTCTCCCTGGTACAAAGAAAGGCACATGGAAGAGTAAAATGTGCTTTTTCCTTAGTCATGGAAGTAATTGTGGCCCAAAGAATTCTCACATTTGAATTTCATATTTTCACAAGCCAGCAATTCCCAAAGAGGTTTTTTGGTACTGCTGACACACTGCGGTCGTCCAGTCTTGCTTTCTGCCTAAGCCCTGAATGAGGCAAAAGCAGGGATTGGTAAATTGCAACCTTGTTCATGATCTGTGTGAGGGATTTGTACAAAGTCACCAACAGAGCCCTGTAATTTAGAAGGATGTTTCTGAAGGCAAGGGATTCTGCTCCTGACTTAGCACAAGTGAGCTGTGTGTTCCAGGGCAAGGCGCTTACCTGCTCTGTGCCTCATCTTGTTGCGAATGCTGCAGTGAATAGGGTACCACCTCACAGGGGTAACTGAGAGGCTTCAACGTAATGATGTCAAGGATGTCTGTGCAGCGCACATGCTCAGGGCTCCTTAGCTGTGAACGTTTGAGAAGCTGCTGTTTGGGTTGCACAGATCATTCCTTCACTTTTTGTTGCAACTGGTGGTTGTTTTTGTTTATTTGTTGGCTACTGAACCCAAGGCTCTTCACATGCTTGATAGGCACTTTATCAGTGAGCTACATATTTTTAAATTTCATTTTGAGACAAGAGCCTGTTAAATTTCTCAGCTGAGCCTTAAGGTTAAACTTGCTATCCTCCTGTCTCACCTTCCCAAGCAGATGGGAATCCGGCTGTGTGCCATCATACTATCATACTGGCTTTCCTACCCCCTTGTTAGGGATTCCTGTAGCACCAAAGCAGTGTGGATCTTAAAGAGTGTATCTTTAAGGGGGAACTAGAAGCCTTGGCTTGGGTGACCTTCCCTCCATATTGACTTCTCTTGGCACCCAAGGACAGTCAACCCTAAGAAAACAAGGAGCAAGCACCCAGAATGGCTCACAGTAACCGGTGCCCACTGAGCATGTTGAGGTTGCAAAATGGTCTTATAATCCCAGTCAGACATCAGATGAGGAGACAAGTGGGGTCTTAGAATTTATTATTTGTTTAGAGATTTTGGTCAAGGTTCAGGACATTGATTACTTACCCAAGCACACCCACAGCAGTGCCCACATCTGTTTGTCTCACAGATGTGCCTGTCACCATCACTATTGATGGGGACTTTGGATTGAAAGTATAAGGAGAACTAAGAATATGAAGCATCTATAGAGAACATAGATTAGATCCCATGCTATGAAAGCCTGTGCAAGGCTGGTTGTACTCTGACTTACATTGTGGTTTCAGATGATACCTCCTAAACCCAGTACTCTCTGCTACTCCCTGTGTTGGTGACGGAGACTATCCAGTAGCTTAGCTTCCCAGATGCCTGGTTTAAGTCTCTTGAAGAAAGAGAAATAGATATGGCCCAAAGAATTCTTACATTTGAAGTATTTTGTTGTCAAAGTCAACAAATCACAGAATATTTGGGGATTAACAACTGACAAGGCCCAGCTGGTCCAGTCACATCCCATAATGCCTTCTGGTTCAACACACTGACTAAAGGACCCCAGACTGTTAGACTTAAACTGGTTCAAGATTACCTGTGGAACTGGAAACTTGGTCAGAAGTTTTCTGTGTTGTACTTGTGAAAAGCAATAGTAAGGCAATTATCAATTCTGAAAACGGTGTTTACACAGTCATGGGATACCCTGTGTCTGCCACTGTGCTCATGATTAGTAATTTATCTCCATCCCAGGCCTCTGATTACCTCATCCCGGAAGACCTCCTGAGAAGTGAGGTAGAAGAAAGTCAGAGAAAACTGAAAGTGGTCTCAGACACCTTAAACTTCTTCAAACGGGCATTTCAAGACAGAAGGGAACATCTCCACACTTACTTCAAAGAGGACTCAGACATCAGGAGATGGGATTTCCAGGCGTCTCTGGTATTTGTGCGACTGGATGGCTTTCTGGGCCGACTGTGTGTGGTAGAGGTGAGTACATTCGTTCACCCCAGGCTCCAGTCCAATACAGGAGTAAGGACAAGACCTCCTAGGCTACTGGATGGCCAGGAAGATTTATTTTGGCTCACAGTAGCAGAGAGTTTTAGTGTATCATGGAGGTGAAGTCAGGATGACAATGAGCTCCACCTGTGACAACAGGAACACGTGGCAGTGGATGTTTGAATAGTGATGAAGCAGAAAGCTGAGAGCAAGGCTAGAGGCAGGGGCCAAGCTGTGAGCTTAGAAGGCCTGCCCCTTGGGATCATCTGTCAGCTAGGCTCTACCTCCTAAAGATTTCACAGCCTCCCAAAACAGCACCACCATCTGGGGTGCATGTGTGCAAACATGAGAGCCTGTGGGGTAACATTTTAGAGTCAAACATGACAGTCACCCATGGTTGGCTGTCGAGACCACTAAAAAGTTTCAGGAATAGTTGTTGTTTGGACTTAACACCCAGCAATGGTGGTTCTCTCAGCCTTTGGAGATCGGATCATAGGCACTTAGAGAGAAAGCCCCCAAAGCCATTCTGCTATCTCAGCTTATTTGCAAATAAACTTGGACTGGAAAGTCTGGTGTGCAAAACTGAAAGAGAGCAGGTCTACATACAGCTGCCCATTCTCAGAGGTCAGCTGCTTTGGACTTCCCTTCCACTCCTAGACTGCCCAGCGACTCTAAATGTCTAACATTCCCTGGGCAAAAGAAACATATCTTATTCACAGTTGTCTCTCCTGCCAAATATTTAAAAACTAATATGAATTGTAGTTTAAGAGATAGGAAGCAAAGACATGGGACTTTTCTTTTTGTGTTTAGATCTCAGAATTTAGCACCTTACAACTACAGGCTTACTGATTGACTTTTGATATTTTAAAAAATATTTTTATCATTTTCTTTCACTGCTTTCTACCTTCCAGCTATTCCTAGCTACCTTTCCTTGAACCCCTCCCATGTATCCCCCAACTCTCAAGTTGATAGCCTATTTTTTATTATTGTTATGTGTGTGCACATATATATATATATATATATATATATATATATCCTACTGAGCCTGCTTTTTGTTGTTTGTGTGTATATGGCTTTAGGATTGACTAACCACTTTGCATTGGGCAAACAGTAAGGAGGCTTTTCTCTGGGAGAGGCTAATTCTCTTCCCAGAGGATATGAGTTGCCTATAAGTCTTTGTCTAGAGGTGGGACCAAATGACATTTCTACTCTTCTGTGTTAACATATTCATTGATACTGCATTGTTCTGGTCCCTTTTATGCAGTCATTTCTAAACGAGACATTTCCCAGCAGACTTCTTGGTATTCTGGCTTTTATAATCTATCCAGTCCCTCTTTTCACAACTTCTTTGATCAGGAATTATGATGTAGATGCATCCACTAGGGCTGGGCTCTCCACAATTCATTGCTCACTGTACTGTGTCTAATTTGTACTGTGTCTAGCTTGATGGTGTTTGTTATAAAGAGGGTGTTTTTTGATGAGGGCTGGTAGCCACACTTATCTAGGAAAGGTGGCTCATGGACCCTGATTGAATTTTTGTGGAAAGCACATATTTAGGAGTAATCTGAGGACTTGGGGGTCTAGTTCAATCTTAGACCAATAGTCAAGGGAACAGAGAAGGGATTAGACTTATGTTTCTGGTATTAGTAGCAGAGATTTGGAGTGAACAGAGATGTGTTGTGAAAATTCTGTAACAGACCTAATAATCCATTAGATGGAAAAGAAAAAATAATGATAGACTGAATCTGTTCATGTTAATTTTTTTACAATTCATATTTCAAAAATTATCTAGGCATTGAGCTAAGTGGGGGGATCCAAAGATGAATAGAACAGAGTGTTGCCAAAATAACTTTCTGGACATATATATAGTCATGGCATGGGAGGAGACAGACAAATTAGCACAGAACATCCAGGGTAGAAAGATACAGAATCAGTAAACTTTCCTAAGGTGAAGTGAATGTCATAATAACAGTACATTTGGGTTACTGGGAGCAAAAGAGAAGGGGGGGAACCCTAACCCAGGAGAGCTCTGAAAAATAGCAAAGAGCACAAGAGGAAATCAATTTTGAACTAGAAAAAGAATTCATGGGGGAAAGGCATAAAGGCAGAAAAATATATGAGAGAAAGCCAGAAGCTAGATTTTATGAAAGGCATACCTTAAAACCTTCATCAGAATCAGGGAAGTATTAATAATTGATATCTAGTGTCATCCTAAATGCCTCATTTTCTCTCAGCTGTTGCCAGCACAACTATTGCTGCTCAGCACCTTCTCCCTTCCCCCTCCACTCATTATTCCTCTCATCTCCCACATCAACTCCTCACTGTTTAGCCAAGGTGATGGGCACTGTGACCTCAGGGCTGTCCATAGAGGAATAATTACCTCTGTAGCATTGTAACAGTCATGCTTGCAGGCTCTTTCTCCAGCCTTGAAATAAACTTCCAGTGACTGTTCGGGAGGGGTCTTCGGTCTGGTACACACATGCTAATGATATGACTTTGCATATAGACAGCTATTCTAACATAAGGGTGCCTAATCTGCATGGGGTATCAGTAAATATTAGCATAGCTGGCCCAGGCTTCCCCAGAGCCATTACCTCACCATAGTCCTTTCTCAGGCTCCTTTTTTTTTTCTGTATCAAAGACCCAGATGAATAAAGAGTGACTGCTCTGGTTTGACTGGAGGGAACTTGGAAACCCTCTGCTCTCGGACCCTTTTCTGCCCCCTCCCCCCAAAGTTGTCTGTCTTGTGTTACTCCTTTGCTCCCGGGCACAGCTCCTCCATTTCTTATTTTTCATCTCTCCAATGTTGGCTTAGATTCATCCCCCTTGCCCTTTGCTGTCTTCTGCCTCCCCCATCTCTTCCCTCCTCAGCTCAGTGCAGCAGGACAGGGGACTATCGATCGACTTCTGGCATATTTCATGTAGCCCTTTAGTTAACATTCTGAGTATCACAGTGATCAATGCCTGCTTGAAATGGGATTAATCTGCTTCTCTCCAGCAAGAATTAGCATGAACTTAACCTTCTTCATCTTCTATTCTCATGCAATGTGTGATCACCATGATGCTGGCACCTGCAATTAATAAATAGAAGCAAAGTGAATAGAATGACTTCAGTACACTCAGCTCTCCTCTGCTCACACTGGGGGCCAGATTGCAAGGGACTGGTTTCTAATCTCCACAGTTCTCCCAGCCTTCTCCCTTCTCATCTGTAATGTTCTTTACCCATTTGCTTTTCTTTTTTTCACAAGAATTTTGTTATAATAGCTCTATGCTTTCTCTCTGGCTGCTTATTAAAAGAAGGTAGGAGGCAAAGGAGGAGTGTAGTGAGGAGGGTGTGTGCTGGTGAGTCGTGTGCAGTATGTGGAGCAACAGCTTCCCAGGGTAGCAGTATGCCAACCTTCTTCCTCATGGACAGCACCGCATGAACGAATCTTTGCTGTGGAAACTGAGAACTACAGAGAAATGACACATTCCAGAACTTTTCTCATGTTAGAGCATGTGTCATTGCAGTCATTAGAAATGCTAATCATCACTATCCATCTTGAATAAACAGTTCAGGTCAATAATTAATTTATCCACAGTCACCCATGTTGAGCTGGAATTTGTTCCTAGAAGCATGTACTCTATTCATCAAACTTTGATATCCTCCGAGGAGTTGTAAACATCTCCTTCCCCTACTCCTTTCCTTCCTTCCTTCCTTCAATTCTTTCCTTCTTTTCTTTCCTCTCATTAACCTTTCTTCTCTCCCTGCCTTTCTGTTTTCAGGGGCTCAACCTGGCTTTGCAGTTTTATCTCTACTTACACATTCTTTTCTGTTTTTGCATACCCTGTTTTTAGCCATATAGTTTCTAGGTCTTTGTAACTAAGTAGTTTGCTTAGATAAATTTCTAGTTCCCATACTATTGAAGGGCTTTATTAGACTTTATGGCTTCCCCTAAGAGAATCTCCAACACACACAAAATCTTTTGCAGTTTGAATGAACAGTCAAGGAACTAAACAAAAGCAGTCTCCTTGTGCCTCTGAATTCCTTGATTCATGCTACTTCCAGAGCCATACTGGACCATAGCAGACATGCAAACAAACATGCATGGGCCCAATTCGTTTTTATGCTGCAATATTGTAGAATCTGCACATTCTTGTTTATGTTTCTGCTTGCAGCTTCTTCCCTGCAAACGATGCGGGGAGCAGCTTGGAGAGAGCCCTTATTTCTTTCATTATAAAATTGCTGTGATTCACTTGGAGACGGAAATGATTTCCTGCTGGGGCTTTATGCAGAGTGATTAGCAGGGAGAGAGGTAATAAGCTGACCTGATACACTGTGTTTCCTTGTGGTCCCTCTGCCATCTCCAGCCACTTTGCCCAGCCTCTTTTCATTCCTAGCCTAATTGGACTGGCTTCCCTTTCAGCCCAGCTTGAACACGTGGTCACATGTGAGACCATTAGCTGCATAAGGTCGGTGGCAGTCTAAAGGTAAAGAAAACAGTCTTTTTTCAAATGACCTTTTGAGATTTTCATCTGTTAGTATCTGCTTTGTGCTGTTCCTTAATGAATTCTGAAGACATTTCTTTTAAGACCGGCAGCCGGCATGACCTCTCCTTCGGGAAAAGAGTAACTGTTGGTGAAGCTTGCCATTACATCTGGTTCTGATTCTCCATCTCATGGGCCAGAGCACAAATTGAACCCTATCTTTCCACCTGCCACCACTATTAAATGTTGCATCATTTTTCATAACAATAGGCCCCAATCAACCCAGTAAGTCTTCTGGGACCCTGGGGTGCTTTGTGATACCTGCCTACAAAGGAGCAGCAGGGTGTCTCCTGGATAAGCCATTACTTATCCAGTATCTAATGCCATCAGGATGATCATAACTAACTATAATGGTGACACTTTTCTGATGCCCTACATAGGTCTTTTCTGAAGAACCCCACAGTATGTTAAATATTACTGTCCCCACACCTGGGGTATATTAAACATCATTGTTCCCATCTATAGGTTAGGCAAATGAACCTTACAATCTTAGTGCCTTGCTCCAAGCCACAAAGCCAGCAAAGAGGAAGACCAGGGTTATATGAACATGAGTATCACATCCCTTCTATGATGCACATTCTAGCTGCAAGGCTCATAGGCACATCCTGTACGCAGCATAATGCATTTCATGGTTTTACTGCTGGGATTAATAAACATTGACATTTAAAAATGTTTAACCCTATTGACTTAAATTTGCCATTTATCTGTCACCGAAGACTTTTAAATGGGCTGTGAAAAGAGCCTCCATCTAAATTAAGAATCGGTGGTGGGTTGTGGTTGGTGTGCAAAGTCTGTCTGTAGCTCTAGAAATCATCTCAACAACTGGCCACTGCACATTGTGCCAGAATCTTAAAAGTGATAAAGAGCTCACTGCCCAGGATTCCCAGGCTGTTTAGACCATCTGAAAAGTGGATGGTTTGTTTTATTTGATGGCGCCCCAGGGACTGTTCACTTTTTTGTGTATTAAAATGATTACATATTAGCAGTTACCTAACTTTGACATAATTGGTGAGGCCAGTTTTGCTCATTCACGCACTTTCCTCTTCCCTCAAAGTAAGACCATAGAAGTATCTACCTGGCACTTGTCAAAGACCCTTTCAACACAGAGCTGTCCTGCCTTTGCTTTCTCCACCTAATTTTTCTTATTCTCCCGAACTACTCAGCAGTTGTAGTTGCTAGGTATTCTGTCACTTTGTCACTTTTTGCTATAGCTATGTCAAAGCAGAAGTAACATGCCTTCACTCAATGAATACTGATTCAGCATCAAGCATTCTCTCAGGTACAGGAGAAGCTGGGATACCTTTGGAATATTTGTAACATCCTGAGAAAGATAGGTAGAAAATAACATAATACAGCATACTATTAAATATTACTATGCCAGAGTAAGAGTCCAGAAGAAAGCTAAAACAGAAAGGGCAGTGGAGTGGTTCTTGGGGAGGGAAAAGGGAGAAGCCCTATTGATAGGAGTTGAAGGAAAGCCCCCCAAAACTTCAAATGAGCCCCAAATAATTGTGTCGTCCACTATATACTCATTAAGTTACATAAAATATTATAAAGTTAGACAAAACATTATAAATATCCATCGTTTTCTAACAAGAAACCCCAGTTGGAAGCTACAGCTGGCCTTAGGGATCCAGTATCCTCTTTGATATCTGGGATCCTCCCTATATGGCCATGGTGGCAGCAGAGACCAACAGCCTGTTGTAACATCTACAGTTCCTGCAGTGAAAGTGTGGCCCATTTGTTAGAATTTCTCCAAAAATACAATGACTAAGTAGTGCTTGGATACCTGTGATCTCCTGCTTATATTATCAATAAAGTGCCTCCCACTGACCACCTAGGAGCATGCTTCAAGTCTTCCTGAGAAATGAAGATGCCCCATTTTCTGCTATAAACAAATGTATCAAGATGCATTGTCTTTTAAACATGGTTAGAGAGAATTTCCTAACAAATTGAAATTGACATCCATAGAATTGTGAAGAATAACGACCAAGGAAATTGTCCAAGGTGCAGATATTTTCCTTCTGTAAAACTAAGCAGCTTGTAAGAGATATGAATTACCACAGAAGTCAATTACATTTAAATAGAATCTATTTGTTTTCTTGTAAGCATATAAAGTTGAACATTGTTGTTTCTTTGAGTTGGGGTCTTGCTATGTAGTCCAGGATGACCTAAAACTCACAGTTCTTATTTAGCTTCCCGAGTAGTGAGTTTATATGTGTATTAGCATTGCCAGCCAGTATTTTATGATTACTTGAATTGTGCAAATTTATGAGACTCAGTTGTGATAATGTGTCATATGTACATAGTGTGATGATCAAAACAGAGTGGTTAACATGGCCATAACCACTTAACAACATTTTACTGATTAACACAAAATCACTGTACACATTGATATTTCAACACATTGTGCAATACAAGTCAGGGTGATCAATAATTTTCATATTCCCATTACTCTATGGATCCTTCGAGTTCCTTGTTTCTATGCTCTTATAAAATAAAATGTGTAGTATGTTATGATGTAGTACTAGACCTTTTTCCTATCTGGTTGTGTTTATGTACCCATTATCAAACCTCCACCCCACCCTTGCTCTGTCTCTAAGAGTCCCCACTGAATTTTTTAATTAAATTGTTTTTAGCATCCACAGGTGAGAGAACATGGGTTATTTGTCTTCTTGCATCTGGCTTGTTTCACCAGTTCATAGATTTGGTTACAAATGATAAAGTGTCATTATTTATAAATTTCACCCACTCACCGGCTGATAGACATAAGGGTCATTCCATATCTCATTAACTATGAGAAATACAGCAACAAACATGGCTATGAGGTGTCTCTTTAATATTCTGAAATAATTTCCTTTGGATACCTAGGCAGAAGGGAATGGCGGTTTTATGGTAGATCCATCTTCAATTTCTTGGTGACCCTCCATACTGTTTTCTCTTTTGGGATTATTAAATTTGCCACCAGCATTTCTTAGCTTTTGTCTGTTGTACTCCAGCCACCCTAACTGAGATATTTCATTGCAGTTTTTACCTACATTTCCTTAAAAACTAGTGGAGTTGAACATTTTTTGGTCACAAACTTGATAGCCCCATCATTTTCTTTTTTTAAGCAGAATTTAAATATAAACTTTTAATGAATAATGATTGCACAAACTACCACACTCTCACAATCACCACAGGCCAAGAATAAAACATTGTCAACAAATAGACATGTTTCTGTGTTCATTCATGTTCAAACTCTCTCATCCCCTGTAGATAAAAGTATTAGGCTGACTTTATGGTATTTATGTTATATGTCCTACCTCCATTCTTAGTGATTATGCAGAAAATCACAACATGAACAATCACTTATTAAAACTTGCACATAATATTACTATCTTCCTAATGTCTTCTGGGCTGATGACCGGTGGTTTCTTTTACTACACAAAAGCTATCAATTTTAATTCTACTGCATCATGCATAGCCTTTATAGCTGATGCTGAGACATCACTAGTCCAACTAATCTTTGCCTCATTTTCCCAATTTCTTTTTACAGGAAGTGTCTGATTCATGCCCTTTATCCAATTTATAACTGGATTATTTAGCTTTTGTTTACCATGGTTTTAAAGTTCCTTATATATTCTGGACATTCGTTTCCCATCAGGTGAATCGTTTGTAACACTTTGTGTATCCACCGTTGTCTCCTCCTTCTGTTTCCTTTGCTGTGCAGAAGCCAGAAACCTCATTCATCCCTATAGATCTGCTCTTACTTCTGTGTCCCCTGCTTTGTACTGATGTCTTGAAGTGTTTCCATTGCTTTCTTTCAGTACTTGCATTCCTTTCTTCTCCCCCCACCCCCTTTCTCCCTTTTCTAATTCTAAAGCTAGAACTGGAGATATCACCATGACAGATAGGTGCTCTCTCCATGACATACATATCCTAATATTTTAAAGTTGATTCCCAAAATCCCCTCCCCAGGAGGCAGATGTTCTGATTCTCCTGTCCCTGTCTCTTCTTTGCTGCTGTCCCAGTCCTGCCTCATCTGCTGGTGATGCCTTGGCATGACTGAATGAATAGACTTCTGAATGGCTGCCAGAAGCTTCCTAGGTGACCTCTTAGAATATGGGAAGTTGGTGACTCCTCCTCACTGCTGTGCCTCTATCACTATTTCTGAACTCGGTGTCAGTAGCAGCAATAGCACTGGTCGTGAGAAGTTTTGGAGTAGAGACAGGACCTGATGTCTCACAGCCTGGGTGTGGTTTTATGACCTGCTCCTCCTGCCTTCCAACCTCTTCATGTTGGATGGCCCTTCCCAGGGGTCCTCACAAACTGTTTGCAAAATGATTTGTAATCTTTACCTTCATCTCTCCATGGGAGGAACAGGTACATGTAATGAGAGTTCTGATAGCAAGCACATTTTGGTTTGGAGTTTTGTGATTTTAGACAGGTACTTACAAGGGATAAATTCATTCTTCCCCATTCAACATTCTCAGAAGACATTTAAACTATTATATGTCATATGGCTTCAATAGACTTGAAAGGGAAAGCTTTTGGGCTATGCCATCCATCTGCCAATTAATTCTGAGTGCAGCTGGGATGTGGTATGTCAATGGTGACAGTAATGCACATTGTGTCCTGGCATGGACTTCAATCCTAATGCCTGCACTAACTCAAGTTAGTTTCCACTACAGTGTCATGGAGCGTTACCATTACCCTGTGCCAGATGGAGAAATCCATCAAAGAGATGGTAAGTTACTGCCTTCTGTCACTGAGAGGGAAATGTAGTTTCACCTGCCCTAGGATACTTGTGTTGGATGGGGCATGCGGGGGGTGGTATTCTTAATTTGGTAGAGGGAATTGCAAGAAGGCCAGTGCCACCTTCTGAATTGGTACTCCACACTGTTCTCAGGGTTACTTTCTATCAATATTCATTCAAACACATGGACCTCAAATTCACTATTAAACAAGGCTGGCCTTGATCCTCCTGCCTCTGTCTCCTCAGTGCTGGGACTACAAGCATTCATCACCATGCCTGGCTTGACATTGGCATTTTGAATAAAAACTCATGCTAAATCCACCAGTTATTATCATTTTTTATAATTTGTGGTAGAATGGAGAGATGCTGAAGCATACATTTCATGATTTATTTGTTTATTCTGGCTTCTGTGAATCTACTTTATCTATACTTCTTCTTCAGTTTGTTATGCAGCTTAAGCAATCCAAACTAATAGTAAGGTATAAAAAACTAACCTGACCTTTCGTTTTCCTAAGCAACCACCATGCCTGTAATTTTTGTCTCCACCATTTGGTAGTGAGGATGATGGTGGCAATGGTTCCCTTAACTGTCCCCTTAATTGTCTTGCTAGGGTCTTCTGAAGACAGCCTTGGATTTCAACAAGCTGGAAAAGCTAGAGTTCAGTGGCATCAGAGGAAACTCCCTGAGTCGGCAAGTTCAACAAATGCACGGGGAGTTTGAGGAGATGTACAAGGTGTTCTCAGAGTGCTCCTATGATTGCCTGGACCTCCAGAGGATGGTAGGCCTGGGAGAGGATAAATCACAAGCCTTGACGCCTTTTTCCCACTATGTCTAGTTGCAGCACCTAAGAATCATCTCACGGATCTTCTTTTGGTCCTAGTGATTTTGCTATTTATTGTTAGTGTCAGGAGAGATTGTCGTCCTTGTGTCATTAAGAAAGATCCTAATTATTCTGTGTTCAGGGAGATAAATAAGAAAGAGCATCTCCCCACATTGACAGCTCCAGACTAATGCTACCTGGGGTTATTGGCATGGGAAGACAGGGGAAGCACTGGTGGCTTTATGGGCTTCAAAAGTTTAAGCTGAGAAAAATAGGCCAGTTGTGAAAGGACAAATACTTCATAACCTCTCTTAAAGCTGGACTCTAAGACAGTCAAATTGCCAGGTGTACAGAGATGACTGGAATGGGCCTTGTCACTGGGCTGGGAGAAAGAAATGAAAGGAGCTGGCCAATGCTTACAAAGTGTCCTTGATGTGGGGTGAGTGAATTGTATGGGTGTAATGTACAATGTGGTGATGATAGTTAATAACACTGTATTGTGTATTTGAAATCTGCTAAAGGGGTAGTTCTAGGGGCACACACACACACACACACACTCACAAATGGTAGTTATGTGAGGTGATGAATTCTCTTTTGAATAAAAATCTATATGATTGATCCATTCCCTCCAGTGCTTTGATCATTTCACAGAATGTACATGTATCAAAACATCACTGTGTTCCTTAAATTCACAATTTTACCAATTATACTCAATATAACTGCAAATAAATTCTAAGATTCAAGCACTGACTGCCAGGCATATTGGTAGAAGTTTATTATTGGTTAAGGGCTGGGTAAAGGAAGCCCGCTCAAGATAAACAAGAGCAAAGATACATTTTCTAAGGTTGGGACACAGAGCCAAGGTCTCACCCTCAGTTCCTCAGAGCCAAGACCTATGATCAAAAGCACCAGAGGAGAATAAGGAACTTCCTACCATGGGGAAAGGGAATAGGATTCTCCCCCAAAGAAGGGCAGGATTAAGGAGAAGAAATTGTAATCCAAAAAGGAAAAGCAGATATTAGGGCAAGAAGCTGTTCTGAGCACATTCAGCTTCCAAGGATCCTTGTTGGCCAGATCTGAGGTGATAGAACTTAATAAAAATCCCATTAGTTGAAAAGATAGATTACAAGTGAGAATGTATACACATGTTTAATATTTAGTATACATATATTACATAAATGATGTGTTTGCAACAATAAAACAAAATATCATATATCCCAGTTTTTACCATAATACTGCAAGGCCAATATAGTTGGAAAATAGAAATGTACCGTTTTCTTACTTTTCTTTGTTTCCTTTTAAAATATAACATGTGTAGGCTGAAGAGAGAGTGTTTAGTGCTTGCTGCTCTTACACAGGACTTTAGTTCAATTCCCAGCACCCATGTTAGGCAACTCATAACCACTTGTAATTTCAGCTCCAATCTGACACTCTTCTGACCTCTATAGGCACCTGCACTCACACACGTACCACACAGACAGACTCCTACACCTGAATGAAAATAAATGAATCTTTAAAATATAAAATGAGAATATACATTACAATTATAAAACAATAATAACCAGTAGTAATTGTACAAATTAAAGAGTTGAATCATTAAAGTTTTCTTGAAAATTGCTGCACACTAAGAAGAGATACACATTTAGGGTTGCCAGATAAAGGACAATAATTAAAACAGATGTATATTTTTAAAAAATAATTGCTTATCTGCAACTCAGATTTAACCATGTATCCTGTGTTTTTATTAGCTAAATTAGAAAACTTAAGAACAATGGCTAATTGCCATCTTAGCCAATTAAGGTATATTTGGAGAGAATAGCAGGTATTCATTTAATTAGCTTTTTTCCTTTTAAGGATTAGATTAATTTGATTACTCTGAAAAAAGAAATGCATTTTGACTTGGGGGAGGAAGACAAGAAGGTAGTGACCCTGAGGCCGTTGCTGCTGAGATAATCTAACGTAGTATGAGCTGACCCTGTGGGCAGAAGAGACGGGGGCTCATAAAGTGGAGGAGACAGGGACACCGTGAGGAAGGCGAGTAGATGGCAGCCTTATGTTCCACTTAAACTATGCCATTTGGGCAAAAGTGTCATGCTACCATGGTGTCACAGTTTGGTTTTGTCAACTTGACACACTCCTAGACATTCCTAGGAAGAAGAAAACTCAGTTGAGAATTGAATCCATTGCATTGGCCTCTGGATATGTCTGTGGGGCATTTTCACCATTGTGATTGGTATGGGAGGTCTCAGTCCACTGTGGGTACCATCCCTAAGCAAGTAGGTCTTGTCTGGATAATAAAGCTAAGCAAACCAGAAAACCAAGCCAGTAAGCAGCTTTCCTTCATGGCTTCCACTTTCTGTTCTGTCTTCAGGGAAAGTTCCTGCTCTGACTTCCTTTAATAATAGACTATGATGTGGAAATGTAAGCCAAGAAAACCTTTTCTTCCCAAAATGTATTTTGGTCAGTGTCTTATCACAACAACAAAGGAGCAAGCTAGGAGATGTGGCGAGGTTTAGAGAATTAAAATACAGTTTTTGGTATGACTGAGTTCAGCACAAAGGTTAGCAACCAAGACTGTAGTGAGACTGGGTTACAGAAAATCATGGTTTCCTTACATATGTGTGATGTCTCCTCAGGAATTTGGAAACGATGTGTGTGAATTTAACAAGAGAGTGGAAGATCTTGACCGGAGATTGGGGACTATCTTAATCCAAGCTTTTGATGACACACCTGATGTGGAGCATGCCTTTAAGGTTTGTGCAAGTGGAGCAGAAGTCTCCCCAAGACACCCTCAGTGCTCATCAGAGGACAATAAGGCTTCTCTCCTGATTTCTTCCTTCAAATATCCACAAAGGGGGTGGGGGGTCCAAGCATATATAATTAGGATTCTCAGGTGGATCACTTATGCATTTTTGAACATATAAAACAGCTTTGAAATAACAGTGATGCTTTTAGACACCATGCATCTATCAGTAGGGTCACCATCAGGAGTAAAAAGGTCTAGTGCAGTTGCTGTCCTGAAAACATGGCTCAGCAATACCAAGGCTGCTTAACCATTAAGGCAAGGTTGACTTAGCCTGGAGCAAAGCATTTGCCAAGAGTGGCTTATAGGATCCAGGCACCTGTAGCTGCCATGATTCTTGTCCTGGTTCTATGTCTCCCATTTCAAGTGGTAAAAAGAAGGGAGGGGGTTTAGGGTGGTGAGGGCATAAATAGCTGCACAGTCAGGGATGCTGATGTGAGATGTAGGACTCTGTTGAATGTGATAGGTCTCCTGCAAACTATGTAGAGGCCTGGTGCTTCAAAGACTTGAGTCAGGAGAAAGTCACAAGGAGAGGCATCTTTGGTTCAGAAGAGAAAGGAGATTTCTGTCAATGTTGTTCAAGATGAAATAAACATTCTAGAGAAGTAGTTAATTTTCTGGTCATTGAAGATGTTCAGAGACTATGTGATTTATAGGACAACTGTCAAAGACACATGAGCCTTGGATGGGCAAATCTATGTTATTCTGGAATATTAAATAACCCAACTGTGCCATACTCCATTTGCTGTTGAGTATGTGCGTGATTTAATAAACACCTATTATTTAATAACTCACCTGCCAAGACATCAGAAATCCCTCTTCAAGCATCAGAAAGGGTTTAAATGTGTTCGTGGAATAATCTTATATATCATTAACTGTCACTACTAATTGGGAGTCAGAACCCAAATACACTGTGAAGCTGTAACTCTACTTATGTTTTGAGACTACCCTCTCCCACCCTAGGAATCCCTAGCACCTGCCATTCTGAGGGGTTCATGTGATTCACTGGACTCATCCCTATCACTCCCTATTATATCATTGCATGTCACTGCTCTGTGTCTAGGGTCTCCTTTGGGAATTCATCTTCTCAGGAAGATATTTAGGGTCTTCCTATTTCTCCTTGAATGCTGACCTCATGAAAACATACATATTTATCCCAGGAGCATATCTCTATCTTCAGGCTTTTAAATTTTCAGCAGTTCTTGAAAAATATATGAGGTAAGGGTTCTAGACAAAAGAAGAAGGCACCTTTTACAGCCTTGGCCCTGGTCCTGAAACATCTGTTTGCAGCCAGAATCCCAAAGTGCTCTTATAAAAGCATATCCCTTATCTAACGCTAACTCTTCTTAACATCTATTGGAAACTTCTGGGTAAACCACAACAGTCCCTTCCACCTGACCTATTTCCCTCTTTTTGGTCATTTTACAATTAGGAAATTAACACTTCCCTCTTCTGTCACCCAGTGAAACTGTTCCAGTGGATATAACTTCACAGAAATAAGTAGTTTTAGGATTTGGAGAGCTGGCCAGAGAGATTATCTATTCCCAGATATCCATGTGTTACTGTACACAACAATCTAACATTGTATGTAGCTCAGAAGTCATGTCCAGAATACATACAGGTCAAAGACCTCAAGTCAGTGTCACAAGATAGCCACTGTGGACTATCGGCCCCTTGTCTGCATATTCTCGAGAGAAAGATTGAATCCACAGAACACAGCTGCTCTCATGCCTCCATCAAAGGGAGCTGCTTTCTCTGGCTTCTTTTTAAGCACAGGAACCTAAGATCAACTCCTAGAGCTCACATTAAAAAGTAGGCTTATTATCAAAGTGCTGAAGATACAGAGACAAATAAATCCTTGGGGTTCGCTGGCTGGCTATAGCTTACTTGGTGAATTCCAAGCCAGTGAATGACTTTGTTTCAAAACGTAATGGTAGATGACACTTAGGGAATGATACTTGAGTCAGTCCTCTGGCCTCTACATGCATATACATGCATGCATGCAGGTACGGTCATGTACACACACACACACACACACGACTGCTTTCCATTCTGTATCCGGGTGATGTTCGTGAGGGAAAAACTTCTCATACAGACTTCATTGGGAAACAGTCAGCATTCTTATGCTCAGAGGGCACCTAGAATCATTGAGGAAACTCAAGCTATCTGTCCTGGGAATAGAATGTGTCCTGACCCATTGCATCCTCTCTGTGCTTACCTGTTAGCCATGGCATGGCCTGAAAACTCAAAACTCTCTAGAACAATCTCAGATTCTCAGCCAGGATAAGCAGCTCCTGGCACTTGCCCTCCCTCCCTCTACCACAGACTTTGAAAGTTAGTGATAAAAGGTGGTGATGAGAGAATTATTGGTGTACATGAGCTTGTGACAGAATGGGCTTGAGGTCTAGGACACACAGGGTCTATTTAACTACTAGTTTTAGAATTTATGGGTATAATCTTGACATAATATCTCTCACTCTCATTTTCATTGATTTAAAGCAAAACATGGCAGCTTTTTTCTGCAAAGACTCAGAGAATAAATATTTTAAACTGTGAGCATATATGTCCTGTGTCATATTCTCTCTCTCTCTCTCTCTCTCTCTCTCTCTCTCTCTCTCTCTCTCTCTCTCTCTCTCTCTCTCTCTCTCTCTCTCTCTCCTTTCCTCTCTCTCTCTCTCCTTTTCTCTCTCTCTTCTCTCTGTAAAAGCTCATTTGAAAAATGTACCCTGAAATAATGTCATGGGCCAAATTTGCTATGCACCAGCTGTTCTCTTTTGACCTCTGACTTGAAGTGTGAAGTAGAGATGAAGCTTATGAATGCAGCAGTTCTCAACCTGTGGGTTGCAACTCCCTTAGCAAACCCCTATCTCCAAAAATATTTACATTCCAATTTATAGCAGTATCAAAATTATACTTATGAAGTAGCAGTGAAAATAATTTTATAGTTGGAAGTCACCACAACATAAGGAACTGTATATTAAAGGACTAGGGGGTTTGAGAACCACAGTTACAATAGAATTCGGGTTTGGAAACAGTAGTATATATCCTAATATGGCTGAGTCCCTATGTGGCTTAGGCTCAGGAAGTATCACACTAGAAGATTCACAGTCCAGGAATAGGGGCATCATTAAACCATGTCCATTTTCTGCTGATTCAGTAGACACCTAGGGCCAGGTTAAATGTACAGAAGACACCTCGGATTGTCCTCATCATTCCTGTAATTGACAGGGAAGCTGATCGCTAAAACTTTCTTCTTCTATCTTTTTTCATCACCACCTCTCTACCTCATGTATCATATCTTCTGTGCATAGTTCAATTTACCTTGCTGGTATCTTTAGTTTATTTCAGTCCTTAGAAAACTGGGTAGATTCCCAGCAGGACAAAGGACAGACTACATATGATGGAACAGACAAGCAATCCCAGCACTGGGGATGCCAAGTTGGGAAGATCATGGGTTCCAAGCCAAGCCTGTGCCACACAGTAAAAACTTCACTCATAAAACAAATATTCCACCCTTCCCCCAAAGAAGTAAGAAGCCAAGAAATGAGAAGGGGAAAGTTCCAGATACCCACATGCTTGGGCACTGCTAGAGTTCCACCATAGCATATGTGTATCCCTCCTGCACTGAGTCATAAGAAGGGGAAAAAAGAACAGGAAACAGAATTTGTTGCTGCCCTGGGAAGGTTAAGTGCCTGTCCTTATCCTCTCTACAGCTGTTAGACATCGCAGGAACCCTCCTTGAAAGACCTCTGGTAGCACAGGATGTGTCATACAAATACCTGGTCCTCATCCAAATGTTCAACAGAGACCTGGATGCTGTGAGGCTCATCTACAGTCAGCACATCCAGGAGGAGGCAGAGCATGGTAGGATAGTTGTCAGGGGAATGCGATGGGCGCGTTCTGTTACTGGAATGGGCAGAATTCACTTGTGTTTCTCTGGTTAACTTATGGATCTATGGCATCCTTTGGGAGCAACAAGCATAGTCCTTTTGGCTTGAAATTCCAGATCATCTTGGGTGATTGTAGAGCTCACTGAACTGTGCATTTCTCCGTGTGGGAGGCTGAGATTGCCAAGATGACCTAGACCAGTGAAACCTTGACTACCACTGGTAAGCTGTGGCCTTGGCATGATGGGTAAATTGATGGATCCCTGTTGTCACACTGGTTAATCGTCATCATAACTCAATGTACATTTACATGCCTGAAAAGAAGTTTCCTGTACCTTGCACTACTATAACCACTGTGCTTCTGCAGGGAGGAACTAGCAGGTACCTGACCAGGGGCAGTCACTTTGCAGATGTGTGAGTCCATAACATCTTTTCCTTGGACCTGTTGGTTACAGTGACTATTCTTTTCATTTTGGGTGGAGTGTGGCTCACATGCTGACAAGCCACCTTTTAGTGTTAATTATTTTACCTCTCAACCAGACCCCACATGCATGCCTTCCATATAGCAAGGACTCAGAAACTGAAACAAACTCATGCTTGACTTTCAAACATGTAAGATAGAATATGTAGTTAATAAAATCCGGAGATGTCACACCTCTGCAATGGAACTTAATGGTGAGTTTCCATCAGCTCCTATTGAGAGTTAGAAATGACAGTAGTTGGTGGGCAGTGTAGGGAGATACCAGGTACCAGGTACCTGCAGCTGACCACGCCCCCGATTGTAGGGAGAGACCAGGTAGCTGCAGGTCAGTCTTCATTTTACCAGGGAAACTGAATGTGAAGTAGTTTTACTTCTAGGTGAAATCTCACCTTTGCTAAATTGTGGTAACTGCCAATAAAGAAATTCAATGTATGGACAAAGATAACAACACAGAGACAGCTGACATACATCATAAACCAAATGGCTTGTCCACTCACAACCTAACTGAATTCTCACAGAATCCTTTGGCTGTTGTTAAGAAAGAGAGATGCCACCCCCATTTTACAGATGAGAGAACTGGGTCCCAGAGAGATGAAAATATCTGTTTTTAAGTCAGTTGTCGCAACCCACAGTGTTAAAGTAAAACTTTCTTGAGATGTCCTAAAAAATAATTATGACCATCTGCCAGACCAATTCAGTCAGGATGACTGGGCCGTGGACTCATGTACTCTGAGCTGTTGTGTTCTCCCAAGGGTCTCTTTAGCAGGACATTTGACTCAGTATGGGCCCAGGATGACTTCAGTCTGGAAATAGATGAAGCGATGTGGGGTTCTCCTGAGGTAGAGGGAGCTGGAGGCTGTAGCCTCTCTTCAGTATATTTATTCCTGTCTCTAGGATTCTCTCCTGTGCACAAGAACATGCCTGCCATGGCCGGGGGCATCCGCTGGGCACAGGAGCTGAGGCAGCGTATCAAGGGTCCCTTCAGCAACTTCACACACATCACACATCCGTGAGTATCTGATTCTTGAGTGGCACTTACTGAGCCTCCCCCACCCACCAAAAACAAGCATTTGCCCACTATTCTGTGTTCAATCCCGGACTAGATTCTGTCTCTCAAACAGTGATGATTTTAGTACATGTGGGCTGAGATGTGGGTCCTTCAGGGTTAACTGAAGCTTAGCCCACTGTAGGTTGTCTCCTGTCCCACTGGGTCATTTCTGGAAGAAAGCCAAGCAGGGGCTTCACACTCTGAGGAGGCCCTCAGTGTTGGTTGCTTGGAAAAGAACTCTGTACCACTGGAGCATCTGGGAAATAACAAGTGCTTCCCAAATGTCATGTAAAGATTGTGTTAGAGATGCAGCTTCCTGGCCTCACCTGTCAAGTCTGAATCTGAGCTGGGATTCTGTTTCTTTGGCAACCTCCCCTTGGTGACTGAGGGTAGCCAGGTTAAGGAAGCACAAGCCTGCTTCATGGCTGAGTCTAGAAGCTGGGCCCATTAGAAGGCTCTCGGCTGCTAGCAGTGAGTGAGAGGAGACACTGAATTTGAGATGCCTCCTGTCCAGGGACAGGCAGTATCCTCTGATCCCTTTTTTGTAGAAGACTTGATCTTGTTCAAAGCTCTTGGCATCAGTAAGTGCAACAACGGCAAAGGGTTTGGAAGCTGGCCATTGACGTGAGTCAAGGATGTCCGCAGAGACCCTAGGCTCAGGTAGCAAGATTAAATGTCTTTCAAGATGTGACAGAAGCATGGCATCTGTGGGGATCAGTCACTACCCCACTCCAGGGTCACCAGCCCAACAAGCAGCCCTGGTATAAGCAATCTCCCCTTGGAGAGAGAAGCTGATATCTGCTCTGCTCTGGTAAGCTTTTGATGCTGCAGGTGGAGAAATAAGTCCAAAGGAAGGGAGGTGATGCCCCTCTCATCTAGAGACAGTCAAGAAGTAACTGAGAGGCATCTGGGTCCCCCAGCTTCCAGCCTACAGTTCCTTCCAATGGTCTCCAGCTATAGAGAATTTGGCCGGAAGTAGGGCTGAGTCCCCTGGCCTCTCAGTCACCTTACAGCAAAATGAAGAAGACATGCAGCATGAAGTCAAGGCTACTTGCAGGCAAAGGAACTACAGAGCTGCCGTAGGTCTGGTTCCTAGGAACAAACTCCGAGACTACAAAGGATGCTCCTAGGAACAGCAGCTAAAGGACAGAGCATTCTGGGGCTGGGTGGGTGGTGGGTGGGGTTTAGATGCTGGTTGGCTATATCAGAGGCTTCAGTGGATCCTGCAAAGGGCACAGCTCCTAGGAGTTGCTCACCTTGGCTAGTTCTTAGCTCTGGGCTTCCACCGTGAGTAACATGACGATGTGCTAGGTGGCTCTCAGTCCAGGGAATCCAGTGCCCTCTTCTGACTGCATGGACACCAGTGCATAGGCATATATGTATACAAAACACTCATACACATAAAATACTATCTTTTAAAATGAGAATTCTATAGGCTTACACCACAAAGTGAAGTGGAAATGTCATGGCATTGTTTTGGTGACCTCTCCGCAAACCCACTGGGCAACGTGGCCTGACACACACCATTATATACCTCTGCCCTAGTCTCTCCAGATCCAAATCTGAGGTGTGGTTAATGTGAGGCCTATAGAAATCCTGCAGCAGTGTGTGAGGGACTTAGGGGATATGAGGGGCACGCCACCTGCCTAGTCTGGAGCACTCTGTGATGCAGCTGCTCAATCAGCACAAAAGGGAAAAAAGCAATCCAGTGCCTTCCCTGCAGGAGTGCGGGGTTGTGGAAGGCTCCAGGGATCATGTGAAGAGACCTGTGCTGGCATAACGAGAAAGTGGATGTTAAAAATTTGGCAAAAACCTGCCCCATTTTGCTAGCATGGACAAACAAAAAGACTCCACACAGTGTGAAGATATTTGAAAATTAGAGATCCCTCACCCATTTTCCCTGGACCTGGACGTTTATTTACTGTTACAGCCAGTGTCAAAAGCAGGGGAGAAAGTTGTGGGTGGCAGTACTGCAGGGCAGACCCTCCTTTCCTCTCCTGCCATCCTCAACATCCTGACAGAAGCCTCTGTGTGCACATGTGAAAATGCAGTGTTTGTGATTCGTGTCTGTGTGCAGGTGCATGTGTGTGCTCCATTGCATGTGTACACATTTTAGGAGGTGAGAGGAGGGCGGGGACTCAGGTAAACATGTCAAGGAAAGGCCGTGTTTCTGATCAAGTATTCTAGATGGATTTCAGAAACCCTTGTATCTGCACCTATCTAGCAAAAGGGAGTCGCTGTCTCTGTGTCCCTGTATCTGTCTCTCTATGCCTTCTTCTATATATCCGTCTACTGATCAGTTATCTATTACCTATATAGTATAAGCACATATACATGTAATGTTATTAATATTATATGGGTGTTTTTTCTTTATACACAGAAAGAAAAATCACCTGGATTTTTTTTACTCCCTTGGCTTTCTTTTTATTCATATTTTGTGAAACCTCAATTACCTGGTGTGCATATGACCAGCTGAGTCAGGAGAGCAGTTGGTGGGGCTCACAGGCAATAGAGAGCACACTGACCCTGTCATCTGGGGAACTACCTGGAACTTTAGGAAGCACAGGTGCCTCCTAGTGGCCTATGGAGGATGCTCAGGGAGGAGACTGCAATCTCTTCTAAGGCCCTTTGAAAACTAGCCCAGGAGACTGTCTCATCTCTGTTTTGTTTGATTTTTGTTATTATCATTTTACTTCTTCAGATGCATAGGATCTCTGTATGTAGCCCAGGCAGGGTTGGGATACATGGTCCTCCTGCCTCAGTCTCCCAATCGTCAATACTTTCTCTGTAGACTGCAGTTTATTCATTAGATTGTGACTTGGGCTGCTCCTAATTGTACGTCTTTGTTTTTCTCCTCCTTTCTTGTGAACTGACAGGTGCTTGCAGTCTGCTGAAGGAAAGCGAATGGTGCAGAAATACGAAGATTTGCTCTCACTGTTAGAGAAGTAAGCGGCTTCTGTGATTGTGTCCGCCTGCAGATTGCCCCGCCCCCACACCCTGTGCCTTTTGCTGTTCCATATCGGCTCTGAAATATTGTTGTATGCTTTATGTTATAGCCGAGCTATTTGTGAGTACACTATTCCAGGGCCTTGAAAACAAGTCTCTAGGGGAATGTGCCTTTACCCTGGATACGGATATGTTCCCGGTGGCGCTTTCCTGGATCTGCGAACCTTGTGGAGAGGCGTGGGATGCCACACATGGTGCTCTGAGAGGCCTCGAATTGTAGTCACTGCTCAGTGAGCAGAAAGCAATATTTTATACTGCCTGGAGTAAAATTAAGTCCCGAAATATGTCTTCTGCTCTTTTAGAGAGAAGGCATACGGCAGATTTGCACATGGGCCCATAGTTGGTCCTGCCCTAAAGTCCAGTGGATGTTTTAGGGGTTCAGGGTCTACAGACACCTCCTCCAACGTGGTCCTGCCTTCTGCCTCTGCCATTGTTCTTTCTCCTGATTCTGGAGAGTAGGCATGAAAGCTCAGATTCTGACACTGCTTGCCACAGGGTTAGACAAAGGAACTGGTGGGACCTCTACCTGCCAGGAACCCACACATCTACCCCCTTTACATGTAAATATCTCAAGTGTATCTTCTCTTCCTTGTATCCATCACTGGACTCTTCTCAAAAGGCTAGGTCTGCTGTAGCCTGAACTGCCATAGTGGCTTCATGACAGCCCTCTCTGCCTCCATATGTGTGTTCCTTGGCCCACACACTGTGGTCAAATCCTATAATGTCACCATTGTTCCCCAAGCTGTCCTTACCTCTAGCCTCAGCTGTACCCTCCACGTTTTGTTCCCAGTTCAGTCAGGATGTTTTTCACTTCCATACCTCACCATTCTTCTGATGGGAAACATCACTCTGCTCTCCTCAGCCATGAGATTGAGTTAAGAACCGCACCATCATCATCTCTTTCATGAGGCTTCCTTGGTCTCCTTATGCCCTCCAGATCCTTGCCTCTACCATCTGATGCCCGATACCCACTACAACTCTCTGAGATTGATTTTACTGTACTGTGCTATCATAATCTTCCTGTAGTCCCCACCATTAGCTCTACTTATCTTGAGTTATTAATTAATTGATTTATTCTCCAAGCTCAGGACATGGCATGTGTCAGCTCAATGTGTGATGACTGAACAATGAATTCCTCGAGCATCTTGACAGTCAATGTGAGAGCAGTTCTTACAATACCTTTTCTCTATGTCTCTGGAGCTAATCACGATTTTCCACCTCACCCCCAAAGATCATGTGGAATCCTTCTATTCTCTTCTGATTGCAGTGGTACTGCCTTTAAGATCAGTTGGCACCTGAAGGTGCTGACTCAGCCTGGCTGGATCACACACTGGTTGCTTCTCCAGTTTGAGTTACAGAGCAAGGTCAGGATCTGGGGATTTTCAGGGTGTTTCTGAGGTGGCTTCTGTCTCTGGTTGTTGCAGGTATGAGAGAAGACTTTATGAGGACTGGTGTCAGACAGTGTCTGAGAAGTCACAGTACAATCTCTCCCTACCACTTCTGCATCGTGACCCCAACACAAAGCAGCTCTCTGTCAACTTTAGCCCACAGGTCAGCTGGGGGACAGTAATTTTCACTGGGGTTCCAGAAGCATTCAGTTCACTGCTAATTTAAGCATTAAGAGACTTTTTTTTTGGTTTTTCGAGACAGGGTTTCTCTTAATTGTTTTGGAGGGTGTCAGTCCAGCCCGGCCATGAACTCACAGAGATCCGCCTGCCTCTGCCTCCCGAGTGTTGGGATTAAAGGCGTGCACCACCAACGCCCGGCACATTAAGAGACTTTTAAAAAGAATTTACACCCTGCTCTTGCTTGTGGTAGGGAACATTAATCCTCAGTTGCAATATTTTTGTTGTTATCCATGTTCATGATCTTTCTCTAGGGTTAGCCAGTGCATTAGATTTTGCTCAATAGGGAACCGGACTCAAGTTGCATAATGACAGGGACACTTCCTCAGAAATACATTGCTAGGTAGGCAGTGGTGGCTCATGCCTTTAATCCCAGCACTTGGGAGGTAGAAGCAGGTGGATCCTTGTGAGTTCAAGGCCAGCCTAGTCTACAGAGATAGTTCCAGGACAATTAGGGCTCCACAAAGAAACCTTGACTCAAGAAAAATTTTTAAAAAGGGAAATACATTTCTAAATGACTTTGCCATTATGCAAACATCATAAAGTGTGTATATACAAGTTAAAACAGTTATGATGTTAGTAGATAATGTACATTTATGGGACTGTGTGGTTGTATATGTTATCTGTAAATGATGAAGTTATTACTGCGTGCTCTTGGGTTCTTTGTGGAGTATCATTTAGTATCGAACTTCAATGACCTACCTCAAACACTTGCTTCTTGTGCAGGGTCTGAAGTTCTTGTTTGAGTTGTCACTAGGACTGTGATGTGGCTTTATTTTCTCTTCTAGGAACCCACAATCTAGCTGGGAGTCTCAATATATAAAAATCTGTCTTACTAGACAGCATGTGAAAAATTCCAAAGGAAGGTTCTGAGGGACAGGATCCGATCAAAGTTTCTCAACTAAGAGTGATTTCATCCTCCTGGCAACTTAATGTTTTATAAAACTTGGAGGGGCCAATAAGTGCCAACTAATGGGTCTATACTGGATTTGTCACTCACACTACCTAAAGCATATTCACATTTTGAGACTTAACAAAGATTATCATTTTATCCTCCAGAACTTGATCCTTCTGTCAACAAGATACATTCTGTTTCTAAATATAATTTCCAGAGTGTTGATTCAAAACCAACTCCTCGTCAGTTTGCATATATTTGATTACTGGTAAAGGTAGTCTTCCATCATGGTTTCATTGTGGCTTTGTATTTCTTGTGAATGGTTTATTCTTTTGTTTGTATATGCCTATGAACCATTCTTTAGTAGAAGTACTCTCCTTTCCTGGTAATTCCTTAGAATATTTGGGGAATAACTGCAAGATAATGAGAAATGAAGAAAGTTTAGGGTGGTAGTACCTGTAATCCTAGCTCGCAGGAGGTGGAAGCAAGGAGATTACTAATTCAACGCTATCTTCAGCTATGTAGAGGGTTGGAGTTCAGCCTGGACTACATGAGACTACATACCATTATCTCTATCTGTCTGTGTATATACATATATATATATATATATCTTCTATCTATCATTTATCTACCTATCTATCATCTATCTATATCTATCATCATCATCCATTTATATCTATCATCCATCTATCTACCTACCTTATCTATTATCATCTATCTATCTACTCTTCAGATATTGCTCTATTTTGTAATTTTATTACCTGTCTGATACTTTATGCATATAGTTTTACATCTTATGTTGTAGTTTTGTTTAGAATAGTCATCTTTATTTCAATATATAAGAGTCACATATATTTTGGTTTTGATTTTACATTGAAGTTTTTAATATTCATCTTGAGCATGCTACAAAGTAAATAGGAAACAGCATTCATTTTCCCAATGAATAGCTATCATTTGTCCTACTCTCAGTAGGACAGGTAGTACTCTCAGTAGGATTAGCTGTTACTCCCAGTAGGGCTGACTGGTACTCTCAGTAGGGCTAGGCTAGCTGGCACTTTCAATAGGACTGTCTGGTACTCTCAGTAGGGCTGATTGGGACTTTCAAGTAGGGCTGGCTGATACTCTAAGTAGGGATGGCTGATACTCTCGGTCAGCAGTGAAGAGAACAGCTATTGGAAGGCAAGCTAATGGCTGGTGCTCTTATATGAGTAAGGAGGACTTAGAGCTTTGCATTTGTTTTGTCACCTGTACTGATACCCTGTAGGACCTTCCTGTGTTTCCTAAGATCTCATCTTCTGGGCTTTTCATTGTTGTGCCCGCCAATAAACCTAGGAGCTCGCAGAAGGTCAGGGGGACCTGGGTGACATCTTTTCTCACCTCCTAGTACATTAGAATACAAGGAAATGTCAGGCGGGGTTACAGAAGTGACTGAGTCCCTGTGACAGCCTTGTCATGGGCTTCTCTTAACCGCAGTAGCTTCTCTGTGGGTTTATGCGTGAAGAAACGTCCAACCTGTAATTCTATCTCTGCATGTGCTCAAGAAGATGACCCACTCCTGTTCTCAGAAGCCACCACCCTGAGTGTAGGAAGCAGAGCCCTCCCCTCTGTTGCCAGTGGCTCTTTTCACAGTGCCTCCTCCTCTTGCTCTCCCACTTTACACTTCTGGTCACCTTGCTGCCCTCCAAGTTGTTTTCTTTCTGCTGTACACTTACCCATCCTTCCCTGAAGCTGGCTACCAGAAACTGATGGTAACAGAGGTTATCAAGAGGCCCAAGGCCTTTAGGCCCCCGAGATCCTCGGGTCCTCCCTGGACACAGCTGCTTTCTTGCTGAGCCTGAGTAAATGCTATTTGTGTTTGCCTCTTTCCTCAGCTGGTTTCAGTGCTGAAAGAAATGAGCTATCTTCAGCCCACTGAGGTGAAACTTATTCCCGAGACAGCAGCAACCATGTTCTCCTCCAGGGAATTCTATCGGCAGCTTGTGGCCAACTTGGAGTTGATGGCAAATTGGTACAACACGGTTATGAAAACTCTGCTTGAGGTGGAATTTCCGCTAGTAGAGGAAGAATTGCAAACTATTGATCTCCGCCTGAGAGCTGCAGAGGAGACTCTGAGCTGGGAAACAGAAGGTAAGAGAACAACCTTCAATCAGAAAGGAATGTGGGGACTAAAAGACCCAGTAAAGTTAAAAGACCCCTCATTATCCACCCAGAACTCAATTTGAGTTGCAAACACAGACCTGGCCTCTTTCAGACACATTTGGAGAGGGCAGGAGGGGGGCAATATGTACAGTTCAAGACTGGCCATGATTTTTAAATGCATCATAATGTTTAATCTGCAGTGTAAAGAATTATGCAATAGAGAAGAAAATCAAAATTAAGACCCTCAGAAATCTTATCAAAAGGTCATAGTCAACTCATGGCAGTCATAGAATATTCCATTAAGTATGGAGGAGTTTACCCAGTATATGAAAAGGTATAACTTTTTTCAACACACAGCACGTCACAAGTTACTATAATCAAAACATGATGAGTCCAAATAAAATCCTCAAATTTCTCTGGTATTCCCTGGCAACTATGATAACTCCTATGTGCATGATAGCTAAGTACCTCCTTGTTTGTCTGACTGTATAATCAGAATTATGGGAAGGGCTGGCTTTTTAATACAACCAGGGAAGGGTGGACTCAGCAGAAAAGTTTCCTAAAGCTTATAGGCATCAACTTCCATCATTCATAGTGCACAGCAGTCATCTTTGCCACCACCGTATGCCATTTCTGTTAATTCTGTTTCTTGTGGGGAGCAGGCATTTGGGATTATGCCATGCAAATAACCAATAGCATTCATGACCTGGAACAAAGAATTCAGAAGACAAAAGACAATGTGGAAGAGATTCAGAACATCATGAAAACATGGGTGTCTCCAATATTTAAGAGAAAAGATGGGAAAAAAGAATGTCCTCTTTCTCTGGATGATCAACAGGATCGCATGGAAAAATATTATGGCCTCATCAGGGAATCTGGCCTTAAGATTCACACTCTTGTTCAGGTAACAACCGGCCTGTTAGACACACTACCAAGAAGGGTATCTGCATGCTGAAAAGGAATCACTGCATTAGAATAATCAATAGATGATGTGTCTTCTTCAGGCAAGAATAAAACTTTAGAGTAGCAATAAAATAGCTAAAGCTAATAGATAATAGGGGCCCAAAATCAATGTGTCAGCATTAACACTGTCAAAATTCATTCAAGTCTCACTCCTAACCCCTCAAACTAGAAGGAGATAGCAAAGCAGAATCCTAAATCATCTGCTGCGCTAACCAGCCAACCCCTGCCCATGCAGTCTGCTGTGACTCTAGCGTGCTATCCTTATGGCCGGTAACTGAAGAGCCCTGAGAGATGAGCGAGTGCCATGGCATCCCTGTCTTTGAGCAGAAGAAGGAAGAATTCCCAATGCCACAGATAAGACAGCAAGGCTTTTGTCCTGTAGTATGGTCAGGGCAGCCTCATGTCCCACTATTAACATTTAAAGTGCCTCTGTGAGCACTGGTTTATAAATGGCCACTAGCCCCAACCTTAGTAAAAAAGCTACCAACACTTTTTGACAGGTTGACTCATGTCAGAAGTTAGGAATAAATCACCATCCTATAAAGGTTGTGGTTTAAAACACAATTAAGATGTCCAGTCATAAATACTAATGATGACCAATTAAATGGAGGAGATAATTGCCTAAATTATGCCATTGAAAGATGGAAAACTATTTTACTTTATTTTTTTCACATCTTCTGGACCTACATTAAGTAATTTCAGGATGTATTTGTTTATTTTTTTTGCTCTCACTTTTTTTAAAATTAGAAACAATCTTGTTTTACATGTCAATCCTAGTTCCCTCTCCTCCCCTTCTCTGCCCCTCACCCACTCCTATCCCATCCCCTTTCTGCTCCCCAGGGATGGTAAGGCCTTACATGAGGGATCTTCAAAGTCTGTCACATCATTTGGAACAGGGCCTAGACCTTCCCCTGTGTGTCTAGGCTGAGAGAATATCCCTCTATGTGGAATGGACTCCCAATGTCCAATTAATTGTACACTAAGGGTAAATACTGATCCACTACCAGAGGCCCCATAGACTGCCCAGGCCTCCTGACACCCATGTTCAGGGGATCTGGGTCAGTCCTATGCTGGTTTCCCAGCTCTCAGTCTGGAGTCCATGAGCCCCCCACCCCTTGTTCAGGTCTTCTTTATCTTTTTTAAATAGACTCCCAGGATAGAAAATCTAGGGTCTTGATGTCAGGTCTTTCTTTCTTCCTTTGATGATATCTGCTTTGGCAGTGTGTTGCTTCCATGCCACAGTCTTAACCTGCCTCATGTCGCCATTGACTTCAGTGTTTTCCTGTTTCATGTGTTGACCCAATGGTCATTTAGGAATGCGCATTCTAATTTCCTTATATTTGGGGCTTCTCTGCATGAGATGCTTGGAATCAACTGAGATTGGTTATACACCCCAGCCCACAGTCTGTCTTGGTGAGGATTTCTCTGGCTTCTGTTGTTGGGTGCAGTATCCTTTGGGTAAGAGATGTGATGGTGCTGTTAGAAGCTTTGGGATGCTTTCTGGCTTTGTTTATTATTTGTTCTATCAATTTTTGGAGGTGGAATAATAAAATCTCTGTGATTTTAGTTGTGTCTATTTAATCCTTTAGTTTTGTCAAAGTTTCCATCATGAATGTGAGTGAGCTCTGTTGGCACAAGCTCACTTATAATTTATAGTGATCATAATTCCCTGATGAACTGACTGCACCATCATTGTGAAAGTCCCTCGTAATTTCCAATATTACACCTTCATCTTGAAGTCTTCTTTTTTTCTGAAAATAATACAACTTTTCCCTCCCGATTCATTATACCTATTATTTTCCCTGTCCATCTCCCCACACTTCTACCTTCACCTTATGTATTTCTCCATATTCAAAAATGTTCTCCTTTGTATCCAGCATATAATAGAAGCATTTATATTTTCTTGGATTAAAAAATATGTGTATGTCTGTAGGTATGAGGACTAGTCAGTACAGGTGACCATGGAGTCTAGAGATAGCACTGAATCCCTAGATGCTGGAGTTACAGGTATTTGTGAGTCACCTGAAGTAGATGCTGAGAACCTAATTTGGGTCCTCTATGAGGACAGTATGTGCTCATAACTTTTAAGCTTCCTTTCTTGGCCCAGGAAATGTGTTCTTATCAGTAACAATTCCACTTTTTAATTTAATTGCTTGGATTGTTTTGTGCAATATGGATAGAATAGAATCCAATTCTGCTGTGTTCCTAATTGTTTTCTTTCTTTCTTCCCCTGTTTTTCTGTGTCTACGGCCTTGTGAGTTCACATATAATTTTGAGCATTCAGTTAACAGCTCAGTTGCTGTTCCAGCTTCTACATAACTGCCTTCCATTGCTATGGGATGATCCAGGTTTCATCTCAGTTTTGTCCTGAGACATAGAGACCTTGGATACTACATGTCTACTTAACTCCTCCCCCTTGGGGTGGTTAGCTTGAATGGTCCACTTGACACAATGTACATTCACCCAGATAAGGAGTTTTAAGGAGAAATGGTCTCAGGTGGTTGGCCTTTGAGTAAACCTGTGAGAGACTTTGTTCATGAGGTTATTTGAGCCCACCCTGAACATGGGAGGCTCAAGTTGGACAGGCTGGGTCCCAGATTATATGAACCCTCAAGGTCAAGTTGAGCACTGGCATGCATGCACTGTTTCCTTGCTCTTTCTGCACTTTACTGTGAGTATATTGTTCCTACTTCAGATATCTGCCACCTTGACTTCTACATAATAACTGACTGGAATTATGAGATTAAAAAGCACCTCCTTTTCCCCTAAGGTTTTTTTGGGGGGTGGAGTGTTTTATCACAGTGATAGAAAACAAAACTAAGATACCCTCATTATATAACATCTATGTTATATTAATGTATCAAACATAGTAATATAGTAGCACATTCAATCATTAATAAGTTAAATTCTGACTTTTTTCATTTAAAATTTTAAGAAAAAATGAAAATGGGAGGAAGACTTACTGAGGAGAAGAGGTATCAAAAAAGAGTGGGAGAGGGACGAGAGAGTGTAATGAGAAGTGAATGTATTAAAAATACATTGTGCACATTTATAAAAGTTTCAAAAATAAGCACAAATTTAAAGAAAATAGGGAAATGCATTAATGACTAAATTATATGTGATTTATCCATCTTCTTTGTAAAAGTAAGCAAAAATATTGCTAGTGTTCTCTTTTTACCCACATACTCAGCATAGTCATGCTTTGTATTCTTTTCTGTAGGTCTGAGCTGCTACCTATACTCATTTCTCTTAGACCTAAGGAATCTTATTTAGCCTCCTGTAGCTCAGGCCTCATGTTGACATATCGGCTCAGCTTTGAGAAAAACTTGTCTTGACCTCACCTGGTTTTGGAAAGGCAATTTTACTGTATACAGAATCCTGTGCAATTTTGTTTTATTTCATACATTGTTGCTTGGCCTTCATCCACACACTGTATAAGAAGTAAACCGTAACTGTATCTTTGTTTTCTCTGGGCTATATTGCCACTTTTCAAGTTGCTTTTTACTAAAGTTTAATCTTTTCTCAGTTTTCAATTTGACTATGATTTGCGTGAGTGGATTTTCATTACTCTCATCCTGCTTGACGTTTACAAGCTCTTTGGCTCTTCTTTTCACCAGATTTGAAAATATATTTTAGATTCCAGTTGTTTCGTTTTAGTGATGGGGGTCTCCCTATTTAAACCAGACTGGCCTTGAGGTCATGATCCTCCCCTCTCAGTCTACTGAGGATTAGGATTGCAGATGTGTATAAAACATACTTGGATTACTTGTTCATTGTTTGTTTTACAACTACGATGATCTTAATTTATCCAAAATCTACTCTGTTTTCTAAGCCTGACTTGTGTGTGTGTGTGTGTGTGTGTGTGTGAAACAGAAGTTTGTCTCATAAAATAAGCCTAACCGTTACTTAGTGTAAAAACATGCATCTTAACACCTGCAAGCCCCTGCACATCATCACGTATTACAATTTGCATAATGATGGCCTTAAAGTCATTAAGAAAACCTTAAATCTACTTGGGATGTAAAGGCATTGGTAATGCATCTTAAAAATTTTAGAATCGTGTCCCTTAAAAGCAGGATCGTGAAATCATTAAGCTCCAGCAGGATCTGTAATGTGGCAGTGTTTCCCTAAAGGGGTAAGTGTGAGCCATTGAAGAGAGTCACCTCCCCAGGTTACCTGCTTCCTTCTCTGAAAACATCAGCTCCCTGGAAGGAAGCTGTAAAGCCTTAATGAAAATGATGAAAAGCAGATGGATGTCTGTGCTGAGCATCATTGAGCACTTAGGTTCCTGCTCCTTGATGTCCAAACCTTGTTACCATGGTGATACTCAGGGTACCCTGGGTCAAGGAGAAAAAGAGAGAGAAAGAGAGAGAGAGGGAGGGATTTCTTGTATGCTTTGTTTTCTAAATCACTTAGTATAATGATGTAAGTCCTTTAATTAATATCAAATGCCAACCACAGAGCACAGCCCATTTCTAAGGATTTTCTGGGAACCACTTTGCAGCCCTGAATCCTAGTCATCTTCCTGCCTACCCTGCCTCCTCTTCTGATGCTCCCCCCTCAGCAGAATGAGCAGTGAGAACTGGCAAAGTACACGTGTACGGTATTCCTTGGCATTTCTCCTGAGAAGCCATCCAGACCCTGTCCTCAATCTCAGAGACAGACAAGACACCACAGACCCTTTACAGAACTGTTTTGTGTCCCTCTTAATCAACGGCTTTCTCCATTTGACAGAAAGACTGTAAAGACACATAACTGCAAAGTTTTTGCAGAGAGCTTGTGTGTATGTGTGTGTGTGTGTGTGTGTGTGTGTGTGTGTGTGTGTGTGTGTATTCCCATTGGTGATGATTTTTCCAGTTCTTCTGTGTTGTTAAATATGGCTCACACCCGTTCTTCTTTCTTTTGTAGGAAAATCTGGTTCTATTTGCAGCAGACCCAGCATCCAGCATCTGGAAAACTTACATTAACTACATTGATTCCATGTTGTTGGATGGATTCTTTCTTGCCATCGAGTGCTCCCTCAAATACCTCCTGGAAAACACTGGTGACTACCAATAGATGGCAATGGGCCATGACTGGGCAGATAGCAGCAGCAGTCGCTGCTGTATTAAAGTGAAGTGTAGTTGAGGTTTGCCAAAATGCTGGGTATCATATGAGTGAGGCAGAGTAAAGCAGCAAAGGGTGGGCAAAGATAAAATAATCGTGACTCTCAACATCACATGTCACACACAAGGACCATAGCATAAGTAAATGAGAACTCCACCAAACTCCAGGAGAGAAGTGGCTGAAGCTGGAGTCATAGGACATGGTTACTAAGGACAGCTTCCTCCACAGTTGACTTGTGGGCAGAGGGGGGTGTTCTGTGACTCTAAGCTCTGCATATTCTAGTTCTGTGGCCTTTGGGAAGGGTTTGAAGTTTTCAGGAAAAGTAGGAAAAAAGCAGAACTATGTGTGAAAAAGACTTAAGAAGAAAGAGAGAGAAAAGCTCTCAGAAGGAAGAGAAATGTTAAGAAGGCAATGAGTCATCTCTGAGGCTATTAGAACTAGGTAAATGTTTTGAATTAAGCTGGACAAACTGGGGTAAGGTGTGAAGAGTCAAAATCCTTATAACAGCTGAACTTGGCTAGTGAGACAGAAAAAGCAGAAGCGTGCAAGACTACAAATTAAATTAGGCCTTCACATTCTGGTAGATTCTGGGTTACCTATCAAAGGAATATTTTGAAGGCAGAGGATCCAAGTGAGATGGGTATTTAATGTCAGGTCTAACCACATGCAGAAATAACATCCGCAGGCCTACATGAATCCTAATACCTAGCCAATGAAAGAGGTTGTGGAATCAAATTGAGGATGCAGACAGCAGTTGTGCTCACTCAGCTCCTCATGTCTTTAAAAAAACTCCATGCCATTGGGACGTGGAAAGGCTGAATATAAAGTGTGGTCTCTGCCTATAGGGAGCAGGGCTGCCCCAAATAAATAAAATGTGACGATACACTCTGGGAGGTTAGTTTCTAAAGCCTGGACATGGAACACAGAGGCTGAGACCTGAGAACTCACCCTTAGCTACCAACATGAGCATTTTCTCCTTAGTGAACTGAACAGACTTCTCTGATGTTGGAAGTTTGGGCAGCCTCCCTTCCAGCCTTTGCCTAGACTCAGGATGCTGCCACAGCCACTTTAGGGACAGTGCCCACAGATGGCATCTCAGGTTAGTGACTTGCCTGGTTGCTATCTGGTTGATATGGAATGACCTGATGTGCCACTTGCCCTATGATAGAAGACAAGTTTGGAAACAAAAGGATGGAGAGTACCTGGCATTGTTTCTCCAGATTCGCCAGTGTTATATTTAGAGATAAAGACACTAGATTTTTCTCTTTTTTTTCTTGGTTTTTCGAGACAGGGTTTCTCTGTGGCTTTAGAGGCTGTCCTGGAACTAGCTCTTGTAGACCAGGCTGGCCTCGAACTCACAGAGATCCGCCTGCCTCTGCCTCCCAAGTGCTGGGACTAAAGGCGTGTGCCACCAACGCCCGGCTGACACTAGATTTTTCTTATTAGGTTCAGTTTTGCCTCCCTGAGTTGAGTCAAGCCTATATATCTCAATGGCTTTGGTTGTCTTCCTTGTCTTATCTGGTCAAATTTGCATAAATAACAAATTACATGAGACCTACTCTACCAAGAAATACCTCCTACAACTTACCCGCTAAAGGACTGGCTTGGACCTCCGTTGAAGAAGTGGGGCAGTTTTCCTCCTGTCATAATGATGTCTGCATTTTATCCAATGTAGAGATTTTGTTCTTATGCCAGCATGTGTGGTAAAAAGCCCGATAGTCTTAACATATTCTTTCAAATCTTGTAAATGCTGTAAGCCATATGCAGCATTATCGACTAACATATGATGTTTTACAGTAATGTTCACTGTGCCGTGACTGCACATTGAGCACCTCTGACTGAAAATCTGAAATCCAAAAGGCTCTGAGATACTAACCATGCTCTAAAAGCCTTGGAATTTAGACTGTTTGAGACTTTGGATTAGGAGTGCTCCATGAGCATTCTGCGTAGCTAGTCTAACTCCCCTGAAGTCCTCCTAGCACCAAGCATTTCAAGCAAGTGATGTCCAACCTATGTTGTCTCTCTTAAGTTAAAATGCACTTGTTGAGACTCTCCAGAGTTCCCCAATACTTAGTCATTATTTGATCCCTGTGGTTTTAAAAGCAAGATCTTAGTCTTACCTAGGCTCCTTGAGGACCCTGTAGTATTTAGTTAAAATGGGCAAGCTACAGTCACAAAAGCTCCATCCAAAATGTGACACAAGGGATAAAGCCCATCCCAACCCAAGTAATAGTTCATGAGAATGGCTGTTTTATGGCAGGTTGCTCTCATTCTATAGCTCTGCCATTTCCATGGCTTGGCCTCAGTCTATGGTTGATAGAATCATGTAACATTCATGGTTTAGTCTGTGAGGAGAGAAAAAGGAATATGTAGGGGAGGATCACCTGGAGTCCCTTCCTGTCTTCCCCTAGTAGGAATCCCATTACTACACATAACTCCATGTAGGGCTGAGGAATTTGGTCACACACCCAATGCTAGCACTTTTACTAGGAAATAAGAGGGCAGTAGTTCAGTCAGGAGACTCTTTTGCTCACACTGTCCAACCCACAGCACTCTCCAACTTAACTTCTACTGTCAAAAGATACACGATTATCAGCAGTTACTGGCAAAACCTTATTTATCTTAGACAAGGAACACAGTGCACCATGTAACATTTCGACTTAAATCTAGCAAGGCAACTTCATCTAGCAAGTATTCAGGAACCTGTGAATTATTTATGCTGTTTTTAAAATTTTTATCACTGCAAGACTGAAGTAAGCCCCATGTTTAAAAGAAATGAGCAGAAAATTTAGGATTGTAACTTTTTCGTCTTCTTTCCCTTGTGACTGTGGGCAGGCATACCCCTCATGAAATGTGTAATGGTGGAATTGCTGCCTGGTTGACTATTCAGGGTCTTCTTGATGAAAGTAGAATCACCCCAGGAGGCAGTTGAGAATGTAGAAGGGAACTGGCTTGGGTTGGTCGGTCACTGGAGTGTGCTCTTCAAGGACAAGGAAAGTAAATGTCCTGTGATACCCAGGAGAGCCCTACACAAGAACAGGCTCGCTCAGAATGTCAGCAGTTCCCCATGGAAACACACTACTATGGGGCTGCCCCCTCCACCTTTCAGACAAAATTTGCATTTTCAGTTGTCTGCATTTTAAAGAAATGCTCCAGTCTGGGTTTTAGGGAATGATGCCTTGTCTACTTGCTACACTCACCATTATTCTGTTGCTTTCTTTACCAGAGTGCAAGGCTGGAATCAACCCAATATTTGAAGCACAGCTCAGCCTTGTCCCTCCAGAATTAGTTTTCCACCCATCTCTGGACTCTGGAGTGAAAGGGGGCTTATATGACATTGTTGAGAGTCTCCTCAGCAGCATTTTTGCGGTACCATCTCTGGTACCCCGGCTGTCCCCACACAGTGGCTCTCCTCACTATCAGGTAATGGACCTGCAAGCATCTGCCTCCCTCCATGTCTAGAAGGTCTCACTCAGCACTGCTGTAACCTCCCTGCTGTTGTCTTACTTCCCCAGGGTGACCTGGAGGACATGGCTGACTTAGCCAGCCTGCGGAGTGTGGTCATGGAAAGGGTACAGAATATGATGGCCCTTTGCTGTGGCTATCGGAATACCCTCAGCCAGTATTCTTACCTGTATGTGGAGGACAGGAAGGAGATTCTTGGTCAGTTTCTGCTCTATGGGCATGTCCTCACACCTGAGGAGATAGAAGCCCATGCAGACTATGGCATTCCAGAGAGTCCACCCCTCCTCCATCACTTTAAAGTCCAAATAGACTCCTATGAAAAGCTCTATGAAGAGGTGGTCAGCCTGGAGCCCACCAAGGTGTTTGATGGCTGGATGCAAGTCGATGTGCGACCCTTCAAGGCATCTCTGTTGAACACAATAAAGAAGTGGAGCCTCATGTTCAAGCAGCATCTTGTCGATTATGTCACCAACAGGTAACAAACACCGTTATCCTAGTTACCTTCTAGCATCCCAGGCTGTAGGGATGCCATGCTTCGAATCCTCTTTGCATCTTTCCCCACTGATTGACTGATTACATTAAAACAGCTTGTTGACATTTCTAGTCTTTCCAATATCATGATAATTTCAGCCCTGTCCCTTCCTTCATTCACCAGATAATGGTGTGTATTGGTTTTCACTTGGTGCTCAGTGGGTGAGAGGCACCCAGTAAGTGGTAAATAATGTTAGAGACCATAGCTACAGATCCGCTCCCTTCGCAATTCCGAGCGTGAAATCTAAGCCTTGGAGGCAGAGGGGGGTCTAATTTCATTTTAGATTTTATTTCCTACCACTTCCGACTTGCTCCAGCTGCTCCAGCTGAGCAATATGGAAGTCATTAGAGCTGCAGTCTCCTGTGTGCTCCTCTGTGCCATCCTAACCATGTCACACATAGACTCTGAAAGCTGTCTCTCCAAAGACCCAGACTACATAGCACTGTATCCTCAGATATGGAGCACCGTTCTCTGTATGAACGATGTAATTGATTGACAGTCCCCTGGTCACTCCATCTTAGTCATTGCCCTAGAGTCTCACCAGCTATCTCCACTCCCAACCTCTCCCGACCTTGAGGAGTGTGCATGTGCAGAAAGGATACAGCCCCTCTGTCCAATGATCGCCCTTAGTATGTCAGATGACCTTGCAAGGGAGCCAGCCTGGCCCCACTCCTGCATTCTGAGCTGACCCTGCTCAGTGCTGAAGCTGCCCCAGTCCATGGTCTAGAACAGTGAGCAGAAATGAGACAGCAAGACTGAGGCATCACCTACCTAAAAGAAATCTAAGGGACTGCCAGAGTGGTGCTCCAGCACTGTATAAAGCCTTGCAAAACTCAGCGGGAGTGGTTTGCACTGGTCACCAGGGTTCCTTCGGAAGCAGCAGCTGGCTTCGGTACATTTGGGAAAGCTTTTGCTCACTGAGGAGATGGAGGCAAGAAGGAGAATTGCTGGTGGGTGATTTGGTGCAGACAGATGCCCCTAGAAGCACCATGAAGGGAAGGCTTTGTGCTCCTCCAGCGGTAGGCCTGGTGACCCATAAACATTTTGGAATGTATGGTTTATTTTTTATTAGGATAAGAGCAGCACATTATAAATGTGTGTGTGTGTGTGTGTGTGTGTGTGTGTGTGTGTGTGTGTGTTGTAGTTTCCAAGCAGAAAAAGACCTGTCACATTACAAAAGTTCATGCAGGGAACACTTGTGTTAGGCAAGCAGAAGGGAGATAGTATGGGTAAAACACCATTGTGGTTTGTATGGAAAAAAATGGATGAGGCATCTAATTCACCTCATATTGGTGCATTTGAGTAATTTTAGTGGGCTCTGGGACCCAAGGCTGTCCCAGGCCTGTCCCAGGGCTGATAGGCATAGGGAATCATGGCCAGAATATGGGAACCTGTATAGGAGGTAGACTCTAAGGTTGGCTTGTGTAGGAAAGGAGCACTTGTCAGTCAAGAATGCTCTCTTAAGGTGGACTCTTCCTGCATAGAGTGGTCCCCTCACACGTAACTGAAGAAAATACACTGGCTGCAAAGCACAGCGATGAAGACATCATGGCAAGTCAGTACGTAGTTTCAGGGTGCCTGAGAGTAGGTTTAACAGGATAAATACACAGCAGAACAGTTAGCTAAGGGGTCTGAGATCTTGCCTTTAACCCTACCTCCTTCTTTCCTTCCTTCCTTCCTTCCTTCCTTCCTTCCTTCCTCCCTCCCTCCCTCCCTCCCTCCCTTCCTACCTACCTTCTTTCTTTCTTTCTCTCTTTCTTGTTCGTTTTTCAAGATAAGGTTTCTTTGTATAGTCCTGGCTGTCCAGGAACTCACTCCATAGACCAGGCTGGCCTCAAACTCAGAGATCTGCTTGCCTCTGCCTTCTGCATGCTGGGATTAAAGGTGTGCACTGCCACTGCCTGGCAACCTTATTTCTGAAGACATACAATATAAAGTGGCTTCAGCTTAAACGTTAATTCAGTGATTCTGCCCACTTTGCAGACCTTGAGTATTTTATTGTGCTATTTAAGACTAGATAAAAATAGAAATAAGAAAAAATAAAAGCCATTTGTTACTGAGCATTTGTTGTGTCCTATGAAATCAGTGACGTCCATCTTCTTTTAGTGGCCCAGATGGACCACAACTTGCCTTACATATTATGCATGTCACTAACTATCCAAAGTCCAGCCCTCTATTATCACCTAAACTTTTATCCCAGTTGGCTTGGATGTCTCTAATCTGGCTCAGTCCTGGAGAGGTCTGTCTTACCCACCTATGTCTTTCACTAGACTCAGCAAAAAATGACCCTGTTCCCTTTTCTTCTCTCCACCCCTAATTGGAACCTGGTTGTCCCTTTAGGGCACTGATGCCACTACAGTCCTCTCAGATGGAAGCTGACTCTTCTGTATCCTCTGAGCATTGGGCCTAGAATAGAAGTATGCCCTGCTGTTACCTACTGCTCACCAGCCACTCCCTTCCATTTCTCTCAGCATCACTAGCTCCACTGAAGTGACTTCTTCCAGACAGTACCAATGGCTGCTCCTCCTTGTTGGAGCTACCTACTGAGCTCTTATTCTTCCTCGCCATCTGGCTCACATCCTTTCCCATCACCCTAGCGGCCTCACATACCCACTGTGTCTCCAGAACACCTGATGTTTTGTTGACTCTTGCATGTCCCATCCCTCTGCCATATGACTACACCTGATTGTATGCTTTGCTCTCAGTAGGGGAGGCAAAGATGGGGAAGTAATTGTTCTCTATTCAAAAGCTCAGGTATAAAGCATTCCATTTTTTGACCACACCTGGTGTCTTTCCACCTCACTTATTTGGCAGCCCCGCAGTGCAGAATTTTTCAGACCAATCAGAATTTCCAACCCATTGATTCTACTACCTTTTCAGTATCTGTCAGTTCACCATAGCTTCTCCCTCCTACGCTGAAAAGTCCTGACTCTATTTTAATCTCCACATCTGCACTGAGCAGTTTATCTTGGATGAAGCCAAAATGAACTGCTCTTCTGACCAGCTCTATATTCAGATATGTCAAGTCCCAGCATGTAGAAGAGCCTCCAAGTACCCTCATATGTTCTCCGTGTTTTCATCTCTCCCAGACTTCCTTGCCTTTGTTCTCCACAAACTCTGAGGGTTTGTCGATATCAGCAATGAGGCTGTAAGTGGTATTGCATGCATATCATTATATGCATGGACAGGCATTCCTTCAGGATATCTACATATGGGCAGAGTAGCTGGGTCAAGAGCAGGTCAGTTGTAGCAAACCAGTTCTGAGACAGAGAATAGCCTTGCAAGAGAGTTGCTGTATCCCAGCATCCTCGGTACCTCTTGGCCCCAGCAGCCTGTTTCATCCTGGCCTCTTCGGTGGGATTTTCAGTGTTTCAGGGAACTAAGCATGTTCCATTACTTGATCAGGAATAAGGTGCATTTTTTTATGTCTTTGGTGAGCACTTTCTTTCCATGCTATTCTTATCTCACCTTCCCTTTTCTGTTGAACTTTATTTTGTATTTGTGACTATTTAAACTTACATATTTGAGCTGGAGAGATAGCTCAATGGTGAAGAGCCCTTGCTGTTCTTGTAGAGAACCAGGGTTTGGTCTCCAGCCCACACATGGTGGCCCACAATCACCTGTAACTCCAGTTTCAGGAAATCTGGTGCCTTCTTCTGGCCTCTGTTGGAACAGCATGTGTAGTACATGTGTATGTGTGTGTGTGTGTGTGTGTGTGTGTGTGTGTGTATGCATAACACTCATAACTCATAACAAAACTCATAAACAAAACACTCATGTAAATTAAAAACAAAATCTTTTTAAAGTTATTTATATGTTTATGTGTGGTATTTTCCTAGTTTTATGTACATCACCAATATGCAAATACCCAATATTGTCTCTAGTCTTGTGACCCGTCTTTCTACTCCATTTACAGGCAGCCATTTGTATTCACATGGTCTACATGTGTAGATTCAAACCACTACACATCAAAAATACATTATAAAAACTGCCTTTGAATTGAACATGTACAAACTTTGTCATTGTTCCTAAATAATACAGCATGGGCACTGTATTAGGTAATCATAAATAACCTAGGTAACGGTGATTTGAAGTTCATGGGAAGTTTTGCATAAGGAAGATGTAAATAACATACTGTTCTACACTAGGGATTTGGATGTCTATGGAATTTGGTAGTCCTGGAACCAACATCCACTATGTATACAGAAGTATGATTATGATTAGTGAACAGTTACTACATTCAGCATAACCAAATGTGTCTGTCTTCTCCATTGGGTTATTTTTCTCTTGTCTTGCTGAATAAATTATCTTTCTGCCTGAAGATCCCCAAAACACCCTCTTATATTCTATTCCTAAAGTTTTAGAAATTCTCTCCCACATAAGTAGTTCATTGCTTCAAGAATGCAGCAAAACCCTAATTACTGTAGTTTTGTAAAAGATCTTAATACCTGGTGGGGCAGATCTTCACCCACTCAACTTTCACTGAAAATGTCTTGACAGATCTTGGTCATTTTTTATATAAATTTTATCCATCATTTGGTAAAAGCAAAAGGGGCCTGTATGACTCCTGATTAAATTTGTACTGACCATAAGTAAGTTTGGAAATCTTTAGCTGAACAGCCTCCAACGTTCCTGTGTAAGACCATGGTTTTTTTCCCCACTCATGTCACTCTTATTTGCCAATTATAATTATGATTATCATGTTATAAACATTATATAATGTTTTATAATTCCATATAATAAAAAGGTAATGTTATGAGCATTATATAATTATATAAATATTATATAATATTTATAATGTTACCTTTAAGTTAATTCACAGATGGCTTTGTTAAGATTACTCTGTATGTTTTGGTTCCTAGTTCAAAATATTTTAAAAATATATTCTCTGTGAAAATAGAATTGTTTTTAGTACATTGATTGCTTTTTCAAGGCATCTTGCTAAATTACCTTGTTAGTTCTAATAAATTATTTATTGACTGTTTGGGGATTCCTATGTATATAGTCACACCTATGATTTTCTATTATTTTAATTTCTTCCTCTTCAGTCATTGCTTATCTAGATTTCTTGTCTTACCACACTGGCTAGGACTTCCTGTATACTGTTTGAAAAACGTGTATTTACAGGCACCCATGTCTTGAGCCTGATCTTGCTAAGAATTTGACTACTGAGTTATATTTGTTGTGAGAATGTAGTGTGTGTGTGTAATTGTGTATATGTGAGTATGTATAGAGTGTGTGGTGTGGTGTGTGTGCCAGTGTGTGGAGTGTGGTGTTATATGTGTTTATGAGTGTGGGGAGGGAGCACATATGTGGGTATATGTTTGTGTATGTGTGAGTGAGTATGTCAGTGTGTGTAAATGTGGTGTGTATGTGAGTATGTAAAAAAGTATGTAGTATGGTGTGTGTGAGAATGTATGGAATGTGGTGTGTGTGTGTGTGTGAATCTGCCTGACTAAGAAGTCCTCTCCTATTCCTAATTTGTTAAGAGCATTTAGCTTAAGTGCAAGCATAATTTTTTCAAGTACTTTCCTAAGTATACCATAATAATTCTGTTTATTCCCTCAAAATGTTCAGTCTTGAACATTATTGTTTTGATTTCTAATATCAAGCCAACCTAGTATTGCTGGGATAAACTCATCAGGAAGTGTTATAGTTTCCAGTCTATCCATGGGGTGAAGTTGTCTGCAAATCCTTCCTTTAGCATTACTATTCCTATACACGTGACTAACATTGGCCTCTTAGTCACCTTTTTCACACCATCTTTCTCAGATTTTAGTTTTAAAATTTTGTCTGCTTTGTGAAACAAGCTAGAGTGTGATTCTGTTTCCTTATTCCCTGGGAGAACTGTATGGTGTTGAGATCCTTTGGTATTTGGAAGCTTGATTTAAATTGTTTATAAATGCATTGGGACTAGTAATTTTCTCTGTGTGAAGATTTAAACTACAGTTTCTTTAATGGTTATAAAAATGTGAAGATTTTCTAGTCATTATGAAGTCATACATTCTATAAGTGTATCTAAATTAGTCATTAGATTACTGTCATGAAATATATAACTTCATCTTATTTCATCTATTCCAGGCCTTTTCATTTCTATTGATTTTTGATCGCTTGCATTGTCTTCTTTCCTGATTACTCTACAAAGAACTACCTCATACACCCATCGATTCTGTTGTTATAATTTGACTTTTATTTCAACAATTTATTATGTCATAGAAGTATTGTTTCCTTTGGGTTTATTTTCTATTTCTTTGCTGGCTTAAGATGAATGATTCATTTATTTTGAGTTCACTGCCTTTTTGAATGCTAGCATTTTAAATCATAAATTTCCTCCTCTGTGGAGGTTTACCTATATGCCTGCCTTTACTGTGTAATATTTTGTAATGATCTAGTTCAAAACATATTTAACATTCATGTTAATGATGCTTGTTCCAATTGCTCTGTGGCTTACTTTGGAATTGCATTGTAATACATATGATGGCAAGCTTCTGGAACATACTGATGTCTGTACTATGGTCTGCAGACAGCTTTTCTAACTGCTGTGTGCACAGGTGATGAGAGTATGTCCTGTAGTGGATGTGGTGTTCTATGCCCCTGCTATTAGCTAAAGTTTGTTAGCTGTTGTAGTGAAATCTCATGTCTCCTTGTTGCCTTTTTATTCTGCTTAATTATCAATTACTGAGTTCACTCTATTCAAGTCTTTTGTTTCAGGGCTATATACACTGTCCCTGGAATCCCATCACTTTGTCCCACACTGTGTGGGTCTACATCACTTAATCTATCTTCCTGTAAGCCAAACCTTTACTTAAACATCAAAGACCCCCTTCACCCTGACTCTGCCTGTTGTAGTTAAGTCTGCTTTGTTGGACATTACCTACCATAGCTAAAGTGACTTCTGTCTGAGTGCTACTTGCCTGGTGTGTCTCATTATCCTTTGACTTTCAACCTCCCCATGCAATTACATTAGAGGAAAGTTTTATGATAGGTAACTGAATGTTTAAACTGCTTTTAGCATGCTCACCTTTAATAGTAGGCTTTGTTCTCTATATTCATTGAGCTGTGATTCAGTTTAAATCTAGCATTTTATTAGGTATTATTTGTTTTATTTTTACAGAGCTTTCTTCCTTGCTTTCAGGCTGAACATTTTATTGTCCATCTTTATATTCCATTTTCCTCCTCTCCTAGCTTCCAGGCTACACTATTATGCAGCTCTGAAGTCTGTTTTAACCAGCACTGCTAAGTGGATAAATGAAGCTGTGTGGTCACTCTCCTCAAAACCAGTGCAGAAAGCTGGAAATGGAACTCACGATTAGAGTTTTTGCTTAGCATGTACAACTCCCTGGGTTCCATGTCCAGCATCACACACACCATGCATACTATACTACACATACACACACACCATGCATACTATACTACACACACACACACACACACACACACACACAGAGAGAGAGAGAGAGAGAGAGAGAGAGAGAGAGAGAGAGAGAGAGAGAGAGAGAGAGAATTTCATTCTATTATCCATTCACCAATGTGTATCGTCTATCGTCTCATTCCAGGTCACTTATTTAACTCTCTCGAATGGCATTTCATTGGAAGTGTTGCACAGTTGCATTTCCTTTTCTGTAGTGCTGGGGATCAAACTGGGCTTGTAAATCCAGCAAGTGCTATGCTGCTGAGCTGCATCACTAGACCTCACTGCCCTGCTCTGTTTTATGTAGCTCTACACGTACCATGGACTCAGGTATATCCAGTAGTAGTTCCTTTAGAAGGGTCTAATGAGGGAACTCTGTTCTTCATCTGAGCATCCTTATTTTACTCTTTTTTTAAAGAACGTGAAAAGTGTTTTCAGAAAGACAAATTTTCTTGATTGAAATATTATTTCACAGTATCCTGGCTTCTATTACATTTTCACTACTAATTAGTAGCTGTTAGTATAATTATCCCTCCTTCCCCTCCCCTCTTCTTCTGATAACCTGACATTTCATACTGAAACATCTATGGGTGCTTCTTTGTATTTATTCTAGCTGATTATTATTTTTGGCCTTTTTAAAATATTGCCCACCGGCTTTCAGAAATTCAAGAAAATTCTTAGCCAGGCTCTCCTCAAATACTACTTTTTGTTAATTCTTTCTGCTGTTCCCTTCCAGATCTCTAGTCATGCTTGGAGAAGATCCTCACATTCTCCCATATCTGAACATCATCCAGGCTGTCCTTGTGTCACAGCTGAGATGAACAGATCTCAAGTCAACCATAGAGAAATCTGATTCCTTCAGTTTTAAACCACATTCAGTCATGCATTGAAGGAGAAAAAGAATATATATATATATACATATATATATATATATATATTCTCACTCTACAGCCTTAGCTGACCTGAACTCACTCTGCAGCCCAGGCTAGCCTTAAATAATCAGAGATCCTCCCACCTCTGCCTCTTAATCACTGAGATTACAGGCCTGAAATGTCACCCTGCACCCTGGCTTCGCTGCTGTTTGATTTGAAAATCTCCATAAGTGTTTCTATAAGAAGGTATTTGTATCATCATGTAAAATGAAAGCCCATGATCCTCTGACTTGCTCTCCTTCAGGGCTTCCCTCTGCCAAGTCACTGACATCATTTTTGTAAAAGTCACCAGAAACCTTCAGACTGTCCATGGTCATTCCCACCCTTTGCCTTTCTTCTGCTTGTCAGTAGTGAGTCGTCTCTCCTCCCTGAGGCCCTAGGTCCTTCAGGATTGCTTTCTCTTCTTGTTTTCCTCTTGCCTCACCAGCTATGTCTTTCTGGTGTGTTTTGCTGAGTTCAGCACCTCCCTGAGGTTTCTAAGCACAAGAATTCCCGCAGCCTCCATACCAGTCTTCCTTCACTGGCTACCTCCACCGTTTTGGGCATTTCTACATGCTTCAAAAATGTCTGTTGCATGGGTGGTATAGCTCAGTTGCAGAACACTTGTTTAGCATGTGTGAGTCCCTGGATTCCATCCATCTTATTTAATCAATTGATGGGTTTAAAATAGCAGTGTGCCAGGCATAGTGACACACACCTGCCATCTCATCATTTGGGAAACTGAGGCAGAAGAAGCATATACTCCAAGTCCACAGAAGCTACTTGTTGAATCCTAGCGCCAAAACAACACAAAGAAACTAAGTGCTGGTAAGTACTGGCTGTACATTTTAAGCCTCGTCCCTCAGAATGTCTAGGATTATATATAACCACCTGTATGAGTTACTTTTTTGTTGTTATGACCAAGTGGTGTTCAAGAAGCTACTTAAGGGCTTTGTTTTGATTTACATTTTGAGAAGGCGTCCAGCACATCATTGTGGGAAGCTGTGGTGGTTGTGAGGCAGCTGGACACATTGCATCTGCAGTTAGGAAGTAGAAAGGCAGGTGAATGCTGGTGTTCAGCCAGCTTTATCCTTTTGTTCAGTCCAGAACCCCAGCTTCTGCAATGAAGCTGCCTACTTTTAAGGTAGGTGTGGTGGTTTGAAAGAAAATGGTACCCAAAGGGAGTGGCACTGTTAAGAGGTGTGAACTTGTTGGAGTAGGTATGGTCTTGTTGGAAGATCGTGTCACTGTGGAGGTGGGCTTTGAGGTCTCATATATTCCCAAGATACCACCGAGTGTCACAGTTGACTTCCTGTTGCCTACAAGATGTAGTAGGACTCTCCACTTTTTCTCCAGTACCATATCTGCCAATATTCATGCTCCTCACCTTGATGATAATGGACTGAACCTCTGAAATTAAAAATGAGTCACCCCAATTAAATGTTATCTTTGTAAGAGCTGCCATTTTCATGGTGTCTCTTTACAGCAATAAAAACCCTAATACAGTTGGTGTTCCTACTTCAGGTAATCCAACCTAGAAACTTTCTCACTAATATGACCAAGGGCTTGTTTCTCTTGTGACTCTAGACCCTATTAAGCTACCAGTCAATACTAACCACCACACCTGGCTGATCTCTCCCTTAGGTATGCAGGGTCTGCTAAATGTTCAAGACATATTCCTCTTTTGTTCCCCACAATATAACTTAACCTTACCCAGTTTTTCCTCACATCTGTAAATGGTGTTCTTTGTCTCACTGCTAGAGGCTACTAGGGATTTTTCTCATCCCTTTACAACTTTCATTCAACCCATGGACCATTCCTATACTCTGTGTACAGACTTATCCTGAATCTCATCACTTATTTTGTGTACGACCCAGGGCAAGCACAGCATTGTCTGTCAGATGGACAATGCTAACCTCCCCTGGGTACTCCCCTTGGCTGCTTCCATTCTTGTTTCCCCATCCCCATGGCCAGCATTGCCTGCAGCAGACCTCCAGCCGAAGCCTACTCTCCAGCTGCAGAGCTGACTGCAAGCATGAGTCACACCATGCATTGTCTCAGAATTCTTTCATCTAGACTAGGACCTGAGCTTACTAAGGTCAGCAAGGGCTCTGTTAACCACACTTTCCTTCTTCCATGCTTCTTTCTCTTCTTATGCCTCTGCCACTTTGACTTTGCCTTCCTCAAACCCTCAGAATGCAACCAACCCCTGCTGCCTTTGCTCATGTCCTTCCTGCCACTGGGGTTCCCATCTCTCACATCTTTCCGTGGCACACTCCATTACCCATTCACTTTTATGATCAATGCACCCTTCATAGGGGGGCCTTTGCTGACCTCCCATCACACCAAGTCTTGGCTTGAGTGTCCATCCCTTCATCTTGATTTTCTTCAGTGTCTTTTCATCTCTGTGAGAAGTGTACATCATCCGAAGTTTAATAAGTATGGGGACTTTGTTCATCTTCTCTGTCATTTTACTCTCAGCCCCTGGAAACTTGGCGGGGCTCCTGATGGATGATCATTGAGCACTTGCTGAATTACAGGATGCAGCGCATTGAACTCTCATAACAGCTAGTCACAGAGAAGTGCCTTCCAATCTTCTAGGTAAAGGAAACTGAGGACCTGAGATGTTAAGTGTCTTGGCCTTAATGAGTTGTCTAACTGAGAAAGGGTTTCTCTGTATAGCCCTGACTGTCCTAGAGCTCACTATATGGACCAGGCTGTCTTCGAACTCCCAGAGACCCATGTGCATTAGCCTCGAGTACTAGAACTAAAAGCATGTACCACTATGCCCAGCCCTCATTTTTGCCTTTAAATTTTTATTGATTTAAAATTGTTTCAGACTTAACAAAAATTATGAAAACAGCAGTTTTTCTGTTTATCATTACCTGACTTTCCAAATGATAACATCTTGTCCAACTATAGTACATGATCAAACATGAGTCATTACTGATGTAGAAGTAATAACTAATCCATAGACCTAATATGACCTAACATAAGTTGCCATACTGACATCCTTTTTCTGGTCCAAGATTTTTGCTAGAAACACATATTCCATTCACATGTCACATCTCCTGAGGGGCTAGAGCTGACCTCATCTTTCACAACCTGCACACTGGTGAAAAAGGCCATATTAATCACAAGGCTAGTCCCTTGGAGTGCCAGTTCTATGGTGAGCTTTCTTCCACAATCGCTCCTGTTAAAGATGTCATTATCCTTCCCCTAACGGGGTGCAAAGAGAGTGACCCTATGCTTTTTGTTCTTCCAGCCTGGCTGACCTTGATGTATTTATAAAGAGCACTGAGAGTGGTTTGCTCAAGAGAGTGGAGAAAGGAGATTTCCAAGGACTGGTTGAGATCATGGGACACCTTGTCACCCTTAAAGAACGGCAGAGCAGCACTGATGACATGTTTGAACCCCTGAAGCAAACAATCGAACTGCTAAAGTCCTATGAACAACAGCTGCCAGAAGCCGTGTTTAAGCAACTGGAGGTCAGTGCATTGGACTATTCTTTACAAGACATAGAAGGAAAGTCTTGGGATTTTACAGTGGGATGGCATGTGGGGATGAAGTAAACAAAGAATGGCTTGGTGATGAGTCCAGACCCAAGGTCCGTGTCTTAGAACTACAATGTTTAACACATGACCATTGTCTGGCATTTTGGGGAAATCACCAAATAATGAAAATTGTAGTGGCAGAACTCATAGAGATACAGATTTTACCCCAGATTTAAAGAAAAGTGAACTTTTGTTTGAAACTGGGTTTTGCTAAGTAGCCTGGACTAGTGTTTATTTCATCTTACAACCCTCAGGTCATACTCCATCATGGAAGGAAGTCAGGGAAGGAACTCAAGATAAGAACTAGAGGCAGGAACTAAATCATAGACCATGGACACATGCTACTTACCGGCTTGTTCACTGACTTCATCATCCGCATTCTTCTTCTTTTTTTTAAATAACATACAGTATCATTTGTCCAGGGTCAGCAGAGCATACAGGGGACCATCCCATATCCATAATTAATCAAGAAAATGTCCCACAGACTTGCCTACAAGCCAGTGATAATGTACCAAGTTGACAAAAAATCCATCTAAGATATATCCCTTGCCTGATTCTCACTGTCTGACAAAAGGTTGAAACAAATGTTTGATTTTGGGGGAAATAAGCACATCTTGGTGATATTAAGAAGGTTTGAGGGAGAAAACAGGCACTAAAGAAAATACCTAAGTGCCTCATAGACCATAGAAAAGGACAAGAGTTACCAGGTCAGAGGATGAAGGGCATAGAGTTGTTGCTGAGTCAAAAGCAGATGACTGTGGAGAGAGAAGACAACCAGAGAGGTAAGATGAGGAAGAGTAGGATGGTGCAGAGCTAAAAAAAACAGCACCAGTGCATCCAAGGGTGCCCTACTCCAGGGATGGAAGCAGGGAGGTGGGGTACAGTCTCTGGCTGTAGGGGAGGGGAGAGCAGCATGGGTGCGAGCACTCCCAGATCTTCTTTACAGGAACTTCCTGAGAAGTGGAAGAACATGAAGAAGATGGCTGTTACCGTGAGGCAGCAGGTGGCCCCGCTGCAGGCAAACGAAGTGGCCCTCCTCCGTCAGCAATGCACAGCATTTGATGCCCAGCAGCAGCAATTTCAGGAGAGGTTCCGCAAAGAAGCCCCCTTCAGGTGTGGACCAGGGCGATGGTCTTGCTCTTGAGTTTCTACTTGGGCTCTTGGCCCAGACAAAGGCTTGTTACCAGTCTTCCCTCCATGGAGGTCTTTTGGTTACAGTGCAGTCCTGAGGTGGGCAGAGTCTTAGACTTGTTTGAATGCCAAATGCTTGATAAGCATTCTCCCTTCAAGAAGGACTTAGAAGCTTCTTGTGACCCTGGGTTAATGAGGGAACATAGGGGCTCATCAGGGGAGTATGGTAAAATGATTAGAATTGCTGAAGTTAAAAGTCTGAATTCTCAGACTTCTGTTCTTTGTGGGACCTTAAAGAACGACAGCTGGGAGGCCATCATGGGACTGATCCAGACCCCCTGTGCCTGACAGTCAGTGAGAAGGCCTGGGCAACCTATGGGGCCCTGGGCAGTAGATCAGTGTTTATCCCTGGCATACAAATGGATTTCGTGTGTCCATAACACAAAGAGGGATGCTCTCTCAGCCTGGAGTCTTAGAGGAGGGCCTGGACCCTGCCCTGAGAGAAATGACAGACTCTGGATATCCCTATATGGAAGAAAGTGGTGATAGGGTGGGAGGCTGGGGGTAGAATGGTGGGGGGGTGCAGAGGAGGGGAGGGAGAGGGAACTGGGATTGACATGTGAAGCAAGCTATTTAAAATTAAAGTAATAAAAAAGAAGAAAAAAGTGATTGCTAGAAAACACATAGTCACATAACACATTCATATGTCCCCCCCACACATATTTTCCAAACTGGCTACTAGACTGTTTAAATAATGTTTGAATGCATTTTAGTAGTTTAAGATTTTAGCAAAGATTCATATCCAGAACCTTTCTCTGCACTTGATAATCCTGTTGTACCTTTCTGTTGATAATCATAGGTCTTACATAAAGAGATCAACCTTTGGAAAGATAGCACCACTCGTGTGTGTCCTGTAGTGTACTCCTAGGCTCAGGTCTATGGAGCATTAGCTTCCCAGACACTGCTTAGCAACCAGGCCTCACCCAGAGGCAAAGCCATGTTTGAATATCTAGGGAACCCCCACCCCCAGACCCTGTACTATGGTCTGTTTTCCAAGGCTGAGTTTCTTGCTGTGGCTGAAGACTACGAAATCTCCAAATGGAGAAAGCACACAGAAGGGCTGAGAATTTTCTCCAGGTCTCCTATTCGTGTCTGTATCACATCAAGCTCTTTAATATCTTGTGCTCCTGATAATTATAGTACTCACCTCATAGGTTATTACTGGAATTAATGAGATAATTGCTAAAAGTGTTTACTGCTGTGCCCAGCGTGTTGGTGTCCAGCTGTCCTGGTGGGCCACTGTCACAGTATTTGCACTGAAAGTCTCATGTCTAGGCCTAATTTTTTTTAATAAATTGTAGTTGACATGTAATCACTTCACATTTTCTGAGACACAGTATAATGATTTGGCCTCTTTATATTCTGTAGAAAGATCAATTTGGAATATTGAGGATGCCCCTCATTGCAAACATTTTTCATTGCTTTGTGATGAAAAAATGTGACATCCTCTCTTCCAGCTGCTTTGAATCATATCATCCCGTTGTATGTCATCATGTCTATAACCACCCGTCTGGGTAACCTTCCCATGCTTCCCTCCTGGTCAGTCTATCTCTGAACCCCTTCATCCTTCACCCTTAGTAAGGACCTGTCCTCGCCACTCAATCATCTGATGTTTATTAAGCAGCTGCCATCTTCTAAGCAATGTCATTGTGTCTACAACATGAGACACTAAGAGACTAAGAGAGACGCTAGAACAGGAGTCTAAACTATGTACAATATGAACATACAAAGCTTGTGGCTCTATAGCAGGATGCTGTCATGCAGTCCTCAAGAGGAGCTTTGAAAGCCTTCACTGTCCAGCTTGGGGCAAGACCCATGCATCAGTATCAAGTAAGGTCCCCCTTCAACAATTCCTGTGAAGCCGAGATTGAGAACCACTACCCTGAAGGACAGTAACTAGTTTTCTTTGAAGCAGAAATGCAGGGGCATGGTATTTCAAATGACTCTGTTACTTTAGGGGGCCATACTTCCCCCCCAAAGAAACCTGTTGCTAAGAACATTTGTGGGACACGCTGGGGACCATTCTTTCAGAGTTGAAGTCACATCTTTTGGGTCCTCTTTTTGGTGTACAGTGGAAGTTCTAAGTTGAACTCAAATTATAAGGAGGCAACACAAATGAGGGAAGTTGGTTTTCAAGAAGCTCAGAGTTCATCACAATCATGTCAGTGGCAGCTATAAATGAGCCTTTGTGTCAGCTGTCTACTTAAAAATGTTCAAATGAATCCCATAGGTGCTTAGAGAAATATCTTCCAAGAGTGATTGTTCAACAGGAACCAACCATGGTGTCCTTTTGTAGGTCCATCAGAATAATGGTAGCCATGGCTCATATGTAGCATGTGTGTATTGGTCATCTGGTGGGCTATTTTATTTTCTTTCTATGTGATTGTTTTTCCATCTTAGTGCTCCCTCCTGGTGGCTGCCATAATGCTGTTACTCTTAGTCAGGCATTCTAGATTCACATCTGTTAATTTCACATGCAGATGAGGTTTCAGAGGGGAATTCTTCAAAAAGAGCTTTCACAAAGTCTGAGAAAACAAATGTTCCTGAAATTTTGATGTGTTTCTCTTCCAGAATCATGGGGCTCTTGCTAAAGGGAACCTTAGCAGGCATCAATTCATGCATTATTTGTTTTGCTCCTTACTTTGGTGTGTGTGTGTGTGTGTGTGTGTGTGTGTGTGTATGTGTGTGTGTGTAAAATTTGTAGTGTGCACTTGTTCCTTTACATTTTGATTATGTATAGAGCTCCAGACCCTGACACATTCTCTAACAATACAAGTTTCTGTCCGTGAAGCTGGCCATGCCCAGCCTCTGATGTTCTTGTCTCTGAGAAGGAAGAAGAAAATGAGTGTCTCATTAGGCTCCTGCCATCTGACAGGTGCAAAGTTGGACTTCTGAAATTTAGATTCCCTCTTCGTCCCCAAGTCAAATGTTCCTTCTTCCCTTAGTTCTTAACTCTAAGACAGATCAGCATATTTCTTAGCTGAGTTCTCAGTCTTCATAATAATTGACTAAACTGTCATATTCAAATTCAAGGACCTCTACTGCTTTCGAAATCTGTGACAGATACTACTGAAAGGAATGTCCAACACTCTGCTATTCTCTTGTTCAGGCTTTGACCTTCAGTACCATTTGCTAACCTTAATGAATGGTGCCATAGTAAGTACTCTTCTTCCCTTCTTCAAGACTAAGTTAATCCAAGGATTTTCACAGTCCACACAGTCTATCCCATGAGCTCCAACTTACAGAGAGGCTGTTATGGCTCTCAGAAGGCCACCAGATTTTTGAACAGCTGGCAAAACCTACCTGAAGATGCCCTCCATTAAAAGCTATGACAACAGCAACAGGAAAGAACAGTTTTTCCTAATGGCCTGATGCAGGAGCATGAGAGATAGGGAGACCATGGGTCCCGCTTGTAAAGTACCTGTTGTCACTTCCAAAGCTGGAGAAAAGAGACACATTGGTCATTCATTTAGTACCAGGGAAATAGTAATATCCTGACATAAAGGTACATCTATTGGTTCAGCTTACCTGATTTACCAGTTAGCCTGACTCATTTGTATGACTTAGAATTCTATAGAGTAGATGGGGTTTGGCCTCAACAGTGGAGTTAGCTAAGAATTATATGGTAACTAGAAATTTTCAGAAATACATATCCCCTGACATAAGACACATTCTTGGTACTGTCTTTAGCTGAATCTGCTCACACCTCTTGGGAAACGTGGCAAATGAGGCAATGGCAAGCAAGTTCCATTTGAGATTAATAATCAAAGTGGAATCAAGGATGTTCTATAGAAAGTAAACATGGACACAGTGTCTGAAAGTATAAGACATGGAGTGAATACAGCTGAGATTCAGGAGCTGGGACATGAGGGTAGACAGAGAGGTGCAGGAGAAGTCGGCATATAGAAGGAGTCTTTCCAATGTGCAGTAGGCTTTATTCTGACCACATTCGATATACCTGACCAATGGAAAACCATAGATAATAACACAGTAGGACACAGAAGGTCAGTTGTGTCTCTCATGGTCACATGCCTGCTTTATGGTGCCCAATCTCTGACATCATGGTGGAGGATTGAACCACAAGTCTATTGCTAGCCCAAAAGGAAAATTAAATTCACATTCAAAAATTACAGTGCTACTGAATTAGTATTGCTTTTGTGTCACTATAGGATAAAAGACATACATTAAAGCATTGAATATTGAAAATTTGTCTGTGCTATAACTCCTACTTTCTCGTGGAGCAGGACAAACCAAAGACCAGGTCTCAACTGAGAGGTTATAACAGCCATGAATCAAAATAGTAAGGCCTGAACTGAAGCAGTGGCCAAGACTGTGGATTTGAGAAACAGGAGAATCAGCAGGAACTGAGAAAAGAGACTATGGGATGCTTCTCCATCTTTTAGCTTGGACTGATATATGGATACTGGTATGAAATGGGCTAGCATGGAATTTACAGGACTAGGGATCATGGTTCAGGGTGAGCACCTTGAGTTTTGTGTGCTGGTAGGGTATTGTGTGGGTGCATGTCATTCTTCATTCTCCATACTGATGTGGTGCTGTGGTCTGCATTCCCCAGTGACTAGCTTCACAAAACTCAGAAGTGGCTCTTCCTCCTCCCTATCTCTCTCTCTATGAGCTCATATTTGAACAATGTATTTCCATTACTTAATTGTAGTTTTATTCATGCAATCATTCCTTCTTCAGTCTAAGATACTTGTTGAATCTTTATTTCAGTTTCAAAGACCTTGTGTGCCCTTCCCTTCTATGACCTTCTTGTCCTTAAACTCTCTTCTTTCCCTGGTTTGTAAAAATGCTTCATTGTTAACACATATGTAAAGTTTATTAATATCTTAACAAGTTTTTATAAAGGAAGTTTTCGAGACAGAGTATCATTCATTATATAGTACAGGCTGGACTTAAGCATTCTCCCATCTCAGCCTCCTGATTGGTAAGATTATAGGCAGGTGCCACCATGCCTATTTAATTCTAAATGTTTGAAAGTGCTACCTGCTCTCATATGTAGAGATTCCCTCCAAACTAACTCGAAATTGGTACTAATGCATGATCAGATATAGAAAAAGGTCTTCCGAAAATTTAAACAATAAACATTGTACCAGTAACACATTTGAGAAACCATTGTCAATTTCTGGATGTTTATGTGATGAGGAAAAGTAGCACATATTACTACCTTCTGTGTACTGCAAATACCCCTTACTTGAACCTTGTCTGATAGCTTCTTCCAGAATTGTGCTCTATGATGAATTAAATGGGCTGTGGGCTTTTTTAGTTTGTCTGAATTTCAAAGATCTTGTTCTAACACCAAGTAGTTGACATTGCATTCTAACTTTACTGTAGACTAGAGAAAAAGGAGAGTTCACAGACATTAGCAGTTTGTCTCTGCAAGCAAAAACCAAGCAGAAGAATCCTTTGTGCCTTGGTGGTCTTCCTTGAAACACTTGCCACAAAGATAATTCTATTTCTTCCATTTAGTCCATTATCCACTGTTCATTGGAGAGGAAGGGGAGAAAACCAAGAGAGGAAGCTATTTCCACTCTGAAAACCACCCAGTATTCTGTGCTGAAGGCTATCCCTGACCTACACATGGTGTTTAGCCACATGTCTTGTGGCCACCGCCCACGAGCCAATTCTGATTCAGAAGGAGCAGATGGACAGCAGGCAGAACATGAACCCAAGCTAACCTGGAACTAATGCAATGGTGTGCGTGACTGTTACTGCATTGCATGGTGGTGTGGAGTAAAGAGCAAGCAGTTCATATGAATGGCTTTAATTAGGACTTCTTTCCATTGGCTATGGCAGATATTTCTAGAGACAACTGAAAGAAAGAACAGTTCATAAAAGGGAGTCCATGACATCCTCTTCCCCCTTCCAGCCTTCCATATCCTGTTTAGCAAACACTCATACACAGTAGAAAGATGTAAATAGCCAGTTCTCTAGTCCCTTGTATCTATTCATTGTTCCCTTGAGCCTGTGAAAACCTGTCCAGAGTTTGGAAGAATGTTTTCATCTCCATTATGTCATAGGATCCTCAATATCTACCTCTCTAAACACACAGAAACAAAAAGCCTGAGCCTCGGGGTGGAGATGAAAGGTAACTGGTGATGAGAGAAGGAAAAACAGAGGCCCCTTGAAACTTGGGTCATCCATGCTCTTGACTATGGGACTGCCTTGTGAGCTCTCTTACCCATGAGGCTCTCCTGTTGAGATAAGACCATGTCCTGAAGCATGTCTTATGGGGGTGGAAGTGCTAAGTGTTACTACTCAAGGATCAGGATCCATCTTCAACTGGGTGTGTGCTTTCAGCACGCAACAGAATGGGTGAAGAGAACAGAACCACTAAATTCAAACCTATGTTGTACCAGAACAATGGATACTGGTCAGCCAGGGCTGAAGAATCAGCTGTGATTAAGAAAAGACCAGCATCACTGAGGTGAAATCTTCTGGGAAGTGTTTCATCAGGATCAATCCACAGAAGCTGTGGTCCAAGGTTGTACACTGTCAGCTGAACTTGGTAGTGTAGAGTCACAAACACAGTACTGATTTTGAAGGCATGAGGAGGTCATAGAAAGCAACTGAGGTTTACCACTGTGGGAGAACAGGAAATGTCAATGGTGAAGGTGCAGCTACAATGCAGTTGACAGCCCAGTTGCAGCAGAAGACCTCTGTTGCAGAATCAACTTGTTTCAAGTTGTGGCGTGGCTCAGCTCTGGTATATACCTTTGATATGGGAGCTTTCTGCTTAGATATTGTGGGCAGGATTGGGTGGAGTCAACTAGAGGTCAAGAAGTAGAGCAAGCAACCAGAGTTAACAGGAAGTAAACATAGAGACTAAGGGGTGTCAGGAGGGTGGGTTGTGTGTGGGACACAGGAAGAAGAAGGGAGGAACACTGAGTTTGAGGAGATTTGTTTGAGATAGTAGGAGGGAGGAGGTAGATCAGCTAGGTGCTTTGTCTGTCTCTCTGAGTTAGCAGGCTTTCACCATAGTATCTGGGTCCTGAGTCTATTGGTAAAATCAAATGATTGAGATTTTGTTAAAAACAGCAGACTTCAGCATTCTGGAGCTGCTAGTACCATGGGACAACTACCAAGGACAGTATCCCCAGTGGAGTGGAGTCAGACACAGCCTAGAAGACAAGTTGTGTGTGCTGAAGAGGGCAAAGCCAGAAAAACGATAAAACTTTTTGGAGGAGCCCAAAAGATTATAATGGATCCCAGATATTGGATACTGAGTTGTTTACAATTAGAGTTGATTTTGCTTTGCTTTGATAATTGATGGAGGAGGTTCCAGGCCATTGTGAGTGGTGCTATCCCTGAGTTGTTGCTACTGGGTTCTACAAGAAAGCAGGCTTAGAAACCCAGGAGGAGCAAGCCAGTAAGCAAAATCCATGGCCTCTGCATTAGCTCCTGCCTCCAGGTTCTGAACCTGCTTGAATTCCAGTCTGACTTCCCTCGGTGATGGGCTATGATGTGTAAGCCAAATAAACCCTTTCCTACCCAACTGGATTTTGGTCATGATGTTTCATTATAACAATAGTACCCCTAACGAGGACACTGATTTCAGGGATCTGGGAGATGTTTGTGCATAGAAAACTTGCAGCTTCCAGAAAGTGCTAACATTCAGCCAAGGCTGAGAGCATTGACCTCACAAGGGACAAAGGCAGAACAGTCTAATAGGGGCCTGGATAAGAGTACCATGGATAAGTTTGGAGAAAGACACGATGACAGGTCTGTTTTACCATCTTGGATTTGGTAAAAGGTCTCAGCACAACATTGCTCTTTTATAATTGCTGTGTCTTTTGAGATAGGGTCTCGTTGTGGAACCCATACTGACCTCAAGCCCAAGATCTTCCTGCCTCAGTCTTCCAAGTATGAGGATTAAAGTCAGGTACCACCACACCCTGCATCTTCTCAGATGTTCTTGAATAGCTCTTCCTTCTAGTGGTCATGCCACCCGTTCATCTCAGGATGAGAAGCTGTGTTAGGAGCCTTCCTTCTTCCTTGGAGCACTAAACATTTCAGCAGATGCTACCATAGGGTTCTAGGAGTTGAGTCCTGTGTGTCATGCTTACCAAGGGAATATGTTGTACTTTCTAGGTTTGATAGTGTCAGTCCACATCAAATGCTGGATGTCTGGCACATAGAGATCCAGCACATGGAATCCACCATGGCTACCATCTCCAAGTCAGCTGATTTGTTTGAGGTCAATGTTCCTGACTATAAGCAGCTGAGGCAGTGCAGGAAAGAGGCCTGCCAGCTAAAGGAGCTCTGGGACACCATTGCAATGGTGACCTCTAGTATCCATGCATGGGAGGCCACCAGCTGGAGGAACATCAGTGTAGAAGCTATGGACTTGGAGTGTAAGCAGTTCACCCGGCACATCCGGAACCTAGATAAGGAGCTCAGAGCCTGGGATGCATTCACAGGCCTAGAAAGTACTGTGTTGAATACTCTGACCTCCCTGAGAGCCGTGGCTGAGCTGCAGAATCCTGCCATCCGGGATCGTCACTGGAGGCAGCTGATGCAGGCCACTGGCGTGAGTTTCACCATGGATCAGGACACCACCCTTGCTCATCTCCTGCAGCTCCAGCTTCACTACTTCGAGGATGAGGTGCGGGGCATTGTGGACAGAGCAGTGAAAGAGATGGGTATGGAGAAGACCTTAAATGAACTGCAGACCACCTGGGCCAGCATGGAATTCCAGTATGAGCCCCACACACGGACTCACATGCCCTTGCTGCAGACAGTCGAGGACCTCATTGAGGTTCTGGAGGACAATCAAGTGCAGCTTCAGAACCTGATGATGTCCAAGTATGTTGCTTTCTTCCTGGAAGAGGTATCAAGTTGGCAAAAGAAGCTGTCCACAGCTGACTCAGTCATCTCTGTCTGGTTTGAGGTACAGCGTACCTGGTCTCACCTGGAGAGCATATTCATGGGCTCTGAAGACATCCGGTCTCAGCTACCACAGGTACCTGCTCAGGGAATCCTATGCTATCTAGTCTCTGGTCCAGGTGAAGGGAAGACTATCCCACCTCTGCAGTGTTGGAGTTTCTTTCTCTGAACCTCAGGGTACCTCCTATATACACTGACCTTGTCCACCACCCAAAATATGGTAACATGGTTTGCAACCAGTTTGCCTTTACATGAGAAGGAGAAAGAAAGGAGTGATTTACTTCTTTTTTTACCAAGTATGTGTGAGAAAAGAGAAGATTCCACCTGCTGTGGCTTGGGAATGGCTCCACTTCATAGGTCTTATATCACATATACTCAGAGATACTCAGTCTTGTTGCCAGACATGTTCAAGGTCATTCTCTCCAAGCAGTGAGTCATGCTGCAAACCTTTAATCAGTACTAGTAAGTCATATACCAGTTCTCTGCTAAAGATTAACAGCAGATTTCCCTATAATATATGCTCCCATTATCACCTTCCCCCATTCTTGTCCCTTCTCATTAGCTCTAATTAATGTGTAATTAACCAACCCCCATCTCAGTGGACTCTAATTCCTTCTCTTTTTGCCCTAGACTTCTTCTGTACCCATTAAGTACAGCCAGTTCTTTGCTGACAAATTTGCTTGAAATGTCACCAGTTGTCCAGGTCTTTTTATGAACTTAAAGCACATGCCGCCACACGTTGTAGTTCTCAACACATCCTGCAGAAGCATGCTAGAGTAATAAGGTGGCTTAATGATTGACATTCACAACAGAAACTAACAGTGAACAGTTCTGTATGGCAGTTGCAATGAAGCCAGCACCAGACTTTATTTATCCTAAACACCAGCAATTGAAGAATAGGCTTAATTAGAAGGGATGAAGACATAGGTGGAGACTCTGGGAAAGACTTTAAGGGGATATTTGAGAACTTTTTATGAAGAACATGAAAACATGTAGTCTCTGGCTAGTGCTGAAGGTTTGTGTACACAGCATGTAAATGCCTGCATTTCCTCCCTACTGAAAACATAACAGAAAAGAGTTCAGTCTCGTTACAGCCTAACCAGTAACTATTTTTATCCATTATGACTGTTTCCCAACTTTTGTGCATGTATACACTTAGTTTTTACATATTTGTTTCCAGGGTAATAACAGTTTTCTGATTGGCTCTTTTCATTTGAACATTCATGTTAGGTATGAATACACTTATGTCACCTTGATGCCATTTCATTTTCAGTCAAAACAAAACACCTCATGAGAGGCAATTATAAAGTATTTTATCAATGGCTCTTGTCTTTTAATCATCTTGGGTGATGGGTGTAGGTTACAGAGAGTAGGTAGTATAGCAGGCCTAGGCTTCATTTCTAATTATCCCATGTTTGACAAATTATTTACTTAATGTCTTCATCCCTTGATTTCCTCATATGTAAATTAAGACAGGCATTAGCACTTTGGAAAGTCCATTAAAACAATCCACACAGCATATACCATTATGATTACTGTTTTTAATAACAGTATATGTTCTCACCAGGTGCCACATTTAGTCTAAAATTCTGTGTGTATATTAGTCTTTTATTATTTTAGCACCACAGCAAGAATGATGGCTTTAAATAAATTTGACAGCATAGTTGTACATTTGAGAAAAAAACTTAGTTTATACAAATATTTTCATAGAGCTAGAAAAATCCAATCTACTGCCTACTTGACTTAAGAATCATTAATTGGATAATTGGAGTAAGAGTGGGGAGTCCCTGAGACTTCATTTGGGGTCTACAGTGTCAACACTACATTAATGATCATGTGTCTTATTTAGCTTTTGCTCTTGCATGAGCACACATGAGCTTCTGTGATGCTGTATGGCCTGTGAGGCCAAATTCATTCAGATGCAGAAGCAGATGTGGGAACATTGATGAAACTATTAAGTCACACAGTACAGCAATTTGGAGGTTGAAAGGAAAGCAAAAGGATGATACTTTTTATTTTTAGATTAAAAACATGGTATTATGCTATATTGATAGGTTTATTTTGTCACATTTTATTTTGAAGATTCAGAGAAAACCCTCTGTTCCTCTGGTTCTTTTCACCCTCCTCTTTCACAATACTCCCAGAGCTGTGGGTGTAGGATTTGTGCTGATGACGTATCCACTGAGCCTGGGCTCCACAAATTTGCTTTTGATCAATTGTGACTTTCTATAATGGTCTCCATCTGTTGCAAAGAAAAGTTTCCTTGATGAGAGGTGAGAACTACACTTATCAGTGGTATAAGGATGATCATTCAGAATGTAGTGATGGATTTTGTTGGTTTAGTAAAGTGGTGATTATAGGTTCTCCTCTTAGATTCATGTCTTTACTAGCCCTGGGTAGTTGACTAGGCTTCTAGTACCATACATGATTTCCTTCTTGTTGAATGGGTCTTAAATTCTCTTAAGGAGATGTTGATTACTGCCAAGGTATTCTTGCCACTATTGCACCCTTAGGGTTGTGATGTCATGTTCTTGTTGTGGCTCATAGTTGCCATGGCTGGGTAGGATTGTTGATTTCTTCCTCCCTTGAGAACTTATGTGGTACCTTCTGGTACCATGAAGGCTACTCCTTGAGGAGAAGCAAGCTTTCAGGTCAGATTTCCTTAAGTGTACTGTATCTGAAGTTCATGGTTGGTGTCTTTAGCAATAAGGACTTACCTTCTGCCTCTGGCAGAGGAGGGGAAAATCTAGGGCATCAGCAATGCCTGTAATGTTTTTGGACTTCCTTGGACAATCCTGATCAACTAAAAAAAAGAGGGCTTCTCATACCTGGTACTGGGGGTTTTGTTAGATAGTCTATTATTTTCTGGGTAGAGAATTGCCAGCTCATATGGGAAAAATTCATTTAAACTATAGATGTGAATTCACATAGAGACTTACATGTATTATAGATGTTTGTGGGTAGAGAGTTAAATTACAACTCCTTATGACTCTTTGAAATATCCTTACCGATACTTTACCCTCCTTCTGTATTTGTCTTTTTTCCTCCTTCCTAATTAAAGCCTCCTGTACTTTCTAAATGAACTAAATAATTTAAATTCTTCTTTTAAAATACTTTAGCTTCTAGTGCAGAAAATATTGCTCAGCAGATCACCTGCATACACCAAAGACAAAGGGTTCCAAGATGAATGTGTCCAAATGCTTCTCTTTCTCACCCAAGTGTCTTCTTGGGGTTGGGCTGATTTCTGCCCTCAAACAACTGCATGAGCCAAACAGAGACAAATATTGATTATTATTTTCTATATGTTTCATCTGTAGGACTCTAAGAGATTTGAAAGCATTGACTCTGACTTCAGAAATCTGGTCTATGATGCTCAGAAAACCCCGAATGTGGTGGAAGCCACAAATAAGCCAGGTCTCTATGACAAGCTGGAGGATCTTCAGAGCAGGTGGGTGGGCTTGCCACCCCTGTGGTGGGAGGATGCAAACTTTTCTTCCCTCTCTCTGACATTTATTAACTGCCTTCCAATGAGACCATGCTTGGCCCTTGTTTTCCCCATAGGTTTGGGTAATACAGGGTATGGCATCATTAGGAGTTTTGATACAGATGTGAACAGATATGTCCCTTTGCAAATATTCCTAGGTATTCACTGTTCTTAAATCTGAAAATGTCCTACATATTATAAATACAGTCATCCTTCAGTTTCCACTCAAAATTACTCCAAGACAACCTGCAGATATAATCTGCAGCTGCAAATTCCTTATGCAAAATATCATTGCAAATCAACCTGTGTAACCCTCCCATGGGTTGTACATGCCCTCTAGCTTATCTACAATACCCAACTCAATGCAAATGCTTTGAAAATGGCTGTGTTGTATTATTTAGGGATTAATGACCAAACACATTTGTGTGTGTTCAAAACATGTGAAAAATTCTCCCAAATATTTTCAATCTATAGGTGGTGGGAGCCTCAGATGAGGAATTCACAGACACTGAGAGCTGGCTGTGTTTGTATTTAGGGTGTGTGTATGTGTTTGTGTGTGTGTGTGTGTGTGTGTGTGTGTATGTGTGTGTGTGTAGCTTGGGTCCAAGTTATGCTATTTATACTAAACCAGGAGACCATGTGCTCTGTGCCCTCAGGTTGTGCCTGTGTGAGAAAGCTCTAGCAGAGTACCTGGATACCAAGAGGCTTGCCTTTCCTCGGTTTTACTTCCTGTCCTCCTCTGACCTGCTAGACATCCTTTCCAAAGGCACAGCCCCACAACAGGTAAGTTGGGTAGCAGCTTTAAAACCATCCAAAGGGCTGGGGAACATCCATCTGGAACACACTCTCAGGGAGGAGAAAAAACATTTCAGAACTATGTTTCCTTAGGCATCTCTGCTCCCTTCAGCTTTCTACACACACGCATGCATGCACACACACACACCACCACCACCCCTTCCTTCACCAGCAGCTGAAACAGAAGTGGAGTGACAAAGGAGCATGAAGTTCAGCCTCTATCAGGAATGCCTTTGATCTGATTCTGAAAAGACATGTAGTCAATTGTGGTCAACAGCAACAGCCACATAAAAAAGCATGATATCTGTCACTGGCAGGATGGCATGCATAGAGCTGGAGGATCTGATGTGACATAAGATAAGTCAGTCACAGAAAGACAAATGTCACACGTCGCAGCTGAAGCTGATCTCACAGAAGTAGAGAGAAGGGCGCTGATTATCAGAGGGATGGAGGGGGTAGCTAGTGCATGATGGGTACTGGATGTGGCATGATTAGAAAACTCATAAAAATTTAAAACACACTTAGATAACTGTAGGATACAACAGTTTGTATATTTCAAGAAATCTAATAGAATTTCAATAATCCCAATATAAGTAATAACCAATTGTTTGATGTGGCAGATGTACCAACCACTCTGACCTGATCATATTTGTTATATAGATGTGTTGAAGGGTAACACCAGACCCCAAAAATCTGTACAATTATTATGCACATATGTATCAATTACAAATAAGAAAAATGATGGCAAGGTGCTGGGCAGTGTAGGGCAGTGGTGGCGCACGCCTTTAATCCCAGCACTCGGGAGGCAGAGGCAGGCGGATCTCTGTGAGTTCGAGGCCAGGCTGGATCACCAGCCTCCAAAACAATACAGAGAAACCCTGTCTCGTAAAAAAAAATGATGACAAGGCTTGTAGGAGGAAACAGTACTCTGCCATTAGCCATGTGACTTCTTAGAGGTGCATACAGATGAGGTAATAAAAGGGCGGTTTACCATACCACTAACCACACCCACTTTAGGCATGACTAAAGACGTATATGGATGTAGGTGGTGAACTATGACACTAGCCAGGCCCACTTTTGGGCATGGCTAGGGGCATGTATGGAAGAAGGAATAAAAGACTGATCAGCAGATTGTCTCGCCCTCTTTCCGGCTTCTAGTTTGGTGGCAGAAAAATACTCTGCTCATCTGGGTTGCTTGTTTTTCTCTTGTGAGTAATTTCTACAATAAATACTTACTTATACTTTCAATAAGTGTCCGTTTATCGTTGCGGCATCATTTTGGTGTCAGAAGTGGGATTGTAAGGTATACCAGTTACATGCTTTATATTATAATATTTGAAAAATTGTTCCAATTTACTGGAGACATATGCTGGAGCATTGTCAGTTTTTTTAGGTATACCCATAACAGCCATCACCTCTAAGAGGTGGTAATAACAAAATCAGCTTTTTCAGAGCTGAGGGCAGTAGCCCATTGGAAGCCTGAGAACGTGTCTATATTGAGAGATTTCTCCTAATAGTTTTTAAAGCCATATTTTGCAGATATTTCTATAAACCTCTGAGGTCATGATCTATTACAGCAATGGAATACACAGTTTAACATTCCTCCTGTATCAGCTAGGAATTATAGACAAGCTCTTGGTGGTAGAAAGAATATAGTAAGGCAGTATAGGAAACAGATGCCAAACATATAGGCTGTACAGAAACAGGATGCTAGTGCCAAACCTAGAGAGCACTCAAAGCAGCTATATGGCATAAAGACAACATGTGCTCGTCATATGTAGACTGAACCTGTGGGTCAGTGTAAGCACCCTCCCCAAGAATCTTGTCTTGGGGCGCTTCATAACCGTTCTCTAATACCTGAATCTGTAGGGCTTTCGCCTCTTGCCTCCATAAAGCTCTCCATTGAATTTGACATGAATTTTCAAGCAATGCCGAGGCTAATTGGGCCCAGTCTCTTGGGGTTACTCTATTTGCAGTGGCCCATGAGGTAATGAGCTCTCTGACATAGGGAGAATGAAGACCATACTAAACAATGGCCTCCTTGATTCGCTTTAGGTCCTTCATCTGTATAGGTTCCCATTGATAAGCAATGAAAAAGTTTTATATGTTGAGACATATTATTGATTGGGTCTTAGGGTGGTTTAATAAAATAAAATTTTTAAAAAGTTTATATGAGGAATTCCAGATTTGGAGTTTTCTCCTTTAATTCTTGTCACTTGATGGCCAGATAGGCTATTACTTCTTCATAAGTTTTTGTCTGTAAAAGTGGAGTCTGCTACATTACATGTTTTTTAGGGTGTCTGAATCACTAGGTGATGCTGTTTGCATCAATAGGCACTGATCCTCCAGCTTGAAGAAGTAACAGAACCCTGTGGAAAGTCTGACACAAGCTCAGGCCCTCTCTCTCTCTCCACAGAACATCTGGTTTTCTGGGTCCACATGGGTCTCATAAAGGCTTTCCCAAGTGAGACCACACTACAAGAGCCAATGCCATGGGCCATGCAACCTGTATCTCCTAAATGCTGGGGTGCTCCCTCTATTCATGTGCTGGGATGAGTTCAGAGATCTTTGATTTTGCTTCATACTGAAGATATGTAACCCAAACACTGGCCTGATAAGTCACTTACCTGAATTCCTTTCTTCCCTTTCTGTGACTTTGTCATTCACTTGAAATATGAAGAGGTTTATTTGTTTCTCCTTTTTTCTGATTTAGGCTGTTTGTTTCAATTATCTATACTGTTTATTTTATTTTTTAATTTGTAGAACACTGATTTGATTCCAAGAGCCAAACCACATCAAATGATGTCTCTCTGAGAAGTCTCTTCTTCCACTGTTTATCTCCCACCATCACTGTCTAATCTCCCTCCTCCTCATAAAAAGCCAGCATAATTGGGTCCTGATTTATCTTTCCCGTGTTCATCTTTGCACAAATAGGCAGGTACACATTTGTATCCAGTCAGATATGTCCCCTTCTTTCTCACTCAAAAGGTAGCAGGCTGCAATACCTGTTTGAACTTTGTCTTTATGGGGGCAGTAGAGTCTTCTGTGTAATTCAAGCTGACCTTAAACTTGTGATCCCCTGCCTCTGCCTACTGAGATTACAGGCATGTGGTACTAGTTTTGTGCCCCCTCCTCCTCCGTTTTACTTAGTTTTGTATCTAAGAAATCATTCCATAAAATATGAGCTCTTTCTCCCATTTCAACATTTGCCTCATATTCTATGCTGGCATATATCATAGTCTGGCCATTAGATGACTATTATTTTCTAATCAAACGAAGTGGCATTAGGTAACCTTGTGTTTTTGAGACCTGTCTTCTAGATCTAGAAATATTCCTAGAGGATTCTGGCTGCAAGAGTAAAAACACAGAAGCCTTGTTAGCTCTACAATGCTTCGCTGCACAGGAACTGCCCCCTTTGGCATCACCACTAGCCATGGATGAGAGCCCAACAGAGCCAAAATGCAGCTCCAGCAGGTCTTGCACTGCTTGTTAAGAGGAACTGAATAACATCTCCTTTGCATTTGTGGACCTTCTGTTTTTTTATTTTATTTTCCAGTTTAAATTTGGATAAGAAACAATGTTGCTTCACAAGTCAGTTCCAGGTCCCTCTCCCATTCCCTCCCTTCCTCCCGAGCCCTCCCGCGCCCCCCCGTTATCCCCTCATTTCCCCAGGGAGGGTGAGGCCCTCCATGGGGGTGTGCATACTCTGTCATTTCATATAGGGCAGGGCCTAGACCCTTCCCCAAGAGTTCAGGGTGAGAGTGCACCTCACATTGTTCTATGGGAGTCCAAAGTCCGTGTGTATACTTGGGATGGGTACTGATCTGCTGCCCAAGGCTCAATAGATTCCCTAGGCCTCCTCACTGACACCCAGATTCAGGGGGTCTTGATCAGTCCCATGCTGGATTCCCAGGCTGATGCCTGGGATTCAAGAGTTAACCTTTGTCTGGTCAGCTGTTTCTGGGGGTTAAACCAGCCCAGTCTTAATCCCTTTGATCATCAGTCCTCCCTCTCTGTTACTGGCTTTCTTGAGTTCAGCTCAGTACTTAACCTAGGGAGTCTGCCTCTACTTCAATCAGCCACTAAATAAAGTTTCTGTTTCCCAGACTCTCTGGCCATAGGATTGAAGGCTGGCACTCCCCAGATCTATGTCTAAAATCCATATATGAGAGAGTACATGCCATGTTTCTCTTTTTGTGACTGGGTTACCTCACTCAGGATGGTTTCTTCTAGTGTCGTCCATTTGCCTGCGAATCTCATGATTCCATTTTTTTTTTCTGCTGAATAGTACTCCATTGTGTAGATGTACTACATTTTCTCTATCCACTCTTCAGGTGAGGGACATCTAGGTTGCTTCCAAGTTCTGGCAATTACAAATAAAGCTGCTATGAACATAGTGGAACAGACATCTTTGTTGTATGAATGGGCATCTTTTGGATATACGCCTAAGAGTGGAGTTGCTGGGTCTTGTGGTAGGTTTATTCCCATTTTTCTGAGGAATCTCCATACTGATTTCCAAAGTGGCTGAACCAGTTGGCACTCCCACCAGCAATGGAGGAGTGTCCCCCTTTCACCACATCCTCTCCAGCATAAATTGTCATTGGTGTTTTTGATTTTAGCCATTCTGACAGGAGTGAGATGGTATCTGAGAGTTGTTTTGATTTGCATTTCCCGGATGGCTAAGGATGTTTTTATCCTGTAGACTGAATAATTTCCCAAGTAGTCTAGGCACAGTGGAGTTGAACTACATATCCTATCAGCATTGTACTACATATAATAACAGCATTGTACTAATTCTGTGTGTGGAAGTGGTCAGGTCACCTCCATTCTTTCTGTATCTTTAGTACCCATGGTACTCACTTAAGTATTTCTTTTGATTTATTTCTCGCTTGGTTCTAGTAAATCTTTAAATAATCCACCCCTCCCATTCCCTAGGAAATGAAGCACAGTAAAGGTATTTTCCAAACCCTCCTCTGTGTGAGTGACTGAATGGATTTAGGAGTCATCATTTCTTTTTATCTATATGTCTGTAGAAATCAAAATTTATATCAATGATGCTTAAAATATGTCTTTATGTATTTGCTTTATATTGTTATACTTCTGTGACACTTAAGGTTTCACCTATCTGGAAACCATGGCTTCTATCATCTTGACAGTTTTCTCCCATTATGTTTTAGAGAATTTCTATTCCATTGATCTGCCCCGCCCCTGCTGGGTTCATCATGCATCTGAGGACTACTGTCTTTGGCTGTAGGCTCCCCCTTCTCTTTGAGTACAGACTTAGCTCTTGCTCCATTTCCTTGGCATTCTTCAGAACTTCTTCACTGTATTTAGTTTTTCTGTCAGTTGAACCCTTGAGTGCTGTTAATACTGTTGTAAATTGATTTGGAGTTGGCTCCCTTTGTTTCTCTACCAACCAGTCTTTTACCTTATAGTTTACAGAGCTTCTGTTTCTTTTGTTTAAATGAAAGCAGAACCAAGTGATAATTTCTCTTTAAGACCTAAAACATATCAGTGATTCCTCTTTGTTCCTGTTTGGTTTCAGGAGAGGACACTGGCTCCAATGATGGTTCCATTCTCACTTTTTTTTTTACTTCATTGGTCATGTCTGTCCAGTTCACATGGTCCTGATCTTCATAACTCCATGACGACTGTGACCTTCCTTCCTCAGGCGTGGCACTCACACTCCTATTTTATGCAGGAGTTGCTACCCGGCAGTCCATAGATGGCTATGATATGCTTCCTGTGCTTCCTCTTAAATCCTTTGCCATGGTTTCCTTTCTCAGGTTCAACGTCACCTTTCCAAGCTCTTTGACAACATGGCCAAAATGCAGTTCCAGTTAGATGCCAGTAAGAACCCAACCAAGACAAGTCTTGGCATGTACAGCAAAGAAGAAGAATATGTGGCCTTCAGGGAGCCCTGTGACTGCAGTGGGCAGGTGAGGGACAGCACTTTCCTTTCCTCACACCTCACCTATCCCTTTCCATTTAAACCAAATCCAGTGGGAAAAACGTTCCTCTCAGGTCAGAGCTTGAGACCTGAAAGAGCAGCTTTCCTTGACTGGGGTCCACACTGCAGCTGCCTCTGGTGCCTTCCTCATATGTCAACACTGATATTTCCTCATTCAGCAGAGACCAGTGCAGGGAGAAATAAAATGCATACAAGAAGTCACTGCAGTCAGCTATGAGGGGATTGTAAGATGATGGCAGCACAGAAAATATTAAGATGACAACCCCTGGAGCACCCCACAGGGGAATAGGGAAGTCAGACATCTTCCTCCGGAAGAAATGTTCTTTTCTGAGATGTCTCCTCCCTTTGCAAATATACCCCAGAGTCATTTCCTCACATAGTTCTTTTCCTCAGAGAGTCAACTATCTGCTGCTGCTCTAGGAAGTCCCACTTCACCTCCAGGCATTCCACATCCAACCTCAGATCCATGAATCACAGGACAGTTCTTTCCTTACACCCCACCCTGTCTGTCAGCACCACTGAAGTAAAGTCCTGCCCTGTTCGTTACTCATAGCAGCAGTCAAGCATTGCCCTCTGGACTCAGTTCCCATGCAGAATAAGGCCTGAACAAGATGGTCTTTCAGAAATTTCTACCTTTCCCACTTGTGCTTGGAGAGAATTTCCCTTATCAGAAATTAATCCAAAGTTCTCTTTGAGACAACCTTGAGTTTGCAGTTCATAGTACGTTCTTTTAATAGACCAAGACCAGAAAGCATTCAACTGAGAAACTCAAACCCAACTAAAAACTCCATGCTGTGTAGACAAGAGAATCCAGATTTGTGGTTCTTCATATGAGCTCTAATTAGCATTCTACCACCCCTTCACCTGTTGTCACTTTTTCTGTGTTCTACATTAGCACACTAGCCTAGCTCCCACTCATCACATCCCAGAGTATAAATGCAAAAATGTCTGCCCTTGCCTTCTGGTATCTGGTTTGTATACAATGCTGGAGCTCCATTGTCTTTAATCCCTTAGACTGGGTGAAAGAAAACAGTATCACTCAAATTTTCTCAGCCTGTGGTATCTAACTCTGAGCTCTTCTTCAAGGTTGAAATATGGTTGAACCATGTGCTTCATCACATGAAAGCCACCGTGAGGCATGAGATGACAGAAGGGGTAACTGCCTATGAGGAAAAGCCCAGGGAACAGTGGCTGTTTGATTACCCAGCTCAGGTATTTTTCCAGTTGTACCATCTTGGGGCTCATCTGTCTTTCTTTTCCAACAGCCTGTGTGGGTCTTCTTGAAGAACTTCAAGTTAACTGCCCCTGTGCATCCCAATAGGAAGGACTTGGATCCTAGACCATTGTAAGGGACAGAAGACAGAGCAGAAGCATTGGCAGCCATGACTGAATTTAGTCATTTGCTTTGGAAAACTTGGGTTATGGATTTGTATCATTGACTGTAGGAAGGAGATCCTACAGTCTTGGAGTCTGCTTACATTGTATGTGCCAGCTCTTTGCTGACTCTGAGAGGAGTAGCCCAACAGAAGACAAGATAAGGCAACCTTCCCTGCTTCAGTTCACAGGCTTCTGCAGAACCCAGTCCCTTGTAAATACGGTTAGTGTGATCACAGTGTAGGCTCAGGGCTCCCTGGGCATAAATAACTTTCCTGTGAGGTCTGAGACTTTGTTCATTAGGATATGCTTAAACCAAGATTTGAAGTGGGAGTTTTAGGGAGTTAAATCATGAAGGGGAATATGGGAAAAGCATAAGCAAATGTTTGGAAGCAAAAGTGAGCACAAAGTACCCGAGGAATGGGGAAGAGCTAGATATGGCTGAAGTAAGGCTAAGAGGGGAGGGAGCAGGAAGCAGCTGATAGACTCTATCTGGAAGCCATTCTTATGGACCACATTAGGGAGACTGTCTTGATCCCAAATTTTAACTGAATTCTGCCCATGTTTCTCAAGAGGGTCTCAATTACAAAGACAAAGGAAGACTTTTAATGACTCTGGCTGTGGTACACAACTCTTCCTGCCCTCAAGTAATAAGGTAGCACTAGCGCTGGTTTTTCTGAGGGTTGCAAACAAGTAGTTGCAATTGAAGCCATAGGATTAGATTAGAATGACTATGGGAATTTGATGGTATGAGTAAAGTGTATAGCACAGATCCCTGACCACCACCAATGGCCTAAGTAGGTAAGGGGAGTCAAAAAAGAAAAGGAACAAAAAGTCCTCTCAGAAGGAAGGTCCAAGCCACAGTCATCATGAAATGAAAAACAAGCTGTTGGTAGTGGAAGAACAGTAAGAAATTTTCAGTTACTTCTACAAGGTCAAGCAAAACAAGGATGAAGTCTGTCCCTGGATGACTGAATGAGACCATTTCAGCACAGTGCCATGGAACAGGTCACATGAAAGTGGGTAGGAGAGTCTGAAGAAAGCAGAAAGGACTGAATGAGTACAGAGAGAATGGAGAAATAAGACTGCAGAGAGAAATGAGTCCCATCAGGCCATCTAATAAAGCACCAATACAGACGGCCTTTCTCTAACAAACTCCAGTAGGATGCAATCTAATAAGAAGAGTAGGCAACCTAATAGATGGGACTGCTTAGAGCAACTATTCCTGTTTCATGAAAGGAATAATTTCCACCAGGGTTTCTCACAGCACAAGTCCTGTATTAGAATTTTGACCTAAAAAAATTTAATGCATCCCAACTATTAAATAAATAGCATCTAGAACAATTTCTCCAAATTCTAATGGGTCTCCAAATGAACAATGTATCTAAATCCTACACTATAAATACTCAAAAGGATATATTTGTCATGTACAGGCTCACAGTCAACAGTAAAAAAATCTCTGTTTATATGTTTATTTTAATCTCTGAAAAATACAAGTATAATGACAACATTGAATTTTGGTGTTATTCACCTGACCTTCAAAAGTAGTCATTTTCAGGTTATAGATTTTGAGACATTAAAGATGTGGTGAAAAAATCATGCACAAACAAATGTGGGCCACTGAGTTAGAGTACTTGGGCTGCTAAAGGATCAAAAGCTGAGTGTCACTGAGATGCTCAGTCAGTTGTCCTCCCACATGTGGCAGAGGTGCCATCTCTGCTAAGTGAAAGGTGAATGGCGCCTGTAGCTATTCCTAGAAACCGAGACATCAGCCAGAGCCAGTCTTTGGCTGTTCTCAACCATGATCCATCTTTCAGGAGCAGAATGTGCTCTTCTCATTTGTGTTGTAATTAGTTCACATCTCCTAGGATTTGGAGCATATGGCTGCCTTAGTCAATGATCAGGGAAGAGGGAGGTAGGGGCCTGCACCCACACAGTCGCATCCTGAACTCTTGCTGTGCCATGAGTGGGTTGCTTGGAAACAAGCCCTGGTAACAGCTTTACTAAGCAGCTCTTTGTGTCATAGGTAGCTCTAACCTGCACTCAGATCTGGTGGACGACAGAAGTGGGCATTGCATTTGCCAGGCTGGAGGAAGGCTATGAGAATGCCATGAAGGACTATTACAAGAAGCAAGTGGCCCAACTCAAAACCCTTATCACCATGTTAATTGGCCAGCTTTCCAAGGGGGACAGGCAGAAGATCATGACCATATGTACCATTGATGTGCATGCCCGGGATGTGGTAGCCAAGATGATTGCTCAAAAGGTAGGCACTCTGGATCCAGGTATATTCCTCTTGGAAGTAGTGTCTCCAGTGGGATTGCTCCAATACAGCCCCTGGGTCTGCACACCAACTGGGTGAGGAGCATGGTAGTTCCTGCTACTTCTCAAAACTTCCAGCACAGCAGTATAGGAGTAGTCCTTGATTTATGACTAGGCAGCTCTAGGTGTTTTGACAGTATGGTGGTTGAAAAGCAATATATATTTAGTAGGAACTGCACTTTTGTTATAGTGTGTAATTAATTACATAAGCTACTCAACACAATCGTGTAATGTAGATTATGTAAAGTGATTTTATCCAACCACAGAGTAATGAAAATACCTTCACTCTGTAAGGCAGTTATGATGTTTGGCAGGATAAGTAGATCAAATTCATTTTATACTTAAAATATTTTCTACCTATCATAGGCTTATTATCAGGATATAGCCCCAGTGCAAGCTGGGAAGCATCTGTAATTAGACCTGCCTGTGCTTTCTGTGCTATGGACAGAACATCCTGCACTCTCAAGTGTCACACAGCCTCCAAGCCACCCAGAGGCTTTCATGTACAGAAGGCCACCTATCTGTAAAGCATTATAACTCAACTACCTGCTCTGCCAATCTTTCTTTAGGTTGACAATGCCCAGGCTTTCCTCTGGTTATCACAGCTACGTCATCGTTGGGATGATGAGGCCAAACACTGCTTTGCCAACATCTGTGATGCCCAGTTTCTATATTCCTATGAGTACCTGGGAAATACACCTCGCCTGGTAATAACACCTTTGACCGATAGGTAAGTGCTGGTACCAGCTACTAATAGCTCTCATTATTCCTGGTAAGTCTAACCAGAATCAAGGTCACCATAATTTACTACTTGCTTGCATAGTTTCAGGGGAGAGGAACTTGACTCATAACAGTAGTTGTAAAACAAAACTTGAAAGGAGGTAAGGTGGTCCCCTTTGAACAACTCCCAGGGCAATCAATGTGCTGTAACTTTCTTGAGGAATTACAAAGGTGGTGATACACACCTGAATTCCAACCCCAGATGGAATATATCCCTCCTGCTTAACCATAACAAAAGTGACCTCACCTTTGGTCTTCTGAGCTGTAACATGGAGGGAGTAATTCATACCTCACATGATCTTCCCCCTGGGGATAAGACACTAATCCTAATAAAAAGTTTTGAGTCTGTGGAGTCAAGTATCTCAGTTGGTAAAGTGCTTACTATGCAAAAATGAGGATCTGAGTACAATCCCAAGCGCTCATGTTTTAAAAGCCACATGTATTCTCCACTGGCACATCTATTCATTGCCTCTTATTCTCTGAGAATACAAAACTATAAGGAACATATTCATAACCATTAAGGTGTCTTCGGTGTTTCAGGTGTATATACTCTCCATCCTTCATCCTAGTTCATACATGAATGAACTCAAGCCACACATTGAGCTGGCCACTGGCATTTCTAAATAGCTAAAATATTTCCTGCCCTTAAATACCAAACCTAGTGGGAAAATTAAAACATGGGTAAATTTTTAAATAGTACAAGGGAAAAAAAACACTAGACCTTAGACCAGTGGTTCTTAAATTTCCTAAAGCTGCAATCCTTTAATACAGTTCCTCATGTTGTGGGGACCCAAACTATGAAATTTTTTGTTGCTACTTTATAACTGTAATTCTGCTACTGTCATGAATCATATTGTAAATATCTAATTCATGGTATCTAATAGGTGACCTCAAGAGGGGTTGTGACCCAGAGGTTGAGAATTACTGCCTTAGACTCAAGTAAGGCTCAAAGTCATTTGCTGTTAATTTCCAAGTACAGGACACAGAATGTGCCTGTACTGTGAGCACAGAGGGCTCCATCACTGCAGGAAGAAAGTGATGTCTAGAATGGGTTGAACAACAACAGAGAATGCCTAATCTGGACTTTCTAGGGCATGCTGGATCCAGGGGGAGACTGTCAGATGTCTGCCAGGGTGTTCATCATGCAGTATAGAAATTTGTGTGTGTATCACTCTTGCTGGTAATAGGGACTCTTACATCTGTTTTGTTTGTTGGATTTTTTTGAGACACTGTCTCCCTTGAATGTACTGTATAGCTCAGGTTAGCTATGATTATGCAATAATCCTCCCTCAGGTTTGGACCACCACACACAGTGCATTTGTCAGTTGTCAATGTAGATCCCCAAAGTGAAAGAACTATAGTTAATCATCAATGAAATGTTACAGAGTCATGGAAATTAGGGAGCTTGGAGAGGGATGTAGACACTTGACTTTGGGGAAGGTAGCCTGTTACCAGAGTCAGACTAAAGAATGTAAAAGATACATTCTTTATCCAGTAAGTAGTGATGTCCAGCAATGGAGTGGAGATAAAGAGAAGAGTACTTGGAAAAATGCCTTGGGATACAATATTTTAGTTCTCCTGAGATTTCTGTAGTTCTCTGTGTCTTTCCTTATATGGCCATTGAACACAATATTTCTTCTCTGGAAAGAGTAGCTCACGTGAGTGAGTGACTTACAGAAAACTAAGGGATTATCATAATCTGTGTTAAAACAGGCTCTGCCATGTTTTTTCTTAATTTTCTTTTGTGTGTGTGTGTGCACATGTGTGCGTGCATGTGTGGGGGGGATGTCCCTATTCATGTCTATGCATGGGGATGTCAGAAGACAATCTTGAATATTGTTTCTCAGATATTTTCTACCTTTCACTGTTGTTTGGGATTTGGGGTATCTTGTTTTGGACAGGGTCTCTCACTGCGCTGACAACTTGCCAAATAGGCTAATTTGGCTGAGCAGCCCCAAGAATTCACCTGCCTCTGCTTCCGCAGTTCTAGGATCAAAATTGCAGACAACCACACCTGGGTTTCTTTTACGTGGATTCTTGGAATTGAACTCAGGTCTTTGTGCTTGTGAGATTAAGTATTTTACCAACAGAACTATCTCAGCAGCCTTCTAGCTCCTATTTTAAGTGGTAACATCTGTCTTACAATCAAATACTCAAACACATTTCCAAATGTCTAATAAACAGTGACCTAAACCGCTTATGGTACTGGGAACGTCTGAATACCTAGCATCTGCTGTGGATGAAGACTTCTTGGCTTGTCTGCCTCCAGGTTCTCCACACCCTTCATTCATTTTCATGCCCAGTTTGAAAAGTTTCTCACACCAGAAATCCTACTGAAGTCATCCCCTTTTTATTCTCATGACTCCTTTTCTATGTAGTCTTCATGAAGCTCCAGGCTCTCTGTTCCACTCTGGCCCCTCATCCTTCCCCTAGCACCATTTCTAAAAGCAGCAGCTTCCATCTGATATGCACATACAGCAGGCAGCCCTAACTGAACCCATTCAGTCCCCCTCCTAACTTCCTCCACCTTCTGGAATGACCTACTTGTTGCTTTCTTTCCCTCTGAGATCAGGGACTTTTGTTTACCTTGTGTACAAAATCACCAGCACCTAGGAGCATTTGCTGAATGAATGAATGAATGATAGCTAAGAGTAGCAGTTTCCAATCATAAGAACAGGCAACATCAAGGAGAAGTTGACTTGCAGTTTGCTTGAACTCAGTTACATCTGGGGCCCCTCTAGTGAGAGATGAAGATTTTTTTTCCTGATTCAAGGTACCTTAAGATAGGATTCTCCCAAACATCTCTTATAATTGTGATTTCCCGTAAGACATCCATCATTAGAAATAAATCTGGCAGCACATTTCTTTTTACTGTGAATTTTCTGGCTTGCCATGGAATATGAGCTACCAGTTAGGGAAATTACATCATTCGAAACAATATGATGAAGCCATCACATGTTTGAGCATTTTGATTAGTGTCTGTCTTCCACTCTAGACTATATGTCCTACGATAGCCTTGACTTTGGCTTGCCCTGCTCTGTTATCACTGTGTTCAACTGTAAGGGGCCCCCAGGATAGACTACCTAAACCCATGCTGGGAGATGAATTCCAGGGCCTGGGGTATGGATGCTGCTTCCTCATAGTATTGAGAGTATTTCTTTACTTTCTTTCTATTGACCCATGAGACATTATCATTCCATGTCATAAGACATATAAGACTCCTGTTTCCCTGGATGGTGACCTTTGCCTGAGAGCTGAAGAAAATGATTAGTACTTTTGTATTTAAAGGACTCTGGTACCCGCATGCCCATTGCCTCCAGGGAGACTGCAGAGAAGAGTTTGACAATGAATTGTTTCTAAAACAAGGATTTATCCCCTCTTCTGTGGATTTTGCAAATAACAGTTTGAAAGGAGGATTTCCTGCAAATATTGGTGAATATTGACCTCATTTTGCACATTAGATGTCTTTCTGACAGTGTATGTACTTGAATATTTACGTAAGTCCCCCTTTCTCATTGACTTCCATTATTTTCTCAAGAAATGGTTTACCCAGAAGAAATAAAATTATTCTCCACATTGGAAGTCACATTTTAGAGAGCATTCAGCCTTCAATTGTGTGTGGCATCGGGACATTTAATTCGCTTCTGCCAGAGGAATTAATCAAACGGACAATTGATCCATACAACCTTTGCACATTCATTAAAAGCACACCCGTGTACAGTACATCTGACTGATTGTGCCTGTGTCTTTGGAATTTCCCACTGCTGGGATGGGACTTGAATATGTAAGTAGGCTCTGTGGCTGTCACAGGACTTAGGTACAGCACTAAATTGAAGAACCAAATGGAAATGTTTTCTCAGGCTGAACAAAAGCAATTCTTCTAGGTTGTCCCTTAGCCTTGGGTAAGCTCTTTCCACCCCCTCCCAGTCCCTCCCCTCCCCTTCACACACAAATGCCTCTATCTGCCCTGTGCTATATTAAGTAGTTTTAATCAACTGCTTATCAATTTTGAGCACCTCCTAATTTCTCTGGAAAAAGTACAAGTAGGTGAGATATAATTGATGCAAGAGTCTTTGAAGGTGGTTTGCTGGACAAGGACAGAGCCAGCAAGTATCTGTAAGTTTTCCTTCTGTGTTTCTGTTAGAGGAAATCTGAAAACCTTAGTCACTGAAGAAGAAAAGCCAAGTCACCCAGGGTGGGTCGTATGACATTTGAAGGCAGAAACAGAAATCATATTATGATCTGTTACAAGACATGGGAGACATTACATTTTACTTATCACAGTGTTTTACATAGCTCTTCTCTGGACATGGGAGCCATTGCTGTCTTCATCAGAGATGTTTAACCACCTGCAAGAGACCCGCAGGTTGGGGCTGGAGGGATGCTCTGCAGTTAAGAGCACTGTCTGCTCTTCCAGAGGACCAGGGTTCAATTCCCAGCACCCACATGGCAGTTCACAACTATCTGTAACTAAAGATCCATGGGATCTGACACACTCACACAAACATGCATGCCAGCTAAACACCAATGCACATAAAAAATAAAATAAAAAAGCAAATTGTTAAAGAGAGAGAGAGAGAGAGAGAGAGAGAGAGAGAGAGAGAGAGACCCACAGGCTCTGTTCTGTTAGTATTGTATCCTTGCTCTACCTCCAGTGGTTCTGCCTCAATTGCCCATGGCCTCTGGAGGTGACAGAGCATATAGATTGTAGAAGGTCAACTTAAGGGGAAGACTCCATCTATGCAGCTACTGGAAATTGTTATCCATGTTGAAGTGAGACTCTTGGGTGGCTAGGCTCCTGTAACTAACACCTCATCGATGCTTTCTAAGTTAGCCCAATAAATACATTGGTTTGCCAAGTGGGATGTTAGTGACATTGTAAGTGATATGTCTTTGGAGGCTCTTCTGTAGTATGGAGACATTTGTTCACATTTCCCTGTCTAAACTTCATGTAATAACTGCATGTATATTCTCTGGGGATTCTTCTAAAACCCTCATGAGTTGACTCACAGATTGCTTGCAAGTGTTGCATAATGTATGTAATGCAACTATGCAAAGGGATGGGAGCTTTGGAGTTATTACTGAGCTTCTCTGTTAATGATGAAGCCTCATGAACTCTGTAAATATTCCTCTGAGATTCTCTTTGAATTTCCTCTAAGATACTATGGAAAAAGATAACCCAATGATACATACTTGCACAATATCATCTGCAAATGTGTGTGCACACAAACACATATGGGTGTGTGCCCATGGAGGACAGAAAAGGGTGTCAAGTCCCCTGGAGCTGGAGTTACAAGTGGCTATAAGTCACATGACATGACATGACATGATGCAGGTGTTGGCACCCTAACTCTGATCCTCTGGAAGAGCAGCAGGTTTTCTTAACTACTGAGCCATTTCTCCAGCTCCCTGGCTGGACACAGTTTCCAGGTTTGTGAAATACTTCCATTGGTTTAAAAGTTGGTTTAATTTGTCCAATATGCTATCCATTGTACCACAGAGCCAAGTAAAAGATGGTTTAATTTGACCTTGTATCCTTGATGGTGTTTGTAATTGTTACTGATCACAGCCATCGTGGCCGTGTGAAAGGTTATCTCACACAGGCTATAGTTTGCATTTTTCAATTGTGTAAATGTCAAGCAACTTTTATCATGTGCTGTGTACTGTTCAAGTTTTCTTCTTTGGTATTATAACATCCGTTTGTGGAACTGTGATAATTATATACATTACATATACAGTTGCAGACAGGATATCCTAGTCTATGGTGAATCTTTTCTTTTTCTTCATGGCATCTTTTGAAGTACAAATGTCTTGCATTTTGATGCAGTTCAATGCATCAATTTATCAACATTACTGCTTTGGGTGTTACATTCTTTGCTTGACTTGATATATCTTAATTTTCTTTTCTTTTATGAGTATGGGAATTTTCACATATTTAGCTTTCATTTTGCCCAAGTATGTTACTTACAAGTATTTTGGGTTTTCTAAGTTACTTCTAGCATTTCTTTTCATATGTGAGAACAGAAATCAGCAATTCACAGTCATTACCACTCAAGTCTAGTCACAGGCATGCTGCTCCTTATGCTAGAGAGATTGCCTCAGGGACAGATGGGGCATTTGTGTCATTTCTTCCCATCACATTTTGATAAAGACACTTCCTAGTTAGTATAAACAAAGACAATGATGTGCCCAAATGGGGAAGGACCTTAGAAACAAAACAGACCCAAAATTTTGGTAAACATAAGCTATTAAAATGCAAATATTATAATGTAAAAGTAACCAATTTGTTCTAGATTGAAGTGGCTGCCATTTTTTCTTCCCTTAATGCCACCTCTTATGTTGAGCTTGGGACCTATCAAAAACTCTGGCCCCTTTAATGGACCACCCTCTAACTACATTCCTCTAATTCTCTGTGAGTACTGGTGCTGGAGATCAGTTTTGTATTTGTCTTTCTGAAGATTGACTTTATCATATCTAACACATCATTTTAATATCTTATCAATAATTTCATACGGTGTATTTTGATCATATTTACCTCCACTCTTCCCAGACCCACTCCTCACCTCCCTAACCCACTCCCAGCTTTGTGACTTAAAAAACAAACAAACACGCTGAATACATTTTATGCTGCCCATATCCTCATGGGGATGGGGCATCATTTTTAATTGCTAAAATTGTTTAGAAACGTAGCCCTGGCTAAAATAAGTGGGTCACAAAACAAAAAGATATGAGTAGGAAAAGGGGGCTGTTGTAAGAAATGGGAGAGGACAAGGATGAGAAAGAACGACAAGAGAAGATGGGATGAAAGTAAATAGAACACACTATGTGCATGTGTGAAATTGCCAACGAACAAGCTTAACCAATAAAAATGCTTTGTTTACCTTCTACATGACAAATTGTTTCTTAATTCAAGGTACAGATAAAGATATTATTGAACATTGGGACAGCTTAGTCCTGGGCATGTTGCTTGAGGCTTCCCTTCAAGTAGACATCTCTTTATCAGTTTGATTCCTTAGTTTTCAGCACTGTAAAACCCCTCTTTGGGTGTGGATGGAAATGGTGACTACACTGAGGTCATTTCTACAATTGTGTTTCATTCTGTGGCCGGTTAGTCAGCTTTCTGTCACTGTGATAAAAAAAAAAACTAAGAAAGTCAACCTGAGAGAAGGACTTGTTTTTGCTTCTTGTTGCAGAGGTTTTAATCCTCAATCATTTGGTCATGATGCTTTGGGCCTGTGATGGCACAGTGCATCATGGTGGAGGAGCGTGGTAGACAAGGCTTAGGCATCTCATGATGGGTGCATCATGGTGGAGGAGCGTGATAGACAAGGCTGAGGCACTCCCAGCTACATACTGCAGGCTTCTAGGATTATAGGTGTGTGTCACAAAGACCCAGACTTTGCATGGATGCTGAGGATTTGAACTCGGGTCCTCATGCTTGACCAGTACAAGCACTTTACCCACTGAGCCCTCTCTCCAACCCCACTAGAAACAATTATAAATTTGCCTTTGTTCTATTGTTATTAATGAAGATATTAACAGGAATATAGATTGGATGATTATTTGTTCACTCATGGAGTCATTCATGTGTTTTTAAAAGAGTTATTAAAATCTTACATGTGCCTGTAACTGTGCTGGGTTCTTAAGGTAAAACAATGAACAAGAAAGTTGTGCTTCCTAGCCCTTGCAAACTTATATGTGAGAGATCTGTGTGATATATGTGATGGGCATTAGGGTGATGCATAGTGAAATAGGAGATCAGCTGAACAGCTTCTTCCTACTCATCCCAGTCCTGGGACTGGGATTGCTTAGTACATGGATTAATGTCAGTTCCTGACCAGGAGTTACCAGCCAATAGCTAACCAGATGGAAAAGGGATATCATCTAAGACTCAAACTGGTTGCCTGGGTGTGGAGGAGAAAGGACCAACACAGTCTCAGAGCACCTGAAAAGTGAGTGTTGCTCTACCCAGCTTGTTGTTAGTGTGCTTGGGGAGAGACAAGGAACACCAAAGCAATGAGAAAAGAAGCTAGAGGAGGAGGCATGGTCAAGGTCAAGACAAGCTATCAAAGGAGACATCATGCCCTACAGAGAGGCAGCCATGACCTGGCTGTTCTCTGGGAAGTTCAGGCTCTATGAGGAAAGACAGGGGCTGTTCTGGGTTTTATTTCCTTTGTGGACACTAAGCCAGGCCTATCTATCCTTGAGCTTCTATCTCTCTGACACCCAACAAGAGCATCTTTGGCACAGATAATGGCATTTGCCCTCCTTTGTTTTGGCAGGTGCTACATCACTCTCACTCAGTCTCTGCACTTGACCATGAGTGGGGCTCCATCAGGACCTGCAGGCACAGGCAAGACAGAGACCACCAAGGACCTGGGCCGGGCACTGGGCATCATGGTCTATGTGTTTAACTGCTCAGAGCAGATGGACTACAAGGTACATTTCACTCAGTTGCTAGAGAAACTGGGATGTGGGTGTTAACTGAGATAAGGTACATGGTTGATCCATTCTTTGTTGGTCCCACTCCCCTAGGAGATGCAGAGTCCAGACAAGAGCTTTCTCCTTATTCTTTCACAGTAGAATTAAGGATGCTTTAATCCTTGTTGGCCTCCTGTCAACCTCTTGTGTAACCCAGAGGCACAGCCCCATACATTCTGACTTTGCTAATGAACTTTGTGAAAAGCTGGATTATTTGACATAGGTGGATTATTTGACATGGTTGCCTTTCTTCTGTCACAGGTGAAATGATGATGCTGAACAAACCCCCAAAGTTCTAAATTTACTGATGGGTCAGATAGGGTAGAAAGGTTCTTGAGTAGCTGTGATCACAATGCTTGTCTCCAGGTGACAGTTTTATTTGTGTTCCTCTGTACAGGGGGCATTCCCCTAGGATAGTATACAAGGGCATATGAGGGCATAGGAAGAACTAGCCACTTCCAGCTATAAGAGACACCAGCAGATAGGCAACGTGAAGCCCATGCACTTCATCCTAGAACTTTTCAAACAACCAATGTGCTCCAGGTTGTGTTGTGAAGAAAAGCCAGAGAAACAAAAGACCCACGAGGTCACTTCCAGCTACAGACACTCTGCTCACAATTGAATAAAAGCTCATTTTAAAGATGTGTAATAACGACTTGCCCTCATGCCTCCTTTCTGGTGTTTTCTCATAGTATATGTTTTTAATAAGATGCCTTATGTTTCTCTTGTAAGCAGAATAAACAGATAGTGTGTAAGTTTTAGAGTAGAAAAACAAGGTTCTCTAAATAAATCAAATAAAATTTCATGTTGCAAAATACACTTAATGTAGAAATGATTTTAGAAATTATAGATACTGAATTATGATTCTTCAGATGACACTCTTTTTCTAGAACTGGGACGGGTTACTTTAGTATAAATCCTTCCTGTGTACAAGTCAGAGTCATGGGAAGCCATGTTTTCTCATAGCAAACAAACAGAGGGGGCATTCAGACCTGAATCCAGTCCTTCCCAGAGCCATAGCTTCTAAATTTGAGTGCAGCTGTTTTTATTGATGAATAAATTAAGACAATGTTTCTTTTCAAGGATGGAAGACAATTTTTTCCCTTTAAAGAAATAAACTAAGCCTTAAGCTTTTGAGCTTCTAGATTCTTCTATAGTTTTTTTTCTTTTATAGTTAATTATTGGCAGCATTGCTGAAGTAAGTAAGTCTCCCATGGGGAACGTTCTGGAAGACATAGTCATTTGGATGTAGAAGGCATGTGTTATTGTGACAGGAAATTAGCAGATTCCTTCAAAGTCAAACTAAACACAGCAAATAGGAAGAGTGGAGTTGACTTCAGGGCTAGAGATTGCAAAGATTGTTTATCACAGTTCTTTCAAAGTTAAGCAATTGTCCCTAACCCTGCCTATTCCTTTGAAAGTACACTGTAGAAGAGCATTTGTCCTTGGCTCACCTGGACTTTAAATAAAGTTTCAGTCTTTGAGTCCAAGCCAGACACAGACAAGAGCACTATCAATAGAAGTTTAATAACACCCCAGCATGAAGGCATTCACTTCCTGAGCCCCGAACTTCACTATAGCCAGAGTGCCTTGCTACACTGCTTCTGCAAGTCTTTCTCCTTTACTGTCCAGCTGTTCAGAAACTGTGTTCAATCATGGAACACTCCAGAAATAAAGTGCATTGATTTATTCGTTGCTGCCAATGCTCAGAATGCATGGGACATTTCAGGAAGATATCAAAATAAATGATGTTTTGTCCTGCAGAAGTTCTGTAGTAGATGCTCCAAAAGTATCCACAAGGGAGTTCCCACCAGGGAGTTTCCTAGGCACCCCAAGATGGGACTGGTTAGGATTCCAAAGAAAGAAACACAAAAACCTAGGGTGTCACTCAGTGGTAGAATGCTCACTTAGCAAGCAGAAATCCACAGGGCTCTCAGTTTGATCTCCAACACCCAAGGGAGCCCAGGAGGTGGGGGAAGGAATAAGGGGTGGAGGCAGTGAGGAAAGGAAGGAGGGAGGGAGGGAAGAAGGGAGGATCGACAGATGAACTAGGTGCTAAGCGGATCAGTATAAAGCACTTAATAGAGCAATGTGTGTAGTACTAAGACTGAGCTCTGAAGATGAACTGTGACAGGCTGGGATATTCTGTCTAGGAATGTCCTTAGTCAGGAGTCAGTATGTGTTGCTCATATGAGTTTTAAGGAATTTTCTTCAGGACTGGGTCCAGTTTCTTTAAGTGGTTTGGGAAACAACCTAAATGTCTTTACCGGTGTCTAGGAATATGTAAGACTCCTGTTTAAACTCAAGACTGCTGGAATAACCTGCAGCCATCTGAGTCAAAAGTGGTCAGTGTACTATGGTTTTCAGTGAGGACACAGAAGGAAAGTGAGAGGACCCTGGAGGATCCTATGGATGATATAGATAGTTAGATAGGTAAAGAAGGAAGAGCGATAACTGAAATTGATATATACATAGATATAGACACATATCAAATATAGCCTATTCTATCTGAAGGAACAAGATGTTTATGGAATAATTAATAGAACTAATTTTTGCTGAAATACCACAGTCTTGGGTATGAATGAGTAACCTACAAACTCGAGGCCCTGGAATATTCTAGAACAGGGGGACAGACACACTGGTTTCTGGTGAGGAAACACATTGAGAAGCTCCTAAGACTCGAAGCTGTTTGATTCCTGGGATATGACACTTTAACACAACCTGGCCCATAGTCTGGCTTTGCAGCCAGGACCTAGTTCTAAACAGCCAGCATCCCTAACCCAGCCCTCATCAGCTTCATCCTTGAGCTTTTACCCCTAGAGCCTGGCTTGGGCGGGGAAAGAAAGGACCAAGAGCCAGGCATAGCATTCTGATGTGTTTGTTGTGACACAAACAATAATAGATTCTGTTTGCATTTCTCCAGAGTAGAGTCTAGAACCAAGCATGGCAGCTTTAGGGAGCATTGGGAGATGTGAGGAAGGTGATGGAATAAAGCACAAATGTCAGGGGCCAAGGGCCCTTCAATTGGTGGGCTGCAGAAAGACTTGCAGGCTTTAAAATAGCATAAGCATGAGAGGAGGCTGATGCTGGGAGCCTTATGAGCAGCCAGCTGGAAGAGAGACTGGAGAGGACTTTGCAACACTCTGGATAGAAAGAGAGAAAGCCCAAGTGTCAGGACACTGAAATAGGAAAAGAGGCTTAAGGAAATCAAAGCCAAATGATGATCTAGGAAACACAGGGAAGTAGCAGGTTGATGAAGCAAAGAGGCATTAGAGGGGAGGGCTAGGGCTCTAGTAGGTAGTGCTCCCATGTACCATGTACTTCTGTCCCAGGAATTCCATTGGGACACAAGTCCACTCAGCTCTATGTACCCATGTACAGGGCTTGGGAGATCCTAGAGCAGCAGAGAAATGTGGAAGAAAGGGAAAGTAGAAAGCCTAGAAAGCCAGTCAATGTCCCTAGACACAGCCAGTTAACACTGAGGAGATCTATAGGTCTTGCCAGGGATGGGATTTGACAAGCTGAATTCAACAACATCAGAATAAAGCCACAGGGCTTGTTAAAACACTGCAGTAGAGCTGAAATGGGTAAAATAGCACAGAGAAACTGTGTGCACAGAGTCTCTCAAGGGTTGCTTTTATTCAAGGTTTGCACATGGACTATCAGGCAGGGTTTCAATGACACAGTGTCCTGGAATAGTTGTAGTTGGGATTTACCATGGTTAGCAACAGCCTGGCTCTGAGGAAATGAAGATCGAGCCCCAGTTGGAAGTCACTCAGCACAACCACCTGTCCTAAGCTGACATCCACATTCTACAGTGAGGACGTGTTAAGACCAGCTCTTTCTGATGAGATAATGGCCGGGTTTGGAGGCAGAAGTGACCTTGCAAGCCCAGCTTGCTCAGAGGCTAGAGCAGCTCTGTTGTGAGGCTGTCTCAGCGCAGCCATTTTTTTTTACAGATCGGCATCTACACTTCCTATTACAGCAGCAATACTTTCCCCTTGACCTCAATATAGAGGCCACTGCAGAAATGCCCAATGGCATTGAAGCTGAGAGCATTTAGAATGATTTCTGAATCTCAGGAGGCTCAGCCTCCTGTAAGAGTTATGACTGTTTCTCAAGGCTCCTGATTCCCTCAGCTTCCCACGTGTCATTCTTCCACTTCTCCCACCCCTCATCTCCTGGGGGTGGTGCCTATCTCCTGTGCTGTTCCTCTTCCAGAGTGTCCATCTCAAGATGTCCTCTGGTACCTCTGTGTCTGCTCCCATCTTCGCCCACATCCTGGTTCTGGCTCTTTACATATGGGCCGTCTGGTATAGAGGGTCTTACTCCACCTTGGGAGGTTCCTGCAACTCTTCCCTGCCATGTCCTTCGTCCCATTTCTAAGGTGGAATCTCAGTCATCCAGCCTGTGTGTACCCTCACTTCCCCAGTGCAGATCAGTCATCAGTATGGATTCCCTCTCAGCATCCTCCACTTTCAGCCTTTTGTCATGACCAGTCTTTATTCCCGTCCAGAAGCTTGACCTCATGGCCAGGTGATGCCACTATTAGATAATAACGCCGAAAGATGTGTACAGTGAGCAAGCAGCATGTTGTGGGTTCTGCTGTTGGTCCTCAGAGGATGATGGGTTAGGGCATGTATCTACATAAGAAATTCTCTTTAAGGTTTTATGTATTGTCTACAGTTCATAGAAGGGATACACAACTTTAAAAGCTTTCAAATCCCTGTTAGGCATAGGATTTGGCTCCTGAATTTCTAACTTAGGATTTGTGATGCTTAATTGGTTGATATAGATGCATACACACCTACATGCACATATATACATTAGAAGGATGATGAGTAGGTGAATGGGTAGATAGAGACAATAGGTAAGTGGGTAGATAGACAGACAGACAGACAGACAGACAGACAGACAGACAGACAGATAGAGTCTCTACCTATAGGAATATATCAGAATAAAACCCAATGCCTGGAATTACCTCGCCCTCCTGGAGACATGCTTAAGGACTGCCTCTAAGACTGCTGTATCATCCTTCTCCTGACCACAGTGTAACTCTCTCTCCATTTGGCATGTGTGTTGTTGTTTGCTGTCTTCTTTCCTCACAGGAATATCAGCCCCAGAAAGGTCTTTCTTTTCTATCCTGTGTACCACTGATTTCCCATGTTCCAGAACATTCTCTAGCAGACAATACCTGCTCAACTAATATTTGTTGGATGAATAGATGAGAAGAAAGACATGTTTTTGCCTTATCTTGTTAATACTTTGTAGAGCATTACCAAATGTTCTATATACTCTATACCCCCATATACTCTCCCTTCCTCACACATAATTCCCCCTGCCCCATTATTAAATTGTAGGTGTACTGGGTAGTTTTATTTCAACTTGACACAGGTAGAGTCATCAGAGAGGAGGAAGACCCAACTGAGAAAATATCTCCATAAGATCAGGCTATAGGCAAGTCCATAGGGCATTTTCTTAATTATTGTTTGATGTGGGAGGGCCTATCCTATTGTGGGTGGGGCCACCGTTGGGATGATGGTCCTGGATGTTATAAGAAAGCAGGTTGTGCAAGACATGAGAGCAAGCCAGTAAGCAATGCTCCTCCATGACCTCTGCATCAGCTCCTGCTTCTAAGTTCCTGACCTCACTTCCTTTAATGATAAACAGTGATGTAGAACTATAAGCCAAATAAATCTGTTTCTCCCCAATTTCCTGTTGGTCATGGTGTTACATCACAACAATAGGAACACTAAGACAATAGGCTAGTTTAGCATATGCAGTGCCAATATGCTGTTCTAAACTAAAGTCCAAGACTATGTTGAGGTTCACTGTTTGGAAGAATGATAGAATATATAGTTCTACAGGTGTAGGAAAGTGTATAATGTCATCTACCCAATGTCACCAAACCAGACACAGTAGTTTCTCCACCTAGCATTGCCTCTGTTCCTGGCAACTGCTGATCTTCTTGGTTCCCCTTTGTTCACATTTTCCACATGAGTTTGAGTGTTCTGGGGTTTAACATGATGTGGGATGTATTTTCCCTCCCTGTGCCCTACATCTAACCTTGCCTAGGTAGATGTCTGACTGAGTTTGACAAAATGTTGCCTTAATCATCATCTCTCATGCAAACCTCTGGAGACTCCTTGTAATAATTCAAGGCTTTCTGTTCCTCAGACTGTCTTTAGTAATCAATTTTCCAGCCCAAATGGTACCTTTACTTTTCTCTGGGCACATTGTTATTTTACTCATTTTTCTTCCATAATCTTTTATCCTCCTAGAAAGCTCCCCCTCCCTGTCACATAGACACAAGCGAGAACTGCAGAGTGTATGCTGAAGGATCTTGTTCTGGGAGCTAGGTACTCGGGTGTCTGCCTGCCTCCTTTTGTTTCCTCCCTATGCCCATTGTGTTAGAGAATATTATGAGAAAATTGGAAGTTATGTGAGGAAAAGGGAACCTTAGCCACATAAAAAATGAATCTTGTTGCAGACATTTAAAGTGTGTGTATACATATGTGTATGTATACATGTGCATGTGTGTGCGTGGGGAGAAAAAGAGAAAGGGAGGGAGAGAGAAACAGGTAGATAGACACTGAAACAGAGAACTAGAAAGAGGCACATAGAGAGATATTCTTTCATACATTTGGCTAATGCATGCTCTATTACTTACCTGCCCTCACGACTCAACAGTATATATTTATAGGTTATGGAATGTAGTTTTTCCACAGATTTCTTAACAACACAATCCTTTTCTCAGGGAACACCTGGTGTTCCCCAAAATACATCTTGCAGTGTGCTATTGTTCTGCCATCCTGTCTTCACTGATCACACTGGAGCACTGTGACCCACTCCTCTCTGTCTCTGTGACAGTGTAATCTGCAGTGTCCACTAGAACCAATACTTCTATAGTAGAAATTCCCTTGTGTTTGTGTACTTTATTGCCAGCACCTTCCTAAAAGTTCTTGGAGGGGCTGTGTCTAGCACGGAGTCTTATGCACACAACTAATCATTTTTTAAGACACCACAAAAAAACCCACAGAGACCAAAGTGACAATCAGGGACCTTTGCTTATATGTTACAGTTGTGTAGCTTGGTCTTCTTGTAGGACTCCTAACAAACAGTGGGAGCAGGGACTGTCTCTGACTCTGTTGCCTCCTTTAGGGATCCTTTCTTTCCTACCAGGTTACCTTGTCCAGCCTTAGTAGAAGAGGACGTGCTGAGTCTTACTACAACTTGATATATCATGGCTGGTTGACATCCATGGGAGGCCTGCCCTTTTCTGAAGAGAAATGGAGGAAGAGTGGAAGGGGGGGGAAAGAGGGAAGTGGGAAAGATTGGGAAGAGAGAAGGGAGGTGAAACTGAGGCTGGGATGTAAAAAACAAGTAACAAATATAAATAAATAAATAAATAAATAAATAAATGGAATGACCCCTGGATGAATGTCAGGACTCCCACAAATGCAATACCCCAGCATTTTAGAGGCAAAGGCATCCAGCACCTACACATTACCATTAATGCGTAGCTCACTAGTCCCCCTTTAATTCAGAGTTCCTTTTCATTTCAGGATAGAAATACATTCTTCTCTTTGCAATTCTTTTCTTGCTCTCTTGGCAAAATTTTCCCATAACTTGTTTCTGCAACTGTTGTCAGTTCCTGACATTTCCAGCTCCACACATCTGGGAGACCTGAGTGTCTGGGCATGGATTGAAAATACACCCATTAGCTGCCCATTAGCGTATGCCAGAGCGTGAACAGAAGCCTGTCTATCTATGTGATATAAGAAAAGCTATCTTTTATTCATTTTCTGGGACTTTGAAAGTTATAGCCTGCTCAGGAAGAAACCCTGATGGCATCTTAAAGGGATTTTTCACAACAGCATCTTGGAAAGCATGTTTGATCCCATGACACATGTTGTCACCCATCACCTTCAAAAACTTAATTGTTCCTGAGATTACAATGCAAGTTTCAGGGGACCAGATGTGTCCATGATAAAGAAAATGACTGTGGCTCTAAGACAGTGTCATCATTTAATCCTTGTATGTTTCCTTGCAGTCCTGTGGCAACATCTACAAAGGCCTGGCTCAGACTGGCGCCTGGGGCTGTTTTGATGAGTTTAACCGAATCTCTGTGGAGGTCTTGTCGGTGGTGGCTGTACAGGTATGGGTCAGAAGGGTGTGGGAGTCTTGCAGTTTTCATGACTGGCCCTGTGGAAGGCTACAGCCTGTTGTTTTCATTCTTCAGCATCATTTCCCCCTCTACTTGCCGTTCCATCCCCCTCTTCCATCCTTACAATAAGCATCCCCTATTACCCACCAAAGCATATCCTATTCTAACTAGAAGAGTCTCTTCCCCTGGGTGTAAAGCAGGGACATAAATTATCTATCCCACCTGCTTCCTAGAGGGGCACTAAGGGTCAGCCAAGGAGGTGGATCCCAGCTGCTAGGAGATGTCATGCTGTAAACCAGGGCTCTAGTCCCAGCTCTTGCATTTGCTATGGAGGTCCGGAAGCAGATCCCCACCTCTCTCAGCCTAAACCACTCATTTATGCCTAAGGCTGTGGTGTCCCTGGTCTTGAGTGAGTAGAAGTGCCTGCCTGAAAAAGACACATTTTCCTGACTTCAAAGATGGTTTGAAAAAGACACAATTCCTGACTTCAAAGATGTCTTGAGTTTTTGAGACAAATGTGAACACTTTCACTGTTCTAGAAGTGATCATAATATCCATACTACAGAATAAAACTGAGAGGTGTTATTTTAAAGCCAATCCTTAAATGCTGGCTGGAGAGGGTTTGAATTGAGGTCAGGGACCCATGGACAAAGAGAGGAGAACAGGAGGAGGGAAAGCAGAGGGTGCTAAGTCTCTCGTGCTAGACACTCTTCACATATCACCCTTCATTCTCCAGCGACTCTTCTGACATAACTACTACTTTACATGAAGAAAACATAGCAGGGAAGAAAAGGAAATTGTTCAAGGCACAGTGTTTCAAACTGACAAGAGGAGAATTTGAGCCCTGCTCCTCCATCCACATCATCAATATACACATGTGAATGGTCAGACAAGCAAGTTCAAACCAAATAAAAAAATTGATGTAAAAGCTTTCTGGTGCAGGTGACAAGGAGCCCTGAGGATTCCACAGGAGAGTTCGCCTGTGTTTGGCAGCAGTTTTAAAGAGCTGGGTAAAGGAAAGTTCCTTGCCTGAGATCAAGGCAGAGGACTTTCCCAGGCATCCTTGTTGAGCTGCAAAGACTCGGGTACCCTTGCACCTCCCTGTCTCCATTGCCAGGCCCTTTCCCTGTGCCCCTCCCTGTAAGCTGAGCATCCTCATTTCCACCAAGGACTGACTGGTTGCAGGGATCCTCTTCCACCCTTCTTCCCCAAGGTGAGGCCTCTATGGATCACTATATGCAATTATTGGACAATGCTGTGCCTACTGCTCCAGGTTTCTGCCCATATACCATATAGTCAAAGACAGCGGAAGTCGCCTCCCTTTTGGTTTATTTCCAAAGCATTGTGCACAGAGAATTGTAAAAGGGGCAAAAAAGGACGAGGGAAGAGAAGAGAAGCAGAGAGGAAGAGGGGGAGGGGAAAGGAGACGAAAGGGAAGCAATGGAAGAAAAAGAAGCAGAGGGGAAGGGCGGAAAGAGGATGGAGGAGAGGAGAGGGAAGGGGAGGGGAGGGAGTCTACGGTCCCTGGAAATCTGTGGAATTCTTTCAGCCTCTAAAAGGATAGGGAAAACACTCAATGGTGCTAAATACTCCTTTTCTTTGGCAAAAGCATGGAGTGGAGGGAGGGTTGGCCGAACAGGGGACATCAGGCAGGTTAACCTTGTGGAAGAAACTGGCCGAGGCAGCATTGTCCCCTTCACTGGACTGAGTGCCCTGGCAGGAGCCAGTCTCTGTCTACATCACCCCCAGCTGTCACCCCTCTCATCCAGCATGCTGTCCCTGTCACTGGAAGCTAAATGTGGAGCTGAAGCAACTGCAGGGATAGAAAGTGGTGGCCCCTGTACCAGCTGTTCTTTCAGAGCCCCCCACCCCCAGGCTTCAGCTGCCACTGGGAGCCAGGGACCATCAAGGGACTCTCACGGGTCCTTCGCTTGCCTGCTCCTTAGTGGTCAGTCCTCTTGGCTCTCTTACCTGACAAAGGCTACGCTACAGACACTGGCCCTTGTCCCGACTGTCCCTAAGTGAAGATTCCCCAGAGTGAGGTATAGTTTCCCCTTCCTTAGATTTGCTCTTCTCAGTAGGAGTTAGTGACAGTGACGGTGGGGGGAGTGAGGCCCAAGCAGTGATCTAAACACTGCCTTGCGCTGACATTTGTGATCTGCCTTGGCTTGGTGTGTTGATTATGCAGATTTCTGTGGTCTAGAATTGGCATGACTTGACAGGGCCTAGGGAGGTAGTATTTCCATCAGGAAACTGGAGCTAGGAATGTGGGCCAATGGTAGAGTGCTTGCCTAACAACCATAAAATCCCAGGTTTAATCCCCATAACTGTTCCTCCAAAAGCCTACAGTTCATGGCACTGATTCATTCTACGCAGGAAGGCTTGTTTCTCTGGAAAGTCAATGGTTAAACATTTATCAACACACCTCTGTCTTGTATAGATGGGAGTCTCGCATTACCTAACCTGAAACTGAATATTCATATTTTTGCAGGAAATTATATTTGTCTTTTGTTTGTGATAATAGTGAAATTCCTGAAGTTGTACAGTTGGACTGCACATAAAGAAAAAAATTATTTTGGATCACACTCTTGAACTTTTTTTTTCATTTTTCAAGATATGGTTTCTCTGTGTAACAGCCCTGGCTGTCCTGGAACTAGCTCTGTAGATCAAGCTGGTCTTGAACTCACTGAGATCCACCTGCTTCTGCCTCCCAAGTGCTAGGATTAAAAGCATGTGCCACCACCACCTGGCACACTCCTGGACTTTCAAAGACACACATCTGGCAATGACTTCTTACTGTCAAACCACAGGATTCAATCATGAGGCCTACCCAATGATCTTGTCTAAACATAGCCACCTGCCAAAAATTAAATCTCTGGATACCATAGCTGGATCAAGTTCCCACCCTCTCATGTCTCATAATGGAATCAATCACTCTGTGGACTATGGGGTCTGATCCCTTCCTAAGTAGCTTGTGTAGAGTAAACAAACCCTTCTTGAGGCCCTGGTTCCAGCCCATGAGTGGCTCCAAAAATCTGGGGAGAAGCTGTCTTTTCTCTGCAGTGCCCACTGTGAATGTCTCCATTTCATTTCACTGCACCATGTTCTTGGAGCTTCTCTTCCTACTTCTCCCACCACAGGCATCTGTCTTCTTATCCCTTTGCCTACTGTCCTGTTATTTTTACTTATCTGTGTGTCTTCCTGTCATCTCTACATTCATGATTTCTGTTCCCTCTCCTCTGGCTGCTCGCCACAGTGTTTAGAGGACATCTCTTGTTCTTAGCAGCTAGGTATTACATTTCCAATTCCACTAAGTCCAGAGCCACTCAATATGCATAATTCCATTGATCCTAGGGTTATGGTTAGTGCTAGGGGCTTGCCACAGGCTCTCTCCATGTGTGTCCCAAGGCATTTTTCCTAGCATGCCCCACAGAGAATTCATTGTATTAAACACAGTTCTTTGATGATAACATTATTTTTCAATGAGTTAATGTCTAAAACATTTAAATCAAAGATCTAAAGAACATAGGTGCTCAGGTGTTAGGGTAGCCATGGCAATGATGGCGATGACAGTGGTAACTGACGATAATGTAATGATGGTGGTAGTGATGGTGATGGTGGTGGTGTTTGTGGTAGCAGTAATGAAGGTAATGATGAACTTGGTAACAATATTGAAGGTAGTACTAATGGTAAGGTTGATGATAATGAAAGTGGTGATGATGATTGATGATGATGATAGTGGATACATGATGAGGATGAGCATGGTGCTGGTGATGATAATGATAATGGTGGTGGTGATGAATGGAATGCTGTTTTAGCAAATGAGGCAAATGATGGTGGTGGTAGGAATGATAATGAAGCTAGTGGAATTATGGTAGTGGTGACAGTGATGATGAGGTGAAGGGTAGAGATGATGATTGCTATGTCAGTGGTGATAATGATATTGAAGATTGTAGTGATGATGGTGGTGGTGATTATGAGGGCATGGTGATTACAATAATAGTGATGATGGTAAGAATGGCATAGTGGTTATAATGGTAATGATGATGAGGGTGGTGGTGATGATGATGACCATGGTAATGATGATGAGGAGGAGGAGGAAGAGGAGGACACAGTTATTACAATGGTAGTGGTGATAAAGGTGGTGGCAATAAAAATGATTTTTATTCTTGTCATTTTAATGTGACAGGAAATAGTGGGATCTAGATGGCTGTGACCCATGGGACAGGGGTAAAGGTCCATTCCTGCCTTGCACAAGTCTGAACTACCTATACTTTCACTATCCTCAGTTGGACCATCCCCAGGTTATCTTACCAACCCTGACCATTTACTAGCTATTGACAGTGTACCCATCAGCATTTGTCCACTTCTCAGGAGTCAGAAAATGGAATAACCTCATTTGGAAAGGTCACTACAGGGCTTCTCTATAAGATAAGTTCAACTTGAAATTCTCTGATGCTGCCACATTCTGGTCTAGGGACACACCCATAAAAGACAGTCGGGAGGAAGTAGTCTGACAACAGTTCAGGCAGAATTGGAGCTGGTAACATTTAAAATCATATAAGCATCCAAGGAGAAAATTGTTCTTAATTATTCACACAGCAATCCTGGCTGGCATATTGGTTTGGAAGCTGCACCAGCTGCTGACAGTTCTCTGACACCCTCCTCTTCTCTCCCCTCCCTCTCCTCTCCTCTTCTCTCTTTACCTTCTGTGCTTCTCATCCCAGGAACTTCTGTAGAAGTGATTATGCTCCAGTGTTTACATTGCTGGATATTTTCATGTCTCTGTCATATTGGTCAAGCAGAATTGCATACCCATTTGGGAAAATCCTCAGTTTGGCAATTGCAGGAGAAATTACTTGCTATTTTTAAAAAGCATTATACTACTTAATGCTTTTCAGAATCTCCTTGTTGTTGGCTCAGTCAGCTCTCTAGACTTTGGATTAGCTGAGCCTTGGGAAACATACCGCCAAGGTAACAACTCACCACCTTGAACCTGTAGCCCCTGCCCACCCCCCATATTCTTTGGTGTTCCCACTACTTGTGGTGCAGGCACTGATGGGAGCTGGGCTGAGGATGAAGCAGCTGAGCACCAGATCCAAGCCAGGTACGGCAGCAAACATCTAAAATCCCAGCTAAGACTGTGAGTTTGAGGCCAGCCTGAACTACATAGTGAGACCATGTCCCAAACAAACAAACAAACAAATAAGTAAATGTCAGAAGATGTATTAGCAAGGGACTTACAGAATGGTTTCAAGGACTCCAGGCAAGGAACAAATGCTCCATTCTCAGAGCCAAGAGAATGTCCCAAGTTGCACCCTCTGTAGAGGAGCAGATTATTTTTTTAAAAAATCACAGAACTGTGACAGAATGTACTAGGTGGTGATTGGGTTGTACTTCCTGAAGGCAGCAGATTCCAGCTTACCATTATTGTAGAATCCAGGCAGACTTTTAGTGATACATGGAATCTGGACAAAGGAGACATAAAATAATGACTGGAGATGGGCTACATCTCTAGACTAGAAGGAGTATGATAAAGGGGTGAGGAGAAGAAACAGAACATTCACACAGATTGGGTTAGCCTGTCACTTCCTTTTATTTTATCACCTGCAAAATGATAGAAGGATTTGGACATGCTGTCCACTATGACAGATTCAAGGACTAAGTGGGAAGACACAGGACATAACCTTCTGAGAGTGCCAGCTTCCAGGAAAGGTCTGTTGCAAAGGTTTGTCCTGTGCAGTGCAGAATATTGACCTTCCAGATGATTGCTGCATCCTTCCCTCCATGCTGCGAGAATATCTCTGGATGTCAAATACACCCATGGCGGGGGATGGGTGAAAATGATCCCAGTTGGGAACCATAGCATCTTCACAGCTTCCCATTTCTTTTTCTTGAATGGGTAATAGGAACTTTTCTTGTTTTGTAAGAAATGTTTCTAACGTAGAATAAACGTTGTTTTCAGAGCAAAACAAGTGACATATACATGAATACAAATAAACCTTGCAGAGACTGTCACCTAAGTGATAGCATCCTAGTAGTTACTCATTGTGGTAGTTATATGATAACCAAACTGCCTAGTGGGTTCTCAGAATATGCAGGGACATATGATCAGTTAACTGATGACAGACTGAGTCTGATGAGGTCATGCTTGAGCAGGGCCATGCCCCTTTGGGTGAAGTGACAAAACATATGTGCGTTGTCTCCTACTGCCTGCCTTTAAGGCTTGACCTGCCCTTCTTGGCAAACGTTCATTTTTCACCCTCACTTTCTTTGTCTGTTATCTTTTTACTTTGAGCCAATTTTAGATTCATATACAAGTTTCAAAAGCAGTACAGTTTCTCTTCATCCCTCCCTTAGTTTCCCCTGATGCTAACTTATAAACAGAATGGTTTTTTTAGCCACTATCTGCCTCACTTCTACCTCCATAAAATGAGGGTCTAAGGCTACCCATCTCAGGCTCCAGAGAACTGAGTGGGACACTTTCTGTAGAATGTTCAAAATAGTGCTTGGTACGGAATAGGGATTCAAAAAGTATTAAATGATGATGATGATGATTGTTCCTGGTGGCTTTAAAATTCCAGAATTAGAGAGGTGTGTGCAGAGTTGACTTGGTGGCCTCCACCAAGCAAAGCTTGCATTTTGCGTTTCTTTCTTCCTTTTCCTGTATACCTGTATTCTTCTTTGGCATTCCCAACCCTCGGGTCTTTATCCAGGCCCCTTGGATCCTGATTACCATCATTTCCCTGTGGTTGGTCCCAAGAATCTCAGTTGCTGCAGTAGCAGTAAGTCATAGCCAGTGGTGTCAGGCTAAGAGAAACACCTGACATCATAGAGGCTCCAGCCCCACTCACATCCCCCAGCCTGTTCAGTTATTTCCCTCAAGAGCCCCCTACAGAATTTTACACAAAAGCACAGCACAGATGCCTCCAATCCAAAGTACGTCATAAATTTCTGCTGAGTGTGGGTTTTCTGGGCTTCAGCCTTTGGGTAGAGTGCTGAGTCAGAACAAACAGCAGGAGGGTCCTAGGCTCTAACTTTGGCCTTTGCCCAAAGGTAGCACAGCATCTGGTAGATGCTAATTAAAGCTAATTAAACTTGCCTCCCTGACCCTAGCTGAGGAAGTGCTCTGTAGATTTTTCAGATGTTAGGACCAGGAAGGGAGGGAAGGAAGGAAGAAAGAAAGAAAGAAAGAAAGAAAGAAAGAAAGAAAGGAAGGAAGGAAGGAAGGAAGGAGGTAGGAAGGAAGGAAGGAAGGAAGGAAGGAAGGAAGGAAGGAAGGAAGGAAGGAAGGAGGGAGGGAGGGAAGGAAGGACCACCTAACTTGCAGTGATGGTAGCAAGGCTGAACAGCATTGTGCTGTGAGGCTGGCATGAATCAGCAGAGTTCTGCCTGGGTGGTCAGCATGCAGGGTGCTGGAAGCTGGCTCTGCCTGGATGGCATTGGTATTCTGCATGTAGAGAAGTCTCAGGTTCCCGCTAATTGCTGTGAGCAAATACATTCAGTTGTTAGAACTCTACTGCAGAAGAGCTGAATCCTAATTGCAGAACTGTCACATAGCCTGGCAATATTGTCCCTTTTCCTTTCTCTCCCACCTACACACACACACACACACACACACACACACACACACACACACACACACACACACACACAAACACACACCTCCATAGCCCTTGGCAGAATTGGGCTACCCTTGGTTTTTCTAGCAGCCATACTTGACAGACAGACAAGAGCCTCATTTCAAACCCTGCCCTGGTCCCAGCTTCAGGTTTTCCTTCCAAGTACCACATGAGGCTGGAAATTTCCAGAGACATTGCAGGATTTGACTGCTGGTATGTGCCTTTTGTCTTCTTCTATACTATAACTTATCATGTTTGCATGTATTTCAAAGCAGACTGTGGAAAACATACATGGTTGAGTTCCATTTCTGTCCCCCTCTCACTAGAGTTAACCCAGAATGGAGCTCTGACCAGGTCACACTAGTTAAATCAGGATTGGTGGAGGTGACCTGGAAATAACAGAGGAGCGGAACCTCTACATTAGCAGGGTGACCTTTCTCAGAATAATGGAAGGCAGCAGTCCGACTGTGTGCTGACGGTTAGGGCTGGGGGTGGGTGGAGAGGATGGGGTTTTGTACAGCAGAAACTGAAGCTTTGCTGGTAGAAGTTTCTATCCACAGGTCAGTTTCCCTGCATCTCAAAGCTGTAAATACCAGCAGGCTCCATGCTGACCTGTTAATCAGGAGTGGTCCTGTCCCTACTCTCCTGAAAAGCCTGTGAGGCTGAGAGCAATGTGTCAACCATCCTGAACCCAGATTCACACCTCAGCTCCTCTGAAGATTTGGGCTTAGCTGCCCTTTAAGGCTTCAGTTAACAAAATCCTCTGGCTTCATCAGAGGTGTTTAGGAAGTGGATTCCCTCTGAAAATGTCCCCTTTCAAGCCTTAGTTTACCTGTGCCATCCTGTCGCATACCACCCCTTCTCATAGCCTCAACTCTCCAGTGTGTGAAGGAAGTGTCATTCAGACTCTACCAGCGCATAATGTCACTCTGGACATGCAATCAGGGGAGAGATTGGGGAGCGGTGGCTTAAGCTGAGGCAATAAACACAGCTGCAGGAGGAGTGTTCACATTCCAAAGTTCTATGCTTGCGGCTGCTGTTTTTTTTTTTTTCTTCATGGATTTCATTATCCTTAGAATGAGCCTAAGGGTCAGGTGCTGGAATTCTTGCCATGGTGCCGTGGCCAAGAGCACATGCTCAAAAATCCCCAGACATGGGTTCAAATTCTGCTGCCTCGGAGTGGGGCTCTGAGACTGTGAGCAAACCTGTTCACCTCTCTGCTTGTTTTATCACAATGACATGGAAGCAATGTGTTGAAATGTTCAACTGTCTTGGTGAGGTTTGAGTGGCTTTCTGTGTATAAAAAGTTCTCAGGGCTAGGAATCAGGCCTGGGGGTACAGCACTGACATGTGCAAGGCCCAAATTTGATCCCCAGTACCAATCTCTCTCTCTCTCTCTCTCTCTCTCTCTCTCTCTCTCTCTCTCTCTCTCTCTCTCTCTCTCTCTCTCTCTCTCTCTGTGTCTGTCTGTCTCTGTCTCTGTCTGTCTGTCTGTCTGTCTCTCTCTCTCTCTCTCTCTCTCTCTCTCTCTCTCTCACACACACACACACACACACACACTAGCATTAGAGGTATTTTAGGTGCTACTACAAGGAACCCAGATTCCAAGTGAAAAAAACAATCACCTGTTTCCTGCCCACTCCCATCTTAGTAGCTCCAGCATGCCGAACGTTGATGAGGACAGCCAGATTTCCTTCAGACACATATTTAGTGGCCATCAGTAAAGGCTCCCAGCTGCAGGGACTGTGTCTGTCCTTCAATGCAGGGGCCACAGCACCATTGCCTGTGTTGTGTCTGGATTTCCAGCTTTAGCCACTGCCCACCACCTTAATGCTAGTGGTCATTTCCCTCTGATCTCCCACCAGGTGAAAAGCATCCAGGATGCGATCAGAGACAGGAAGCAGAGGTTCAGCTTCCTTGGGGAGGAGATTAGCCTGGATCCTTCTGTGGGCATCTTCATCACCATGAACCCTGGCTATGCTGGCCGCACAGAACTGCCAGAAAACCTCAAGGCCCTCTTCAGGTGGGTGGCAATGTGTCACCACACATGAATGCCTCAAAGACGAATTCCTTGTATTCTCCTACTGAAAATGTGGTTTATATATTAGAGGAAAGTCACAACATTAAGAGTAAATCTTTTTTTACCCATTGACATCCCACTGGAGAAAACTTTTTTATTTTTTTTGGTTTTACGAGACAGGGTTTCTCTGTATTGTTTTGGAGGCTGTCGGTCCAGCCTGGCCTTGAACTCACAGAGATCCGCCTGCCTCTGCCTCCCGAATGCTAGGATTAAAGGCGTGCGCCACCACTGCCCGGCCACTGGAGAAAACTTATTTTTCCTTTTGCCATTAGGTATCAGTTGTAAAGCCTCGGGTTCTAAGTGGAACCCTATGTTTACTTCATTCTCTGCAGGCTGGAACCTCCTCTGGCTTGAACCTGTGCAGAGCTTATGTGTGCTCCCACTGACTCATGAGTTCATATGTGTGTCATGAGCAAAATATAGGTGTGATAGATTTCATAAAAAGTATAAAAAGTTTTAAATTAAAAAAAACAAAAATAGATTGCTAAAGATCTACTGTTACTGTAATGGCAGCATCAATAAAATCCTTCTTTGTTTAACTGTGGCTCATTCAGTTACATAAGCAAAAATTAATTTTATGTAGTTGCAATGTACAATTGTGATTTGTGCACAAATTCATTATTTATTTTTTAATCGCCTAAACTATCATAAATATTTTCTCCTGTTGGGTATTTTTTAATAAATCTCATTCCATAGCTGCATATTTTTCTATCAACTACATGGTCCATGGTGTAATTAACTAGCCCCTCATGGCTGAATATTAAGAATGTTTCTAGCATTTAAAATAAATTCATACATAATTCTGTAATGTGCATTTTTGTATATAAATCTTTTTTCTGTATGCATGATTATTTTGTTTGGCTAGCTTCCCAGAGCAGAATTACAGAGTTAACGAGCAGGAACATTTTTAAGGCTTTTGATACACATTGCCAAATTACTTTCTAAAAAGCTCAGTGTCAAATTACATCCTGGTAAAGACACATAGAAACACCTCTTTTATTTCACCCTTGTCACCCTTGCATATGGATATATATATATGTATATATATATATATGTAAATATGAAAACACAAACGTCTTTCCTAGCAAGAGATAGAGTTGCATTCTTTTTTCAGACAAGAGAAATTGGCCCAACAAGGAGAAAACTGAAGGGTGTTTCCTGCTCTTGGATCTTCTGCTTATTAAACTTTTTCCTAGGAGAGATAGTGGGAAGTACGAGAATATTGTTTATCTCATTTAGCAGCTGGAGTGCAGTGCCCTCTCCAGGAGGAGGTGGAGTCAACAATGTGATGGCCAGTCAGGCTGCCAAGCATGTCCCTGGTTGTCTCAGTCTCTCCTGGATTTGGGATTTTTGTTTGTTTGCTTCCTTGCTTTAAAATAGAGTCCCTACTGTGTAACTCAGGCTGGTCAGGGACATATGATCCAGTTTGCCTCCTGAGTGCTGGAACTGTGGCTGTGCCACCATACATTTGGCCCAGCCTCTCACTTTAAAAATCACTCCTGGTGTAGCAACTCTTATGTAGTACCAACGTTGGTGTGTCCTCACTCAAGCAATTCCTACTTGAACCAGTACCTATTGAAGCCTTAGCAGAACACTGCACTGTTAGCTGTTTGTTTATCCAGAGTATCAGGTAATACAGTGATACAGGTAGGTCATCACCCAGGTGGGAATTACCCCTCATGTTTTCTTCCTAAATTTAAAGTAATCTTAGTCTAGGCCATCTGCAGTAACAAACTGCTGTAGACTAGCTGACTGGAACAGTAGACACTTCTCAGGGTGCTTGATTTCAGAAGTCCAAGGTCAGGGGGCCAGATGGTCAAGTTCTGGGATGGCTCACTTCCAACTTGCAAGGGAAGGCTGCCTCACAGTGTTCTGCTGTGGCAGGGATCCAGCAAGGTTACTCTCAGACTTTGTCCTATTCCTGAGGCCTTGTTCTTCTTGACCTCCACCTCCCAATCCAATCACACTGGGGGTTTCCATACAAATTTTAGGGGGATACAAACATTAAGACTCTGGTCGTCTATATTATATTTATAGAAAAAAGTTGGGAACAAATGAAAACAATATTTTTGTGTTACCTATTTTTATTTGAGGCGTATGTGTTTGCCTTCACATACATGCACCATATACATGCCTGATACTCATGGAGGCCAGAAAAGGACATTGTATTTCTGGGACTAGAGTTACAAGTGGTTGTTAGTGGCCGTGTGGAAGCTTAGAACCACACCCAGGTCCTTTGTCAGAATAACAAATGATCTTTAAACACAGACCCATCTTTCTAGTCCTGAGAAAGACTTTTTTTTTTCATTTTTACATTACTGTTTATTACTTTCATTATCATTGTTAGTCAACATTACCTTCTCTCTTCACAGAGGCTATGAAGGACAGAGACATAAAAGTATAACTGTCACATTGAGGAACCCAGAATATAAATATGTTGGTATTACCCACATGAAAGATGTTCTTAAAGCATTCAGATGAACAACTATTTTAACTTAATTTGCACAAAGGCCCTGTGACATAGATTGTATTAGTTTCCTCCATGTCCTGTGAGAAGACAGGTGGATTCCCTGGTTAGTAAACAGCAGATCTGGACATTTTAATTTATTTATTATTTTTTATTTTTAAATTTAAATTAGAAACAAGGTTGCTTTACATGTCAATCCTAGCTTTCTCTCCCTCTCCCTCTCCCTCCTCTCCTCCCACACCCTCCCACCAACCCCTCCAGACCTCCTCCCCCAATCCCCACTCCATTCCCCAGGGAGGGTGAAGTCCTCCATGGGGGATATCCATAGTCTGTCATTTCATTCAGGGCAGGGCCTAGGCCCTCCCGAAAGAGTCCAGACGGAGAGAGCATCTCTCAATGTGGGATGGGCACCCAAAGTTCATTTGTATGCCAAAGATACTGACCTATACAACCCAAGGCCTCCTCACTGACACCCAGAGCTGGAATTTGAACCTAAACACTGGGCTTGTCTCAGCCCAGTCCTGTTACCCAGAGGCCATCCTGTAACTACTTGGCATTTTTTTCCCATACTGTGTTAGCATTTATTTTTCAAAGCTGGTAACTGGCCATATTATTTAATATATTGCTTTCATTAATTAATATTTTCCCATGCCACTTACTAATCTTCCTTCTGCAACATAATTTTCACAGCTGCATTAAATTCTGTTCATATCCTCATGTTCAGACTGCCAAATAATTGTGAGAATCTAAATATTTGGTGGCTCCTGCAATTCTGAATGCAATATAAAACATTTCAAAGGACAATATGTACTTGAATTATTTTGAAAAATAAATGTTATCAATAGAGGGAAATGCAATTAAGAGATGTAGCAGGCTGGGGAGATAGTTCAGCCAGCAAATCGCTTGCTATGCAAACATAAGGGTGTGTGTTCAGTCTAGTTTCTCAAAGCTGGGTGTGATGCAGGCTCTTAGCATTTCAGTGCAGGGAGGAGGACACAGGTAGCTTTCTGGGGCTTGCTAGCCAGTCAGCCTAACTGAATCAGTGAGCTTCAAGCCAGTGAAGGTCATTGTCTCAACAAGATGGGTGGCTTCTGAGGAAAAACATCCAAGCTTGTCTTCTGATTTCCACATACATGTTCCTAACTAAGCATGTGCATGTGTATGCATGTGCACACACACATAATTTAATAATGATAAGTTCCCATAACATACCATATAAATTAATAGCTTTAACAAGTCATTTAAAATTATATATGTGCATATATGTATATGTGTATATGATATGTATATATGCATATATATATATTTATGTCCAGAGAGAAGAAAACCACAGTAAATTCTTATATAGAGACACATTTCAGATGTTCTGTGTTTTTGTGTATGTTATCCTGTGTTAAGATGATGCTAATTGGTTCCTCCCTGGTCCTTAACATTGGAAACTCAAATAATTTTTCGTACAAATAAGCGCAAAATAAGCCATGGATATCTGGAGGACATCCCCACCTTGAGGATGGAAATGTTTTGATTCCAGCAGACACCCAGTGACATTCCATTCTCCAATCTTAGCTCCTGTTTTAGACACTTTGCTGTGTTAGCCCTTGCCTTGTCTGAGGCACATTGACCCCAACATATGAAGCCTGAGCTGTAGGTCCAGCTCAACCCCCTCCTGCTGATATTATCCAGCACTTTGGGTGGGAAAGCCGCTCCCTTCATCTTTAGCTAACCACCTCAGATTTAGAAGTGTGAGGTGAGAAGATTACAACAGCTTTTACCCTTAAAGATCCTTGAAGTGTGATTGAAGCCAGCATCCCTTCTCCTGCGATCTCCCCTTCAACTAAGTTTCTCAGCTTCTGTCTCCCTGTGTCCCCAGGCCTTGTGCAATGGTGGTTCCAGACTTTGAGCTGATCTGTGAGATTATGCTCGTAGCAGAAGGATTCATTGAAGCCAAATCACTGGCCAGGAAGTTCATCACCCTTTACCGGCTGTGTAAAGAACTTCTCTCCAAACAGGTAGGATCGCTATGGAAATCAATGACCAAGCCCCCTGCTGTGACCCAACTCTAAGCCAAAGGACTAGATTTCTTGCCAGGTCTGGGTTGACAAGCAATAATAAAACCTCAGAGTTCTTCTTCAGTAAAAGTTTGTGTTTAAATTTCAACTCATCACTCATTCAAAGTCTTTGAGCTCCAAACGGTTTTTAAATAGTTAATAACCTTCCTCCGGCAAGTGTTCCATGAGATTTATGGCAGTGGTAAGTGACAGTCCCTGGAATGAATGGTCTCTTCCTGAGATATGAGATGGGCTGAGTGCTGGGAGTTGCTTAGAAGAACAGCCCCATTCTCTCAGTAGTGTTATTTTTAAACACCTCCTGCTGAAGGCAGACTCAGGAAATAGCACCTTAACAAGGTCAGTACTCTACATGGACAATTTCTTGGTGTCAAGGACAATCAACAAAGCTTCCCAGGACTCTTACCAGTGAAGCTCACACTCCCTTTGGGATCATCTTGCCTTGATAGTCTTCATTGTCATGGACTCTATCAGCCCTGTGACATATTTACGGGAGAGAGGAAATCCTTTTTTCTCCATACATTTAATTGTGTCCTCTCTTTCCATTCTCTGTCACCACCAACTTCCAGCCTCTGACATCTATGCTCAGAATTCCATCACAAACTTCTCTCTTGTATCTAAACATATATTGTTAGTGGTGTACCCCACCATTCTCCCTACATCTGAAGAGCATACCCACTCAGCATGTTCAAAGCTGCTCTTCCCTGCCAACTCTCACCAGAGCCTTTTTTCCCTGCTGTTCTTGACACAGTATGTGAACCCATCATTTACTGCTGGCTAGTGGGTATGGGGTGACAGGATTCATCCTTGTCACTTTCTTCTCACTTCTGAACCTAATCATGAGAAAAAGTGTCCTGCCAGCTGGACTGCCCCAAATAACCACACAGAGACTTATTATTAACTTCTCCCCAAATAACCACATGGAGAATTATTAATTGTAAATGCTCATCTGATAGCTTAGGCTTGTTTTTACCTAGCTCTAATAACTTAAATTAACCCATTTCTATTAATCTATGTGCTGCTCCAAAGCTTGTTTACCTCACACACGTACTTTCCATCCTGCTCATTCTGCATCTCATGATATCTCATCTGGGTCTGCCCTTCTACCTAGCATTCTCTCTGCTCAGAAAACCCTGCCTAGCCATCAGCTTTTTATTAACAATGAGAGCAACATGTCTTCACAGTATACAAAAGGATTATTCCACAGCAACAGAGTGATGTTGATTCTACTTTCTGGAGTCTCCTTGGGTTAGTTCATCTTGGTTGTCAACTTGACACTCCTGAGAAGAGAGAACTTCAATTGAGGAACTGCCTCCGTCAGACTGACCTGTGGGCATGTCTGTGGGAGAGTTTTCTTGATGGATAATTGATATAGGAGGTTGTAGATCATTGTGGGCAATACCATCCCTAGGCAGGTACACCTGAGCTATAGAAGACAGAGAGCACAAAGTCAGCCTGGAAACAAACTAGTAAGTCATTCTGGGTGATTTCTGCTTCAAGATCCTTGCTTGAGTTCCTCTCTTGGCTTCTCTCAATGATGAATTGCAATCTGTAAGCTAACATAAACCTTTTCTCCCAAAGTTGTTTTTGATCATGGTGTTTATCACAGCAGCAGAACACTAACTAGCACTAACTTAGAACACCCATGCTTCTCTGTACTCACTGCTGGGGCTCTAGTCACAAGTACCCATGTCTCTCAGTTAAACTCTTGCACCTGCCTCTAAAATGATTTTGCTGCTGGTAATTCAGTCTCTTCAACCCATTCTTGAAATGCCTGCTAATGTAATTATTTTCAAACACTCCTCACTGCTGTTAGCATCAAGACACAATTCTGGACCCTCTGCTCAAGACTATGGAGCTCTGTGGTCTGCCCTCCCCATGGGCAGCTCCTACCCATGGTTCTCATGCCGTCTTCTACCTGCCCAAGTCTCCTTGATACAAATTATCCTCTCATCCCAAGCCTGTGGACACCTGCTCCTTGGGCCTTGACTGCAGTGCTCTATTGTCTGGGTCTAAGTGACTTCTACTCTTTCCAGTGTTCTTTAATGCCTTTTCTTTAGGACTATCTCTGGTCTGCCGTCCTCAGGTACAGCCACTGCATATTCTGCCTTCAGTGCATGTGGGGTTTTGTCCTTTGTAGTGTTTGTCAGAGCTCTAATTATGCAGTGATTTGGTGTGGACAAAGTGGTAAAGCAGGGACTTGAGCCCAGATCATCATAATTTCAGACTCTGTGTTCTGAACTACCACCTCCCCTCCCCATGCTGTGAGTCCTGGTGTCAGTCAGTTTTATGATCCATTAACCCCAGAATCTACTATCAGCACTGGTGGTACTGCGGAACTCTTAAACATTTTTTGTCATGTTGGCAATCAAACCTGGGAGCTTGCCTATGGTGGGCAAGATTTCTGCCACTAAGCTATGTTCCCAGCCTCAGGGACTATACTTTAAAAAAACTATTCTCAGTGAGTTTGGAGGTGTCCAAGGAAAATCTTGTAAACTCAGCATGTACCTTCTCTAACAGGTAGGATGTTCTCTCCTTGACAGACTTCCTACCCTCTGAATTTTGGAAGAGCAACCAGATCAGTTTAAAAATGATTTTTGTTTACTCCTCCAGAGCCCCATCCCATTGAATACTCTATGTCTGCTTTACTATCATAGCTGGAAAGATGAAGGCAATGCTAGACCAGGAATGTAGTGTTCAGAGACCTATTGACCCACCCTCCACCTGAGCTTCAGTAATGACCTATAGCATGTTCGGTGTGTAATTGTGCGACCCATGCATGTAATGCTCCACATCCAGGCAACTCTGGCCTCAGCTCTGCTGCCTTCCCACAGGATCACTATGACTGGGGACTTCGGGCCATCAAGTCTGTCCTCGTGGTAGCAGGATCCCTGAAACGAGGAGACCCTGACCGACCAGAGGACCAAGTACTCATGCGCTCCTTGAGAGATTTCAACATCCCCAAAATTGTGACAGATGACATGCCAGTGTTCATGGGTCTCATTGGTGACCTCTTTCCTGCTCTGGATGTCCCCCGGAGAAGAGACCTGAACTTTGAAGCTGTAGTTCAGAAAGCAATCTTGGACCTTAAGCTCCAGGCTGAGGACAACTTTGTGCTCAAGGTACACAAGGCAGCTTTCTCTTACAAGCTTTTTTTTGTCTCTGAATTCTTTCCTTAGACCATGAGTTATAGAATCTTAGTCATAGAGATATATATCCAGTGAGTGAGGCTTCAATTCACATATTAGTTCTTTCCTGGAAGGCTCTGATCTCTAATTGACATTAAAATAGTCTCCAACAGAACAGGGCCTGCCTCTCTAATGAGGAAGCCCAGTACCTAGTAGAAGCCTACAGAGACAGACTGACAATGAGGCAAGGTATAGGAATGAACTGTTACTGCCACCAGGTTATGGACAAGATTCACTGCTGGCTTTTAGAGGGCTTGGAGCACAAAGTTCTCTGCATATCTTACAGGCCACACCCAGGATGGATTTCCATAAGTCTGTTGTTTTCACATGTGGCTTTGCAGAATGTGATAGTTACATACACTATCAACAAGGACTTCATGTGTAAATGCAAGACATGACTAAATGGAGACAGGGTTAGCTTGCATCAGAAAACAGTTTCCACAAATAACACCCAAGGCTTCCAAGTACAAAGACATAGGTTACACTTCCTGTCAATAAGAGGTGTAAGAAACACGTGGCATCACTATGGAGTTCACCCGTGGGTTTTGCATTCTGTTTCATATTTGATTTCCCCCAACAACCTGAAGGAGATAACACAGAGGCAATTCTCAAGTAGGAAAATGAGCCTCTACAACACACTACAGGAAGGCCTTTTATGAAGGAGAAAGTGTGCCCCCTGAAGGCATGTATGGCAAAGATCTTACAGTATGCTCACTGGTAGAGATTAAGCCCTTACTATATGAAGTCAAATTTAAGAGTGAATTGCAATAAGGTGTATGTTTTCATTGTCGGAATTTCATTTTACAAAAGAAAGGAAAGCATGACCTGCCCCTTTGAAGCAAGTTGATTCAACCTCACTCACCATCCTGTGCCTTCCAAGTTCAATGGATAGACTGACTTCATTTCCAAAGCAATAAGTAGCTAGTTAATGGGACAGAAGGATGGAGATACCTTGATTACCTGCAGGTCTGTTTGTTATTTGGGGCCTTAATTTAGTGTCTGAGAGGCTGCACAGTGGTTTGATGCTACCACCACCTCCATGAGGCTTCCTGACTCCATCCTCCACAAAGCACTCAGCCAACCCCATCATACTGCAAACCTTTGTTTATGCTGTCACCCTGCCGCCCCACCCCTTTCCTTCAAAATACCCTTCCTGTGCATCATCTGGACAAGCTCCTGTTACCTGTGGAGTCCTGTTTCCAATTCCCCTTTCTCTGGGAAGCTTTCCTCATTCTTGTTGTCTTTAAAATCAGTGATTCTCACAGCACTTTGTTAGAGCATTATCACCACATACTGTGATTTTCCAACATGACTTTCTTCCCTATCACACTATGGCAGCATACTGGAATGCCCTCCATCTGGTACCTTCTTAAAACTTAGTTGGCCAATGATACTCACATGGATGAGTGAGGGAGACGTGAACAAGTGAACTCTGATGCCCCTGCATTTTAGACCCCGCCTTGTTTGTGAGAAACACTGTCCCATTGTTGACTTCAAGCCTCACTTTACACACCGACTTTGCTCACAGAAGAGCAGTTGGATGTGCACGACAACCTGTCCCTCCAGCTGCTTTTCCTCCTCCCAGGTGGTCCAGCTGGAAGAGCTACTAGCCGTGAGGCACTCTGTGTTCGTGGTGGGTGGTGCCGGTACTGGCAAGTCACAGGTACTGAGGTCTTTATACAAGACCTATCAGGTCATGAGACGCCGCCCCGTGTGGACTGACCTCAACCCCAAAGCTGTCACAAATGATGAGCTCTTTGGTATCATCAATCCAGCCACACGAGAATGGAAGGATGGTAAGAATGAGACTCCAAGACAAAGTCTTTTCTATCCCTAGAGTCAGGTTCAAAGGTCCAAGGGTAAGCTGGGGTCAGGGCACCAGAGAAGATTGGGAGAATCAGAAAGGAAGAAGTCACTTTGGGCTGAGAAGAAAACCCTAGCATTCCAATGTCCCTCCCCTGAGAACTCTTCTAGACCACTTTTGTAAAAGTCCTTAAAATAGATAGAGTATGTGACACAGCCAAAGTGGCTGCATTGCCTTGCATGGATTGAAGGGAAATGCAAGCAAGGAAAGCTTGTTTTTAAAGAAATGCCACTTGCCAACATCCCACAGAGGGCCCTAGAAGTGATGGAGAGGGTGCCTGCTATGAACCAGAGTCTGGACCTGGTCCCTGGTGATGCAGAGAAAGACCTCTCCACCCCAGAAGGGTTTGTAGGCTCATGTTGCCTTCCATTGCAATGCAGAGGAACTCAAACCCACAACCCCTGTGGTCTGGGTAAGGAAATGTTAAGCTTTCCTGATGGCTCAGTGTCTGACTTTATTGGAACCAAACTGTCTGGTCTTCTTTAAGGAGTTTCAATAAGAAGCCCAGAACAAGTTAAGTTACTGAGCTGCATCTCTGATTTTTATTTCCCTGTTAGCAATGCTTTGCTTCTTATTGCTATTATTGCCCTGACTCTTGTGTTTTGTTTCCTTTTGTTATTTTTGTATAAGAGTATAACATATGTATCATATATACATACATAAGCCACAAGGCAACTCTATTTGTGACAGGTTATGTGTGTTGTGTTGCTAATGCTGTCTCCTATTGTGTGTCTATAGAACTTCATGCTGCATCTTACCATGCATTTCTTAAAAAGAAATTATGTGTGTCTCACTCTTTCAGCAGCTGGGATTTCTGCTCATTTATAACTCTAATTTTCAGCTGCAGATATGGTATCATAAATTTGTTTAATAAGGATTCTTTTACATTAACATTTTTTAACCCATCTGGAATTTATTTGGTGGCTTAGTATGAAGGAGTATAGGAAACTCAGCTTTATTTCTTTCCAGATGGGCAATTGATTGCGCCAGTACCATTTATTAAATAAACCATTCTTTCCATCTGAGCCTAAACACCAGCTTGTCATGTATTGAACCCATGAACACTGAGCTGACTCCAGGGTTTCCAGTCTGTTCCACTCATATTTTTCTGTTCCCAAACTACTTTTGTTCTGTGACAGTTGCAGCTGTTTTGAAGCGTATTTTATAATCTTATGAGCATCGACCCTCACAATTCTTTCGTAATTTTGTTTTGTTCTGTTTTTTTTTTTTGAGGTAGGGTTTCTCTGTGTACACTGACCATCTTAGAACTCACTCTGTAGACGAGACTGGCCTTGAACCCAGAAATTCTCCTGCCTCTGCTTCCTGAGTGCTGGGGTGAAAGGTGTGCACCACCACCATCCACCTATGATTTTCTTGGATATTCTCAGGCACTTATTTTCCCATACTAAGCTTCAGCTTGTTATTATAATTCAACATTTTAAACTTTGCTGTAATTCCAATTAAAAATATATTAAGTTTATATATTATGTTTGGGAAAACTGACAGAGATGTTATAGTAATTAAGAATTTGTGTTAACTAAATAGTACAATTTTGAAACAAATGAAATATAGCCTTTTAGGCTATTTTTCTATACCCCTTTTCCAAATCATATGGTTCCAATAGAGAGAAAAGGAAGTATATACACCAATTTCTCAGATATATCATTGAATTCAAAATGATACATAGGTATTCAATTTTGCATTCCATAAATAGAAAATATTCTTTTCTTGTTTGGTTCATAGGATAGTTTCAAAAATTTCAAATTCAGTTGGTTTCAGAAAAAGGTATAGTGAAATCCAAGGCCTCATTTTGTAGGCCATGTTCTCTGATAAAGGAACAGAATTAGAATTAACTAGCAAGAAAATAACCCCAAACAATCTCCTACTTGAAAATCAAAAAATGTTCTCTGTACTTGAATCAGGAGGAAAATCAAATGAAACCCATGGAAGAACCGATGAACTGGATGCTTCACAGAGAGTCTGTAGTCTTTTGAGTCTGCAGATCTGAATCCCAGAATGACATTAAACTCCATCAAAAAAGTAAACTGGAAAGAAAAGAAGTTGTTATCCATATTGAGCAATTAAACTCTACCTGAGGGAAGTGAAATTAATAAAGTCTGAAATTAGAAGGATACAAACAGAAACAAACATGGAAAGATGGCATTGAATATTGGTTCTATGTACAGATCAATAAGTTTATTGTGAGCATTCTTATGAGTGTGTGCATATGTATGTATGTATGTATGTATGTATGTATGTATGTATGTATGTATGTGCATTTTCACAAAGAGGAAAGATGAGCCTGGAGAAATAGCTCAATCATTAAAGTACGTGGTTTGTGAACACGAAGCTCTGAGATTACATTTTCAGAACCTACATAAAACAGTCAGGCAGTGGCGCATGCTTGTAATCCTAGTGCTGCGAAGGGGGAGAGATCTCTGAGCCTCACTAGTCACCTAACCTAGCTTACCTAATGAGCTCCAGGCCAGGGAGAGACTTGGACTCAAAGAAAAGTAAGTAGATAGCACCTAAGAAGAGCATACAAGGTTACTCAATGTTCTCCACACACATCTGCACATGTATGAACATGCTCAAATACTTCTTAAGAAAATGATAATGACACGGTAGAAATAAGATTCAACGAGAACTTTTGAGCAGATGACATAGTATCTAACACTGATGACTCCTAACAAAATGTAAATTAGAAATATTCACTCCATAGCAAGTAAGGAACCTGAGTAAACCAATGAAACTAAAAACATAAAGGTGGTAGAAGGACAAATAATTTCAAACCATAAAAAAGGTGGCTCAGAAATCATTTTGTAGATTCAGAAGAAATTTGTTGCCAGCTTTTATGTAGAATCAAAGGGAAAATCACTATCTTATTGCTGTAGATGCAAAAAATCTAAATCAAGTAACAGTAAATAGAATCTAACAGTCTCAAAAGAATAGTTGAGTTTTATCGGGTATAATGTACTCCAGCCAATTGTTTTTATAAAAGAGTAACAAAGTGTATTAACAAATTAAAAGAAAATACATTGATTGATAAATAGAGACTAAAAGTTCAATAGCCACTTCTAGCAGAAAGCTCAAGGTAAAATAGGATCAGATGAGAAACCCTGCAATATAATGAAGACTCTGTCCCTAAAGCCCAAAGGAAAGTCAACCCTCTCTGTGATATGCATAAGCCCTCCATTAAGAATGGGGATAAATCGGGGGAGCTTACTCTCAGCATTATTATTCAGCCCTGCTCTGTTGGTGCAGAGAATTCAGTAAGGCAGGGAAAAAGGAACATATGTTATAAATTAGAGAGCAAGAGAAAAAAGGTTTTTCTTAATTCTGTAACTTTGCAAGAAGAAAAAGCCAGATGACTTTATTGAAAAACTTGTTAAAGATAATTGTTAAAGATAATTGAACACAGAATATATATACATCATACACACATACATAATACATACATATATACACTAATAATAGCTAACAGAAAGTGAAAACACAAAGGAGAAAAAAACATTCAAATTAACAGCAAAAACTATGAAATATTCAGGAATATTTTGCCCAATGAAATAGATTTTAAAAACTACATAATTTTATGTTGGCATAAAACAACATCTGAATAAAGCTTATAAAGATAGACCCTGTTATTTAGTAGGAGAGTTTAATATAAAAATCAGTCCTACCAAAATTAATATATAGATTCTGAGGTAATGACAGTAAGAACAAAAGGGAGTGTCTCTCAAAGCCTATCATAAACAAGATTTGCTAAGGCTGTAATTATAAAGTACAGAAACTTCACCTCAAAAGCCTTGGTGTGATTCTCTTGTGATGCAGTCACTTGCTGAAATGATTGCCTGAGTCCCCTGTCACTTAAAAATATAAGCTACCAAGAACCACTGCTACTGTTTTATTCTTCCTGATGTTCTGTTGTTATTCTGGTCCATGGAAAGCATGTGCCTCAGACACATGGGTTAGGTTCCAGGTAGAGCATGATACAAAGCTGGATCTGCCCTGCCTCATCTGTTTGCACCTACTGAGAGTGGTAGCCAATGCAGGGAAACTGTGTGAAGAGAACAAGGGCCAGTGCTGGAAAAGAAGCTATCTGTCATTCCTTTCAGGACTGTTCTCTTCCATCATGAGGGAGCTTGCCAACATCTCCCATGATGGACCCAAGTGGATCTTATTGGATGGCGATATAGACCCAATGTGGATTGAGTCTCTGAATACAGTCATGGATGATAACAAGGTATCACAGGGGAGGGACCCCACGTAATCCACATTCACCTGGGGAAGGATCCCATTCAATGTTCATCTGTGAAGTCAAATTTCCAGTGAAACAGCACATCTGGAAATGCTGATTCCACATGATAGCCAGCCCAGAGTAAGTAGCCATCACTAGTGTCTTCAGTGAGATACCCTAGAAACTATCTGTCCTTATTCTGACCTGCTTGAGAGGCTCTGTCGTTGCCCACCCTACTTTTTGGTATAGTTTTCAATATCTTTCAGAATCTCCTGTCTGTGGATTCATTTACTATTTAGAGCTGGGAATAATCTTTGTCATCCATTCACATCTTTTTTATAATTCATTTCCCTTTAATAAATAAGGAAACTAAATATCAGAAACATCCTGAGTCTGTCACCCACCCTCTGGGATGATAAATGCCAATCCCCAAAGAGTAAATGTTATTTCTTACAGTGAAAACTAACGGCATCTCAGCAAAATGGTTGTTACACTGATAGCAGCTTCTAAACTTGGTTAGAAACCATGTCCAGATTGGAAATGTTCAAATGGCTCCAGCATTCATAGACTCATTAGAATAAATGCATAGTTTCCCAGCGGGGCCACTTAGAAGGAAGAGCAGAAATACAACACCAGAAGTCCCTTTCTTTTTATAGTTTTATTGTTCCAGTATGGTTCATTCAAATTATCCACATCGATTTGAAGTGTTTAAATAACTTTTTTTCCAGAAACACTGAGATGCAAGGGTGAGAGTGGGAGGGATACAAAAGAGTAAGAAGAAAGGATTGCTGTAGAAAACACATGGGTGTGATGGTACACACTTGTAACCCCAGCACTCAAGAGGTGGGAGCAGGAGGCTCTCGAATTCAAGGGCACCTTGGGCTACATTGTGAATTTGTGGCCAGCCTGGGCTGCATAATAAGAACTGAGGGGAGGGGAGGGAAGGGGAAGGGAGGGGTAGTGGGAAACAGTCCTATTCATGTTTTGTGCTACTATGACAGAACGTTGGAGACTGGAAAAGACATTTTTCTGGTTCACAATTATAGAGGCTGGAAGATCAAGATCAGGGGGCCATATCTAATGAAGGCTTTCTAGCCATGTAGTTCCATGGTAGATGGGAGATGGGCAAGAGAAAGCCAAGCGTAGAAGTCAGAATTGAACCCTTTTGTGTTCAGCATTAATCCATAGATGGGGGTGGAGGCTTCAGGGCCTCAGCACATCTAAAAGATTCTTCTTATGCTGTTTGGGGAACATTCTCAAAGTATAGCACATCCACGTCCCCAACTGACAAGAACCCATCAAACTCCACTGGCTACCTACGCATGTGCATCATCTACTTGTTCTTCACTATGACTACACAACCCACAGAAGAAACTTGAGGGTGGAAGGGCTGACTTCCATCAGTTTCATCATGGTGGGAAGACACACCATGAGCAAACACCTGGGGATGGGCCTGCACATCTTGGCTTGTAGGATGTGGAGTGCAGGACTGAAAGTAGCACCCTGCTGTAACCTTCACAGGCCTACCATCCATGACCCACCTCTGCCAGGCAGATCCCAAGTCCCAAGGATTCCATAAACCTCCCCAAAGCACTGCCAGCTGAGGACAAAGTATTTCCATGAGCCTCTGGGGGCATTTAACCTTCAAACCACAGCAGCATCACAGCTCTATCCTCAGTGACTGTTCCTCCTGTGGTTTCCAGGTACTGACCCTGGCAAGCAACGAGAGGATTCCCCTTAACCCCACAATGCGTCTCCTTTTTGAGATCAGCCACCTGCGCACAGCCACGCCAGCAACTGTCTCCAGAGCAGGTATGACCAACTCTTCAAGTCAAGTGGCTCACTTGCGGCAGATGCTTACGGAATCACATTTGCTTTGGCATGTGCTGAAGGAAGCTCCAGATAGAAGCTATGAACCTGATCCATCAAAACTGTGGCCAAGTTCTCATCCCTTAAACCACACCCACAAGTCAAACAGGTGCCATGAGACCCAGGTCATATAACTTTTATCTTCCAAAATGCTGTGTCTGTGGAAAGGGAAATAACTCCTGATCTGGACAGCTGTCCACTGCATGGGACTATCTTGAATTGGGTGGCATTCATGCCAGTTCTAGCCTCCTTGTCAGTAGAGATAACAAGCATCAGCACTTCCCATTAACTCTTGGTGGCAAGTGGCAGTATGATCTTAACCTCCCTCTGTCTCCACCCGGAGACTATTGCACAAAGGCCCCTTTCGGATGAGATGATCAGACTGAAGGTAGGATGCTGTGATAGTTGCTAGGATCTTACTGAAATAATGGAACACCATGAGAACCATAGAAAGCATTGACATGATGGGCATATTGATGGCTTCCACCATGGCGATGGTCTCACAGACTGATTCCCATATCCAAAACACACAAGTAGTATACATTAAATGTATGGTGCTTGATATATCATTGATATCTAACCAATGCTACTCAAAGCTTTCACAAAATAATGTAAAAATAAACAAATAGCAAAGAGAAACTGTATCATCTCAGATATAATAGCAGATTTTCTCTAAATGGCCATACTGAGATTGGTGAACACAGGGCTGGAGAGCTGGCTGTCTCCCCTCTCTGGTCATTTTCTAAAGTAGCTGTGACAGGTCTAACAAGTTACATACACTTGGTAGCTTTTGAAACAGCAAAACTGTATTTGCCCATGTTTCCAGAAGTGAGACATCCAAAACTAAGGCCAACAAAGCTGTACTCCCTTCAAAGTCTCTTAGGAGAATTATTCCTTGTACCTTGGAGATCATTCAGCTTTTGGCCTATGGACCTGTCACTCTAGATGGCAAATGTCCCATCTAGATAATTCATTATAATCTCCTCTCAAGATATTTAACTCAGTTATATCCAGAAAGGCTTTTGGTAAATAATGCCAAATTGAGAGTGTCCAGCAATTAATCCTTAGGGGACCTCCATTTCACTCACTTGTACATTCCCACATGCTGATAACCATTGCCAATCAATCGCAACTTTCTTTCTTCCTATTTAGACTTGACCCTGGGTCCCTTTCCAACACTACTCTCACTTTGTCCATGACTTGACATTGCCCTCAGAACGAATTGCATGTGCCTGTCTGACCTAGGTGAGGCCCAGTTCTACGTCTAGTCTTCTATGCGCTTTTAAATGGGGACACTGACTTCCTGGGGTGAAGAGTCTACTGATATGCATGGTATACTCACCTAACCACGTACCCTGTGCACTTAGGGATCCTGTACATCAATCCTGCAGACCTGGGGTGGAACCCTCCAGTGAGCAGCTGGATTGACCAGAGAGAGGTCCAGACTGAGAGAGCCAACCTGACCATCTTGTTTGACAAATACCTTCCTACCTGCTTGGACACCCTCAGGACCAGGTAGGCCAAGAAACAGACAGAAAGTACATCTATGCAGCCAGAAAGAAACTGGTGGCTAATAGTTGAAGCCCTACTGATGTTCTGTCCTGTTCTCAAAATGGGAGCTCTCTAGACACAGCATTTGGCAGAGGAGAACACACACTAGGATAGGCACATGATGCCTGCTATCAGTTCAGACATGGGTGGAGGTAAGGGAAGATGGGAAGAAGGTTTAAAGTACTTTTCATAAGAGCCACATGGTTATGTCTGAAGGATGCGATAGTCTGACAGGGGGCAATAGCTGCCAGCAGTTCAGGTTTGCAGAGCAGGAAGCTCTCCAGCTGGCCCAGGGGTAAAGAATACACTTTTCAAGCACATGAAATCTACTTCCTGTTCCTGACTGTATGTACTGATGTGGGATCACATGTGATATGTCACTTGAACTGTCCTGCCAAATCTGGATTCAGTGAGTTCATTTTGACTCAGACCCCCTGTGTTAGTCAGGCTTCCATGCCTGCAAGACAGAAACACCCTAAATAGTTAATTACTGAAAAAGAAGAAAGATTTGCCTTGGCTCTAGAGCTTCAGCTTTCGTCCATGATCAGTTGACCCTGTTTTGAGGGTGTCTGTAGGGACACATGGGAAGAGTGTGTGGCAAACCCAAACCATTTGTCTCAGATAGGGGAAGCAAAAGAACAAAGAAAAGAAATCATACTGCCATATCTTTACAAATTCACGTCAGTAACTTAAAGACCCTACTACACCCATCCTCTTAAAGACTCCACTTCCTCCCTCCAAATTGTACCAAAATGGAGACAAAACCACTAATACTGATGTTTGTAGACACTCAAGGTCCAAACTCTAGCACTACCTGTCACTTAAATAGAAGACTAATTATGCTTAACTAGGTGGACAGCTTTTAAAGCAAGAATAGTACATGGATCAATGAAAATGCTCCCATACTTAAAACCTGCTTCTCTCTCATTCATTCATAATTTGATGGTTGGTATATGTGTTTGTGTTCCATTTGATGGAAACTTGAGACCCATAACCATAATTTGGCCAAGAAAGGCCATCAGAGGTGATATTGATAAAAACACACCACTTAGTCACTGGCCTGTCAAGCACATTGTGATTCCAGTTGCTCACAGATAAAGAGGCAGTGGGGAAAGATAATTCCAACATCAACAAAGTCATAGGGAACCCAAACACTCTTACTCTATATTCCCTGCCCAGCCCCACTGTAAATAATAGATCTTTCCCCGTTAACAGTGTATTTTGTACAACTAGAAATGAAGCTGTAGTTTACTCATTGAGATAGTAGTATATTTTAGATATGTAACCAAACGCTGATTTTTATTTGGGATTCATAATTATTTTCCACCTCTGAAGCATTTGAAATCCTTCAGCCCCTGGTGATTCTTGGCCCTGTGTGTTTTGTAGCTGATAGATCTTGGAAACCAGCAGACTCTTGAGGTGGTAATACAGTGTCTCAAGTGAGCATCATATGCAGCTAGAATATCAAAGAAGAATGAGGTATTAGCAAGATGGGCTAGTGTTGTGTGACACAACTTTTTCCTGGGAAGATAACAATACATATGTCTACTAACCCCATGATAGACCACCAATGCCCAACCTATTGAACCAAGGAGTTTTATTGGGGTTACTTACATAGCAGAAATGACTCAAAGACAGCTGCATCACCAAAGCCCACCCCGGCACGGTGACAGCTCACAAAAGCTGGGGACCTTGAGGACACTGCTCAGCCTGCAGGCAGCTCAGCAGGTTGAGGAATGTCCCTTCCAAGTGACTTGGTTGATCTACACCTTTTCCTGGCAGCTCAGCTGGTTTCTGTTTCTTCCAGGCTGCTGGTCTGCTCTCAGAGTCTGCTTTGCAGCTTGGCTTGTCTGAGAGTGACTCTCAGCAGTCTTCCCTGTTTATGTACTCTCAGAATGGAGGGACCTAGTGAACCAAGTTACTTTCAGGGGCTTCCCGAAGGGATTCTGAGTAGTTTGTCTTCTATCTTAGAGAGTTTCCCTGCAGGATAGAGTTGTTGGTTGTTTTCTCTTTTCTCTTAGCTCTTTGGGAGTCTGTCACCCAGCTATCAAATAAAACACGGAGTATTCTTTTTTTTTTTCCAGTTTAAATTTAGATAAGAAACGAGGTTGCTTCACAAGTCAGTTCCAGGTCCCTCTCCCATTCACTCCCCTCCTCCCGTGCCCTCCCCCAACCCCCCCCCATTATCCCCTCATTCCCCCAGGGAGGGTGAGGCCCTCCATGCATTTCATATAGGGCAGGGCCTAGACCCTTCCCCAAGAGTTCAGGGTGAGAGTGCACCTCACATTGTTCTATGGGAGTCCAAAGTCCGTGTGTATACTTGGGATGGGTACTGATCTGCTGCCCAAGGCTCAATAGATTCCCTAGGCCTCCTCACTGACACCCAGATTCAGGGGGTCTTGATCAGTCCCATGCTGGATTCCCAGGCTGATGCCTGGGATTCAAGAGTTAACCTTTGTCTGGTCAGCTGTTTAAAGGGCTGAAAGAGAAATCAGAGAAACATCACCCTTTACAATTGCCACAAACAACATAAAATACCTTGGGGTAACGCTAACCAAACAAGTGAAAGACCTGTATCGTAAGAACTTTGAATCTTTAAAGAAAGAAATTAAAGAAGCCCTCAGAAAATGGAAAGATCTCCCATGCTCTTGGATAGGTAGGATCAATGTAGTAAAAATGGCAATCCTGCCAAAAGCAATCTACAGATTCAATGCAATCCCCATTAAAATCCCAGCACAATTCTTCACAGACCTTGAAAGAACAATAATCAATTATGTATGGAAAAACAAAAGACCCAGGATAGCCAAAACAACCCTGTTCAACAAGGCAACGTCCGGAGGCATCACCATCCCTGACCTCAAGCTCTATTACAGAGCTATAGTCCTGAAAACAGCTTGGTATTGGCACAAAAATAGACAGGTAGACCAATGGAATCGAATTGAAAACCTGGGTATTAACCCACACACGTACGAACATCTGATCTTTGACAAAGAAGCTAAAAATATACAATGGAATAAAGAAAGCATCTTCAACAAATGGTGCTGGCATAATTGGAGACTGGCATGTAGAAGAATACAGAGTATTCTTATTACATATAAATGTCCAGCTTTAGCTTGGATTGTTTCCTGCTAGCTTTTCTTAATTGGGTGTTTACCTTTCTCTATTTCTGTATATCTTTTCTTTCCTTCTTATTCCATGTCTGTCTGGGTGGCTGGATGGCTGACTGCTGGAGTCTTCCTCTCCTCCTTTTCTCATTTCTTGAGCTGTCTTGCTTCCCAATCCCTCCTGTTCTCCTTCTATTTATTCTCTCTGTCTGTCAGCCCCTCCTGTCCTTTCTCCTACCTTGCTATTGACTGTTCAGCTCTTTATTAAGCAAATCAGATGTTTTAGATAGACAAAGTAACACAGCTACACAGAATTAAACAAATTCATCATAAAAGAATGCAACACATGTTTAAATCATTAAACAAATGTTCCACAGCATAAACAAATATAACACATCTTAAAATAATATTCTACAACAGGATAGAATGTTTCACTCTCCAAGGAAATTGTTGTACAACAGCTGGTCCCTATTCTTTTTGTTTCTGCTGCGACCCTGGGTGACACTAACATATATTAGGATGTCTTTTGCTTTTGTTATATTGTGTATATTCATTGTCCATGCTACTGTGTCACATAAAGGCATTGTCATGCAATTACATCTGTTGTACCCTTAGTGGATCTCCTCTATACTCCTTCACCCCACGCCTATTAGTCCTCTTTGTTCTCCTGGCCAAGTTTCACCTCTACTTTCTCATCATGAATGCATGCATATTATGTGTTTTTTGTAAAATCTAGGAATTTCAAATAAGAAAAAATATAGTTGCTTTTCTGAGACTAGCTTCATTTGCTTAATATGATCATCTCTAATTACATTTATTTCCTTACAAAAAGCACAGCTTCGTTCTTCTTTATGACAGAAGAAAACTTCTGTTATGTATCTATACCACATTTTCCCATCCATTCTTCTGTTGCCGAATACCCAGGTTGCATCTATAACTCAGCTATTGTGGATAGTGCTTGAACTCAGTGATATGTTGACTTGGAAACCTTCCAGTAAGTACCTAAGAGTAGCATAGTCTGGTCATATGGTAGGTGTATTATTAGTGTTTTTAGAAACTCACAAGGTGATTTCCATAGTAGCTGAACAGATTTCATTCCTACCAGCAGTGTATATAAGTGATCTCTCTTGATCATATCTTTACCAGAAGTTGTTTCCTCTATGACTGACATTCTGATTGAAGTAAGATAGACTCTCAGAGTTGTTTTGATTTGCATTTCCCTGGTGGCAAATGAGGATGAACATTTTGGATGAACATTTTTTTCACATGTGTACTGACCATTGTATTTCCTCTTTTTAGAACTGTCCATTTCATTGGCACTTTTTTTTCATTGAGTTGTTTGAGTTTGTTTGTTTAGTTTTTTGAGTTCTTTATATATTCTAGATAGTTACCCTCTATCAGGTATGTAACTAGAAAAGTTTTCTCTCTCCCCATTGCCTGTCTTTTCACTGGGTTGTTTCCTGTTCTTCATAGAAACTTTATAATTTCATGAGGATCTACTTATCAACCATTGACATTATTTTCTGACCAACTGTAGTCCTATTCACAAAATTCCTTACCTATGCTTGTGTCTCGAAATATTACCCTACTTTTTTCTTTAGCAGTTTCAAAGCTTCAGGTCTTACACAAGGTCATTGATCATTTGAAGTTAGTTGTTTTGTTTATTAACAAAATTGGGATCTAGCTTCATTCTTCCACAAGGAAAGCTTCCTTTTCTCAACATTTCTTGAAGGAGTTGTATTTCCTCCAGTGTGTAATTTTAGTAATGTTGTGAAAAACTACCCATCTGTAGCTGTGTAGGTTGATATAGAGATTTTCTATTATATCCTATTGATCCATATACCTGCTTTTGTGTCCATACCCTGCTGTTTTTGTCACTATGGTTTTGTACTATAATTTGAGATCAAGTGACATGATGTCTCCAGCTGTGTTATTTCTGCTTAAGATTGCGTTGGATATCCATGGTATTGTGTGTTTTGATGTGAACTTAATTTTCTTCGAGTTCTGTGTGGATGTCATTGGGAATTTTATGGATACTGCACTGAATATACAGATTACTTTTGTAACACTTTCACAATATTAATTCTTTTCATCCACGAGCATGGACAGTCTTTAGAGGCTCTAAGTTCTTGTTCAAAGTTTTTCCTAGATATTTATGTTTTCATTATAGATCCCTTTTCCTTCTTTGGTTAGGTTATGCTAAGGTTTATTGTTGAAGCAATTGTGAATGTATTTGTTTACCTCTTTTCTTTCTTAGCATGTTGTTGATTGGTATTTAGGAAGGACACTGATTTTAATATTCTCTCTACTTTTGAGAATTTTATAAATTATACTTCAATCATATTAATTCCTCCCTCCCCAAACTCCACCCATACCCATGTAACATCTACCTCCCTACCCAGCCTCCCTTCCCACCCAACTTCTTGTTCCCTCTATTTCAAAAAATATCAAGTCCAGTTTGTGTTGCCCAAATACTCTTGAGTGTGAGGCCTGCTCTGGAGAGTCTTTGCCCTACCATGAGTCATGTGCTAAAAAGAAACCAACTCTCCCTCTCCCAGAGGCTATCAAATATCAATAGCTCCTCATATAGGGGTAGAACCTTGTGCCTGCCACTTTTCCTCCATGCTGGAATTTCGTCTGGTCTGAGCTTGCACTAGTCTTGTGCATGTGGTCACAATTATTTTTAATTAATGCATTTAACTAACTGCCCTGTGTATGTAGAAAACACTGTTTTCTTATAGCCATCCACTAGCTTAGCTCTTACAATCTTTCTACCTGCTCTTTTACCATGATCCCTTAGTCTTTCAGGAAAAGAATAGACTTCCTGTTTGGGTCTTAACACTCCACAGCCTCTTCTCATACACTGAACAGCAGAGTCTCTGTGTTAATCACTATCTACTGCAAGAAACTTCTCTGGTGAGGATTGAGAGATACACTAATCTGCGGATAAAGTCATGAGAGTTGTTTGAATACTGTGTCCATTTAGCAAAACATTAGTAGGTTCCCAATCCCAAGGCCTATAACCCATCTAGCCACAGGTTCTTGGTCGCACTATGATGCTGGCTTTATACGTTAATTTTTATGAAAATATTAATCATTTCTAGGTGTTTTAGGGAGTTTTAATATCACCTAAAAATGAAGAAACTTGAATTTCTTTTCCTAATCATAGCCCTTTCATTTACTTCTGTGAATTAAATTTACAAAATTCTGTAAGTTTCTGTTATTGCTGAAGCTAAAACTTCAAGCACTATACAGGGCAAGAGTAGAAAGAGTGAACACAACATCTCTGTCTTAATCCTGACTTAAGAGGAAATGCTTTAAGGTTTTAAGGTTCACCCATTTATTATGATGTTGGCTATAAGTATGTAATATACAGATGTTATTATTTAGAAACATGTTCCCTCTGATGTCAGTTTTTTTCAGAGCCTTTTTAATTATAAAGATATGTTGGATTTTGTCGAAAGCTTTTTCTAAATCTTCTGGCATGATTGCATGCAAAGTTGGCATTGGACATAAAGCAAAAGAGGAATCGGCGTGGGGATAGTGCTTGAATCCAATATGTTACACTTTGTGGGTTCTGATCTTGAGTCCTTCAGCATTCCTTCTCAGGCTCCCAGATGCCTGACATACCCCTGAGTGGTTCTTTACAGGGTCAGACCACAGGTGCTGGTCATACATTCCTTCATCCACTCGTGTGCTACTGCTCATCCAAAATCCTGCAAGGTGATCCCATTGCCTGCAAACAACCCCGCATGCACACTGGATTTCAGAAAACCCTTTCCTCTCCCTTCCTTTGACAAACTGGAGCTCAGATACCAGAGCTAGAAACTGCTCTACACTCTGCTCTTAGGTCCACAAGCCCCTTGGGTTTCCCAGGCACCAGGCTTCCCAACTCAGAGAAATCCAACTGAAGCCTGTTCCCTGCTTTTTTCCCTCAAGACAAATCCTCAGTTTCCTGTGGAAGACAGGGTGTTTGTTGCACACCAAAGGTCTCACTGCAGTCCCTCTTTGATCCACAGTACCACTAAGAAGTGGAGAGGTCAGAGCTGCAAGCTGGTCCTGCATGGGTTGTTTGGACCCTCATTTTCAGTGGAAGGACAGCTGGCATCAATTATTTTGGTGCCTCATCCAATATGGAGCTGGAGATAATTCCACTTTATCATTCTGTCACAAGTGGATATTGAACAAATGATGGATGGCTCATTAGGACGTGACTTCCTTGTTACTCATGGAAGTAATGTCTACCATTAGACCACACACTAATGGTGTTGTAAGAACTACAGACAGATTAGAAGCAGCTGCAAACAAAACAAACAAACATTGGAGAAAGTGGATTCAGTAACCCAAGGGAGGTAAATGACTTTTAAGGTGGCCATTGATAGTGCTGTTTATCTGATAACACTGGATGACAGAGACTCTTCCTCCCACAGCCTAGGAAGACAGCATTCCATGGCAGGATTGATGAGGACTGGGTGTATGGTTATATGATGTATTCTGTCCATATAGAAAGAGGTATAAAAGTTGGGGGGGAGTATGTGACTGTATGAGCATGTGTGCATGCATGTGTGAATGTGTACATGCACATGTGGTGCTTGAAATTGACCCATGATATGTGTACACCAGGCAGGTGCTCTGCCAATTAGTTACATCCCCAGCATTTAGCTTTTCTTTGGGCTTTGAAGAAATTGCAAGATGGGTAAAAACAAGAAAACCAGCTCATTTTGTCCTGCCTCCTGCATTCCCCAAATACCTCAATGCAAATAGAGGAGAAGAAAGGAAAAAGCTATTCAGAGGACAGATCAGATAAGGAACCTTCTCTCAAAAGAATGCTCCCATTTTTTAAAGGAAACTGACCCAAGAGAGGCTATAGATAGTGAAGGCCTATGTAACACCATGGTCTTCTGTGCTCCCAACGAGCATGACAAATGATGACCTCCCTGAAACCAATGGGCTTCCTTGGCTAGGCAGTTGACCACAAGAATAAAATACTAATGGATTCTCTCTCTCTCTCTCTCTCTCTCTCTCTCTCTCTCTCTCTCTCTCTCTCTCTCTCTCTCCAGATTTAAGAAGATGATCCCAGTCCCAGAGCAGAGCATGGTCCAGATGCTATGCTACCTCCTTGAGTGCCTCCTGACCAAGGAGGATATCCCTGCAGACTGCCCCAAGGAAATGTACGAACTCTATTTTGTGTTCGCTGCCATCTGGGCTTTTGGCGGTGCCATGGTCCAAGATCAGGTAAGGTGACATGCTGAGATCAACACCATGTTGAAGTATACAGTCACAAAAATTGGTACTTCCATAGACTCAGAAGGTAGGCTCTTAAACATTGCCATCAGTGTAGTCTCCACATGCACTGCTCCACTAGAGGCATGGACCCCTGCCCTACTCCCTGAGACAGAGGAGGTTGTGGTGTATGGAGTTGTTGCTTTCTGAGCTACAGAGTGCGCCTTTGCTTCCATGGAATGCTGTTCAGTGTTGGAGTTTAGACAACTGATGGTTTATGCAGATGATACTTTGCCAAATGATGTGTGTTTGATAGATAGGGGTGAGAGGCTGCTCTACTGTAGAAACCTAACTGAGTGGAGTGTTTTCAGCTTTCTAGGGATCTTCAGAAACATATGCTACTTACTCTGTAGTAAGACAGAGTTCACCACGGTGCCTCCATATCTTTGAGACACAGAGAAAGTCAAATGTTAACTGTGAGTGGCAAATCAAATAGTGATTATCACCAGGTGTTGGCCCCTGTAGCCTCATGCTGTTCAAGAATAGAGACATTGACTCAGAATATCTTGATATTGGAGTTCCTAACCCTTCCTAGATTCACAGCCCCTTTCTCTATTTTAGTGTATTTTATCTAGACATAATATATTTGAGATTAAACAAACCAGTATTTCAGTTATAACTGAGTCTATCTATCATACAATGTTAGAAAGACATCAAGAACATGGACTACATGAGCAAATGCTTAAATACACATTCAAGTGTTTTTAATTATAGGCACAATACTGTATAGATTTGTTTGTCTTAGACTTATTCGCCTGGTATGAATGAAACATTTGACCAAGACTTACTACTTTCTGCTTCCCACAGTCTCCAGCTATTATTATTCCATCCTCTGCTTCTGTGAGTTTGACTATTATACATTCATTATGCATGTAGAATTAATCCCTCCATGCCTGGCTTATTTCACTTAATACCTCCCTGTTAACATCATATTTTCATAAAGAGATTGTACGTTTGGTATTCTTATCCCAAAATGCAACAATATTCATAGAAAATGGAGGAGTGCAAGGAAATTAGGATGGATTGGGTAGGTTTACTCATTGATTGTGGCAATGACGTCACAAGTGTGTACCTAGCTCCAAACACACTATATTGTATACATTGAATGGGTGCAGCTTTATCTATCAATAAAATGGTTCAAAAATCAACCACTTAGAAAAGAAAGAAGAAGGAAGGAAAGTGAGAAAGGAAAAGAGAAAACATTGACAGGATTTGAATTGTAGCTGTCAATATCACCTGGGAGACTGTGAGTGAGAAATTCAACCTATGTCTTTCTTACTCTCCCTGTGTACACAGAGGATACTGACAGCTCCTGGCTTGTTGATGAGGATATTGTTCTTGTCACCCAATGTAGATATGTGTAAGGTACTAGGGATAATGCTGGTATACATATGCATTTGTTGGCAATATTCTCCTTACTGAAATACTCAGCTATACAGAAATATCTGGTGCTGTCTCACAACAGGAGGACAGACAAGCTGTGGTTGCTATAGAGTTATGATTTATTCCTTCTGGTCTGAGTTGATTGTGAGATTAGTGCCCCCCCTCTCCGTCTCTGTCTCTATCTTTGTATCTGTCTCTGTCTCTGTCTCTCTCTCCCTCTCTCTCTCTCTCTCTCTCTCTCTCTCTCTCTCTCTCTGTGTGTGTGTGTGTGTGTGTGTGTTTACATACACATACGTGCACATGCATGTGGAGGTCAGAGTGTGCTCAACTTTTACATAGGTGTGTGAGTGTGAACTAGGACCTTCAAGCTTGTGTGGCAAGTACTTGATCAACTAACCCATCTTCTAAGCCATCTAGAGCTTTTTCCAAGAATACTGAAGTTTCGGCCTTGCAGGAATGAACCACATTTGAAGAATCTGAGAAGGTGGGGAGTGAGTGACACAGGGCGGGGGCAGGGGCGTGGATAAACACTGTTCCTTCACAGGTTGCACAAGCCCTTATTGCAGGTTGCTCAGAAAACGCAGGGCAGCTCTCACAGACTCCGCATTCCCTGATCCCAACCCAGACTTGGAGTCCTTGAAGGTAGGAAAGGAAAGATGTGGAGGCTTAGGTGTCTGACATCTGGAAAGTTCTGTGCCTGCTCTGTAGTCTGCAGGAGCTGCTCTTTGGACCGCTGTTCGGATGGCTTTTGCACTGCTTTACAGTTCCCCTCAGAGGTAGAATGTGCAGGATGGATGACACTAGGCTGGAAAGCATAAAAATCCCCCAATAATGTAGAAGCTTTATGCTTTCTGTCAAATACAGTCTCTGGCCTTCCAGCTTCTAGCAACTCCTGAGCTCCTCACCCACATTAGCAGTGGGGTGTCAGGATGAAGACACCTGATCAATTTTCCAATCTGCATAGTGATATTTCAATCCATTCCACTCTTTCTAAAAACCTGGAAGGAAACACCCTTCCTAAGTGTCTTAAGCTCTTGGAACTATGGGCAGCCCTGCCGGTTTATGGGGGAGAGACACAGGAGAAAGCTTTTAGCAGCAGGTAGTGCCTGGAATCCCACACAACCTACTTTAAAGCCAAACAGCAAAGAGAGTGCTGTAAATTAGAGAGTCGGAATTTGGCCAGATATTTGCATCAGTACCACCAATGGCGCCTCACTTAAGAACCTGTCAATAAGACCACACACTAAACAAAAATGGAGCCTATGCCTGTGTGGAAGGTCCAATTAAAAAAATGTCCCAGTGAATACTTTTCAACAATCACAGAAAGTGATCTCCCACAGAGACATGGTAGAGAGAGCACAAGACCGGGGTGGGGACTTACAGGGATCATTCTAACCAGACAGGATAATTCAGAGCATTGGGAAGACTGAATGTGGTGAAGTCAGACGTCAAACTCTATAATAGGATGCCAGTAACATTTTGATGTCATCTGGGTTAAAGGGCATGGCTATAACTAAATTTAAAGCCATGGAGAACTGGATTTCATTAAAAAATATATTGCTGCAAAAAGCCCAACAGAGCTGAATACAGAAAAGGACAGACCAATGGCTCAGTCAGCAGGGGTTGCCTTGTCTCCAATCAGAGTGGAAGCTGAGATTAAGTGCCAGATTAAAGGATGGTAGGGGGACAAATTAGTGTGACCCAGTCTGCCCCAGAACAAACCAGGTGGATCAGGGATTAATTGGGGTGAGATGAAAAGATGCGCAGACATGTTCTTTCTAAAGGTGTCCTCAACTTGAGGTCTCCCTAGAAACCAAAAGGGTCTCCAAAGACTTCATCCATGAGTTAAAATGGGCATTTTCTCTGGGGCTACAATTAGAGAGAAAAAGACAGCATTCCTTTAATCCGACTTAAATCAGAACTACCCAGAAGCCTGTCCATATTTTTGGCCTCTTCCCATTCTTTTTTCTTGTTCTTGTTTTGGTTTTTCTATGTTGGTTTGCTGTTGGTATTCTTACTGTTTTTGAGACAGGCTCCACTACATAACCTAGACTAGCTCTAAACTCTTGGCCCACCTGTTTCAGCTTCTAAATTACTAGTATTATGTGTGTGTGCCACCAGATCAACCTTCATCCTAATTTTGAAACAAAAGAATCCTATCCTATTAACTTAGAAGATTGTAAGATGACAAGTATCTTATTTCCTTCAGGATCCATCACTCATCTAGTCTTGGAATGCTGTTTCTGCCCTGCTCTCCCTGGACGTTTCCTACAATGGCCAGTCTGTTCCCTATGATATTGAACACAATGAAGTACATTGGGCATTCAACTCTACCCATAAGGGATTTGTGCTTTACATTAAGGCATATAAATTATACTCATAGCCTATTATTTCTGTCAGGAACAAGGCCAAAAGACTTTGTCTTCTCTGCTGTTTCTAGATACTATACTAGATCTTGAAGGAAGCTTAGATAACTTTTCGAGAACCTAAGGATGCAGGATGTGACTAGCCTCTGTGGCTCTTCTTGCTCAACTTCACTGTGTCCCTTGCTGTCAGCCTTCATTTATGTCATGAAATTTCTCAGTCTCAGATGTCTAGGAGGGTAGGATACACAGGAGGTCTTGGCTCACACTTGCACTCTGGTGGTCAAGGACCCTGCTTTCTCCCTCACTCAACCCTCTTGACTTTTGGGCAACTGTGATGTAGCTGTGGCAATGTTGTAGCCACATTGTCAAGCCAGGATGCTGCATGTGGTTATCTTACTCCAGTTTCTTCGTAGCACATACTAGGACATTTATAAAGAATAGAAATTGGTTTAGCTCTTGGTTCTTTCTAGAGGCTAGACTTCTAGGAGTCTGACACTGCACCTGCTTTCCCAATGCATCACAACAAGGAAGAAGGCATTCATGGGTGACAGAGAAAATGTGCTAGCTTGAATCTCTCTTCTTTGAAATCCATCATGGAGGCTCTGACTTGTGAACTCATCCTATCCTAATTCCCCTTTCAATGAAGGCAGCACCTCCAGGTACCCTTACATGTGACTTTGGACATTAGTTTTCTAGCATATGAATGCTCAGACATATCTAAGCGCTAGAAACTGCCAGAGGGCAACATCTGTCCTGGGGCATCCCCTACCTTTTGGTCCTTGTGGCTGATGCTCCAGGAGCTCTGTCGTTCCTGGGAGCTGTTTCATCATAGAAATGTATATAGGTGGGAGCTCTTTGTGCCCCTGTTCCAACCTCTGTCAGTTCCAGGATTATCTGCCTGAGATCTTTGGGCTCTGGAGGATCTGTGGCCTCACCAGTATTGTCTTTGCAGCTTGTAGACTACCGGGCAGAGTTCAGCAAATGGTGGCTGACTGAGTTCAAGACAGTCAAGTTTCCTTCCCAGGGAACTGTCTTTGACTACTACATAGACCCAGAGACCAAGAAATTTGAGCCCTGGGACAAGCTCATCCCCCAGTTTGAATTTGACCCTGAGATGCCTTTGCAGGTAAGCGAGACTGAACAACTAGTAGCATGGTACCCACGAGGGTACTCAGAAGTCAGCCCTGTTGGTATCGAGTATTTGACCTTGTGCAAACCAGTTGGTCCCTAGATGCATTCTTTTTCAAATACCAGACAAGAAAGGAAGCAAATAGAGGACCCAGTCAGCATCATTAGGGACAGAGGACAGGAGCGGTAAGGCCAGAAGACCTTGAAGTCCCTTTGGAGATGCCTCAGGGAGACAGATGACAGTAATGGGTCTCTGCTGAACTTCAGGGTTCAGTGTCAGTGAGTTTACAAGATGGATAAACAGTAGAAGTTAGGAAGAATACTCAGGCCTATCCTGACTAGGCAAGCTTCCCTATGACAAGGTCTCCTCTTCTGGAATGCCCAGAACATGATGTCTATCACATTCTGCTCCAGGCTTGTCTGGTACACACAAGTGAGACCATCCGTGTGTGTTACTTCATGGAGCGGCTTATGGAGCGGCGGCGGCCTGTTATGTTGGTTGGTTCTGCTGGCTCAGGCAAGTCCGTGCTGGTGGGAGCAAAACTGGCCAGCCTCGACCCTGAGAAATACATGGTGAAAAATGTGCCCTTCAACTACTATACTACATCAGCAATGCTGCAGGGTAAGCAGTTCCAGGGTGCTGGGGTGTGAGCAGCTAAAGGCTAACAGGGTTTCTATGCTTTCTTGGCTGGGCCCTCGTCACCCACAGTATTGCTTCCTCCCTTACACCAAGCACCTCTGTCCCATGTCCCCAGCACCCCTTAACACTGCCTCCTTCCATGTTGCTTCCTATACCCTGTGGCCTATTAAATCCCATCAGAGTAGTGCCATAGCTTTACAGACCGTCCAGCACCACATGGAGGTCTTGGCTTGTAGGCTCAGGTGCTAGAAGCATCTACAAATATCTACAGACAAAGCTTCATCCATCCTCAAATGTGGTAGATGGGATCAGAGGCTCAGGTTAGGATTGCTCGCTAAGGTCACACCAAGCAAAGCCTCATGATGCATCTGTCTTCTGAATTCTCCTGGGGTCAGTAGTGGATGTTCAGTCAGTGGCTACCAGTGGAGGTGGGCTCAATGTGGACCTTCCCCTGTGCTAGTCACTTCTTATTGGTCCTGTCTTACATGAGGGTCTCAATTTATGAAGGAACGTTCATCACATTAAAGAAAAACATTTCTAAGTTGAATGGAGGTGTATGCTTGTAACCTTCATACCTGGAGGCAGAGACAGGAAGGGCAACCTAAGTCCATCACCAGTGTGGACCACATCCTGAGTTCCATAGTAGCCTGAGCTACAGAGGGCCCCTGTCTCAGAAAATAAAGCAAAAAACAACAAGCCTTCGTTTGAAGATCCATCCAAGATGATGTTTCAGCAAAATGAAGGTAGAAGCAGGTTTGTGGAGCAGCCTCATCCCTGCTCTGCCAATTGTTGCTGTTAGAGCTGTGGGGAGCTTGTACACACACACACACACACACACACACACACACACACACACGTGCGCGCATGCATGCACACACATGAATGCACACTTGCACTCACACATGCTTTTATGCACACATACACACACCAATATACACACACTGGAAAAGCTACAAATTTATATATTTAGATAAAAGATGTTTGTATATTTGACAATGAATGATATTCTGACCTAAGTCATCATCATTTTTTTGTCAACTTTAACTATTTTTGTGTGGTAAGCCCATGCCTGTGATGTGAATATCCCCACCACAACCTACTGTAAGATACTAATACAATGTCATACAGCATGGAGTCACTGAGAAAGAGATGTCCCCAGCATGCCCACTGCCCCATAGCCCCTCAGATCTGAACAGAGAAAAGAACCTCCAAGGCATAACTAATGGCAAAATGCAGCAAATTCATTAGGCTATGGTGTGTTTTATGTTTTTATCCCATTATTATTATTATTATTGTTACTTTTAAGTTCATTCTTTTTAAATAATAGTCTCATTGAATAAGCAGTCAAGTGCTGAAGAAAGGGTTCTGCCAACAATTAGAAAGGGAGAAAGATAGACACCTAGTGTCAAAGAGGAAGTGAAGCACTGAATGGCACCATTGAACTCAAGAGACAACCAACCTGGGACTCACTCACAAGAGGCAAACTAGTACAGTTGCTATGCAAACCCCTTAGTCTGACAACCCAGTGTTTCAACCACTGCTAGACTGTAAGGCACTGTGGATTAGAAAGACTGAAAGCTTGGTTCTACAAGGCAGGCAGCATGTTGGCAGAAACAATGAATGTTTACAGTGGATGTCCAATGGCAGGAGATGGGATGCAGGCTAGTTACTCAATGTGGTGGAGTAATTTTCAGAATTAAAGACAGAAAATCTTCACAAGGGTGAAATTGGATTATCTCCATAGCATTATCAAGGGACAAAAAGGGATATACAAGGCAGTGTGTGTAGCACTCTCTACATGATGGTTTAAAAGAAATACACACACATACACACACACACACACACACAGAGAGAGAGAGAGAGAGAGAGAGGATAAGAGTAAAAAATAAATCTTTAAAAATAAATAGAAAAATGTACTACAGGATGCTTTTAATTTGCAAAAGCTTATAACACAATGACTACACACCGTGGCATATACGTATCTCCAGAAGGACATATATGAAACTGGTAATAGTAGTTGTCCTTGACATGAGGAAGCTAACACTGAGAGCATGATGGATAATTAATAGAGTATGATTCTTAAATTAAGTATTTCAAAAGTGCAGAGAAATCTATACTGTGACTTAACAGATGCCCATGTAAAGGCACCCAGATTCAGCAGATGTTCACACACCTGCCTTCCCTATCCTCCTTCCCACTCCTTATTAATGTGAGTACCACACCTTGTATGCATCATTATACAAACTCTTGATACCCACCTGTAGTCATAAAACATACAGTACTCTTATATACATTTAAATGTTAAGCATATATCATACTGTTCTCTTTGGCAACTTACTTTTTATCAGTGTTTTGATACATGCAGATCTATTTCATTTATTTTCACTCCTACATAGAATTCTATAAGAGAAATCGAGTCTCTTATATACATCATCCTACTGAAAGGCAGCATAATTTCCTTTTTAAGTTTCTTTTACTTCTTTGAGAATCATACACAGTATGTTTTTGCCATAGTCACACCCTACCCAGCTGGATCTATCCCCTTCCCTACCTAACCAATTTTGTGGGGTTTTTTTTCATTTTTTTTAGCCCCTGTCTGACTTGTGCTGCCCATATATCCGACATGTAGTCTTCCACTGGGACATGGTCAGCTTATCTGGGACCATAATCTTAAGAAAAGTTGATTCCGTTTCTCCCAGAAATTATCAGTTGCCAGTAGCTCCTTATCTGTGGGTTGGGTGTGGCTTTGTGCCTACCACCCCTTATCCATTTTGCCATTCGGTCTGGACTGAACTCACAGAGACTTGTGCATGCTCTCACAACTTCCTTGCCCTGATGGGTCAGAAGACATTGTATCTTTGTAGTCATCCACTGTCTTAGGCTCTTTCCACTTCTCCACATGATTCCTGAGCCTTGGGAAAAGAGAGTCAGTGGCAGAAGTCCCATTTAGGGCTAAGCATTCCTCATTCTCTTACTCTCTGCACCTTCACTAGTTGATGGTCTCAGTGTTAAATGCCTTCTATTGGTAATACAAACTTCTCTGACAAGGATTGAGAGATACATTTACCTGTGAATATAGCAATAATCATTAGCAGTAAGTTAAATACTATTTCCTTTTAGAAGAATAATAGTAGTAAATCCTCCCAGGGCCTATGAACTATCTAACCATAGGTTCTTGGCTTGAAAAATGGTTCTGGGTATGTGTTTCATCTTGTGGAGCAGACTTAATTCCAATCAAATTATGATTGGTTACTCCCATGATGTTCATAGCACTAGTACAAACATGGGTGTGTCTTACCAAGCCAGTTATTACTGTAGCTCCTAGGGTTCACATGGGGTAAAGACTGATGATTACTTTTCTTCTTCCGTAGCATGCATGGAACCTTCCAGAACTTTGAAAGTTAGAGCAAGTAGGGATAATGCTTGCATATCAATACCAGCTTGATTGATATGGTATTGATATACTCTATGACTCAAGTGTGTGATATTATCAGCAAGAGGGTCTCACCATCAAATCTCAAAGGGTAGTTAAGATCATTAGCAATAACCTGTAATGTTTGGAGGTCAATGGGCTTCACTGGCCAACAACTCCAAAAGAGGTATCCCATTCCTTTGTTAGCCTGTGGTGTCAACTAGGGGCCCTATAGCACAATTAGGGTAGCTCCTAATTTTAACTACTTATATCTATCATGTATAAGCATATATCTACATACTAGGAAGCTTCTAGTGTAATACAATTTTTGAAAAGATCTTTAGCATTAATTATTACTCCCCATATTCCTTTATCTACCCTGCCCTCTCATCTCCTACCCCAGTTTAATCCTCCTGTTATATTATTACCCTTTTGCTCTATACTACTGACCCCTACCTCTTACTAATTTCCTGATATCTGTATTTCTAATGAAATACACATATACCTGAAGGTTCAAAGATATCATTCACAAATGATAAAAAACATGCAATGTTTATTTTTTCTGGAACAGGTCACCTCACACAGAATGGTCATTTCCAGCTCCATCCATTTGCCTGAGAATTACATAATTTTGTTTTTCTTAAAAGCTAAATACTATTCCATTGTATAAATGTATGCATCCTGTTTGCACTACCCACTCATCAATTGATGGACTTCTAGGCTGTTCCTTTATACAGTGGCAATGAACACAGATGAGCAAGTGTCTCTGTAGTAGGATACAGCTCTTTGATATATGTCCCAGAGTAGTGTAGCTGGAAAGTGCAGACCCGTTTCTAATTTTTGAGTAATCTCCACTCTGATTTCCATAGTGTCTATACCAGATTCTACTCCCAACCAGCAATGAATAAATGTTCCTATTTCCCTTCATCCATGACAGCATTTGCAATCATCTGTGAGTTGTTTTTGTTTATTTTCTTTGTCTTGTTTTTTTGTGTGTGTATCTCAGCCATTCTGACTGGGGTAAGATGAAATTTCAAAGTAGTTTTAATTTATATTTCCTTGATGGCTAAAGATGTTAAACATTAAAAATTAACCATTTGTGATTCATCTTTTAAGGACCCATTTAATTTCATGCTTATTTTTTTTAATTGTGTTGTTTGGTTTCTTGAGTTTTGGTTTATTTGAGTTCTTTGTATATTCAAGATAATAACCCTCTGTGTATGTCAGATGTATCTGATAAAGAACTTTTCCCATTTTACTGGCTCCATTTTATGAAAGGTTATGAGTTAGAAGAAATATAATACATACATATTAAAGTGTAAACTTGGTAGGTTTTTGAATATTTACACACCCATGAAATTGTTGTCATTGTTGAAATACTGAACACACCTCCTCCAGGTTTCCTCATGTCCTTTGATAATTCTTCACTGCTATTCTTCCACCCTGCCCTATGCCAGCCATCCACCCATCCTCCTTCACAGCCAAGGAGTTTGCATCCTCCATTATTTTATATACTAAAATAGTATACTTATTCTCTTTTTGTTTGCCTCCTCACTCAGCTGCATTTTAAATTAACCTATGTTGTTCAGTGTCAACAGTTCATTTTCGAATAGTAAGATAAAATTTGTAAAACAACTCCAGATGATTCCCAACACGCAAGTGCTTAGTAGGGTGAATCTATTATTATATTAACAAAAATGCTTCTCCAAGTTGAGACTGTATGATATACCATTTTTCCTAAATCACAGCTGCCAGAGTCAAAAGACTATAAACTTTAACAAAGAAGCTGAACAAAAATTATTCTGAAGAAAAAGAAGCTAATATTATTAGAAGAAATGCTCTTTCTTTGAAATAAGAAATAACCCCACTCCACAGACCAATCCCAGGGAATCTGGGTGAGGGCCATTTTTGTGACTCACAAATTGTTTTAGGCCAGTGGGTGCTTTTTTCTTCCCACCAGAACTTCTTGTATAAAGGAGGCACCTGCCTCTCTTCTCTCTCAAAGCATCCAGTTCTGGAGTCTCCACTGAGTCCTCTTTGAAATGACTGAAATGCAAATGAGGAATGTGCTTTGGGTGTTCCCACAGCTCACATAGCTGTACAGACAGCACAAATTCAATGTTAATATAGTCAGCCTGTGCTAAGAGCTTCATCCCAACCCCTTTAGTTCATGTAATCTCCCAGCCATTCTGTGGTGCCTCATTGGTAATGCTTTGGATTATAAGTAGCAGAAAACTCTAAGGATGGTGGCATATAAATCACACACACACACACACACACACACACACATGCACACACGCGTGTACACATAAATGCATGTATGAATGCACAAACATATACACAAAGAAATCCAAAGGTAAATAGTTACAAACTATAGAACAGTTGTTTAATGATACCAGTGTTAAAATACTTGTTATCCCCTTAACTTATACTTCAAGATGACAGAATGTCTTCTGCTTCATTTATTGTATTTTCATTATAAATAAGGAAAGGAGGGTGTTATGTACATGGTGGTACATACCCATAATCCTAGCTCTGGCATGCTGCAGCAGGTGAATTGAAAGTTGGAGGACAACCTGGGATATATGGGGAAACCAGATATAGATGAATAGATGTGTGTGGATGGATGGATGGATGGATGCATGCATGCATGCACGGATGGATGGATGGCTGGATGCATGGATGCATGAATGTATGGATAAATGCACAGGTGGATGCACCAGTGTATGAATGTAATGGTGGAGCAATCAGGAACCTCCTAGGTTTGTACTTGTATCTCATTGTTCACAGTTATGGCCATCCAGGCTGGAAAGCATTAAAAGAGAATGAAGTTGTGAAGGTGGGAACCATGATGATAACAGCTCTGACCATGACTTACTTTTTCATAAGATGAGCACACAAGGCTTACTATTTTAAATGTGTCTTCCTTCAAAGTCACACTCTGAGTTAACAGCAAAGTTGTCTGATTTTATCAAACTATATGGACATTCTATCCTGGTACTCTATAAGGCATGCATCTTAATTTGCACAGTAGAATGCCATCTTTGCTCTATGACCTGTGGAGTGTGCTAGTATCTGTCTCTTGGACAGTGACTATAACAGGACCTTCCTTCATCATGAAAATCTCATCTTCTAACAAGCCATTCTCTGTTCCATGCACAACAAGGTTGGCAGGGTTTCAGCTCAAGCTGAGGCCTCTGTTCTCCATCCAACCAGATTCTCCACACATGTGGCTGTTTGGCTTTACTTCCCTTTGCTAGACAGCAACCTAATGGTTCATCCTTGGATTCTGCTGAGAGTCACTATTATGAAAGCTCATTTCAGCTTTATGTGGTAATATGTTGTTTGTAATTTACTAAAGCCACTGAAGATCAGAGAAGCAAAGCAACCAAGCTAGGAGCTCTTACCTCTCTCTACCTAGCTGAAATGGCAGTCCTTTCTCCATGAATCCTAACTGGCAAAAGCTCTCAGTTCCAGTCTTCTCCTGCCTTTTATTCCTTTTCATGTCCAACCATATTACTCCTGTCACCACTTCCCTAGTGATGGGATTAAAGGTGTGTGATCCCAGGTGCTGAGATCACCTTTGTGTGAGCTGTTTCTTTTGGGACTGGATCAATTTCATGTAGCCTTAAGATAACAAATATTTGTCTATCTCTTAATCCTGAGTCCTGGGATTAAAGGTGTGTACCAGCACTGTCTAGCTCTATGGCTAACTAGTATGGCTGTTTTGCTATTTTGATTTCCAGCTGCTTTAATAAATCATAAATAATATATCACCACAGCTTTATTTGAATATCTTCTCTGTTGAAGACCACTTTATATCCTGTCTCTCTTTTATGAATAACCATAACCTATACCTCCCAGATTGTCACCTGGAACAAGTTTTCGTTTAGAACAGGTGGAATTATATCACTTGTCTGATAAATTATGGCTACTAGGATTATTCATAGATTTAGCTCTGAGCTTTCTAACACGCAGTTCATAAAGGCAAATGTGAGATAGCTTTTATGGAGTATGGTAACTGTATCATCTTAGATTACTGGTACAAGCAAATAAGTTGCCTCTCTTTCCAAATCGTTTTGGGGTCTATTTGGGTCTTTGATTTAGTAGATCTTTTTCTGTCTTTCCTCTCTTTGCTCTCTTCTCATTCTTATAGAAAATGTGAATACTTTTTAAAAAGATAATGATAATAAAATTCTCAAAGAGCCACAGACTGGCCAAAATTGAAAAGGGAGAGTAAAGGACTTGGTGAACGTCAATGGACTCAGAGTTTCTGCTGAGGGAAGCTGGCTGAACTTCATGCTCATTGTAATCCTGCATTCCCTCATCGTCCAACTGCAATTGAATTATTAGTTCAACAAATACTTGAGAGCTTAATTACACTAATTAGAGAGGGACCCAGATGTATGAAAGTGTGAGATGAATCTCTGTAACCTACCCATTAAAACTTAAGGTTATCGGATACCTTCAAAGATTTTCTCAAATCCCTACCTCAAAGAAGTACTGTGTTTAGACTGCTATAGGTAGGTAGATCCCCTTTGCTCAATGTTTTCCTAGAAGGAAATGACACAAGCTAATGCTAGGTCATCTGAAACCCATCATCTAATGAGCAAGGATTCTGTTTGGAATTATAGGTGATTCAAAACACAATGAAACTGCAAGCGCTACCTTCAGACAATAGAGAACTCATCCCATTACTTATGAAACATAGCATAGCCATTAAAATCACGTTTCAAAAGGATCTTTATTATCAGATAGAGAAATTTGCCATAGAGCCAGGCATGATGGCTCACATCTGCAATCCCAGCCCTCTAGAGGCTAAGGCAGGAGGTTCATTAGTTTAAGGCAGGCCTGTGGCTTATAATGAGATTCTGTTGCATATATATATATATATATATACATATATATATACATATATATAAGCAATATGTTCAAAATAATTATGGTTCATAGAGATTTTTAAAATCTAATAGAAAAAGGTGTCTTGAATCAAATACAGGACACAAGAACATTGAAAAGAACGGCTAACTGCTTAGTGATAGAATTTTGCTCAATTGTCACTTTCATCACTGCAAATTTGTGTGCATTCTAATCTTTCCAGAATGAATATGTATGACTTTATAGTCATGCAAAGCAAGCTATTTCTTGAAAGAATACATCAAAAGGCCTTACGAATACAACTGAAAAATCTTATATGAAAAACTTAAATAATCTGAAAGGCAAATAGTTCAAACACCAGTACACAAATCATGCGATTGCAAGGGAAGTCATGATTAATTAATTATTGATGCTATCTACAAAAAATATGGAGCATGCAATGAGCTGGGAATTTCTAAAGGCAGAAAGCAGATTGGAAGCCCTGTGCACACATTGTTGGCAGCAAAGCTTCCCTGAGAGTCTGCAATCAGGCAGGCTTGGGGTAAAGCCCTGACTTTGCCTCATTGTAATCATTCCATCTTGGGAAGAAAAAAAAGCTAGATTCATCTAAAGGTCAGTTTTCTCCTCTAAAAGACTTTTGAGAAGTAGAGACAGTTCATCAGGGGCTCTGAGGGGAGCTGGTGACACAGTGCAGGTCAGCCGTTCACTGCAGCAGGTCCCTGGCATGCACTGCTCTTGAATGTAGATACTGAAGGACCAGAAGGGTCAGTAACAACCTAGAGATTCTGAGGATGAAAGCACAAGGGATTACTCATCCGGTGTGATAGTTAATGTTTATTATCAACTTGACAAAATGCAGAATCACCAAAGACACAAACCCCTAGACATATCTGTAAGAGGTTTTCTAGATCGAATTAACTGAGGTGAGAAAACCCACTCTAAACATGAAACTATTCAAAGGCCTTGGGTTTTGGCCTGAATAAAAAGCATAAAGCAAACTCATCTCTCCCTGCTTCCTGGAGATGTATGCAATAGACCAACTCCTTCCTGCCTCATTTGCCATGATGGACTGTACCCTCAAGCCTCAGTTACTTTCGTTGGGTATTTTGTTATAGTAACCAGAAAAGTCACTTCTATGTCCAGTGAGGAAAAAGGCATTGGGATCAGCCCCTAAAGATCTAAATCTTGGTTTCAACAAGGAACTCAACTTTCCTTGCTTAATTCCTGTGCCTTTAATTCTAATGTGGAAAAATACTTTCTTTTGCTCTCTTTCAGGGCTTGCTACAATATTTTCATCACCCCCTTAACTAAATAAGCAATCCCTAAGCATTCTTGTGTGTGCTAAAGAATGTGCTTGAGACTGAGAGAGGATCCCTCATTGTGGGAGGTACACCCAAAGTCCACTTGTGTGCCCAAGGCCCCATAGATTTTCCAGGCCTCCTCACTGACACCCACATTCAGGGGGTCTGGATCAGTCCCATGCTGGCCTCCCAGCCATCAATCGGAGGTTCAAAAGTCCCCGTTATTCAGGTCAGCTGTTTCTGTGGGTTTCACGTCTTGACCCCTATGCTTATCATTCCTCCTTTTCTGTCACTGGGTTCCAGGAGTTCAGTTCAATGTTTAGCTGTGGGTGTCTGCCTCCGCTTCCATCAGTCACTGGATTAAGGTTCTAGGATGGCCTATAAGGTAGTTGTCAAACTCATTATCAGGGATGGGCATTTAAGATAGCCTCTCCACTATTGCTTAGATTGCCAGTTGGTGTCATCCTTATAGGTCTCTGGAAATCTCACTAGTGCCAGATCACTCCTCAAACATATAATGACTCTGTCTATTAGGGTATCTCTCATGCTGCTCTCCTCTATTCTTTCCCCAACTTAACCTTCCTGTTTCCTCATGTCTTCCTCTCCTGTCCTCTTCTGAATGAGATGACAGAATCTGGATATCCCCCATGGAGGTTCTCACCCTACCTGCGAAATGGGGTATGGATTGGGTGGGGAACTGTGGGGACTAGTGGAGGAGGAGGGGAGCGAAAGGGAGCTGGGATTGACATGTGAAGCAAGCTTGTTGCTAATTTAAATAAATAAAAAAGAATGTGCTAGAGAAACAAAATAATCCCTGTCCTCTGGAGCCTAGATTCTCATATGGAATGAATGGGTGAGATAACAAGATAAATTACATTAAGTAGTGATGAGAGTTATAAAGAAAAATTAAGCAGAGGTAAGGGAAAGGTGTGAGGGACTCAAATTTAGTTAGAGTACTAGGAAGGCCTTACTGGGTAGTGGGCATATTTGAGTAAATATGAAGAAACAAGTCATACCGGCATTTGGAAGGAGAGATACCAGCCATAGGAAGATGTTTGTATCGGAATACGTGGTCAGAGCAGAGGTTGTCTAGACTGAAATGAGATAGTTGGGGAGCTCAAACAGGCCGTGATCTGGCTCCCTCTTCACAAGGGGTCCCCAGGTGAATAGCGGAATAGTACTGCAACTGCCATGTGAGAGCCAGAGCCAAGATGGTACCCACAACCAGGCTAAAATGATCTTCACATGGAAGATGGCAGTCACAAGATACTGTAATTGGCATCAATTAAAACATAGATCTCACAACACAGATGGCATTGTTCTCTGAAGTCACAGACTGAACTGTGTCCTTCCACACAGGTCTCAAGAAGTTCAGTTAAAAAAAAAAGAATAAATGTTGTGGGCTTCACTCAAACCTGTGTGGGATAGGTCAGAACTCAACCAGAAATGCTCAGTGAAGGCTGTTCTCCTCATCACTATCATTTGTCTTGCTACATCAATATCAACACAATCCCTCAAGCTTAAACCACACCCATTCCTGCAGCCCCACCAGGACACAAAACGGTCATTCAGTGTCATTCCCTCTTAGAGGTGAACAGAAGCAGAGGGAGGTCCACAAGGCCTCTGTCTTCCTTTCTTCCTCAAGAGAACTTCTCATATTCCATTTGGGATAATCCAGTGCTCTCCAAGGCCACTTCTTGCTGACTGGGGTGCTTTTCTCCTCCACCATCCTGTAAATGCCTAAAGAGCTTAATCAACCCAAATTACAGGGTCTGCTTAATTCAAGGGTTTGATTTGAATGCTATTGCCTTGGGAGGTGGAGAAACAAGTATTCCTAAGGAGAAGCTTCCTATTAGCAGGACTGTTCTCAAAGCATGTCCTTGGCAGCCCATTAATTATATTTCATTTTGACAGATCTCGTATATAGTTGTTATATCTTTGGGGGGGAGAGAAGGTGTTGGGTGATTAATTGGTTGATAGTGTATGTTAATTGCATGCTAATTAAATTTAAATTTAATTCATATTTGAAACACTTAATTTAACTTGGGCCCAGGAAATTAGAATATTCAAGTGTCTTGAAGGAACTTGTCTTTCTATCTGTCACCTTCCTTGTCTGTTGACACTTTCTCCTTGTTTACAAACTTGTTTTTCAGGAGAAGAAATGAGATGGTTCTTAGGGCTCCCAGCTGTAATAAAGAAACTGTTGGTTCTTGCAATCCATAAATATTTAATTGCTTTACTAGAAAAAAGTAAACCCTGACTCTCCACCCTATTCCTTAAGTTTGTTCTAAACAAGCCCCATCAGGCTGGAAGCTGGTTGTCTGCATCCTTCCCTCTGGCTTGATAATGGGAAAGACAAGTCCAGGAGAGTGTCTGTACATAGCTCTCAGAAGGTCACTGTTCTTCACCATTAGGGAACCATCAAACTGAAGGCAGGCAAGGGCACCCATGGATGCCTCTCAGATGTTCTCCAAGGTTGTTTATCCACTCTCACTCATGGAAAACACCAGGAGGTGAAGATTCTGCAAAGATCATTTCCATAATATTCAGTGATTCCTCCTAGAGCTTTCAGGGTCATAGGGGCCTCCAGCTGATCGCTGAAGTCACAGCTGTTAGTCCCCTTTGAGTCTTGGGCACAGCAAAGAGGTCTACCAGGGTCCAGTTCTTAAGGATAAAAACCTGGCCTGGTGACTGTGAATGCATCTTCACTTTCTAACATATAAACAACAAAAACTGGAAACCACAAGAATGGCAAGTGCATGGGATTTGGGGCTTAACTACTCTGTTTTGCATACTTGCTCTCCATTAGCAATGCAGTTTAGTGCTTCCATGCCTTGGCACCCTTAGCTCTGAAATGGAATGTGATTCATTTTACTATCCTATATTGTAAGAATTAGATGAGGTAATAAGTACAACCTAACAAAACATGCAGTAGGATGCTGAATGTGGGCAGTGCCACAATTGCTACCTGGCCACTCCAGGTTCCTCCTCTGGTCCTGTATAACAACTAATCTAATAGTATGATAGTTGCTCTTTGTGCATTCATGGGAGTGCACCTCAGCTCGCCCTGGATGTGTACTGTTTCACCATTCACTTCTAAGGTTCAAACTTCCTTCCGTAACTAACTGGATCTCTCCTCAGCTGTCCTGGAGAAACCTCTAGAAAAGAAAGCTGGAAGAAATTATGGCCCTCCAGGCAACAGGAAGCTCATATATTTTGTCGATGATATGAACATGCCTGAGGTGGATGCCTATGGGACAGCACAGCCCCACACGGTCATCAGGCAGCACCTTGACTATGGTCACTGGTAAGTGTCCCTGGTCACTGATAAGTGTCCCTGGTCACTGGTCAATGGTAAGTGTCCCTGCAGGAGTCTTTCGGGCCACTCAGCTCTCTTGGGGTTGCAGTGACAAACTTGATTCAGCTCTAATGGCACAAGAGGAGTACAGGGTAAACCCCATTTTGGGGGGATTCTATGTTTATTGGAGTGTTCCCTCAGAGGAAGCTTCCAGGTCAAAGTATACTGTGCTGTCACTCAAGAAGGAAGCTATGGTTTTCTACAGGACTCACTGCCAAGACCTGTGGAGATTGGAAAGGACAGGTGTGTTGAAAGAGTGGTCAGAGGATAGAAAGGGAATTTTGGATTTTATTGGCTATATGGCATACACACCTATGGAAACATACCAAACTGTACCAAATGCACCGTTAATATTTTTCAAATATAAAGCTATTATACATTTTAAAAAGAAAATGTTATCTCAAAATTGCATCCTCTATGACTTCATCTAGCCACAGAGCTGAAACTTGCCTCTGCTGTGGCCTCCTGCAGGGGTTTTCTCTGATGATAGCAGACACACTCCCAGCCAACCTTCTTGGGCTTGACATCTTCAGAGCAATGCAGAGTCTTGCAGATTCTCTCACAATATCCTTGTCTTTAATGGCAGTCAGTCTACACTGACCAGGTCAGTGATCGAAACACATCTGTTTCCCTTTCCTACTTCTATAAAGATGGTGTACATGTGTAGAGGTGGGGGGATGTTCAACAGAGAAAGGAAAGAGGAAGTCGCGGTGAAAATGCCAATTTGAGCTGCTTCTCAGTCCTTCCTAAAATGCTTCTCAAATGCCATTAGCATCTTGCCCACAGTCTCCTTATCAGGATTTGAGTTACATAACACTATAGAAAACACGAAGTAAAGCTAAGTTGTTTAGCTCTGCTTCACGGTCACACATCTTAAGTGAGAAGCAGAAACAATGAAAATTATGCCCTATTGCATCCTCTCTTTGTGAGTGCTTTCTCTGAAATACCTAGTTCAGATCCTCTTCTTTCTCCTCAAATTCCCTATGTACCAAAGGTGATGACTTTGATTGTCTGAGAAAACGGTTGTTAAGACCACCCTTGCTTCTGTAATACTTGCTCACTACCTTCCACGCTCTGTGTCCCAACCCCCAAGGTCATCGTGCCTAAAGCATAACTCCAGTATATTGGTTCCATTGTCTTCTGCTCCTGTCTAGCTGTTCCTATATCTTTGTTGGCTCATTCATGTCATTTAAATTTCTGTTTTGTTTGTTAAAAGTCATTCTCTAATGTCTATTCTCTCTTTCTTGTGTATATAACTATGTCACCATCCTCCTTCTTGCTTCCTGCTTGACTTTCAACTCACTCTTTCATGCATTCCTCTTTGATTTCTGCCCCAGCCACCCCAATTTCTAAACTGTTCCTGCAAACTTCCCTACTGTTGTTACTGTGGAATCTGAGGGACCCTGTTGGGGGGGGGAGGTCTTTCTTTTCTTTACAGTGTTAATTGAGAAATGTTGTCTTCCATTGCTTTCTGGGCTTCCACATCCCCCTGATTTTCTTCTTGCCTGTCAGGTTCTCCTGGGCTAATTCCACAGATACCAGGTTTCTCTTAATTTTGTCTTGGGCTATTGTTTCTTCTTAGTCTCTCAGTAAATCTAGGCTCCTATTTTTTAAATTTAAATACCTGTGGTGGTTGAATGAGAAGGGCCCCTATAGGCTGATACACTTGGTTCCCAGTTGGTGGTACTGTTTGAGGGAAGGATTAGGAGATATGACTTTGTTGGAGGTGATGTGCCCTGTGGGCAGACTGCAATTTCAAAAGACACATGTGATTCCCCATGCACTCTTGCTGCCTTGGGTTGTGGATTAAGATGTGAACTCTCATCTGTTCCTTCACTCTGCTATCATGGACTCTTACCCTATTAAACCATTAGCAAAGTTAAACACTGTCTTTTATAAGCTATGGTGTCTTATCACAGCAATAGAAAAGTATGGAAGGCACAACCCAAACATATGAATTATGGAAATCATCCTATTTCACCTTGAGGAAGTGCTACTTGGCTCAGCCCTCACACATAACTCTTGCTATAAGTTCATCTGTTTGTTTTGTTTAGAAAGAGAATGCCACTATGTGACCCAGCCTACTTCCTGTCTCCTGAGTACCTGGGTTATAAATGTTTACCACCAAAGGTGGCTCACTGGAGACATCTATTTCAGGTATGATCGGAACAAGCTGTCACTAAAAGAGATCATGAATGTACAGTACATCTCCTGTATGAACCCCACTGCAGGCAGCTTTACCATCAACCCAAGGCTTCAGGTATGAAAGGAGTCCAGCATGGGTGATACTTCTGAATCCTCATGCTATCTATCGGGGCTGATGGCCTTTGACTATTGGTAGTAACTGTCCTTTCCTCTGCATAGCCTACCAAAGTGGCAAATCAGCTTGCATTTCTAGGATAAAAGCCCCAAGAGTCAGCATCGCAGGATTGAAAACTAGAGGAGTTCCCAGAGTCTACATGAGTCGACTCCTTTATTCTCAATATAATACTTCTGATAGATGGAATTACATTTTCAAGAGTGTATAATACACAGTGTCAGCTCAGATTTGGATTCAGATTCTTTTCCCACTACCCATATAGTATCTTTGGTGAAAGTTTCAATGTCATTATTCTTCCAGTCACTTTGGGCTCAACCTAAGCTTGGATATAGAATCTTGATTACTGTCCCCAGTTCAGAGCAATGATCTTCACTGGGTAATAAATGATATCCAAGTTAGTCTTGTCCCATGTTTCTTGTTTTCTTCTACAGCGTCACTTCAGTGTGTTTGTCCTCTCCTTCCCGGGGGCTGATGCCCTCTCCTCCATTTATAGTACCATACTGATCCATCACCTGAAGCTTGGAAACTTCCCCACTGCCCTACAGAAATCCATTCCTCCTCTGATCAACCTGGCTGTCACCTTCCACCAGAAAATTGCTACCACATTCCTACCCACAGCAATCAAATTTCACTACATATTCAATCTCAGAGATTTTGCTAATATTTTCCAGGTAAGTTTGTGAGATATTGTGAAAGCTTAGAGATTAGTTATAGGATCCTATTCTTAATAAAATAGATGGTGAATGGCAAATCCCTCTCAGCAAAGACACAAATAAATAGGTAAAGAGTGTTATGGGCTCTATGATAAAGACTTCAACAAAACAAAGCTTTATTTTAAAACTTAACTATTTCTAAGTAAAGACAGAACATTTCTCAGTTGATTCCTTTGTTCCAAGGCTCAGCTTCAGAGAGACAATTTTATATTCTAGTGTACTGGAAAGAAAAAGGGAGAAGATGTACAAGAAGGTAGAAAGAGAAGAGAGAATTAAAAGAGGCAATAAGAGAAGGGGAAAAGGGAAAGAGGATAAAAGGAAAAGGGAAGAGGGGTAGAAAAAAAGAGTAATTATTTTTAAAAAACCTTCATCACTTGTACTCATTATTTTCATGATACTCCTAAAGTGCCAGTTGCCATTTTCTTATATAGCCTCAGTCCTACAAATTTCAGGTTCATTTCCAGATCAAATCTATTTCAGATATAGTCTAGTCTGGTCTCCAACATAAGATCCTCCTGTCACAGTCAGTTGGAGGTCAGAGTAGACTATATAGTTAGATCCTATCTCAAAAGTAACAAAAGCAAAAGCTCACTACCTTGTAAAGCTTATGGTGACAAGGCCTCCAGAGAATAGCAAAGTCTGTGCTTACTTATAATTAGCTCACATGCTTTAACATTAATTGGGGAAGAGGTTATTTACATCATAGACCCATGCTTAAACTCACTGAAATGTGATGGAGTCAGGGTATTACTGTCTGTGTTTCCTAAATAAAAAGCAAGAGGTAAAAACTTTGGTCAAATTCACATTGCTATTCAGTGGCAGTGCTAAAGGAGAACTGGTCAACCTCCCCTGAACAGACACAACCTTGCTTTGGCTCCTGCGTGGACATTTGCCTTGTCATCTAGACATCACAAAACTCTCTCCTCACCTCAATATTTTACAATCAACGTTGTTTTGGTTGGTTTTATCAAGTTGACACAAACCTAGACATTTTGGGAAGAGGGAATCTTTTTTTTTTTGGTTTTACGAGGCAGAGTTTCTCTGTTTTGGAGGCTGTCGGTCCAGCCTGGCCTCGAACTCACAGAGATCCGCCTGCCTCTGCCTCCCGAGTGCTGGGATTAAAGGCGTGCGCCACCAACGCCCGGCTGAGGGAATCTTTAATTGAGAAAATTCCTCCAAAAACTGGCCTGTGTTCAAGTCTAGGAGGCATTTTCTTGATTAAGTGCCATCCCTGGTCATATGCTCCTTAATTGTAATAAGAAAGTAGGCTGAACAAGTCATGGGGATCAATCTTGAAGCAGCACTCATCCATGGCCTCCTTAATAGTTCCTGCCTCCTGGATCCTGCCTAGAGTCCCTGTCCTGACTCCCTAAAGGAAGCTATTGGGTGAAATAAACCTTATCCTCCCCAAGTTGCTTTTGATGATGGAGTTTTACCACAACAATAGAAACCCTAACTAAAACAGATATTATCTCCTTTATTTGGTAGAGACTTAGAGAAGTTGCTAGCTAGCAGATGAGAACATGAATACTCAGGGAGACAGAAAGTACAAGGTGGTGGTAGCATATGTCAGCTGGGTGGGAACAGTGGTGGTGGGTAGTGGAGGAGTGAGAGATGAGATTACAATATAATTTGAGTCCTGAAGAGGCCCTTGTAAAGGTTTGGCTTTAGTTTATAATATTTGCTGAGCACAGCATTAAGCCTTTACACCCATTAATTCATTTAATCCTCTCAACAGCCATATAAGGTAAAACACTTGGTACAGTCAACCTTCTTTAACCTTGAGTTCCACAGAGCTGAATTCAAGCAACTGTGGATTGAAAATGTTTTGGAAACTTGGATCTGTACAGAACAGATTATTTTCTTTTTGATCAGTATTCCACCAATAGTAGAATGTATAAATGATTTGTCTTATCAACTTCATTAGATGTTATACATAGTTTAGAGGTGGTTGAGTGCATACAGAAGAATCTGCATAGGCTATATGCTTATATTGCTGTATTTTATAGAAATACCTGAGTGTCCATGAATTATATGCTCAAGGGGGTCCTGGAACCAGTGTCCTATGAGTTAACACTCTTCCTCCTCATTTTAATTCTCAATATTATCCAGACTTCTAATCATACCTTACTTTGACCTAGTTCTCGACTTTGTAACAATAAAATTTAAGTCAATATTACTAATCCACCCAACATTTCTTTTCTTTGGTCATGTTGGATGTAAAAAGTAATCTTTAAGACAGGGCACAATGGTACAGGCCGTCAGTTCTAGTATTATAGACACTACAGCCTTATAGACACAGAGGCTGAGGACCACTGTGAGCCTGAGGCCAACATGGTCTAACTATCAGGTTGAATTGTACAACGAGACCCTGTCTCAAAAAAAAGTAACATGTATATTTCTTTCCAATCCTTAATTTTTGTTTCTTTTTCTTGTGGTATTTTGTTAGCTCCACCTTCCAGCATGATTTTTGAAAGAGAGTGTGAGAGTAGAGACTTTTCACACTCATAATGTTTCGGGGGAAAAGCTTTAACAGCTCATTGGTACAATGTTTTCCATAGGGTGCTGAGGGTGCTCTTTGCTTTGGTAAGATGTTTTTTCATAGTTTATTGAGAGCTTCATTTACAACTGAGTACAGAAACTTAACAAATTTGTTTTCTGATTGAAGTCATTAAAATCTTTTTTCTTCCCTAGTCTAATACTGTACTAAATTATGTTAATTACTTTTAAATCACAAGTTGACTTTGCATTCCTGGGTATATACCCTTTCACTGTTTTTCTGCTAACCTACATAATTTCTACATCTGTATCACTAAGTCTCCTTCCTTGCCAACCTAAGACTATAAATTCTAGATAAAATACTTTGGAAATTTTTTCCTGTTTTTCCGCTTCTGGAAGATTTTGTAAAGCACTGCATTGTGCTTTCCTCATGTCTGGACAACCACCTAGAGTTTTCTTTGCAGAAGGTTGAAATTATGAATTCAGTTTATTTGATACATATAACACTACTCCATTTTGTATCATATATTTGCCACTGTATCACAGAACAACTTAATAGGCCAAAAAATCTCCCATTATCCTTATAGTATCTTTGAAGACTTTCTGCAGTCAGAATTCTGCCTCTCGCGATAAACTGTATTTTCCACCAAAGGCTTCAGCTGGCTGATTGAGGCCCACCTACACAGCAGGTTTAATGTTTGTAGCATCTCCAAAGAATTCACGGCCATAGACACAGCTGTGTCTGACCTTATGTTACCTATCTGTCATTCCGGGTATCAGTTATGTGTGACATTCCTTCTATTCTGTCAGTTCTGCAAAGGAGTTATCAATTGCTAGTCATTTTTGGTTTTGTTTTTCTAAATGGAAAGAAATACCAACATTCGACTTTACTGTTTTGTTTTGATGTTTATTTTCTTTAATATAAATCACTAATATTTGTTCTTTTATTTGTTACCTTCCTATTTAACTTGGGTGTGGGATTCCTTTCATTTTTCTTCTCATTTCTTGACATGGCTCAGTAACTGTCTTCTTGATTCTTCTGTAGTGCTCACCTTAGGGTTATAAAAGTTACTGCTAACTACATTTGCAACATGCAGGCTTTCCCATGTTGCATAGTTTATGATCTTCAGCACAGAATTCATCTTCAAACATTTGGAAGTGGTTTTTTTTACTTTTTTTTCAATGAAAACCACTTAATTCCATGTGATTTTACTCCTTGGAATTTTGTTGAGATTTGTCCTGTTTCTGACAACTCAATACACTTGCCCATTTAAGAAATGTATTCTCTAATATTGGGTATAATTTTATCAATATATTAATTAGTACAGGTTTTTAAATCATGTAATTTAAGTTGAATACATTCTTATTGGTACTGATTTTTTAATCTATATGTTTTGCAAAACTTTGAGAAATACTTGTGAAAAATCTTCCAAGTGGTGTGTGCACATGTTCATTTCTTTCTCTTTTTTTCCTGGCCACACTCATTGTTTTACACTTTGAAGTTGCATTGACAGTTGATGCATAGAAATTTAAACAACTCTATTTTCCTCGTGTATATATGGGTGTACTGATAATTTGCCCATCTTTCTGAACTGTTGCTTATATGTTAAATGTACTTCTTTTCCTCCCAAAATAGCCTTTACTTTAAAGTTAACTTTGTCTGATGATAGCATGGCTAAACTATATTCCTTTAGTCAGTAACTTTACTTGTCCATTTGTGTCTACAGGACACTAGACCCTCATCAAAGCTTAGGTCATTTATATGAATTATCAGTAATTTTGTTGTTATTTTTATATTTTTTCCAATTCTGGAAAAAATTGAGGCCAGAGCCTCAATCAGGATACATAAATATTCTAACTCTATCCATGCCATGAAACTCAATGTAACCTGCACACATCATTCCCATCTACTTGAAATAATCTTTAGGTTACACAGAATCCCTAACACAAAACAAATATTATATAAGGAGTTATTTTCATTTGTTGTTTAGGAATTATGACCAAAATGTGCATATTTGGTGCAGACATAATCTTTCGTGAATTTCTTATCCAAGGCTTGTTGAACACATGGTTAGGAAAGACTTCCTTTTTTATGCTCAGGTTTTTTATATTCTTATGCTTGTGGAGACAAGGCTTTTAGAAGTCAAGCCTGGCAGTTGTGCCTTTCCATATTACTGTGTTTCTGCTCATGTTGTTATACCTAATAATACATTTGAAACCATCATGAGTGAGGTAACCCAGTCGCAAAAAGACAAACATGGTATATACTCACTCATATATGGATTTTAGATATGGATCAGGATAGTGCCAGTCTGCACTTCCACAGATAGAGAGTCTGGGAAACAGGAAAGAACCTAAAAGATATGCATATATGCATAGTACCCAAGAGAAGAGGATGGAGACAAGATCCTCTGAATGGATGGGGAACAGGGCGAGGGGGGGGTAGTGGGACCTGGGAAGAATAGAGGGGGTAAAGAGGAAGGGAGTTGGTCATGGGGGAACAGGAAGTTGAGGGGGTGGGGGTAGAATAGGGGGAAGAGGGAATCATAGGATCGAAGACAGATCAGGCACCAGAGTGACCTCGAGTGATCTAAAGGTATAACATCAATTGGCAAGCTAAGCAATAGTGGAAGGACCACCTCGAATGCCCATTCCTGATAATGAACTTGATGTCTATAACTATCCGGGAGCCTTCATCCTGGGACTGATGGAAGCAGAGGCAAACACACAACTAAGCACTGAACTGAACCCAAGGAACCCGGTGACAGAGAGAGAGGAATGATGAGCAAATTGGCAAAGAATGGGCTGGCAAAACCAGCAGAGACAGCTGATCTGAACAGGGGAGTGCTCTTGGACCCCAGACCGACAGGGGGGAGGCCAGAATGGGACTGATCTGGACCCCCCAAATGTGAGTGTCAGTGAGAAGGCCTGGACAACCTATGGGGCTCTGAGCTGTGGATCAGTGTCTATCCCTGGTATACAATCTGTCTTCATGTGCCTATAGCACAAAGAGAGATGCTCTCTCAGCCTGGACTCTTAGGGGAGTGCCTTGACCCTACCAAGAGTAAAATGATAGACTCTAGACATCCCCTATGTGGAAGGATTTGGCAATAGGGTGGGAGGGAGGGTGGAAGGGGAGTGCGGAGGAGGGGAGGGAGAGGGAACTGGGATTGACATGTAAAACAAGCTATTTAAAATTAAAAAAAAAAAGAAAAAAAAAGAAAAAAAAGATTTAATGCTAACCCACTCTTTTTTCAACAAGAATTCATTTCAGGGGGCTAGGGAGATGTCTTAGTGGTTAAAAGCATGTATTTCTCCTGAGTTCAGGTCCCAGCACCCATGTCAGGTAGTTAATATCCTTCCATAATCTGACATCTCTGGACTGTGGGCACCTGCACTTATGTCCACACTCAGACACATACACACACACACACACACACACACACACACACACGTAATTTTTTAAATTTTTATTAAAATAAATTATGTCTTACAAACATGAATGCATGCTTCACATGTCAATCTCAGCTCCCTCTCCCACCCCTCCTCCCTTGTTCCTCCACCAGCCCTCCCCCAGCCCCCCACCCAATCCCCACATCAGTCACCAGGGATGGTGAGGCCCTCCTTGGAGGGGGTCTCCAGAGTCTGTCATTTCATCCAGGACAGGGCCTAAGCCCTTCCCCATGAATCAAGGCTGAGAGAGCATCCCTCCATACATGTGTAATTTTTTAAACACATCTTTCAAAGGTAGAGTCTGTTGCAAATCTGTACCAGGCAGTATGCTAGGCCCAATGACAAAAATCAACTATAATCGCAATGGAGTCCACCTGTTTCTTTCTGAAAGTTATCATGAGCTTCAGTAAACATTTGAAGAAAATAATCTGAAGAGATAATGATTTTATATTAGAGATTTATACAGAAAAGACCATGTGGGGTATATCAAAGGGGGGTCTGTTTAACAAGGGATGGGGTTTCTCAGAAGTCTTCAAGGAATGGAATCATGAAAGGCAAGCATAGGAAGTAACAAGAAGAATGGAGGCACAAAATGTGTGCAGGATCAGAAAAATAAAATTAAAAGTGGAAACTAGGTGTCATGGGAAGTAATGATGAGAATGATCATGAAGGAGTACACTGTAGCAATGTTACAACCAGATGTTTGTGTTGTGTCAATGAGTCTGGGTATTATTGTAAGAATAACAAAGAACCATTAAGTGGTCCCATGTCCTCAAGCACAAAAAGCAATGAGAGTGAGCAAGGTGATGAGTTAAATCTAGATAAAGGATCAGCTGATCTTAGTGTATTGGTTCATTTAACCAATGTGAGATGGACACATTGGTTGCTGATCTGCAAAGGCCAGCTATTCCCATCCTATCATCTGTCATGATTCTGATTTTATGCAGTCAGTCATTGCCAAAATCAATTTGCAAAATGAACCACGCAGGACTGAAATATATCATGTCTTTCTACACAAACTCGTTCTGAGCATTCCAAGTGTCCCCTCCACTGCAAGGTATTCTTTAGTGAGATAACCCTGGTACCGTCCCAGGTTGGACAAAATGCTCCAGAGCAACGGTTCTCAACCTGTAGATAATGACTTCTTTGGCAAACCTCTATCTCCAAAAACTATTTATGTTATTATTCATAACAGTAGAAAATTACAGTTATGAAGTGGCAATAAAAATAATCTTATTGTTGAGGGTCACCACAACATGAGGAAGTGTATTAAAGGGTAACAGTGTTAGGGAGGTTGAGAACCACTGCTCCAGAAATTTTTTTTAGTTGCTGTCCTTCTGAGCTGTTGTTAATATTATCTGTTGTCTGGCCTCATTAAAGGGCATTCTTTTCTCTTCCGTGGAATGTGTGAAGTCTACACAGGACCTAGTAAAACTCTATGTGCATGAATCAAATCGAGTTTATCGGGATAAGATGGTGGAAGAAAAGGATTTCCATCTTTTTGACAAAATCCAAAGAGATTTCCTCAAGAAAAATTTTGATGTAAGTATATTCCCTGTGGTGTTTTTAGGTTTAAAAAGTATACATAATGATAACCATGCAGATGATCACCCAAATCAATCTAGTCCACTAAGTTGAGGAAAGCCAGAGAATGAACTAAAAAGGAAAAATTCTATCATGATTTTGCCCAGTCAAAAACTGAAGGGCAAGGCATAGTTTATTCATAGATCTCACATGGAAAGGATCCTGAAAGAGTATCTGATTCAAAGGCTCATATGATACCGAGACCCCTCCTGTCTCCCTGGGTAACGTCTCTGATGGTAGTCAGCATCCTGAGGCTGTAAACGCTCATCTCTCCCATGGTCACCATATTGAAAGTGTTAATAACTAGAAATGTGGAGCGATTCTAAGGCAGCATTTAGAATGATATCAGACACTAATGTTTATATTAATGGCTTAATATAGTTCCTTGTCCAGAAATCAGAAAATGACTGATGATCTCATCAGCTCCTCCTCCCACTTTCCCTTCCCTTCTCCCCTTCCTCTCTTCTGTCCTCCTTCCTTTACTGTGAAATAGGGTTTTGCCATACAGCTGAACTGTTTTTGAATTCACTATATATCCAAGTCACTATGTAAATGTAGCTAGCCTTGAACTCTTGATTCTCCTGCCTCCACCTCCTGACAGATGGGGTCACAGACATGTGCTACCATGTGACCCCCTTTTCTGTCATACCATAGTTTTGTTACTGTGATCCTCAAAATGTGCCTTTCCAAACCATTTTCTTGATAGAGAGAGTGGAGAAGGGCTTCATATTACACCCCTCTCTTGGAAACTCATTGGACATTTAACACTTAAACCTGGAAATCTGGAATCATCCTAATGTACACACCATTTTGCAATATGTTGCACCCTAAAACTCATTTGCCTTTGTCAAGAGCTCCTAACTCACAGAATAACTAGAACACAGAATATGCCTTGGAAAGTGCTGACACGGGAGCCCTGCCATTCCCAATGTCAAAATCACCCTGCAACTAATATGGAACTTTCAAGCAGAAGCCCATGTTTTATGTCCTCTTTTTAATTAAGAATAACCAAACCCTGTCTATCATTACACTATGCTTTCTCTATGCTCAGTGAATTATTATTTAACAAAATGCCTTAGACTGGGTAATTTAGACATAGGTGTATTTGGAGCATAGGTCTAGAAGCTAAAAGCTCAAGATGGGGTGGCCCTATTGGTTTGGCCTCTGTGAGGGGACTCATGGTGATGGCAAGTGCAGAGGTAGAAGGAACAGCATGCTGAAAGGAAATGAGATCAATGAATTAGACTCACTTTTCAATAACAACACACTCTTGAAAGAGCGGATAGCACATTACCCAGCAATAGAATCATTAGCTTCAGAGCCCAGTTTCCATCACATAGCCAACTAGAGATCCAGCTGTCAACATGTAAACCTTTCGGGAGCAACCCGCATCTATACTGCAGCACCCATTCTGGATCAGCTCCATGTTTTCTCCTGGTAAAACTCTGTGTGTGGCTCTGAGGATGTCACAACCTATCCTAGTCCAAATGCCCAACTTCTAGGTGCTGAGAGGGACTGTTAAGTTTTCAAGGTAAACACCCTCACATCTACTTCCTTCATCATTTTCATGGAGCCTGGTGTTCAGATCTCTCACCTCGTAGATGCCCCCCCTGTGTATACTGCAGAGCTGGCCAGTTTGTGTACTTATAAATTTGCAAGTAAGCCTAGTTTTTATGAGTTGGTCTCAGCTAGAACTTTAAAAATTTGATCAGAGCTGTGAAGCCCCTTGCCTGCCTGTATCCTAGCTCTGGGATCAGAACAAAGTGATTCAGTCCCCCCCCCCTTTTTTCCAGTTAAAGCCTCCAGTTCCCTGACTAGTAGCTCAGGATAACATAATGTCACTATTAAGTATGCTTTGGTTCACCGTATTGGGTGTCTTCCTCTCTCCCTTCTACACAACATGGATCTGAACATCAAACTGGAGACTTGCTTTGTTCATCAAAGAATCTTTGTAGATGAGGCTCTTCAAAACTGCACTTTCCTTTTTTCTCCTGGTAGATCCTTAGTGTAAATTGACACCCATCAGGATCAACCCACTGTGTTAGCTTGTTCTTAAGATGGACCACGGTGTTGCTGCATTCCTTTCCTGTGCTTCCTTATTTATTTTTACTTTATGTGTACGGGTATTCTGCCTGAATGTATGTCTGTGTTCTGTGTACACGCCTGGTGCCCTTGGAGGCTGGAAGACAGCATTGGATGCCGTGGAACTGGAGTTAAAGATGGTTGTGAGTCACCATGTGGGTGCTTGGAATCTAACCCTGGTCATCTTGAAGGGCATCCAACGCTCCCAATCACTGAGCCATTTCTCCAGAGCTATCTTAGTTAGGGTAACTAATATTGTGATGAAACACCATGACCAAAAAGCAACTTGGACAGGAAAGGGTTTATTTCAGTCACAGTTTTATGTAACAGCTAATCATTAAAAGCAGTGGGAGCAGGAACTCAAGCTGGGCAGGAACTTGGAGGCAGGAGCTGATGCAGAGGCCATGGAGGGGTGTTGCTTACTGGCTTGCTCCCCATGGTTTGCTCAGTCTGCTTTATTATAGAAACCAGGACCACCAGTGCAGAAGCGGCCCCACCCACAATGGTCTTGGCCCTCCCACATCAATCACTAATTAAGAAAATTCCCTACAAGCTTGCCTATAGTCTGGTTTTATGGAGTCATTTTCTCAACTGAGGCTCCCTCCTCTCTAATGACTCTAGCTTGTATCAAGTTGACATAAAACTAACCGGCACAGACTCCTATTGAGTCTTGTTAAACTAGAAAAAGCAGTTCTTTTGCATTTCATTCAACCTATCCAGATATCTGGGCAATTGTTGTTAAAATCAACAAAGCTAGAATAGGTTAGGGTTTTCTATGGTGCTTAAAAGACCCTCAAAAATCAGGGCAAACCTGATAGTCAGTCTTCTGGCCCTCTATTCTTATTGCTCAGATAGCAGGTCTGATTTCTCTGTGTGTGGTTTGCCCTGCTCACTTTCTTCCTTTGTGTTTGATGGATCTTGCCCAGGGAGTTTATAAGGCCAATACTGCTGTGACTTAGCCCTGGCAGTGGCCCCTACTGGTTGTCTGTTTCCTAGTCTGAATTTTAGAAAGCCTTCCTGGGACACATCACTTCTATATTTCTTCCCACATGAACATAAAGTCTTAGGTATGTAGATTTTGACGAGCAAATAATTTGCTACCGTTCCCTCTAATGTGAACTAACAATAGCAGCTTCTAAAATACTTAGAGAATATGTTGATAATGAAGAGATGAAGAGTTGTATCTGTTTAATTAATCAAATTGTACTAGTCATATGACATGGTAATATTTGTCCTGGGGTGAGATTTGAAAAATGGCAAGACAGAATCATAATGAAAGTTTTATTAACAGTTCATTCTACTCCAAGTGTTTTAATAGTATGAACAACCTTATATATAAACCAGCAAACTAAGGATGGGAGCTACTAGAATATTCTTCAGAAACTAAATCATCTCTATGAGTGGAGTCAACCTCACAGAAGACCGGAAATGGGTTTTATGACCAGGTTGTAGGTTAGAGAATAAGAACCATTGAAATGGATGTATAGTGAGGACATCAGGCAATGATCTCTTGTATCCAAAGTTGCCAAAGGAGGTCTTACTCAGAGAAATTCACCTGTGTCCTCATCTTCTCTTTTGAAAACAAAAATGTTCTTACAGTGCTTTAAAGGTGAATTCCTCCTGTTTTCCACTTCCTGCCACTAGTCTGTAAGGGTTAACAAACAAGGTTAATGAGTTCATGAATTTGGTAAACCCAGGGTGAAAGCCCACCTCCCAGGGAAGTGTCAAAGAGGTTGTGTTGGAAGTAGCTCTGATGCTGTCTTTTCGTGAAGCTTGTAGAGAAAGCAGCCAGGCTGGTATCTCCACCATATATGGTACCAGACGAGAACATTTAAGAGCCTCATTCCCGTGTCCTCTCACCAGGATGTTGAAGAGATGATGAAGCAGACACAAAGCCTGAACATGTATTGTCACTTTGCAAATGGCATTGGTGAACCCAAATACATGCCTGTGCAATCATGGGAGCTTCTGAGCCAGACTCTGGTGGAAGCCCTGGAGAGCCACAATGAGGTGAATGCTGTGATGGACCTGGTTCTCTTTGAGGATGCCATGCGCCACGTGTGAGTGTGTACTTCTTCCTTGTGTCTCCTGGGTGGCTTTTCCTTCCCAGGGTCAGGGGTCTCATTTGGTTATTCCAAGTTGCTTCCTTTTTTCCTAGAGTTTTTAAATTAGTTCTTTGAATATTTCATACAATGTGTTTTGACCAGATATACACACACACACTTACCCTACCTCACCCCAGGACAGTTCCAGTTCCATAAAGCAGGAAGCCAGCCATGGTTATCCCTGAGTGAGGGTCAAGATGACTGGTAATGCTACGGCTGTAGTTTTACCAACGGCCGTAGGGGGCAGTAGAACATGCAGAATTGGATTTAATCCCACATTCACATTTATATACCTGTCCATAATCACAGCAACACAAAGAGATCTGAGATCATAAAAGAGGCACCAGGACCCCCATCTACACACACACACACACACACACACACACACACACACACACACACACACAAAATTTCCCAAATTTCCCAATACACAGGTATTTCAAAACTTAAATATTACTATGTGTGCTCATATTATCTAGTGAGTCACTGCAATAGTCAACAGCACTCCCAGATAACTGACACTCACACAGTGTGCCTCATAGTTAACCTTTTATATTATCCAGTCTGAGTTCTACTCAACACTCTTGGTGCATTCCAGTGTCCTTCCTCCCTGACCAAGGTTCCCAGGGTCTTAACTGCTAAATTCTGACTGAATCATGACTGGCCCCTGAGTCGAGGGAATCTGTTTCCCTTTCCCACACAACCCATGAACTCAAAAGCTCATAGAGGGACAGGCTCCTTATCCTCACCCTCGCCACAATGGCACATTTAAGCCATTTCTCCCTTTTTAAAGATGTATTTGTTTTTATGTTTTATGTGTATAAGTGTGTTGCCTGTGTGTATGCATGCATGTATGTATGCATGTATGTATGTATGTGTATACTACATACATGCCTGGTACCTGTAGAGGCTAGAAGAGGACATCAGCATGCCTACTAACAGTGATGAACTCACTTTCAGAGTCTGAATTACAAATATCTCTGTGACTCACGTATTCATTTTCCCTTCTACTAGCTGCCCAAGCCTCAGCTGTTTATCTCCATCAAGACTTCCATTTATGGGTCAGATGCTATATCATCTCCCATATCCATTTCCCTGCCATGCCTTCTTGGTTAAGGGATGGTTATCCCAATCCAGGCTTCCATAACTCTCCTGTCAGTGTGTCTAGAGTACCAAATACAACTCCAGTTAAACCATGCCATCTCCTATTCCATCCCTCTCCCAATTGTTGAAGAAAATACCCCCAAACATGATGGCTAGTGTTACTTCATATTTGTGGCCAGGCAAATCAGGTAGGCTCTAAATGTGGCTTGAAATTCTCCCCCTGTACTCTGGGGTTTTATATTTCTGAGATAACTGCAGATACACAATTGTCCTCTCTTCTCAAACTCCCACAGCCCTATCCTGTCTTCAGTTACAGCTAGAAAATGCGTCTCTTATTTACCTGAGGTGATAAAAGTGACTAGAAGAGAATGCTCACAATCACTTCCAGGGCACATGGAGCCTATCTGAACCCCATCTCATGCATTCCAAACACAAAGGCCCACCAGCCTTCCCATTTCAGCTCAAGAATCTGTTCCTTCTGAAGGCCAGTCACTCTGCCTGTCATGGGGTCCCATCCCTTTTCACCTCTGTGGTAACCTTCCTTCTTCCTGCAATTATGTCCCATTCCCTCCCTCCTCACACTTGATCCCATCACTAATTTCGGGGTCATATGGATCAGCATGCAAACATTTCAATTGTCAAAAAATAGTAAGCTATTGCTTGGCCCAGTCTTCCTTTTCATCTACTACCACCACTTCTCTGCTCTGCAACCAAATCCATCAAAAAGGCAGTCCATACCTATCATACTTTCTCCTGTATAGTTCTCTCCTCAACAAGCACTTCTTGCCACATGAGCAAATCATTGTACCCATCCCAGACCTACCGCTCACTGAGGTCAAACGCTTGTGTTCCTAGGTCAGATGCTGCATACCTCATGATTTTTTTCTACTTTGTTTAATATCCACCCATCCATCCACCATCTAACATGTGCTTGTAGACTTGATCACGTCTACACAGCTATCCCTACACAGCTTCTAGGGAGCATCTTGGCCTGACTGTGTACCTTCGTCTCTTTCTGGAAGCCCCTCTAATATCTCCCTGATTTACCATGTCAGCAGGGTCTGCTCTGTCCTTGCTGAAGGCTTTATACTAGATCTTTTACTTCACTTCACTTTGGTGTAATTTTCATCCAGCTTTTCTCCTTACCTCTTTCTTTTTCCTCCTCATGTATATTTTCAGTATGTTCTTTTTTTTCCTCTTAGAAACACTGTAGTTATGAATCACACAGACCTTCACTGCTTTTGTGCTCCAAAGTCTTATTAGTCCTCTAGGGTGAGTGTGTGTGTGTGTGTGTGTGTGTGTGTGTGTGTGTGTGTGTGTGTGTGTGTGTCTTCAAAGAACCAGTTTCCTCCAGCTGTGCTATGGGGCATCTTCAGCTTTTGTTTTTAATCTCTCAGAAATTCAGTAATGGGCTTAACATAGACAGTCTTGGTTTTCTAGCCCAGGAGTCCTCTAGAATATTGATCTTCTTTTTAAATTTTGTGATTTAAATTCAGAGTCCCTTGCCCTTGTCAGAGGTTGCTAATGAAGCCCCAGCTGGAGTCTAACGCAGATGGCTGCAGACTTACCTATTCTAGCTCAGAAACCTCAACACTAGCAATGCATTTCCCATCTAGATATTGAGTAACACAGCCCATGCTATGCTGAATTCAGGCCTACAACATTAGAGTTGGGTACCAAGAAACCCAGTGACTCTGTTGTACCCAATTCTTCCTCCAAGCCTGCCTCTCTCCTCTAGATATTCATTCTGTCCAGTCTCCACTTTTCCTGAATGAGAAGATAGGGCCTGGACACTTGGCACCAGTGTCTCCTTTCATCAGGCACCAATTCAGATGCAGAAGAAACAATCCCCTGCTCAGAGCATAATGAAAAATTACAAACAGCGCCTTCAATGTGATACTGCATGCAAACACTGGGTTTTGTTTCAACTTAATGAAACTGTATTGGATAGCTTCAGTGTGCTCGCTCTGTAATGGATACAAAATGAACATTCACACTCTTTATGCATGTGTAAATGATAGTTTAATAAGAAGGCAAGAGAAGGGTAAATCTAGCTGATAATGACAGAGCATAAGTTCCACAATTAAATAAGTGGAGTGAAGAGGGAAACTAATAAAAGATGTAACTGTAGGCCAATAAATAACTCCTGAATATTTAGGCAAACAAGTCTTAACCACACAGAATTTGGTGACATACGGTTTTAAGTTCTAAATATTTCTCTATGTCTAAGCCATCAAAGGAAAACAAAAGGGGTAAAAGTGAAAATTGAAGGGAACTCAGAATGCACATGAAAAGCCCTTACAAATTTAGAAGTGAGCCTTGGTTGAGAAAACAGCAACAGAAAATTCACAAATGAAAAACATTGTGGTTCATGTACACAATAAGTATTCAGGTCCCTAGAAAATCAAATTAATATTAAGACTATAGTATTTAGCTTTTAAAATTGTCAAATATATATATGTGTGTGTGTATATAACAAATATACACATACATAAATGGGGTCCATGCCCTCTGCATGCTGCTGAAGAGGTTGTTGATACACAAACACTTATGCAAGGGTTTCCTTCCCAGCAGCACATATGCACCACAGGAGAAATGAGGCAATAAGAACCCACAGTTTCTGATGCTGATCATGACTGGGTCATACATGTAGCTATACGAGCATGCATTTTTGTTAACATATGAAAACCCATCTTCCAAATCCACTCCCAAGCACCACCCCCACTCTGAGGTTAGCCAGAACTTAATTCACTGCTGTTTATTCTGAATATGGAGTGGCATCCTTAACATGTTTTGAGACAGAGTAGCAGGGATGCAGGAGTGTAGTGTAGTGTAATCCAGGCTCAGATGGATCCTCTGCTTCTTGGTCAGAAGTGCAGCACCCAGGTTTTAATTCTCATACTCTTTGTCCAAAGATCACCGACACTGGGATTCACTGACTTACACTGTAACGCAGTGACTACAGCCCAGCATGTTCCTGCCCTCCAGCGTGACAGACCCATGGGGTCAGTTGTTTCACTTGAGAAGAGCACAGATGAGCACCCCCATTCTGAAGAGCTTTTCCTTTTTCATTAAATTTCCAGAACCATTAAAAAATTGCCTTGCTGTTTGGCTCAGCAATTTTACATCTAGGAAACTCACCCCCAAGGAAATGATTAGAGATATAAAATATAAACAAAATGTTCTAACACATTATTGGAAACCGCCTAAGTATCCAATAGTAGGGTATTTCAGACAAGCAAGTTATTGTGTTTTTATTATCAATACAATATTGATATCCTATATGGTAGTGTTCCACCATCAAAGGCATGGTTTAGGAGGTTGCTTAATGGCTCAGAGAAGTCATCACAATCTACCGCTAAATGAAAATCTGGTCTCAAGACACTATATTCCGTATTTAGGGGTTGGCTTTGCGGTAGAGTGCCACTTATTATTGTGGGGACATAGATGTTATCGTCATGACTGGAAACAAATAAACAAAATATTATGTTCATATAAAAGGTGCCCTCAAATTTTAAAAGCTACAGGATGGAAATGCATTGACATTTCAAATGTAATAACCAAATATATATTCACAGACATCCAGACACACTAGTCTGGAAGGCCATAAAATTAATGTCAGTAGGATTTATTGCTAGACAATAGAATTGTGGGGTTTTTTTTCCTACGTTTCCTATATTTTGGATAATGAGAAGCCATTGGGTGCCTTATATAAGATTCACTGCTAGTGGAGATTAATGGATGATTGGCATGACATCCTGGAGGAGGCTGCCAGTGTGTCATTTGAAGAAGGCCTCTTGGATTGGAAGCAGGTTCCTTTGGAGGGGAATATCTAAACCCAGAGGAAACCTGAGATACTCTCACATTGCTGAGGTGGAGAAATGGGTACTGGATGTGCTAAGATACTAGAAGGGAAGAATCCAGAACCCAAGGAAGTGAGCATCTTGAAGGCTGACATTAAGCATCTGTAAATACCTATTACTTGAACATCAGCATCCAGGAAGAGTTAGAGGACAGAGGCTCAAGCCAGAACTCCCTGCTTTCTTTCGGTTGTTTTAACTTCGTTCCCTGTCTTCCTAAGACAGACAGACACTTGTAGCCTTGCCTCATCAGCTCTAGTCTTCTCTGCTTATTTTCCTAATAGAATGCTTTCTCCTTATCTTTTTCTTCATGCTCCGTCTTTTATCCAAAGTCACAAATATGTAAGAAAGGGAACTGTGACAAAGGTGGGTTCAGTAAGAAAGAAGAAGAAACTCACCCTGAGTCCATTCCCAGCCTCACCACTCACCTTACCAGGCCTCCTAGCCTGCCCTGGAGTTTTCCCTGACTCTCCCTGGTTCACTGGGTCCTCTGACTATAGGTAAAACAATGACAATTGCAGTGCACTTGGGCAGGAAGATGATGCCAAGTTTGAGGACAAACTATGAAAGTTCCCCCAGAGTTCAATTGTGCCACCAAAGAGGATCCAGCTTCCTCTCCAAGTGTTGTGCCCTGCATGCTTCTCACTGTGGACAGTGGCCTCTGTGATATGCTTCTGCTCACTTCTCTCTCTTCAGCTGCCATATCAACAGAATCCTGGAGTCCCCCCGAGGAAATGCCCTGCTAGTTGGCGTGGGTGGGAGTGGTAAGCAGAGCCTCACGAGGCTGGCAGCTTTTATCAGCTCCATGGATGTGTTCCAGATCACCCTGCGCAAAGGCTACCAAATCCCTGACTTCAAGGTAAGTTTAGCCACTTCAGGAGGAGACCATGCCTCTTTGTCATCTTTCTTTGGTTCTCTATATCCCCTACCCAGAACCTCCCATTCATTGTTCATTTTCTCCTTAGTTCCCAGGTTGGTGATATAGGGGCTCTTTTCTCATTAGGCTCAGCCTAAGGACAGCGTCCTTTCCAGGGTCAGCCTCTGTGGGACCTCATCTACCCTTGCGCATCAGTGTTCCTCAGCTCTCGCCCAATCTGTATCAAACTTAACATACAGCTTGCTAGCAGCTCTAAAAGATTTGGGAAGGATCCAGACAGTTTTTATAAAAAATTCATATTTTAAAAGAGAGGGAATAACCACTGCCTCTGGGGCCTTCTGTGGCATTTACTAGTTTCAGATAGAAGCCATGGTCTATGCTTTGAACAGGGAAGAAGGGCAGTAAGCACATCTGTCAAAGGTCGTCTGTCCAGCAACCTCTTGTATCCACAGCCACAACCACGTCACTGTAGAAAGTCATGGTATAATTTCCATCAGGAATTGTCTTTAGTATTCCTAGAACTCCAGCCAGCGCTAAGCTAGACCTACCCACCTGCCCCATCATCTCTCAGGCCATGATGAGAGCAGTAGAAGTTCACTTTTGCTCCGAAGCCACAGCCCCGTTTGTCAACACTGGCTACATCTAGGTTCACATGTAATCTTCTTCAGTATTTCCAAAGACAAGCTTGTGGGATGGGAAACAGGGATTTACAGAATGGTGTTATGCTAAATCTTGGCTATGGACCAGAACCTCTAGGGATCTTCCAATAATGCTTATATCTACCTTACTCCACAAGCTGTTCAGATTTAGTTTGTGTGGGGAACCACCTGGACATTGTAACTCACCTACGGCAGAAGTTCTCAGCCTTCCTAATGGTGCAACTCTTTAATATAGTTCTTCATGTGGTGGTGACCCAAGCCATAAAATTATTTTCATTGCTACTTCATAACTGTAATTTTGCTACTGTTACGAATTGCTATGTACATATCCATGTTTTCCAATGGTCTTAAGTGCACTCTGTGGAAGGGTGGGTTGACCACCAAAGGGATCATACCATAAATTGAAAACCACTGCTTTAGGTGATTCTAATTACAGTTGAGAAACACTGTCATAGATATTAAGTGTAGGATAAGAACCGTTAATCCAAAAAGAAGTCAGTTGTCTCTGAGGGGTTAATGGAATTCTGTGGAAGTTCTACAATAAAAGGAGGTGTGAGGCTGTTAGGAAATCAGTTCTGAAGGACACTGGAGAGAACGAAGCATAGCAGAATGCAATGTAAACTTTACAGGATTTATACTACAAGGAACCAAGACTGGTTACACTGGGTAAATTCGGGGCTTGGCATCTTAGTCCTAGATTTCATGTATCATCAGCTTTGATTGGGTTTCCTGTGGGTGGTTTTGTATTTGCACCTATGCCTGTGTTCTCTGGCACGTTTTTTTAGTCAACATCTTTCTCTTGAGCTAGTCATAAGGGGCAAGGCATTGCTGGTATGAAATGCATTCATTCCCATGCAAGTAGCCCCTAGTAAATAACTTTTCTGAGAGCTTGCCTTTTGCAGCAAGTCATTCTTACTTGATGACATTAGTAAAACAGATAAGCAAGGAAAGGTCCTTTGGTTACCTTTCTGCAGGAGCTTGGCCACAGTGCATGGGGAGCTGTGATGGAATGAATTAAGAACCCCACTATGTGGTCTTATCTGCTCACCCCCATTGGACTGGTGCCTAAAAATATGGCATATTTCCCTACCTTTTGCTGAAAAGTAGAGCATCTCCCTACCTCTCATTGTCATCTTGCTTGATTTCCAACTGACATAGATAAGAACAGGCTTCCATTTCAGAAAAGCATGTAACTGATCTCTTTGGAGGAGTTTCTGACACTGATGATCTTGCAGGTGGACCTGGCCAGCCTGTGTCTGAAAGCTGGGGTGAAAAATCTCAGCACGGTTTTTCTCATGACTGATGCCCATGTGGCTGATGAGAGATTCCTGGTCCTCATCAATGATCTCCTGGCATCTGGTAAGCAATTCTCCACATTTGAAAACCTCCAACAAGGCCAGAGTCTCCATTTAAAGATAGAGCGGTGGTCTGAGGTCAAGAAAGTCAGGTCATAGGCAACAGAAAATTCATATAGTGAAGGGCTGAGCTGCCAAAGGCCTTCCCAGAGCTGTTGCAGCTTACAGCTCCGCTGCTTCCTAGTGTCTATTCTCACTGTGCAAGAAGTAATTCTGAGATTCTCCGTTGGATAAAATCTGTTCGACAGGAGAAGAAAGATTAAGGGTCTGAAAATTTTCTAAGTTGAGAGAGTAGATGTCCATAAGAAAGAGAAAGTAGAATATATGTGGTCTTCAGAGTGGATAGACGCTGGAAGAAGATGGAAAGAGGGAAGATGTGCTGACACCACAGGGTGAGATCAAGTCACCAGTCAGTGGTTTAACAAGGATTCAGAACTTTGATGAAGAAAAGTGGAGGCAACAACAAAGAAATTCTCCACATAACTGTATTCCATGTCCAGTGAAGTCCACATGCATTGCCAAGTGCCCCACAACTGAGGAAGGAGAAAGCTTGGTTCTTGCAACTTTGTTGTTCTTCTTATGAAGGAATTCAGGATTTACATAAGGAATTCTAAAAACAATTATGTATGTTTGAAGACATGTACATAGTCGCATGAAAAAATAAAGCATGCAAATGACCCAATGTAGTTGATAAATTTTGCATATGACAATAGGTTATGCAGTTGCATGAATATGTATTAATGGCAATCAAAGAGAATATGCATTCCTGGATCTTTTTTATATTTTATTTTTTTATTTTTAAATTTAAATTAGAAACAAGGTTGCTTCATATGTCAATTCCACATCCCTCTGCCTTTCCCTCCCCTCCTCCCATGCCCTCCTACCAACCCCCGCAATAACCCCTCATTTCCCCAGGGAGGGTGAGGCCCTCCATGGGGGTGTCCATAGTCTGTCATTTCAAATCAAACATACATGTAAACCAACTTTTTACCTGGTCAAGAGAACATTCAGTGTACAGATGTCCCTAAACAAAATGCTCACCTCAGCTCCCTGTACTCCAAAATCCCATTCCTCCAGGACCCACTCCTAATCCATTTCATACCCCCTAGTCTAAGGACTATGGTCACAGAATACTTCTCCACCATTTCTCCCATATCTTAAGTGTTACATTTCAGGATGATGTCACTACTTCACAAGTCCACTCATGTCACACACATAGCACTGCTTCCTGTGGTATATGGCAGCTGTTCCATGAAGAACCACTGTCCCCTGACACAGATGGTGCACTAATAGGTTCTGTAATGGCTTGTTTCTAAAGAGGATCTCTGTCCTGGATTCTCACTGTTCTGGCTCCCATTGTAACACTGAGCCTACACTTCCCACTTGATCCTGCTTAAACTACTTTTATATCCAAGAGTTTTCCTGCCAACTTACACATTTTTTCTCCTCCAATCACAACTGTTCCCCTTCTTAAATACTGTCTTTAAGATCTTATTATAGTAATTAACCTAAGGCATCACTACACCTTTTGTGGTTGTATTAAAAGAGAGAGGGATCCAACTGTCCTCCCACCCTGAAGCTATCTTAAAACCTAATTTCTAAAACAACTAAGAGAGTAAACCCAAGTTTTTAAAGCTTATAGCTTTGGAGATATGAGGCTTGGTGCCAGCTTCACCCTGTATTTCATTTGGCGTCAATCCAGCCAGGTCACCTTCTCCTAAAATAACATCTGAGACACCGACATTGTTCAACCTTAGGCAATTGGAGTTTCATTCCTCAATAAAGTATCTTTAATTTCTTTCATTTAAAAGATGACTCTATTCAAGTGCAGATGAATTTCTGAGGCTTTGCCCAATAAAAACACAGCTAGCCTGCTTGAGAGCCTTCAGGCACATGGTTCCCCTTGAGGATGCAGTTGTCCAAAGACTGTGCTTGGCACATGAGTGTTAAAGTGGGGAAGCAGTTTGTTGTGGTTTTCTCCTTTCAGTGCCCTCCTTTTGAACTTAACAACGTCAACAGAGAGGTTCAGAATGTACCTCTACTTTTCACTTTGAAGTGAATATTTTCTGGCTGGAAAGCATCTGGATGCCTGTCCAGCCAAGGCCTGGGGGTGTCTAAAACATCTCCTAGTAATCCTTCAGTTTTGTGGAGTTATGCTATCACAGGGGAAGGAAGGAACTATACTTTGTGATATAAAGTCAGAAAAGGTTGGGGTCTAGAAATAAGGGAGAAATCTGCCATGGTGAAAGCCTTTCCCAGACCGGATGCCTTGGGTGCTCCTGCCAATATTTCAGTACGTCATAGTAGTTATCTGCAAGTCAGGATGGCTGTCAACGTGCAAGGGGTGTATGCTATTGGTTTCACCCTCCCCCAAAATGTCTGCCCAAAGAGCCAGTAACTTCATGCCAAAGGCTATGGTGTTTCTTCCCACATACTTTCAGTTTTTGGTATAATGATATCATTATCAAAATCAAGCCATGATGACAATGCCAAAAAAAAAATATAGAAGAGCCTAAATAATCACCATCTTGTTTTCCCTTTCTGCTCTAGACTCTGTATGCATGACTCCATCCCTATGTCAGCCTTTCCTTTATAATCTACATGTATATGAGATAGCCAACTAATGCTGTTTTCTCTCTGTCTAGTTCTTGATGCCACATACCATACCCTTTGCAGACACCCTGCCCTCAATGTTCCTTTTGAACCTTATCCTCTTCACCCATGTCAGAAGTCCCATTTCAAGTGCCTTCTTGGTAGTACACCTTCACTCTGCCAGTGTCAGAACTAGGAATAGCCTCGGCTTCATACACTTTGAAACATCAGTGCCTGCACACATTCCCATCATATTGAAAGAAGACTGTAAATTTAAGGATACTAAAACTATACTATCAGTTATTTGCTAATTTTATGATGCCAAGTAATCCTGAGACACAAAAAAACGTAATGATTAAATAGCTGCTATCCAGTTCAGGAGAGAAAGCTGACAAAGCTATAGCCATTTGCAGACTTTATTTCTCCTTTCTTCTTAGTACTTAATGTCTCCTGGATTCTAAAAGACATTCTGGAAGCTGACTTTTAAACTAAAGTGCATAACATTTTGTGGATAGTACTATGAGAAGGGTGTGTCATTTTAGACATCAACCATTACTATAGGGTAGTATGTTTTAGTAATTCTTCATGCCATAAATAGAGAGGAACATGGGTACTGAAATAATCATTGCAACCCCCTTGTTTCTCTTCTGGGGTCAAAGGAGGCAGGTTTTTTTTCTTTTAATCACAGGTTGTAGGTGGGGTCAAAGTTAACAGGCAAGTGTAAGACAGAGTCAAGCACTCCACTTTCATCCTAGGCTCTGACTGACTGAGCCATACCAAGGTATCAGAGTCTCTTCCACCAAAGCACACTGTGGTGATTTGAAAAAAAAAATGGCTCCCAAAAGGAGTGGCACTATTAGGCGGTGTGGCCTTGCTGGAGTAGGCGTGGTCTTGTAAAGGGTATTACTGTGGAGGAGGGCTTGGAGATCAAGCCATCCCTGGAGTCTTAATATCACTTTCTGTTGACTGAGGGATCAAAATATAAGACTCCTACATCCTTCTTTAGCACCATGTCTGCCTGCATCAGGCCATGCTTCCTGCCATGATGATAATGGACTAAACCTCTGAACTGTAAGCCACCACAATTAAGTTTTTTCCTTTATAAGAGTTGCCATGGTCATTGTGTCTCTTCACAGCAAGAGAAACCCTAAGACACCCACTAACTGCACAAATGATAATCTGGCTTGCACAATACTAAACCTTGTAGCCTGTAAACACCTGGAGGTAGAGCTGAGTCCCTAGAAGGTAAGTTTTAAGATACTTAAAGAATGTCTATCTGCATGCACATCACAAAATTCTCTGACAGCTTTCATCAAAGCCTAGTATTACTACATCACAGAGTAAGTAACATTGTCATAAATAGAGGAACACATCTGAAAATGGGAACTTTGCTCACAGTTCAGATGTGTGTGTCACTAGATAATCCATCCACTGATTTTTTTTCAGTGTTTGGGACCTTGAGAAAATCAACCACAACCAGATGTCAAGCCTGGGTGACTGTATAAATGTTCCAGAGCTCTCAGAATCTTGGGACTAAGAATGCTCCACAAGCTCAGAGCAATGAGCATTCTCTATGGGGTCAGAAAGTAAATACTGCAGACTTAGAAGATCACCAGGTCTCTGTCACAACTGCTCAATCCTGTCATTAAAGTACAGAAATAAATACAAACAATGCATAAACATATCAGCATGACTATACCCAATAAAAACGATTCATGAACAATAAAATTTGGACTTCACACAGGTTTTGTGTGCTACTAAATATTATTTTATTTCAAACATTAAGGATTGTCTAAAAATGTCCAATTCTTAGTTTGGAGGGCATACAAAAAAGAGAGAATAAACAAAATATAGCCTGCAGGCCACAGTTCTTATCCTCAATCTGCATCGTATTTTAGAGAAACATTAAAAGTACATCAACTCTGCATCTTTCAGATAACAGTAAGGTGAATAGAATGTGGATGGATCAATTATAAATATCTAAGATGGGGAAGGAACCACACCCTACTTGGAGGGCTATACCACACACACACAGAGAGAGAGAGAGAGAGAGAGAGAGAGAGAGAGAGAGAGAGACAGACAGACAGACAGACAGACAGACAGACAGACACAGGGACAGAGACAGAGAGAGAAACAGAGATAGAGACAGAGACAGAGACAGAGACAGAGACAGAGAGGTACAGGGAAGTGCAGAGGCCACAGAGCTGGAAGCCCTGACCACTACTGACACCATGAGTGTGACACAAGCCAATGCCTCCTGGGTACATCTCCAAATATAACATGAGCCCTGAGCTGAACCCCAACACCCCAAACACACTAAATACCCTTTATTTTCCTAACAGTTTTCTCTGTTTTATATGTTTAATCAAAAGAGGCTGAAACATGTTATTCTGTTTGGAAGTCTTTAATTTTGACAAATGATAGTACAAGATATTTTATAAGTGTGCTGCTTATTTTATTTATTTATTTTATTGTAAGGACGTTTTGCCTGCATGTAATGTTGGCTGTGTGCCACACATGTGCCTGGTGCCCAGAAGTTTGCTAGATGCTTAGGAACTGGAGTTAGGTGTTTATGAGCTACTATGTGGGTGCTGGGCATTAAACTCAGAACCTCTCTGGAAGAGCAGCCAATGCTCGTAACTGGTGAGCCATCTCTCTAGCCCTATTTTGATCTTCAAAATTACTTAGGTTACCCGGCACAAGATTCATACCTGGGTTAGTGCAGGTGCAGCAGCTCAAGGATGTGCACTAGTTCAGGTTAGTAACAAGATCATAGTTCCAGGCACACTAGTATTGGAGACCATTGGCTAACTTGCACACTTTGGGGACATCAAGATCTCTTGAAAGGAGAATGGGCAGGGTGACACCAAGAACTTCTCTCATCTCTGGCATTTCTGCAGCACTGGTGGTACCATGCTGGTTTGAGAGAAGGATCAAAGGCTCCTATGAGTTGAAGATCTAATGGGATCTCATGGGTAGTTCTGAGTCCAGATGGACTGTGTTAGCATGACAGTTTGCTCCAGCAATATGCGAGGGCTTTCCCAACAACTGTAAGATCTCCTAAGCCTTAGTATCATGACAGGTGCTTTTCAACTATTTAACTATCCACTACTTCCTTCATTATTTCCTCTCTTAAACTCAGTTCCTCGAGATTGTTCTACACCATTGAACAAAGAGCCTTGAGTCTCCTTTAGGCCTCACAGTTTCTGAATTTCTTTTCAGTATCCTCCTGGCCTTCATCATTTCCATTCCACCTTTCCGAGATCAGCCCTTCCATCTGAGAAGCTACCCCAAGTGAGAACGTTCTCTAGCCCATCACTTCTTTGTATTGCTGTCTTGCTTGCTTCCTGCCTGGCTTTCAAACATATCTAAACCTGCCCCTTCTAATAAAATATATACATTCTTCTCTGTTGTGAAATCCAAGCAACAATCCTAGATCCTTCTCCCAGACAGAATTATCTGAAAAATAAAATTTTCAATATTCACATTATCACCCCCACATTGGCTGTTTTCTTTACAAAATATTTTTGAACATTCAAAAATCAGTAAAAAAAAAACCAGCCTTGGGATTGGAAATGATGTCGAAATATTAAAACTTTTCCCTGTGTGTATGTGAGTTTCTTTAAGTAGGTGTTCCACAGGTGCTAGGTGATTTGATTGCCCAATTATATGCATCTCAACTTTACGAATGAAGCATGAAACCGCTTTCCATGGTGGCTATGCTAATTGAGAGTCTGGCCTATATGTTTTTCCTCCCAATCTCACCAACACTCCATTTATCTAACATTAAGTTTGTCAACAGGAATAATTGAAATCTCATCATTTTCTTTTTTCATTTTGCAAGTGACTTTGAGCTATATGGAGTTCCAGTGTTTATTTAAAACATTAAATAAAGAGGGTAAAGGTACTTGCTGCCAAACATGATTACCTAAGTTCAATCCCTGGAGCCCACACAGTAGAAGGTGAGAGCTCACCCTTTCAAGTTACCCTTTGACCTCCATATGCTAAGACTCACTGATCACTCCATCCCTCCTGTATGTGGTACTTGCTTACATACTTTACCATTTGGCCCTTGGACTGATGTTAATTATAAGTTTGTAGATATTCTTTCTATACTTGGGGTACCAACCCTCTCCTCATTCTATAGGTAGTAAATGCCATTTTAAAGTCTTCATCTAATTTTCATCACACCAATTTAGTTGTAATGTCATAAAAGTGAACCGTATTTTTAGCATCTTAGGGTTTTTCATGATCTGTTTCAGAAAATTCTGTCCTACCCCCAATGCCTCAATTTTAATATTTAATTGTTTAAATTGTTCCTATCTTGTTTTTTGTATTTGTGTCCGTAATCCACCTGGAATTGATTTTCACATGATGATCTAACTGTTTTGCGGTGTTGATATAGGATTATCCTAGCATCTTTACTTATTAGTTTATCCCATTGCATGTCAATCTTCAATATTAGATTTTGTGGTCTTTATTTTTTATCTGAGTCAGCTTCTAAATATTTCACTTTTACTATGTTAATTTAGCCCAGGACCAATTTCGCCTTTCTTTAACAATCTTAGATTTACTTGGTGTCTGATAGAATGAGTGTCTCTTCTCTGCTCTTCCAAGTGCATCTTGGGATACATTTGTGAGAATCAAATTCTGCTTGTGGTTTTTTCTCTGTGTCAGGTGTAGTTCTCAGTGCATCTTGCCCCATATGTACATGTCTGTATTTCCTCTAAGGATCTCATTTCTTTTCTTCAATAACACTTTGTTTCAGGACTAGGCCCTTGCACATTTTATGTATTCATTACTTGGAAGCCTATAGTTTTGTAGCTATTCTAAATGATAACTTCTAAATTAACTTTTTTTCTTTTGCTTGGGAACAAAGACGTAATTTATTTTACTATGTTGCCTTTGTATCCAGTAAGACTGGCATTGAACACTCTTGTGAGTTCTGATTATTAGTGTGAATGTTTCTCTGTTTAAAATTGGATTTCAAATGATAACAGTTGTGTGACTTTAATTATCTTTATGCATGCATCTGTTTTTTTTAATGTTTTGCACAGTCTGAAACAACTTGTAAGATGCTGAGTGGAAAACATGACAGCAGCTCTGCATGTCTTGTTCTTGATTTAAAAGCAAACATTTAGTGTTTTATGGTTATCATATTTGGGGTTGATATCTGTCATTGGATTAAGACAAATCTTACATATTCCTGTTTGCTAATAATGCTTTAGAAAATCTGCCTCTGTTTTAATGGTTTTTTAATACTTTAAAAACATTTTTATTGCATTTATTTACTGTGAGACATGTGCCATAGTATACATGAAGATCAGAGGGAGGTCATGTGAAGGACTGAACTCCTCCTCCTTCTACCTTATGGGTTCTAAACTCTGATCATCAAGTTTAATGGCAAGTACCTTTACCTGCTGAGCCATCTCAACAGACCTTGCTTTGCTTCTTACATATTTTCATGTAGCAAGCTATTTTCATCAAGTTTTCTAACATCTTGGCATTTTCAAGAGGAAGCCTAGTTATCTATACTAATTTTATATATTTGCTAGGTTTTTAAATTTTATTAATTTGTGGGATTGGGCATGCAATTTTATTCTCATACTGCCTCATTAAAATGTTTTCTCTCACTTTAAGATCTTGTCAATGTGGCTAAAAATCAGCAATTAGACATACTTTCAGTAAACATTTCTGTTACTATGAGCAAGTATAGAGTCTTTTCTTACTTGCAAACCTGATGTATACAGACAAAAAAGTCACCAGTTTTGATCAACATTTTTGGTATTATTACAAGGCTAGGCACCTAATCCATGAGTCTAAAAGACAATTTTATTTCCCTTGCTATGGAATCCTCTTTCTTATCCTTCCCCCATCTTTGTGTTGATTATTCATCTTTTATTGGTGAAGAATGTATTTATATAGTAAGGAAAAAATAACCTGAGTTCATGTCTATCCTCTGCAGCTCCTGGGTCATGCTAGTGTTTTAAAATTTTTAAGTTATCAAATGTTTCCATTTGAGAGCATCAATTTTATTTTTCTTTAAAGTAGATTGAGTTCAATTCAGAAAATTATTTATCACTCAAAGCTTTTAAGAAATTTTTCTTCACCTGTTTTCTGATTTTTTATCAGTTTTTAATAGAAACAGTTTATCTATTTAAAATTCAACCCAGGATACAAATTAAGATGAGAAGTCAACTCTGATTTTTATGAGTCTTAGTTCTTCAAGTACAGCCTGAAGAATTCTTAGGTAATCCACCCCCCACACTTGACTGAAGGCACTGTTTTCACATTAACTTACAGCAGTCCATTCTTACTTCCTTTGTCCGGTAGGAAGTGACTGTACCTCAGTCTCCTTCACTCTATGCACATAGCTGTACATTGCTTTCATCCCCTTTTTACCATAAATCTTATAGATAAGTATGATTTTTATTTCCTTCTAAATAATAAACTCCTTGAGGATACAGTTTACATAAAGGTCAATAATACAGTAGTTCGCAAATAAATGTCTTGAACAAAAGAAGAAATAACCAGTGGGATGTTACCACAAGATAACAAAATAGATATCCTATACCCCTTCCTCTCATTAATACATTTGCTTCCTGTCTTGTTATGATATGGTACCTGTCTGGTTTCACCAGTATGTGAGGCTGAACATGACAGAAAATCAAGAGATCTGTATATTAAATGTGAAAGAACTCCCTTTGTTTGATTACATCAGTTATCAAGATGTCAAAGCCTCCCATCTGTGCCCCACTTATCCCCAGGCGAGATCCCAGATCTCTACTCTGATGATGAGGTGGAGGATATCATAAGCAATGTGAGGAATGAAGTCAAAAGCCAAGGTCTCATTGACAGCAGAGAGAACTGCTGGAAGTTCTTCATAGACAGAGTCCGGCGACAACTTAAGGTACAGAAAGACAGACTGCTGGGCATGGGCATGGCCATGGCCAGAGGTGGCTAAAGGATATGATACATTGGACACTGTCCCTCTGAACTTTTTCAGGAGGAGGTGGTGATGATGCAACTCTCTTTTTTGGCTGAGCATCTCTTCTAGGATATAATTTCCCTCTACGAACAGGGCTCTCTCATGCATGGAGCAGCCCTGCCATTATTACTGTCATAGCTAGAAGGATGGGCTCACATGGGAAGATCCTTTCACTGTTGGGCATGCTTTTCAGGTGTCTAGGAGATCTGAATAACCTGAATCCATGCCTGCTTCTCTGTGAACTTCTCTGATACCTTCTTGGTTCTCCCTCCCCTTCTCATGCCTCAGGTGACTCTCTGTTTCTCCCCTGTGGGGAATAAGCTGAGAATTCGAAGCAGGAAGTTCCCAGCCATTGTGAACTGTACTGCTATCAACTGGTTCCATGAGTGGCCTCAGCAGGCACTGGAGTCCGTGAGCCTCCGCTTCTTGCAGAACACAAAGAACATTGAGGTAAGAGGAGAAAGAGCTCCCCTTAGTGTTCACCTCACCTCAAACGTCCAGAGAGCAAAGTCAAAGTTGGGGCTTCCATAGAGCCATTGAGCATAGCTTTCCATGTGATGAAGGGTTGAATAGTCATCTTAAGTCTCGTTATTTCTGATTTTAGCCTGAAGTGAAGCAGTCAATTAGCAAGTTCATGGCCTTTGTCCACACAAGTGTCAACAAGGCATCCCAATCTTACCTGACCAATGAGCAGCGTTACAACTACACAACACCCAAGTCCTTTCTGGAGTTCATCAGACTCTACCAGAGCTTGCTGGACAAAAATGGAAAAGAACTCCAGTCCAAGGTGGAGCGGCTGGAGAATGGGTTGTTGAAACTGCACAGCACCTCAGCCCAGGTAAGCAGTGTCCCTCTCTTCTGTCTAGTAAGGAGTAGCCCTAAACCACTACACTGTAAGTAAAGGTCTGAAAACCTTCTGTGGTCATCTCAAGCACCCACAGCATCAGGAAGATGATCAGAAGTCAAGAGCAAGTTACCCCCCAAAAGTCACACCTTCAGCATCTGGTCTTGTCTGCTCCCACTCACTGAGGCTGGAATCTTCTGAGGGACTTCCTCCCCCTTCCTCTCTGACATTTCCTTCTCCTCCTCCATTTTCCTTCCCTCTTCAATCACTGCCCTTCTGTTATAGTCTGATTTGAGTAGCTGTAACAAAATACATGGGGTGGAATACATTATAAGGAATGTAAACCTTTTAACTCACACTTCTGGAGATTCAAAAGCGCAGCACCTACATATGCAAGGCACTAATGAAGGCAACATGGTGGTGATAACCACACAGAGATATGTGCAGTGTATACAGAAGAGGGAATTTAGAGATCCCAGGCTCTCTCTTTATAATAACCCATTATCATGTGAACCAATCCTGTCCCATGACACAAGATCAGTATTAATCTGTTTGTGAGGATAGAGTATTATGACCTAGTTGCCTTCTACACTGAACGTCTGAGGAACACACCACATCCAAACCACACATCTTTCATATTCAGAACCAAAGTAAGTGAATGATGGGGAGAAGTGGTTCATGGCTATGATAATTTTCAGTGGAGTGTGTGTGTGTGTGTGTACTGCATCATCTGACAAAGAGCTCTTAGAGTCTCGTGTTTAAATGAATCTTGTCACATTTCATGCATTTCTTATAATACTTCTAAGTAGTTGGTCATGATAAGAAAGCTTGCTTCATTCTATCCTTTCTGTATTTTTCTGTCTACTCTTTCAGATGGAACTGGCTTATTTCTTCCAACCTTCTGTTCCGCCCTTAAGGGGTAGAAGTATTCAACACCTACTTTACCTCCTCCAACTCTTGTCAAATACCACCTTGCCCTTAAGGGCCCATTTCTATCCTGTTTATCAGCAATCAAGACAGCTGCTAACTGCATTGTTGGCATTTCAGGAATTAAGGTGCCATTATGCTCACCCTAATGAACATCACATGTTCCTGTAGATACATGGGCCTCTTGATGAACATCCTGTGTTACCGAAGACATCTGACCCTTTCCAAGTCTCCAAATTTTGCCTTTGGAATTATGTTTTTGAACTTTTCTCTCTGAACTTTTCTCTTCTCCCTATTTTGGTTCATTGATTCAGAATACAATGTATCTAAAGGATTTAAGTTCACTCAAGGGGGTGAAGTGAGCCATTGCTATCTGATAGGAAAATTCCACTGTACTGTGTGGTTCTGCTCATCTGGTCTGGCCTCTCCTCTAGGAGCAATGAATGGCCAGCTACACCAGTTCCTGTTCCCGAACCTATTATGTTCTCACTGAGTTTTTCATCCTGCTGGCCATTTTCTCTGCATTATAGGAAAGGTTTTCAAGTTAATCTCAACAATAATATATTCATAGTATGTAATATTGCTTCCGCTTCATATGCTTGCAACATGAATTTTAATTATGCCATTGTGCTTTAATGTCCTAACGGCCCTTCCTCATCTCACCCTTATCAGTACACTCAATTGCTTTTTACTCTGTCTGGTTTTCTGCAAATGGGTTCCTGGAATTATTTGTACCTGTGAATCCAACAGCTTCTGCCATACTCTCTCTAGTCTGATTTTGTTGTGTTCTTCATCTTCTAGACTATGCCACTGCCTTGTTTGTTATACAGGTTGGGTTTAATTCTTTTTCTTACTTTACCTTTAGACAATTTGATATCAGTTCAGTGTTTGTCATCAAATCATTTGTGTAATGATCAACACCCTGTCTCGGAACTCTAGTTCATAGAAAATTGAAGTACACAGATCCTAGAAAATGCACTGGTGCTTTACTTTGGGTGCCTCTGTGCTGTAGGATAATGCCTTTTTTATCATTTCCCTTCTGTTTCTTTCAATCTCTGGATGGAAGTAGAGAAAATCAGAGTTTAGTCCCCAGTTCATTATCAGATTTGCTGATGCCTCCCACTTTGCCTTCCTTCCTCCTGTTATCACCTAGGGGTCCTCAGAACATCCTCCACACCTCCCCCAGCACCTGTGCCTCCTCCTCCTCCCCTATGCTCTGGAAACTATTGATTTACTTGTGTAGAATGGTAGCCAGGAAGTGAGGGGTGTGAAATGCATGGGGCAGACACCAATATCTCCGTCATTCAGATGCTGTCTTTGAGTAGAAAATGATGAAGGCACAAGTAGAGATGACCTCGATTTAACCAGCCAAGGTCAGGTTATCCCATTACATAAGTCTAGTTCTCAGTGTACATAGTGAAGAATCTCAGCCTCTGTGTCAATTATCTGTCCCCATCAAGAACCAGCTTCTCCTTCTGTGTTCTATACCTCTGTCATTTCCACTTCTAGCTACCTATTTACCCACACCAGAAAGGTTCACATCCAAGATTCCCCAAGTCCTGTATTTCCTAAGTATTTCAAAATCTGTCCACTAATCTATTTCACCAATTCATCCTTCCTCTTAAATGCTTCCTACCTGATTGGTTTTGATAGAGTGACTTCTTGATCTCTCCTCCACTCTAAATATGCTTCACCTATTATCCACATCATCCATCTCAGCCCAAATCCCTGGAGCCATCCTTGATTCTGTACATTCGTCTCTCCTTCCATGCCCACATGCAGACCTTCAGAATGCCCCTGATAGCTCAGGCTTTACAGTCTACTCACATTCTCCACCCCACTCCCTGCACTGTCACCAGCTCAGTCTGAGCTCCCAACATCTTGACCGGAATAGTCTTAATACTCTCAGAACTCACCTGTTTGCTTCAGCTTTTATCTCTCTGCTGTCTGCCACCAACTGAGCAGCCAGAGTGACTGGTTTCAAAGGGAAATCAAACCTTGTCTTTTCTGCTTAAGACCTGGTAGTCCTCTTCTCTGCTTCCCCATGACTTCCAAAGCTACTGTCTATCCCTTCCCTCCAACGCCTAGACTTTATCTCCTACTAACCCATCCCTGCAACATTGCTCTCTAGCCTTTTATCAGATACACTGAGGCTTGGCATCACTGTTCCCTCTACCGGAACATTTTTCTAGAATCCCCATGGCATAACTCTTTGCTTAGTATCACTTTCCCAATAAGGCCAGCTCTGATGTCTACAATATAGATTGCCATTCCTCTGCACTCTTGTCCCCCCCTTATCTCACCCTACTACTTCTCTAGAGTGTGTTCTCTTATCTGGCATAATTCACAAATTACTTATTAGTTATATAGTCAATTTGATCTGTTGCTATCAGTTGCTTACAAGCTCCGTAAGGACCTGAATTCTTGTCTGTTTGTACATTATATCCCAAGAGCCTCAAGAATGAGTGAACAGGATGAAACTGATATAATAGCTGTTACATGGATAAATTAATGAATGAACAGTGTTCAATGCAGTGTCCCTGGCTATGTTCTCGGCCCTTGCATGCTGTTCCACTCTATTCTTTTCCCCCTTCATCTAATTCCTATGTGTGTCTTCAATGACTGCACTTTGTCAACTGATCCTGAGTGGTTTTGCTATCTCTCCCAAAGCACTTCTAAGCTGATGGAGTTATGCATGCCCTTATCTGTGGTTCCTTCCTTCAATTACATTTCTTCTCCTGCCTATATCATTATCAGTCCTTGGTAGAAAAGAGCAAGATTCATTCATCTTTCATCTCAAAAACCAGTACACAGTAGGTGTTCTATGAAATATGTGATTAAATGGACGTGTGAGAATATGGCAGGTGGGTGAATAGACAGTCACCACATCACCTCCAGGCTTGCAGTAGGGATACAGGATGATTTTGGGCAATGCTGCATAGGTGGATAGCATTTTGTAAACATTTATCGATGGCTGCACAGGATATTCTTCTAGTAAAAGTGGCATCTCTGTTCCTAACTCTGGTTTAAGCACTTTATCTGTCATTGTTTTTGTTGATTTTTGTAGGAAATACCTAATTATATCATCATAATCATGGTATAAGGCTAATAATTTGAAGTATATTGTTAACAGAATTCTGCCACATGAGTATGACAGTTTTCTGTGATCCTAATTAATGTGAGAACACTAAAAGAATGTTACAGCTCTGGCTCATACAAGACTCAAATTCTTATTAATACTTTTTATATGAGAAGCACTCATGATTATGGTAATAATGAAAATTGTGTCATGGGGACTAGAAAGGTAGCTCAGTAGTAGTGAGTGCACATTGCTCTTGCCAAGAACTCAAGGTCAGTTCCTAGCACCTGCATCACTCACAACTGCCTGTAACTGCAGCTCTAGGGAATCCAACACCTTCTTCAAACCTCCATAGGCATCTACACTCATAAGTACACTTGCCCACATGTATATGCATGTGTGGTGGATTGAAAGAAAATTACCTCCCCATAGACCCACAGGGAGTAGCACTATTAGAAGATGTGGCCTTGTTGAAGTAAGTGTGACCTTGTTGGAGGGCATGTGTCACTGTGGAGGCAGGAATTGAAGTCTCATATGCTACCCCCAGTATGTTCCTCAGTATCCTTCTGCTGCTTGTGGGTCAAGATGTAGAACTCTTTGCTCCTTCTCCAGCACCATGTCTTCCAGTCCACCACCACATCCTACCATGCTGATAATGGACTAAACCTCTGAACTGAAGGCCAGCCTCAATTAAATGTTTTCCTTAAGAGTTGCCATGCATGCTATGGACACCCCCATGGAGGGCCTCACCCTCCCTGGGGGAATGAGGGGATAACGGGGGGGTTGGGGGGAGGGCACGGGAAGAGGGGAGGGAATGGGAGAGGGACCTGGAACTGACTTGTGAAGCAACCTTGTTTCTTATCTAAATTTAAACTGGAAAATAAAATATAAAAAAATAAAAAAAGAGTTGCCATGCTCATGGTGTCTCTTCACAGAAATAGAAACCCTAACTAAGACAATGTGTAATTAAAAATAAATAAATCTTTTAAAAAGTTGTATAATAATCCAATATTTATCAGTTTCAGCTATATTATTTTGTATTGAGATCTTGTCAGACATGTAGCTTTGCTATTGTGTAACTTAACATAACTTTCTTCTGATCCAACTTTTTCAGTTGAGACTCAGGGCTCTTAATTTCATATTTTAACATGATATATCCCCTCTGGGTGCTAAAGCTTGAGTATTCAGGAGATACCACCCAAGAGCTTTTATGTTGGGAGCTCAGTCCCTGTTCTAGTGGTGTTAAGGAAGATTTAAGAGGTGGTACATAAATCAAGGTAATTCTATCATGGGGTGCCAATGGTGGAGGGTTTAATAGTTTCTGGGAATTTAGTTCTTGAAAGGGTAGGTTGCTTATTTTTGTTTGGTTTGTTGGTTGATAGGATAGTTAGGGATTTTGGTTGTGTTTCTCATATTTTGAGACAGGTTCTCACTTTGTGTTTTAGCCCAGGTTGATCTCAAAGTCATGGTGATTCTCCTCCCTGAGCATCCCAAGTGCTGGGGTTATGAGCTACCTGAACTGATAAAAGCTGCTATATGTATTTCTCCTCTTCTATTTACAACCAGCTCACCTTCCACTTCTCTGCCACATCGTGATGCAGCCAGATCTCCACCAGGATGTTGGTGCCATGCTATTTGGACCCACTATCCACCAGAATCAGAAGCCAAGTCATAAACCTCCTTACTCTGTAACATAGCCAGTTTCAAGTGTTTTCTTACAGCAAGAACAAATTTTAAAGCTTAGTACTGAGGATTTTTCAGCAGCTAAAGTACATGCTGCTCTTCCAGATGACCTAAATTCAGTTCTTTGCACTCACAGTTCAGGCATACACACACACACAAAGTACACTCATACAACAGAGAGAGAGAGAGAGAGAGAGAGAGAGAGAGAGAGAGAGAGAGAGAGAGAGAGAGAGAGAGAGAGAGAGAGAAACCTTTTTTCAAGCCTAGTGTTTGGAAGACAGTCACTTCAGAGTTCAAACTCCACCTCGTGGATCTTTTCCTCAGACATGTCCTTACCTCCTTTACTTACTATAGTGGTATGCAGTTCCAGGAGTCTTACAGTTCGTAGTGGCTTTGATGAAGGCATCTTCAGTTGAAGCTGAAGTCTTGGTGTAAACTGTATTCTCCCATGGTATGGTCAGAGAACCCAGCCTGACTGAGGAAGGGGATGTTGGACTCAAGAAATATGCACTAAAGACTAGGTTCCCTGCATACAGTATTTAATCAGCAAACAAAACCTGGGAAGGGCTTTTAAAATTATTTTGCTTTTTATTTTATATTTTTAAAAGTACAATGTAATGTTGTGAATATATATTAGATTCAGTTCATGCTGGGGTTCTCAAGTAGAGTCAGGAATTGAAAGTTCTGAAAGATGATGGGTTTAGTGACATTTGTCCTTTTGTTTACAAAGTGAAAAATCTAATTCAAATTCATTCAGCAAGAATACAAAAATGGGAGGGAGGGGGGAGAGAGGGAGGGAAGTGGGAGGATGAGAAGGGAACAAAGGGAAAGAAAGGAAATACATAAAGTTCCCAATCACATGATGGACACACTCAGCCACTTATCTATGAATAGAGTTTTTAATTGTTCTAGATAATAAAAAGATGGGGTCAGATATAGAGGGAAATGCTGAGAGATCAGAGAGAAGGAGAAAGTCATAGCACACCTTACCTCCTTAGCACCTCAGCAGACAAGAGATCAATTTCCTGTTTCTCTATGCTTATATTCTGTTTCTGCTCAGATACCTCACTTCCTATCTGTCTGTACAGACCTCCAGAACTCTATGGTTTAGTGGCAAGCTCCATTCTCTGACCCTCAGACAGGCTTTGTTTGTAAAAGTAAGATATCACCACACTTATCACCACTAACTACCAAGTACTCAAACTATGACTAGGGTAGGTGTGGTACTCAGTGCTAGAATATTTACCTAGCTGGCACAAGAGCCTGAGTTTGATATCCAGCACCATAGAAAAAGAGAAAACTTGGGGTGGGGGATCAACTGGTTGTAATGGCACATTCCTGTAATTCCAGGTTGTCATGTGCATGTCTGTAATCCCAGATTGTAATGGCACATGCCTATGATCCTGGATTGTCAAGGTGCATGCCTGTAATCCCAGGCTGTCATAATGTATATTTGTAATCCCAGATTACCATGGTGCATGCCTGTAATCCCTGGTTATCAAGGTATATGCCTGTAATTCCAGGTTGCCATGGTGCATGCCTGTGATCCCAGGTTGCGTGGTGCATGCCTGTAATCTCAGGATGTCATGATGCATGCATGTGATCCCAGTTTGCCAGGGTGCCTATAATCCTAACACTCAGAAGTTGTGATTGAAAGATCCTGAAATTGAAACTGGCCTGGACTATACAGAGAGACCCTATCTCAAAACACCAGCAACAAAAAATGTGGCTAAACCAAACTGAGGTATGATAGAGGTTGGTATCATGTATACCCTGGAACTTGAAGACTTAGTTTGTTAAAAGGAATGTAAGATATCTTAGTAGTTTTCTATAGTTGTGTGTTAAAATAACATGTTGTCTATATTGGTTAAATACAGTGTAGTAAGTGTAGTTTTGCCATCTTTTAAATTACATCATACAGTTATCATGACTCTTTTGATAACTAACCAACCAAAAGTTAAGTTGGTTTAAGGAAAACAAAACAAAATTCAAAATAAAACTTGATTCATGCAACTGAAATACCATGTAGAGCTTAATTTGGCTCAGGCTGGCACTAGCTTCTCACACTAGGGCCTTGTACATCATGGCTTCTTCCACATTTTGGCTGTCTTCTCCATCACTCATGCTCAAACAGGTGACCTCTTATCTCATGGCAACCTCAGGCTTATATGATACCTAGTTGGCAACCAACCCCAGTGTCTTTTCCCAGGATTTCCAGCCAAGTTTCCAGATGAAGAACCATTGGTTCTGATGAGCCACCCTGTCCAGAGTGGAGCATTCTCCTTGATCTGGATCCTCATTTGTCAGCCCAGGATCAAAAGGCAATTGAAACAGCACCATCCTAATTATAAGGACTTGGTGAGGGGTGTTCTCCAATGCAAACACTGAACTCTGCTCCCAACATAGAGATAAAACATTTTTATTAGAAAGGTAAACATGCTGGTAGAAAGGGGACAAGTCTGTGTCTGAGAGGGAAGACACTTTGAGGTCTGTGGTAATTTGAATGAGATGTTCCCATGTTCTCAGGCATTTGAATACTTAGTCCCCAGTTGGTAACTCAATTTGAGGAAGTTTAGGATGTGTTACTTTGCTAAAGGAAGTACATCCCTAGTGCAGGGAACTGAATTACCAAAGTCTCCCCCATCCCCAGCTCACTCTCTCTCTCTGCTCTTTCTGTTTCCTGTTTGTGGTTCAAGATGGAAGCCCTCAGGTCTGTTTCTAACTCAAGTCACCATGTCTGCCTGCTACTCTGTTTCCCTCCCATGATGGTGATGAACTGAAGTATTAATCTAATTAATCTTTAACAATGAAAAATCAGGAGTCAAATATCAGGGTACAAACCTGAAAGATCAGAGAAGCAGAGATCAGCCGCCAATTGCTCCCTATCTCTACCATTCCTCTATCCAAAAGAACTGAGATCCTCTCTCAGCCCCGCCTTACTACTTCCTGTCTCCTCTTTGTCTACAGTCCTCCAAACCTCTATGGTCAACTAGTGGCTAGCTCTACCCTCTGACTCCAAGCAAGCTTTATTTGTCAGAACACAACCAAACTATCATACAATAATGAACCCTTCTCCCTCTGGAACCATGAACCTCTAATAATAGTCCCTTCCTTCTATAAGTTGCCTTGATCTTGGTATTCTATTGCGGCAATAGAAAAGTAACTAATGCAAACTCTACTTTCTCATAAGAAGAGTTGGCAGATTGTAGAGAATGGACAAGGTAGAAAGATGTCCTGGACTGCTACCCCTTGCTGGAATGTTTTCTCCTACTGGTACTAAACTCCCTTCTCCAGCAAGTGAGCTGGTCACAGCCCTCCCCCCACACCTTAACCTGCAGGATGTCAGTGTTTCCCCCACCATGGACTCTAGGAAAGATGCATGCGCTTTTGTCCAGGAAATATGCTTCTTCTCAGCTCTAATTGTCAGCATCATTTCTGGAGCTCTGGGGCAAGGCCAAGAGAAGTTAAGCCTTTCTCTTTGGCACTATATGCTGGGTCCTTAAACACCCAAGGCCTGCCCACAGCCTGGATGCCTTCACCCTCTCATCGGGTGTTTTCTGACAATGGAGCATGGCTCTGATTCATGGAACCAGCAGTACTGTGGGTAGAGATTTTCTGTGTTCCTGAGATCTTTTTCATATTCCCATTTGGGTAGCATTAAGTAAGGAGACATTCAAAGTGTGGCGTGGATGCTTTCGTAAGAGACCAAGAAAGCTTTAAACCAGCCGCCTCTAATTTGTTTTTCTATAGAAGAGGAATCCTAAAATGAACCTGAGCTCCCTGTTGTGGGTGATTAGCAGGGAGTGGCCTCCTTCTGACTGGCAGGACCCTGCTGTCACTCCACATCACAGCTTAAGAGCTATTAAGCTCCTATTCATAGTGAAGAGGATTATTTACCTTGGGCTTGAGGTCACAGGCATATCTGCAATCAGCAAAACAAACCAACCACAAAGAAAAATGAAGAAGAAAAAGAAAACTTCAATTTTCTCAAATCTCTCCAGATTTAAAGAGAAACAAAAAGTTACTGGTGTGTTTGCTGACTGGGTGATTATGCAGCTCAATCATTTTGATTTACAATTGCATCTTTGTCCTTGTAGAAGCAACGCTGCAGCTGAACAACAGGAGATGGAAGCAGATTAACCTTCCAACTCGTGAATATAAGACAAGTTCCGAGGAGCAGCCTCTATTTGAGGTTAAAACAGGCTCTGGCTTCCATGAATACACAAAATTAAAGAACATTCTTTTTTTGCCCCCTTTCCTTTTCTTTCTTTTGATCTGCCATGAAAGGGGAATTATCAGAGGCGTCTAAGCCTCAGTTTTATTTTTTGACTTATGCATTTTGCATCATAAAGTATTCGAATCTGTTTGGCGTGTTCCAGGAGCTCTGAAGTAATCTGTGGTTGTTGCATGCAATAGACCTTAAGAAAATGAGAGGCAAGAGGTCAGCCTGCAATGTAAGGTTTATGAACCATACTGCAAATATAAACGGCTTCTTAGCTTTTCAGAATAAATAGGTCTGTCTTCCCTTTGCACTTGAAAAGGCCATTACACTAGACCAGCCAGTCTCAAAACCTAGACTAGCATCAGAATTCACAGAGGCCACTAGGCCTTACCTCCAGAGTTTCTGGTTCAGTAGAGGGTTGGAGTAGGAGTTTGCATAGTCAACTTGTTTGCTTAGTCACCAGCCTCCTGGGTGATGCTGATGATAGTGATGCTGATACTGATGCTGATGTTGATGCTGGCCTAGTGAGCACAGCCTCAAACTGTAACTCTTCTGATCTGAAAAGACACAGAAAATCAGACCCTCTCTAATCGATTCATGAGGCTTCATTATGTCTCCATAGAACATTTGACATCAGAGGCTGTGTAGGGAATTCAACTGCCTAGGACCATGGGTACTCCGGCTGTCTAATCTTTATATGGTCATCCATTTGTAGTTAAGGATTATAGAAATTAAGTAAAGACTAACCAAGTGGAGGCTCTCCAAATCCTCCAAATCAGAGCCTATTAACGGCAAGGGAGTCTGGCAGCACAACTGTGTCCGTCTTTAACCAAGACCCAAGGGGAGGAGTAGGGGGGCTTCGTAGTATAGAAAGAAAAGGCCCTGAGTGGAGGCTGTTCATCTGGGGAAGTACAAGCAGGCATCCCAAGAGAGCAACATTCTATGGGATGAGTTAGGGCTTTCTTTGGACCTACATTGGAAGTAACAAATAATAATAATGACAATAATAATAAGTGAGTTGTCTATTACTAATCAGGTTCTGGCCATTGAGGGCATCTGCTATACTGCTGTAGGAGTTACTATTTATCTTTCTGAATTGTGGCTACAAGATGTCATTCAGACTACCTACATCTCTAACTCAAAGCAGGCTGGCTTCTTGAACTATTAGGCAGTTTCATGTGAGTTCCCTTTAAATTTGCTCTAGGAGAGGAAGGAGACCACATGGTTTGTTACATCTCTCCTTGTTCATTTCTCATTTCTCTTGAAGATAAGGGGTTGATTCCCTGGACAGTTACTGGAGGTCATAGATCAGGCTTGTCCTTGTTTGTATACAAGGCCTGGACACTTGGTCTCTCAGGCTACAGAGTAGACATTCCCTTTTGTAAATCTTCAGCACATTTGGCAACACACAATTTGAATTATGTAAATACCGATCCTTGCTAGGGATCTATCACAGGGAAGTATAATGTAGGCACATAAAGGGTCTTAATAATAATAGCTTTAGATTTACATGGAAGAGAATTGTGTTTCATCATGGCCTCTTCATATGTGTCATTACATGTTTTTCTCATTTTTTCCCCTTCCCGGCTGCCATATTGTGCTAGTTACTTTTTGTGTCAAGTTAACACACATTGGAGACACCTGGGAAAAGGGAACCTCAACTGAGAAACTGTGACCATGTCTGTGGATCATTTTCTTAATTGCTAACTGATGGAGGAGGGCCCAGCCCATTGTGGGTGGTACCATCCCTAAGCAGGTGGTCCAGAGTCTTATAAGAAAAGTAGCTGTGCGTGTGCTGTGAAGGGCAAGCCAGGAAGCAGTGTCCTCCGTGGTCTCTATGCTCTCCGTTCCTGCCTCGAGTTCCTGCCCTGGCTTTCTTCTAAAAGACAGCAGCCTGTAAGATAAACCCTTCCTCCCCAAGTTGCTTTTCGTCATTATTTTATCACAGAAACAGAGAAACAAACTGAGATACTGCCCCTCACTCCCTTTCCACCCCTAGGTAGTTTACTCCTTTCTCCTGGTTTCTGCTCCTATGTTTATTTCATTACTTTTTATTTCCACCTCCCTTAAGACCTCTTCTCCCCTCTCATAATCCCCCGTATAGCTTTATGACATATAACACACACAGAGCGGAGAAGGGAGAGATTTTAAATCTCAATCTGCATATAAGAGAAAGCACAGGGTATTTGTTCTTTTGACTCTGGCTTATTTTGTTTAAAGTAATTATTTCCAGTTTCATCAAACTTTCTACCAATGTCATGAGGTTTCTTTATGACTGAATAAAATTTCATTGTGTGTGTATATATACTACATATACTCCAACAGTTGATGGAAGCCTAGACTGGTTCCATTTCCTGGTTATTGTGACTAGTAAAAGCAGCAAACATGGATGTAGGCCCATGTGTTTTAAAGGGCATAAGTACTAATTCAGTGAGAAGCATTCCACATCATTTGGTCATCAAGGAGAAGGTTCTAGACATGCAGATTTCAGGGAAGTCCACCACACTTAAGGGTATCCTGTGTGTCTTTTTTTTCTAGTTCATGGAGTTTGGTTCCTCTTGATAATGTAGCCTTCCACCTCATTCTGTATATTAGTGAGTTCTCAGTTCTGTTCTGCAGCCTTCGGCTCATGGAGCCATGAGGACTGTCTCACTGATATGCTTTGAATGGGTCCTGTGTTCTCTGCTGCAGGTGGATGATCTGAAAGCCAAGCTTGCCGCCCAGGAGGTGGAGCTGAAGCTGAAGAATGAAGATGCTGACAAGCTGATTCGGGTAGTGGGTGTGGAGACCACCAAGGTGAGCAGAGAGAAGGTCATCGCAGACGAGGAGGAGCAGAAGGTGGCTTTGATCATGCTGGAGGTGCAGCAGAAGCAGAGGGACTGTGAGGAGGACCTGGCTAAAGCTGAGCCAGCCCTTACTGCAGCCCAGGCAGCCCTCAACACTCTCAACAAGGTAGGACAGCCAGGCCGCTTGCCTGCATTTCACAACTAACACCAGTTTAAATTGACTGCACAGTAGAGCCCAGGGCCTAGCAATGAAATCCCAAAACTGTGATTCTTAGAAACAACCCAAAAGAACATGAAAGATCAATTGGTTCAGCTTTACATGCCGAGGGTCATAGATTTTGAGAGGTGAGATTCTGAATTTATATCTTCAGAGCTCTATCCCAGAGGTTTGTTATGTAAGCCAGGGTCATTTTCCCCACCAGTTACCGCAGGCCACGTAGGATGTAGGTACTTAAACATTTAAACTCTGGGGCTTGAATAAGGTACTGGTTCCAAACTATATTTTAAAAGGTAAACTACAAAACCCAAATGAAAACACATTCAACTAAGTGGCAACAGTGTAATTGTGCATCAACTAAGTATAAGTCACATTTGGTGTGGAAAGTGTGACTTTGACATGTATTTGTCCACTGTGGGTGAGGCAGACAAATGCCTTTCTGGTTCTCCTTTCTCATTTTTCATAATTAACTTTTCCATTTGGAAACCATTGTTTAGAAGCAAAGGAAGAAGGAAAGTAATGGGTGAGCAGACACATTTGCTATGAGGTGACACCGGAAAAGGGCTGGGGGCTGACTTTGCATGCAGATGCCCATAGGGATTCCTGGGAGATGCTGCTCTCTAGTCTCTGAGACCTCTCCCCCAGGTACTGCTTCCTCCTGATCTTCCTGGGGCTCTGACAATTCATTTCACCCTATGGACAAGCATCTTACATCAGATCTAAGAAAACACTTGGTAGCTCTGCCCTGCAAGTGGCTTGCCTGCTTCTCATCTACCGGAGATATCTGTGTCTCTGTGTCATCTCCAAATAAGTTGGATTTTTTCATATTTTTTCTTTTTTATTTAAAAATTTTTAGATAATATATTTTGATCATATTTTTCTGTTCCTCCAACTCCTCTCTGATCTCCCCACACCCCTAGCCACCCAACTTCGTTTTCTTGTTGTCTTTCTTTCTCAGCATAAACAAAATCCCAATAAGAAAAAAAAGTACACACACAAAGAAAACACAAAGTTCCACCTACTCCTGAGCGTGGGACCTGCCTTGGAATGTGGTTCATATACCCAGTGGCATTCTGTTTTAGAAAACTGCTTTTTTCCTTTCCCAGTAGGTATCAGTTCAATTGCAAATGGATTCTTGTTTAGGATTGGGTTACTGTGTCCACTTCCCTTCTTTTCATGGGTTTAAACCTGTACAAGTATTTTGCGAGCAGACATAGCCCCCTGTGAGACAAGAAGCACATCAGTCCTGTTGTGACAGGCTCTTCCCTAATTTTATCACCCATACCAACCCTACCCAGATTTCAAAACAAAACTTATCCCCCTTCTGATTTATAGATTACAAAAATAGTTTCTTTATACATCCCTGACTTGTTCACTGATCATTTTTTACAAAGAAAATTAACATCTTTCTAAAGATCTTTTGACACAGGGATTACATTTCCTAAAATGGTCTGGAATAAATATAGTATGTTCACTGTGCTACTTTGGCAGCCATCTGTCTTTATGAGATTCTGCCTCCTTGTTTGCTAAGAGGAAGCAATGATGACATAAAGTCTCCCCTGTCCCGTTGTTATAATGACTAGATAAGATAATGTATGAAAACTAAGTAATCAATAGCAGCCACTAAGAAAAACTTCGTTACTATCCAAATTGTCATAGTCAGCATAATGACTTCGATTTTCATAAAACCAGAATGAAGTGTACACCTGTAAACTCTCTGGTTGGCTGTTTAGTTGATAGATTGGTAGATAGAAATAAATACAGAGTGTAAGTCAATAACTCGAGAAATGATAGATGCAAATCATCCTGGATCCCTCTGCCACAAAGGAGGTGAAATGTGTTTTAATCATTGCCTGCTGCAGGCAGCACGATAGGTTGTTTTCTCTACCTATCTGTGTGGAATGGTGCAGTTTCCTCTTCCTTCCAATTTATATGACAGAGAGGGGATGATGGGGATTAGTGTGCTCATTATGATACATACACAGATAAGTCAATCTATCAGAAAGTTTGATCAATGCTATTTTTACAATACATCCAGGATCCAAATGCTTGAAGAATATCTCAAGCATTTGGTCAATGAGAGCACATCCATCTTCTGGTGCAGTGTCCACTTTTGTCCCAGTGTAGCCTCATAGTGATCTGAGATCTTCTCTCCCCTTTATTAAACACCGACAAATTATAAGGGTATGTGTGTTCATGAGGGATATACATATATGTGTGTGTGTGGAATGATTATGCTAACTATCATATTACTTGCCTCCGTATTTAACAGTTTTGTGCTGATAAGATTTGAAATTTACTCTATTCGTGCTACAAAAATGTATAGCTTTTAACAATTAACTATACATTTACCACAGTGTGATAGATCTCCAAACGCTGACATCCTATCGTAATCCATCTGGTTTCTGGAAGCCACTGCTATATTCTCTACTTATGTGAGCTTAATTGTTTTAGACACTACACATAAATGTCCTGTGATGTTTGCCTTTCTTTTTTTAGTTTATTCCATGTGGCATAATGTTTTCCAATGACAGCTGCCTTCTCACAAGTGACAGCTTTTCATATTAGCCACTTCATCCACTGGTGAGCCTTGAGTGTCTTCCTGCTGTGGCCATTGTGAATGTCACCGTGATGAACATGGAGAAATGGGCATTCCTTTAATGTACTGATTTTAGCACATTCAGGTAGATACTCACAAATGGACTGTTGGCTTGTTCAGTGACTGTTAGGATTTGGTTGAGATTTTCCTGAGACTTTCTCTGTTTGTTTTCCATAATGTCTGTATCATTCTGCATTCCCATTACAACTGTACAAGAGTCCCCCTTTCTCTGTGCCCTTGTCAGAGGACTCATCAACAAATCCCTCTAGAAGGCCAGAGTGAAGTGCACTTTAGCATGTGCTTCCCTAATGAGTGCTGAGATTCTTGTAGCTGTGAGCCTTTCACGATGCCTTCACTTAAAACTATTTATAACCCTTAACCTTTACTTAAATGGATTGCTTCCCGCCTATGGAGTTGTTTGACATCTTTGTGGATTTCAGATGTTATCTCTAAACCAGGGTGTGGGTTGCAGGTATTTTCTACAAGTCTGTAGATTTTCTCCTTATTCTATTCTTTCCTTTCTCATGAAGAAAATAAATATAATCTATGTCCATCTTTGCTGGTGTTTTAAAGATCAAATCTAAAGATCGTGGTCCAAAACAATGTAGTGCCATTTTCCCATAGTTTAGTGTCTAGTGATTTTACAATTTCAGGCAGGTTTTACACTTGAATCTTTAATGCATTAGTTGATTTTATATGTGGCCTAAGTATTCTGTTTCAAATCTTTGCATTTGAAGACCCAGTTTTCTCACATTGTTCATTGAATGAGATGTACATTCTTGACATCTTTACCAAGAGTTAACTTACCATAGGCTAGTAGGTTCAATACTGGGTATTCGGTTCCATTAGTCAAATTGTCTATTTTTATGCTAGTATCATGTGGTTTTGATTAATATCACTTTATATTATACGGTGATATAATATGATGCCTCCAGTTTAACTCTTTTGGGGTTTGTGATCTTGCTGTATCTGTGAATCCATATGTACTTTAGGTCCAAGTTTTATATATCTATAAAAATGGCATTTGAATTTTTAAAGGGATTACACTAACTCTGTAGATCACTTTGAGTAGTATGGACATTTTAAAATGCTAAGTTTTTCTAATCCATGATCACATAATATCTTTTCAAGTATCTGGATGTAGCTCTCAGCTATGTCTTCATCATCAAGTCTGCCTGTTGTCATGCTCCCCACCATGATTATAATGGACCAACTGTCTAAGACTGTAAGGAAGCCCCAATCAAATTCTTTCTTCTATAAGTTGCCTTGGTTATAGTGTCTCTTCACAACAATAGAGCAGTAACTGAGACAGGATTATTCTCATGGTTTCCTTTCTGGAAAAGTCATTGTCAACGTGGAGAAATGTTGCTTGATTTTGTTCACTGACTTTTTTTGTCTCCCTCAACTGTACTGAACTCGTATTTTTCTCATGAGTTGGTTAGTGGATTGTTTAAATTCTATGAATGGTATTGTGTTGTCAGCAAATAGCAACAGTTTACTGTATCCTTTCCTACTTGGATACCTTTTATTTTTCTATTTTTAAATTTAAATTAGAAACAAGGTTACTTCACACATCAATCCCAGGTCCCTCTCCCTTTCCCTCCCCTCCTCCCATGACCTCCTACCAATCCCTCCAGCACCCCCTCATTTCCCAGGGAGGGTGAGGCCCTCCATGGGGTGTCCATAGTCTGTCATTTCATCCAGGGCAAGGCCTAGACCTTCCCCCAAGAGTCCAGGATGAGAGTGCATCTCTCATTGTGTGATGGGCATCCAAAGCACATTTGTATGCCAGGGATAAATACTGATCTACTAACCAAGGCTCAATAGATTGCCTAGGCCTCCTCACTGACATCCACATTCAGGTGGTTTGGATCAATCCCATGCTGGAATCCCAGCCATCAGTTTGGGATTCAAGAGGTAACCCTTGTCAGGTCAGCTGTTTCTAGGGGTTAAACCAGCCCAGTCTTAACCCCTTTGCTCATCAGTCCTCACTCTATGTCAATGGGTTCCTTGAGTTCAGCTCAGTGTTTAGCCGTAGGAGTCTGCCTCTGCTTCCATCAGCCATTGAATGAAGGTTCTGTTTCCCAGACTCTCTGACAGTAATATTGTAGGCTGGCACTCCCCAGATCTATGTCTAAAATCCATAAATGAGAGAGTATATATCATGTTTCTATTTTTGTGACTGGGTTACCTCAGAATAGTTTCTTCTAGTGTCATCCATTTGCCTGCAGATTTCAGGATTCCATTGTTTTTTCTGCTGAATAATACTCCACTATGTAAATGTACCACATTTTCTCTATCCACTCTTCTGTTGAGGGGCATCTAGATTGCTTCCAAGTTCTGGCTATTACAAATATTGCTGCTATGAACATAGTGGAACAGATGTCCTTGTTGTATGAATGGGCATCTTTTGGATATATGCCTAAGAGTGGAAATCCTGGGTCTTGTGATAGGCTTATTGCCATTTTTCTGAAGAATCTCCATACTGATTTCCAAAGTGGCTGTATGAGTTGGTACTCCCACCAGCAGTGGATGAGTGTTCTCCGAAAGGAGATTCTTTGGATTCTTTGGTGTTTTAGGGACTTGCTGCTTGTGTTCTTTGTAAATTTTGGAGATCAGCCCTCTGTCAGATGTGGGGTTAGTGAATATCTTTTCCCAATCTGTGAGCTGCCTTTTTGTCTTGCTGACTGTGTCCTTTGCCTTACAGAAGCTTCTCAGTTTCAGGAGGTCCCATGTACTAATTGCTGACCTCAGTGTCTGTGCTACTGGTGTTATGTTCAGGAAGCGGTCTCCTGTACCAGTTCGTTCAAGAGTACCACCCACTTTCTCTTCTAAGAGGTTCAGTGTGGCTGGATTTGTGTTGAGGTCTTTGATCCATTTGGACTTAGTTTTGTGCATAGAGATAGACATGGATCTATCCTCATTCTTCTACATGCCAGCATTCAGTTATGCTAGCACCATTTGTTGAAGATGTTTTCTTTTTCCATTGTATATTTTTAGCTTCTTTGTCAAAGATCAGATGTTCATACATGTGTGGGTTACTATCAGGGTGTTCAATTCGATTCCATTTTTCTCCCTGTCTGTTTTTGTGCCAATACCAAGCTGTTTTCAGGACTACAGCTCTATAATAGAGCTTGAAGTCAGGGATGGTGATGCCTCTAGATGTTGCTTTGTTGAGTAAGGTTGTTTTGGCTATCCTAGGTCTTTTGATTTTCCATAAAATATTGATTATTGTTCTTTCAAGATCTGTGAAGAATTTTGCTGGTTTTTTTAATAGGGACTGCATTGAATCTGTAGGTTGCCTTTGGCAGGATTGCCATTTTTACTACATTGATCCTTTCTATTCAAGAGCATGGGAGATCTTTCCATTTTCTGGTGTCTTCTTTAATTTCCTTCTTTAAAGACTCAAAGTTCTTGCCATACAGGTCTTTCAGTTGTTTAGTTAGTGTTACCCCAAGGTATTTTATGTTGTTTGTGGCAATTGTAAAGGGTGATGTTTCTCTGATTTCTTGCTCAGCCCTGTATATAGTAGGGCTACTGATTTTCTTGAGTTGATCTTGTAGCCTGCCACTTTGCTGAAGGTGTTAATCAGCTGTAAGAGTTCCCTGGTAGAGTTCTTTGGGTCATTGATGTAAACTATCATATCATCTGCAAACAGTGAAAGTTTGACCTCTTCCTTCCCAATTTGTATCCCCTTGATCCCCTTTTGTTGTCGTATGGCAATGGCTAGAACTTCAAGTACAATGTTGTAAAGGTATGTAGAGAGTGGAAAGCCTTGTTTTGTTCCTGATTTTAGAGGAATTGCATTGAGTTTCTGTCCATTTAGTTTGATGTTGGCTGTTGGTTTACTGTATAGAGCTTTTATTATGTTTAAGTATGTTCCTGTTATGCCAGATCTCTCCAAGACCTTTATCATGAAGGGGTGTTGGATTTTGTCAAAGGCTTTTTCAGCATCTAGTGAGATGATCATGTGATTTTTGTTTTTCAGCTTGTTTATACGGTGGATTACGTTGATGGATTTTCATATGTTGAACCATCCCTGCATCTCTGGGATGAAACCTACTTGATCATGGTGAATGATTGTTTTGATGTGTTCTTGGATCCGATTTGCCAGTATTTTATTGAGTATTTTTGCATCAATGTTCATGAGGGATATTGGTCTGAAGTTCTCTTTCTTAGTTGTGTCTTTGTGTGGCTTGGGTATCAAGGTTATTGAAGCCTCATAAAAAGAGTTTGGCAAAGACCCTTCTGTTTCTATTATATTGAAAACTTTAATGAGAATTGGCATAAGCTGTTCTTTGAATTTCTGGTGGAATTCTGCATTGAAGCCATCTGGGCCTGTTTTGTTGTTGTTGTTGTTGTTTTTGTTTGTTTTTTTTTTGTTAGGAGACTTCCTTCAGATTGTGTTTATTTTTATTGTCTCTATTTCAGTTTTTAACCCTTGCACTGTTTGAATTGTTTCTTGCAGTTTTTCTTTGTCTTTTCATCCATTTGATGCATTTTTTAATTTTTTGGTTTGTTTATTCTTCCATTTGTTGCATTTTTTGTTTTTTCTTCCATTTCTCGAATTTTTTGGTTTGCTTTTTCTTCCATTTCTGGTTTGTTTTTTCTTCCATTTCTTTGAGGTATTTTCCTATATCCTCCTTAGGGCCTCTATCATTTTCCTGAAGTTGTTTTTAAGGTCATTCTCTTCTGCTTCATTTGCATTGGAATGTTGGAGTCTTGCTGGTGTGGAGTCTCCAGAATCTGATGGTGTCATATTTGGTTTTCTGTTGCTGAGTGTGTTTTTGTATTGTCTCTTTCCCATTTCTTCTTCTAGTGGGTGCAGAATGAGCCCCTTTTGGTGGGTCCAAGCAAGTCCAATATTTTGGTAGTTCTCCTCTTCCTCTTCCCTAGTCCTGGTCCCATGGGTGGAGAAGAAGACCGGGAATCTGGGGTGGGTATTCTCCCACTGGCAGTCTGAAGGCACTGGTCCCCTGGTCCAGTTGATGGCCAGGTATCTGGGGTGCATGGCTCCCGCAGGGAGGGAAGACTCTGTAGCCTACCTTTTATTTCTTTTTCTATACCTTCTTTTCTTCGTTACTTTATTTCCCCTACAAGGATTTGAACTCCTATGTTGAATGAAAATTATAAGGTTGGGCATCATTTTCATCTTCCAGGCTTTAGGAGGAAGTATTTCAGTTTTCCATCATTGCACAGAATGTTAGTTGTAAGTTTACTTTATAGGAAGTGCATCCCTTCTTATTATCATGGCGTGCTGAAGTGCATCCCTTCTACACCTAATCTGTTAAGCACTTTTGTCATAAAACACTTGAATACTGTGCTAAAACATTGTTAATGGTTTTCTACATCTAAGAAAAGATTCCTTGTCCTTTAATCTGTTAGTATTATTGAACTATCTTTGCATTACAGTCATTTGAGACTCGTGAAATTTCCTGCTAAAGTATTGTAGGACGATGCTTACTGCCATTTGTTAAAGACTTTTTCATCTTTGTTCATCAAAGATCTTGGGCTACTGGACTATAGTTTTCTTGTGAAGTCCTTTCTGTCTTTGGTGTTAGAGTAATGCTAACTTCATAAAGGAACTGTTTCTTATTCTATAGTTTTGGGTTTTTTTATTTTGTTTTAGGAGGGGTTTACAATATGTTTTTGAGTTGTCTTTAACAATTTTATGAAATTCATCACTGAACCCACCAGGTTCATTTAATTGATACAGGATTTTTAGAACTCATTCAGTGTCAGTCTATTCAGATACTCTTTTTTTTTTTTTTTGGTTTTTCAAGACAGGGTTTCTCTGTATTGTTTTAGATGCTGTCCTGGAACTCACTCTGTAGACCAGGCTGACCTTGAGCTCATACAGATCTGCCTGCCTATGCCTCCTTAGTGCTGGGATTAAAGGCATGCACCACCAATGCCCAGCTGACCCATTCTTTTTTGTGCTAATTTCTCAATTTCTCCTAGCTTATCCAACTTGGGGGATATGACTGTTCAGAGTAGTCTCATGATCCTTTGTATAAGTAGTCTTTTTACACTGGGAGTATGATCCTCCATTGATTTCCCTTCATGTTCAAAATACAGTCCCAAGTGGTCATCGTGGCTACAAGACACTATGAAATTTCTCCTGTGATGCCTCCTCTATCACACTGACTGTTGTGTCTTCCTTTGTTATTCTCCTCTGCAAATACTGACCTCTGAACCTACATTATTCCAGCCACAGTCAAGAGCTCTGAATAAACCCGTGGAGAATGTTCTTCCCTTTTTTTCTCAGGTGTTTTCTCAAATTACCTTAACAAATAAAAATACCAATTTCACACTGGGCAGTGGTGGTGCATGCCTTTAATCCCAGCACTCGGGAGGCAGAGGCAGGTGGATCTCTGACTTTAAAGGCTAGCCTGGTCTATAAAAGCTCAATTTCAGAAAATTAAAGTTACCTGAAAACATATAATCCAAAGGGATGTTAATAATTACATACACATAAATGCTAACTGAAATTCTTATGCCATTGTTTATGGAGAAAAGTCACTAAAGGTAATAAAATAATCAAAATCAATGTTTGAAAAGGAAAAACAGTTGCATGAACAATGCTCTTTGTTTATAAGGTGTGAAGTGTGGACATATAGTGAGGTCAAGTACATGTGGTGGCCTCTGGGAGCAACAGTCAGGGTATATGGTCTCACATCTGCCCTGAGTCATCTAATTCTATTAAAGTTTATAAGCTGTGTGTATGTAATATACAATAGGAACAACCATTTTCAATGACCTGGGAGCATGGATGAGAGCAGAGCTGGCTGCCTGAACAGGTAAGATATTGAAAAGAAAGCCCATTAGGCAAATGCTATTAGGTTGAATCAGTGGTAGGAAGGGCTGTCCCATTTAGAAAAGATGCTTACAAAAATACAGATGCATGAGGGGTATGGTGTGAATGAGCTGCTGCTGTAAAAGTAGGTGGGTCTGATGCTGATATGACAGGAGGGGATGTAAAGGTGAGCCAAGCAAGATTCACTGACAAGGAATGTTAACCTCTGCAGGTGGCAAGGGTCAAATGACTCTTTGTTGTTTGTTTGTTTTGATAGAGTAAGATGGAGTCAGGTGGTCCATATGTAGTTAAAACAACACTGCTTCATGATCTGGAAGGCTCCTAGATATTATGCCAATCCCCTTTGGCATTCCCAGGACTCTGACACTTAAGAACCATTTCCCTGTTTGCTCATTGTTCTCAAAGTTAAAAATAAATCTTTAACCAATGCATAAACAATTCCTGTAAATCAGAGCTCAGTAGTAACTGCATAGTCTATCTCCATCATGGCAGGTTTATTTTGCTTTATTACCCAGATAAAATAAATCCAGTGTCACTTTTCCTGCCTTAGTTTAGGAGTATTGTATCTTTTAATGTCATGGTCTTTTCCCCTTCACAGAGTTACCTGTAATTTTCTATTTTCCATGCATTTTTACAGTGAATTTGATTTTACTATACATATAATATTCAGTGGCACTTTTATTGCTAAATAATTCAAATGGTAGAGAACACACAGGGTCAAATAAAAAGTCCTTCTAATTTCCTCTCTAGTCACAGCTTTCTCCCAAAAGGATCCCCTGTAACAATTCAGGGGTCTCCACCCCAGCAATTCTTTCTGCGTTCATATTTCTGAAAACACACATATAGAATATATTATATTTGGCTGGATGTAGTGCACACCTATAATCCTAACACTTAGGAAGCAGAAAGATTGATGAAAACTCAAGACCAGGGCTCCATAGAATGTTCCAGCACAACTAGAGATATAAAAAGTAGAAGTATGTAAATACAAATGCAAGTCAATGCTAATAAGTTAATGTCTGTTTTTATATTGTATATATTTGATGTATGCAACAAGATGTTTCAATGTCTGAATTAAATAATTAAGAAACCAACAACGCCATCATTTCACATGCTTCTAGTGTGGTATGTGTCTTAATTTTATTCTTCTGTTGTTGTGATGGAAAATACCGATGAAAGCAACTTAAGGACAAAGGGGTTTCCTTTAGCTCACAGTCCCATGTGGCAGTCCAACATAGCAGATGTCATAGTGACAGGAACTTGAGATGGCTGGTCAAAGGCATCTATAGTCAATATGACAGAGAGCAAGAAATGAATGCTTGGCGCTACTCAGCTTGTTTCCTCTAATTAATACAGTCATGAATCCTGTTCCTGGGGAATGGTCCTGTCTGCAAGTGTGATGGGTCTTTCCATATCTATTAATATAATCAAGATAATCCTCCACAGGCATGCTCAGAGACCCACCTCCAGGGTAATTCTAGATTCTGTCAGGTTGACAACACTAACCATTTCTATTAGTTAGGGTTTCTATTGCTGTTATAAACATCATAACCAAAAGCAACTTGTAGGGGTGGAGAAAGGGGTAGGTATTGCACCTTATTTCCAGAATCTACTGCAGGAACATGAGGCAGGAACCTAAAGGCAGGAACAGATGCAGAGACCATGAGTACTGCTGCTACCAGCTTGCTTACTGGTGCCTTGCTCAGTTGTTTTCTTACCCAGGACTACTAGCCTAGGGGTAGCATGACTTACTTTAAGCTGAGCCCTCCCATATCAACTACTAATTAAGAAAATGTACTATTAACTTGTCCACAGGATAGTCTTACAGAGGTGTTTTCTCAAATGAGAGTCCCTCTTTCTGAATGACTCTAGTTTGTATCAAGTTGACATAAAACTAACCAGTACACCATCACGGTGAATGCAGGTGTTAAGAATACCTAAAACCTCCTTTCTTAGCAAATTCTCTATGAGAGATGAGGGAGAGGGAGAGAGGTTTTTCTAGGTTATAGAGAAAAGGGATCATTTACACTCTGATGTTAATGTGACTGAAAAGTGATGTCTATGGATCCCCCACCAAAAAAAAAAAATAAAGTAACTGTGAAAGTTATAACCAGATGAGTCCATGTAATGGCACTGGCACTTGTATGTATGTTTTCAGGACTGACAGGTTGTCACTGAACAACAAATTGTTGAGTTCTTCCCTAGGGAAGCCTTCCTTTCCTGCTCTCAGCTTTACTCAGTTGTCTATAGTTCTTTGTGAAGAGTTAAGGCCTCATGGCTTTTCACCCATCCACATTGGCATGGCATGTCTATATTGGTGTTGTCTATATTGGTGTTGTCCTTGTTCAGCTCATGTTTGGGTGGTAATTTTGGTGAGAATATGTGAATAGCTTCTGATGGTAGTAGAAGATACAATCTCAGAGCAAACTCTCTGATCCTCTGACTCTTAAAATTATTTTGCCCTTCTTTTACAATGTTCCCTGAGCTGTAGGCACAGAAGTGTTTTGTAGATGTATCCACTGGGACTGGACTCCACAATTCTGTATTTTGATTGGTTGTGGTTTTCTGCAGAGGTCTCCATCTGCTTCAAAGAGGTTTCCTTGATGAGGGATGAAGTCAACACTTATCTGTGGGTCTCAAAAAAATGATTATAGATTGTTGTTAGAGATCATGCTGGTTTAGAAATTAGTGGTTGTAGATTCTCCTCCAATAATCAGAACTTCACCAGCACTGGATAATTACCTAGGTTTCCAGTGGTAGGATTCTGTCTTGCTGAATGAATGTGAAGTCCAAATGTAGAGTTATTGGTTACCACCAAGATGCGTGTGCCACTATTGCACTCTTGGGGTTATCAAGCCATGCTCAGTGTTACAATGGAATGGGGATAGTGGGTATCCCTATATAGTTCTGACTTCAGTGGGATTGCTCCACAAATTTTCCCCATTTAGGATGATGTTGACTGTGTATCTCTTACATATAGCATTTATTATATTGAGGCATGTTCCCTGTAGGCCTGCATTCTCTAGGATTTTTATAATGAATGCATGTTGGATTTTTGTCTAAGAATTTATCTATATCTACCACCATGATCATTTAATGTTTGTCTTTATTCCTCTTATGTGGTTTATTGCATTTATTGACTAGTATATGTTGAATCATCGGGAAAAAGCTGATTCAGTCATGGGGTATAATCTTTCTGGCACATGGTTGTATTTTGTTTTTAAGTACTATGTTCTTCCTGGTTTTTGCTTGTGGGCACTTAGAGCTTTAAATTTCCCTCATGGGACTGTTTTCAAAGTGTCCCAAAGGTTTTATGTTGTATTTTAATTTTCATTTAGTTCCAGGAAGTCCTTTCTTTCCTTCTTTCTTTCTTTCTTTCTTTCTTTCTTCCTTCCTTTCTTCCTTCCTTTCTTGGTTTCTCCTTTAACCCACTTATTATTCAGTAATGAGTTGTTTCATCTCCATAAGTTTGAATAATACTAGAGAGTTTGCTCTCAATTGTTAGTTTTATTGCATTGTGCTAAGAGAGGATAGAGAAGTCTTTCTGAACCTAAGATTTGTGTGTGTGTGTGTGTGTGTGTGTGTGTGTGTGTGTGTCCCAGGATATGTTCTACTCTAGAAAAGCTTCCATGCAATGCTGAGTAGAATGTGTATTCCCTGGTGTTTGGGTAAAATATTTTGTAGATATTTGTTAAGTCCTTTTGATGTATGATGTCAATTAATTCTGATGTTTCTTTTTTTATTTCATACAGATAACCTGTTTATTGTAGAAAGTTTGATATTGAAATCATCCAATATTAATTGATTGATGTTAATCTGTGTCTTTAAATCCAACTGTAGATTTTGATTTTTTATGCACCCTAGCGTGTGGTGCATGTATGTTTAGGATAGTAATGTCTTCTTGGTTAGCTGTTTCCTTAGTTAGAATAAAGTGTCCATCTTTATCTCTTCTGATTAGTGTTGGTTTGAGGTCTATTTTCTCAGATACTAGGATAGTGACTTGCTTGTTTCCTGGGCCCATTTGATAAGAGCACTTTTGTCCATCCTTTTACTCTAAGGTGGTGCTATCTTTAAAACTAACATGTGGTTCTCATAGACAGCAGATAAATCGATTTTTTTTCTTAATCTGTTTAGTCAATTTGTATCTTTTGAATGGAGAGTTGGTACCATTGATATTTAAAGTTCTTATTCAAATGTGTGTGTTAATTGTGGTTAGGTGTTCGATTTTGGTGGCAGTGTTTGTGTTCTCAGTGATATTTTGTGTTTTTAATAATCGTGGCTTTGTATTTATTTCCACAGTCTATCTGCTGTGCTCATTCAGACCAAAATGTTGCTTCCTGTATATTCTTGTATGTGGGAGGGGAGAGTTGTTTGTTTTGCTGTTGTTTTTTCAAGACAGGGATTCTCTGTGTAATGGTCCTGGCTGTCCTGGAACTCACTTTGTAGACCATGCTGGCCTCAAACTCACTGAGATCCCCCAGCCTCTGATTCCCAAGTGGTGAGATTAAAGGCGTGTGCCACCACTGCCCAGCAAGGGACTGGACTCTGCATGGGCCTGGAAATGAACCCAGCTATATTTTCTTTAGCTTTGGTTTTTTTAATATAATTTTTAGGATTATTATGTCATGGAAAAGTTTTCTTTGTCCTTCAATCATGACAAATAGTTTTGCTTGGCACGTTATTCTAGTTTGGCCACCAGTCTTTTAGGATTGGAATGCATTGCTCTGGACTCTTCTAGATTTCAAAGTTCCCATTGAGAAGTCAGCTGTTATTCTGAAGTGTTTTCCTTTACATATGCATTGCAATTTTCTTCTTGCAGCTTTCACTATACTTTCTTTGTTATATGTACTTAGTATTTTAACTATGAGATGCTGTGGGGATTTCATTTTCTAGTCTTGTCTATTTGGCAATCTGTATGTCTCTTGTATTTGTTTAGGTATATCTCTCCTTAGTTTGGGGAAGTTATTTTCTATGATTACATTGAAAATCTGGCCTATGACATTGACTTGGGACTCCTTTCCCTGATCTATGCCTGCAATTGAAAGGTCTGTTTTTTTTCGTGTTGTTCCATATATCCTGTGTGTTCCTTTCCTATGGTTTTTAGTGTTTCATATTCCTTTATCTGGTCTAGGTCCTCTACTTTATCCCTGAGACCTGACAGTCTGTCTTCTGCTTGATTCATTCTATGTGTAAGGCTTTTTTTGAGTTTTCTGCTATTGGGTTTTACAATTCTATCTTCCTTTCAGCTTGAATCAACTTCACTGTTTCTCTCTCCTGATTCAATTCCATTCTCAAGTTCTTGATTATCTTTGTCATTTAGCTATATTGGGCATTACTTGGGTGTTTATTCTCCTTTGGTTCTATCTTTACCTCACCTTCTAAGACTCTACAGCATCAACAAATAACCACTATCTAGGGCCAAAGCCTTCAAATCGTGAGCCTTTGTGGGAGGGCATATTACAAAGACAAACAGTAACAATGGCGTTTAATACAATTCAACAACCATTACTTAGCAAAGCAGGAATGGAAGGGCATTTGGATATATTGCCAACAGAAAACAATTAACCCACCCCAAGGACAAAGCACCTACTAACAGGGCATGAGACATATTCCCATCAACATAGGAAAAGCACAACGACAACCCCTTTTGCTACTATTACTAAAAAGAACTTGTCCTACATTCTTATCTAATCCAATCATATATTAAAATATTAGCTGCATACCTATTATGGGATATCAGAGAAATATGTTATTTTCCATGAGAGTTATAGAAATATAGTAAAACAAATAAAAGGGAAAGGATGGGGTCTGATTATAAAATAAATTATAAGATGTAATAGCTTTTCTAATATCAGCAGTAGCCAGTTGGAAAACAATTTCAAAATAACAACCAAAACATAACATACAAATAAGTGTAAGGAAATTTGTTGAAGCTGTGAAGAAAGCTGTACATCATTTTTGAAGGATTAGGAAATGATATGGACAAATTCATGGACCAAGCTTGGAAATGTAAAAACTACTCTTTCTGTCATCAATCCTCCAATTTATTCATAAGTTAAATATAAATCTAATTGAAGTCCAATTTGGTTTTTAGCTTGTCTCTATTGTCATTAGAAGGTCATATTTTCCAATCAGTTTCATAACCTGAATGTTCAACAACATAAAACTGGCTAAATTATGATCCATCCAAGTAAGAGACAGCACATTGCTCATTTTAAATCATATTTATAAAATAATGACAGAAGTTTGATGCTTGCAGTAAAAAAGTTTAAAAGTAGAATGATTAATATGTATGTGTAAGTTTCTGTACATATAGGTGTATTATATATGGATACATATATGAAATTACAGAAGGAGGAGGGATGTCAGCCTAACAGAAAGACAAATCCAAAAAACCTACTCGATAGAATATACCAGGGCATAAAGATCTTGTACTAGTGAAGCTATGAATGCTGCTTGCTTTCATTTTTTGTCTGCTGAATTTTCCACAGTGTGCCCTCCTTTAATAAAAGAACAAGATGGTGTTGCCTTATAAAATACTGACTAACACATTATAAAGGAAGAAAGCCTAAAACAAGCAAACTTTGCACATATTTGCAGCCCAGGTTTTAAATCTGTGAAATCTTCCTTTGAATAGAAACAAAGTTCATTGTCATTGAGAAAAAAAATGTGCTAAACCTGACAACCCAAAAACTTTAAATTGTTGTAGAGCATAAAATTCAACAAGAAACTTGTAATATGTAAGAGAAAATGTAGAGAGCCTTTATACATAAAAAGTTCTCAAACTAGGTTGGGCAGCATCCATGTACATCTCTCCCCCGTATCACTGATCACATCAGTTTCCCCCATTCTGTTGTTACCATAACCTGAAGACTGGATTGTATCAGTGGGTTGCCTTTGTCCTCCAGCTTCCTTGGACCTTGGCCCACATGAGCCCAGGAAGTCACTGGAAGAAGAACAGCCATGAAGCTGCAGGCATGCATTTCTTCAATTCCAGCTTGCCCACAGATCTGAAGGTTACAGATCCCTCAGACTCCTAACTCACATATGTCTACTCAGTCAAAACCCTAAACCAACCCATCCTCCTCTCTTTCCTAGACAACTTCAGTAGCCCAGGACAGCCTCCACTAAAAGTTTTTCTACCCAACATCAAGCTCTGAGAACATAAATCTAGTCATCTCATTCTCTGCCTTAACCCTCCAACTGCTTCCCATTCAACTGAGAATAAAAAGAAACTATGCTATTATAAGCACCTGGTGCCGATGGTTGACTGAACATCAATTGCTGTGATTGATTGAAACATGGCTGCTTTTATAAAAAAAACATTTTTATTAATTCTTCAAGAATTTCATACATTGTATTTTGAACATTTTTATCTCCTCTGCAACCTCCTCCAAGATCCACCCTCCGTTCCATACCCACTCAACTTTGACTTCATCTTTTTTAAACCCACATAATCCCATTAGTGAATCTTATATACTCTTGGTGTGTGGTCATCGACCAGGGACTGGTGTATTAGACCTACCAGAGGCCACACCCTTGAAGAATAATAGCTCTCCCTCTCCTGGCAGCTATTAATTCCCAGTAGCTCTTAAGATAGGAGCGGGACTTTGTGATCATTCCCCTTTCTCCCTCTCTGCATGCTTGGATGTTTGTCTGTCTTGCATTTATTCAGGTCTTGTGTATGCCATCATAATCACTGTGAGTTCTTAAGGGCTACTGCCCTTTTGTATCTGGCAAAAACTTTCTTGTAGTCATTGCCGCCTTGGCTCTTATATTATTTCTGTACCTTCTTCCAAAATCCCTGAGCCTTGGGAGGTGGGTATGATATAGATGTCCCATTTAAAGGCTGAACACTCCATAGTCAGTTATTCTCAACACCTTGACCAGTTGTCAAGAATGGGTTATCTCTATTGGAGTTGCTGGACAATGAGATTCATAGACCCCAAAACATTACAAGCTATTACCACTGCTCTTGTTTACCCACTAGAACTTGATGGTAAGACCATAAAATATCACATACTTGAGTCACAGGACATGAAGGTCAAGCTGATATTGATTGGAAGCTTCATCTCCTGTGGCTTTTATGGCACTATGTACTATCAAGGGAGAAAAGTAAGCATTAGTCTTACTTAGGTATGAATGTTGTGAGCTATATCTTGTCATCAGTAATGATAACAAGATATGCCCACTGATGAAATAATGGCACCAATGTCACAGGAGTAACTAGTCACTTTCTGATTGGCTGTAAGGCCCACTCCACAAGATGATACCCATATCTGATACAGTTATCAGTATCAAGAGCATGTGAGTAGATAGATCATGGACCCTAGGGGAGAGCATACTACCATTACTCTGCTAATAGGACATATTATTAAACCAGGTTTTAAGGATTTTCTGTTACACCCACAGATTAATGCAACTCTCAAATATCATCAAAGAAGCTTTCTTTTGCAATAGACAATTAACACAGAGACCCAGTTGCTTCTTACAAGGGTAAGCTGTGGCCTCTTTACACATCTCTGACTACAAATACAGATTGTCTGTGTAGTAGGCAAATATTTTGAACCCTTTGGTTTCCAGACCACAAGCCAATTAATATGGGGAAAAGTACCCAAAAACCTAGATCTACACTTTTATGATCATTTCCTTTGGTTAGATTTCCTCATAAATGCTGGTATATTATTAGTCAGGGACCCTGACTAATACAGTAATCAGGAAAAAGCTGATGATCTGTAGAAAATAGGTAAATAACAAGAACTAAAAATTAATTCAAATATCTTACTCAAATCAATAAAATATTTAGGGAAGCTGGAGATATGTACCAGCCGGTAGGAGGAACTGAATTTGGTTTCCATGACACATGTCAGGTGGTACATTATAACCACCTGCAAACCTGTAATCCTGGCCCTCACTTCTAGGGCCACCTGCACTCATGTGCATATACCCACACACAGAGGCACACAATTGAAAATAAAATAAATAATTTTTAGATTCACTTTTAATTTTAACTATTTATTTTACATACTGACACTGTGATTTTACCTCCCTTGTCTCCTCTCAGGCCTGCCCCCCAACCTCCCCTCCATCCTCCACCCTATCCACTCTTCATCCATTTCCGTTCTTAAAAGGGCAGGCCTCCCATGGATATCAACAAAACATGGCATACCAAGTCTCAGTAATACTAAGCACTTCCCCTCATATTAAGGCTGGGCAAGGCAGCCCATTATGAGGAGTAGGGTCCCAAAAGCCAGAAAAAGAGTTAAGAGACAGCCCCAGCTCCCACTGTTAGGAGTCCCACAAAAAGATCAAGCTACATAACTGCCCCATATATGCAGAGGGCTTAGGTCAGTTCCATGCAGGCTCCCTGGTTGTCAGTTAGTTGACTCTGTGGGTTTTCTTGTGATGTACTTGACCCCTCTGGCTCCTACAATTCTCCCCATCTCTTCAACATAATTACCCAAGTTCAGCCTGATGTTTGGCTAAGGATCTCCATTATCTGTTTCCGTCAGTTGCTGGATGAAGTCTCTCTGATGGCAGTAGGGCTGGTCACAAATCTATGAGTACAACAGAATATGGTTAGGCATTGTTACATTGACATTTTGATTTTTTACAGCCATACCACCATGAATGTACCCAATCTCATCTAAAAGAAGAATTTTTAAAAGGAAGAAAATGTTTAGAATCACTGGTAAATAGTTATACCCACATATACATATGTAAATTAAATATCAATGTTTAATATCATTTTAGCGTATCAATTAAAAGTTAAAACATGTTATGCAGTGTTGGAAGAATGGAAATGTATAAGAGCTTCTTCAAATACTTAAGACTGGACTGAAATTTCTGGTAATAATTATATAGTATGGGGCCAGGAGATAGCTTAGGCTGTAAGATGCTAGCCTGGAATACACAAAGACCTAAGGTTAGTCACTAAAACCTAAGTTTCTAAAAAGTGGGCCGCGAGTCACACACTTGTTATCTAAGGATGTCACATTTAGAACTAAATGTGCCAAAATCTCTTAGTCTCTACACATTGTCCAGTTGTGGTTCTCTGTATTAATTCTTATCCCTTCAATAGGAAGTTTCTCTGGCAATGAATGAGAGAGACACTGACCAATGGGTATAGCATGTCATTAGGAGTCATTTTGTTGTTCTGTTCATTTAGCAGAACAGTAGCACTTGATTTTTCCCTAGGCTCATGGCCTGTCCAGTCTGAGGTTATTAGCCATGGGTTCAATTTCCTGGAGTAGGCCTTCAAAGCAACTAGAGAGTGCTTGGTTCTCCAACAGCTTCTGTGCCACTATTGCACCAACATAACTTGCAGACAGGTTACCGTTATAGATCATAGGATTTGTAGCTGGATTAGTGTTAACCTTTCTCTCTGGAAGCATGCAGAGTACCTTCTAGTACCATAAACACTAGTAGTGAAGGCTCTAGGTAGGCACCCAGCGACTTCTTCATTTTCAGTGAGATATATAACTGTTATTTTCAGAAATAGGTCTTACCATCAATTTGAAGAGAAAAACCAATAATAATAGCCTTGGAAATAGCCTGGGTTATTTAGGGTTTTCCATGGGACCCTTTTGTCCAATGACTCAAGTAGATGTAATGTAAACCATTTCTGGCACTGGAAGGGGTCACTTGGTTGGGAAAGATGTCTAGTTGGGCATTGTCTCCCTCACTATTTGGTGACTCCATTTAGATTTCTTTCACATATATTTATTTTTATTTTATATATTATACTATTTCATATAGATTCTTTCATTATATATAGACCTACTCTACAGTAGTAGATTTCCATATGACTCTTAGTGTTAGTTGTCCATCCCTATATTCCTTCCTTTATTCCTTTCATCTAACCCCTTCCCCATTTAATCCTCCCACTCCAGTCTTCTCCATTTCCCTATAAATAAATATTCTATTCCCCCTTCTGTGGGGGAATTCTTACCTTTCCTCTAGTTCCTAACTTAAAAACCTCTGTGGTCATACAAATTGTAGCACACCTATTAAAGGCTTAAAAGCTAACATTTACATATAAAAGAATACATAAAATATTTATCTGTTTGAATCTGGGCTAACTCACTCAGGATGATTTTTAACTATCCATTTACCTACAAATTTAATGATTTTGGTTTTTTCAAACAGCTAATTAATATTCAATTGTGTAAATGTACCACATTTTCATTATCCATTCGTCAGTTAGTTAGAGGACATCTAGGCTGTTTCTAGTTTATTGCTATTATGAATAAATCAGCAATAAACATGGATGAGCAAGTGTCTTTGTGGAAAAATGTAGAATCCTTTCAATGTATGTCCAAGAATGGTGTAACTATATCTTGTGACAGATAAATTCCCAGCTTCCTGAGAAACTGCCAACACTTATTTCCATGGTAGCTGTACAAGTTTGCACTCCCACCAGCAATGGATGAGTGTTCCCATTTTTCTATATACTTTCCAGTTTCTACAAACTGTCATTTGTTTTATTGATCTTGGCCATTCAGATTGGTGCGAGATTAAGTCTCAAGATAGTTTTGATTTGCATTTCCCAAATGACTAAGGATATTGAGCATCTCTTCAAGTATTTCTCAGCCATTTGTGTTTCATCTTTTAAGAGTTCTCTGTTTGAATCTATACACTGGGTTTGTTTTCTTGATATTTTTTTAAGTCCTTTGTGTTAACCCTCTGTAAGATGTGTAATTGGTGAAGATCTTTTCCCATTCTGCAGCCTGATGCTTTGCCTGAATCATAGTGTCCTTTGCTATATAGAAGCTTTTCATTTTCATGAGGTCCCATTCATTAGTGCCTGTGCAATTGGTGTTCTATTCAGAAAGGTTTTTCTTGTGCCAGTGAGTTCAAGACTATTCCACACATTCTCTTCTATGAGACTCAGAGTATCTGTCTTTATACTGAGGTATTTGATCCATTTGGAATTAAATTTTGGTTATGGTGGTATATGTAGATCTATTTGCATTCTTCTACATGCAGTGTCCAGTTTGACCATTTGTCAAAGATGCTTATTTTCAGTCTGTATTTTTTGGCTTCTTTGCTAAAAATCAAATGTTCATAGTTCTGTGAACTTGTATCTTTGTCTTCAATTTTAATCAGTTGATCAGTGTTTTTATGTCAATACCATGCTGCTTTTATTTCTATAATACTGTAGAACAACTTGATACCTCCAGAAGTTCTTTTATCATTCAGAAATGTTTTAGGTATCCTGAAACTTCTGCATTTCCAAGTGAAGCTGATTTTTTTCTATTTGTATGGAAATTTGTTTTGTAATTTTGATAGGGACTGCATTAAATATGCAGATTGCTTTTGGTAGGATGGCCAGTTTTACTATATTAATCCTACTGAACCATGAGCATGAATATTTCCATCCTCTGATATCTTCTTCAATGTCTTAAAGTTTTTATTATATAAATCTTTCACTTGCTTAGAGTTACCCCCAAGATACTTTTTGAGGCTGTTCCTTGTTCAATATGTTAAAGTGTCTTTTTATTGAAGAATTGAGACCATTGATATTGGTAGTTATCAATAAATAGTTGTTTATTTATTCCCCTTCTTTTGGTATACTCCTCTGGGATTATTATTTTCTTGGGTTCTCAGGTATTGTTATCCTCTTCAGACTGAAGTTTTCCTTCTTGTGCCTTCAGTAGAGTTGTATTGGTGATATATACATCTTAAATTTGCTTTTATTTGTTGAATTTTTATTTCTATACTTATTATGATTGAAGGTTTTGCTGGGTATAGTAGTCTGAGCTGGCATCTGTGATCTTTCAGAGCTTCTAAGAATATCTGTCCAGCCCCTTGACTTTCAGGGTCTCTGCTGATAAGTCAGATGTTGTGATATTCTATAGGTCTGCCTTTATGTTACTTGATCTTTCTCTTGCAAGTTTTTGTATTCCTTCTTTGTTTTGAATATTTTGTGCTTTTATTATTATGTGTCATGGGAATTTCTTTTCTGATCCTATTTGTTTCTCTGTCTGCTTCTTGTACCTTGGTAGGCACCTCCTTCTTTAGATTCAGGAAATTTTCTTCTATGATTTTCTTGAAAATATTTTCTGTGCCTTTGACCTGGGCTTCTTCTCCTTCTCTATCTCTTATAGTTGGCCTTTTCATGGTGTCACAGATTTCCTGTTTTGTGCCTAGATTTTTTTTGAAGATTTAACATTTTCTTTGACTAGCATATCTATTTCTTCTGCCTTGTCTTCAATGCCAGAGACTCTCTTTTCCATATCTTGTACTCTGTTGGTAAAATTTACCTATGAATTTTTGTTTGACTTCCTAAATGTTTTATTTCCAATTTTATTTCATTTTGGGTTTTCTTTAGTGGTTCTATTTCTGTTTTCATCTTGAACTGTCTTCATTATTATATTCCACTGATCTTGTGTTTTCACAAACTTCACTAAGTGATTTGTTCAAATTCTCTTTAATATCCTTGACCATATTCATAAAAGTTATTTAGAAATCCTTGTCTTGTTCTTCAGCTACATTGCATTTCTCATGCCCTATTGTGGTGGGGTTACTGGGTTCTGGTGGGATATTATCTTGTTCATGTTTATGGTTTTGTGCTGGTGCCTAGACATCTAGAATTAGGATGGTTGAAGTGACTCTGGGTATTGGCATCTAGTTTGTCTTTGTTGGGTGGGTGTTCCATTCTTTGGTTTCTGTTGCTCTCTTTGGATATTATGAAAGTGTGGTAGCTGTGTAGTAGCACTCATATAGGGTGCTTCTAAATGTTGATGGGTAGCAGAGAGGAATAATGATCAGCTAGAAACACTCTGCTCTGAGAGCTTCCCCATAGAGATGTAGCAGTTCTGCTCCACTCCAGTGAGAGTCCTTACAGCTCTGTTCTGCTCTGCTCTGGCAAAAGTTGTTACTTCTCTGCCCTGGTCCACTCCAACAAAAGAAGGTCATTACTCAAAACTCATTCAAGAGATTTACTGGGAGAGAGAATACAGGAGAGTGGCTGTCTCTGCCAGGGTGGAAAAGGACAATTCCCAACTGAACAGGTACAAAGTTTATATAGGATTTCTTAGTGGCAGAGTTTTTCCAGGATGAAGATTTCAGGGTGGGAATTGTTGGGATTTTAATCCCTGAGCTTCAACAAACTCAGAAATTGGCTGGATTTCATGCTCAGGGATTGGTTGGGGTTTATGCTCAGGGATTAGTTAGTTTTCATGCTCGGGGATTGGTTGGTTTTGATGCTGAGTTGGTAAGGGTCAGGGAGTGTTTCTTTGGCTCTAGTTTCAGGACCAGGGTGTTTCTTTCACCTGCCCTTTTTAACCTTTTGGCTCTGGTTTTAGGACCAGTGAATTGATTCTGGTCTCAGTGTCAGGGTGTGTTTCTTTGACTGGCCCTTTTACCCTACAGAAATAAAAGTCTTACTTCTAGGAAGCTTATATTGTAGCTAAGGCAGGAAACATTGAACCAAATAATGCTATTTTATCCAAAGTAGTAAAACACAACAGATGCTATGAAGAAAAATGTGCAACAGAGGAATAGAGTGCTAGGGCAGGCAGCTGAGGAGTGAAGGTGAAGGGACCAGATGGTTTCCGTGGTACAGAAGGTGGCATTAGCTTATTTAGACAGAAAAGGGGCACAGCAAGAAGGTTTACATCAACCACAACAGTCATTTCTCCAAATGAATGGCCCTGTTTCTGATGACATAGTGTTGAGGATTGCAGGAGTATTTTCCCCCACTGACTTAAAGATTCAAAAATCAAGAAAATCAAGGTCTAAGCACTCAGCCAAGTTTAGATAAAAGCACACACACATACATGCACAAAAGCACACACATACACACTTGCACTCACACACACCAAAGAAAAGGGAGATGTCTGTCACTAACATTAACAATGCATTAGCAATATTTACAGTACTCTAATGAAGTTTGACTCCTGCCCCATTGCTCCAGAGAGAGATGGATCCCTCTCATCTGTCATATGAGAAAGGAGTGGAGTGGAGCCAAGTGCTCCTAATGTGTGTTCACTGAAAATAGTGTCTACTTCCTCCTGAGAAATGTTCCTTTCAACCTTGTGTTCTTCCTGGTTATACTAGGCCTGTGGCGGCTGACTTGAGATCCATGCCTAACTAAACAAGGCCTTCTCCTAGGCATTTTCAAGTGCTGACTTCTGTTGGAGGAAAAGCCTTTTCCCTTCTGCTTGCAAAGCTAAGGGTGTGAGCTGAGCTGCCATCACTCACTCACCCCATTCAGCCATTCTATGTCCAGTTTGATGAGTGTCTGCTAGAGAACAGTTTCTTCAGAGCAGAGGATACTGGGTTCTTAAAGGTTCAGCAGGGGTCTCTGTTCTCCTGAGGAAGATTATAGTGGGTCGGCTAGGAAGAAGTGATAATTGTTTCAGATTGCAGTAAGCTTTCTGAAGAAAATCACCATGGTACTAAGATAGGAAAAATGGAGAAGAGGTTGGTGGGTAGAGGCTCTCTGAGTAGAGACTGTTTGAATTAAGATCTTAAGAGGTGGCATCAGCCATGCAAATGCCTTGGGAACAAATGTCCTTATAGAGATCCTGAGATAGAAGAGAGCTTCATAAGTCAAGACCCGCCAAAAGGAAGTGTACTAGTCAGTGTTGAGGCACTATAATAAATACCTCACACTAGCTGCTTACAATAAGTACAGGTTTCTCCAGGCTTATGGTTCTGATGGCTCATGACCAAGATCAGGTCTTTGTCAAGGGTGGTGCATCATGGTAGGAGCTAGTGTTTATACCACCAGCCAAAGAGGCCTGTATCCCAGAAGCCTCTTTGAGGCCACACCCTGTTAAACCAGGTACTTCCCACTAGGTTCCTTAAAGAGCCAAAGAATCATTATAAACAATGCCACCTTTGGAGCCCAGTTTTATACTTTCAGGGACATTTCCAAATCCCAACAGAAAGTATTTGTAATCTGAAAGGGAAAGGGGAAAAGGGTCCCAGGGGCAGAGAGTTCAGAGAGTTGGGCCAAGTGCCTTGCAACATGAAAAAATCAATATGCAAAAATGAACCCCCACAGGGAGACCAAGATGCAAGAAAACAGCCAGAGTTCCCTGTGAACACTCAACATGTGGTCTTGTTTTTCTCTGCCCCATTCCCCACCCTTCCTAGTCAAGTGAGCCATGAAAGAAAGCCCACCTCAACTTCAGTGAGGTTTTGTCTTTTTGACCAACATAATCGCCATTGATTAGTGGATATGAAAAGGATTGAAATGAACTCCATTAAAATCATAACAGTACAAGATATGGGTTATGAACCTCCTGTATTTTTATACATGTTTTCTATTATTTCTATCTACTGATTATGCCTAATTCAATAGTTTAGATGGTGAAGATTCTTGCTTGAAGTTGTTTACTCCTTAAAGACATGTCCCCACCCATGCTGGCACCCACTTACATTTATGCTGTTATTTCCTCCTGCCACTGACAGGGTGTCATAATCAAATATGAAAAGAGTGAATGCAACCTATTGAGTTCATTTTAGGTATTTATGTATATATGGTTTTAAGGTTGACCACTCCAAACTGGATAACCAATAAGAGGGGAAGGGTGGTTCATCAGCAGGATATATATATATATATATACATATATATGTATGTTTGTATGTATGTATATACACACACACACACACATATATATATATATTTGTTGGTCACACATACACAATCAAAGAAAAAGGATATTAGGGCTGGAAAGATGGCTCAGAGGCTAAGAGCACTGCTTGCTCTTCCAGAGGTCCTGAGTTCAATTCCCAGCAACCACATAGTGGCTTACAACCATCTATAGTGAGATCTGGTGCCCTCTTCTGGCAAGCTGACATATGTGTAGGCAGAACACTGTGTACACAATAAATAAATCTTTTTTAAAAATTAAAAATAATATTATGTTCAGGAAGCAGTCTCCTGTACCAATTCATTCAAGAGTATCTCCCACTTTATCTTCTGAGAGGTTCAGTGTGGCTGGATTTATGTTGAGGTCTTTGATCCATTTGGATATAAGTTTTGTGCATGGCAATAGACATGGATCTATCTGCATTCTTCTACATGCCAGTATCCAGTTCTGCCAGCACCATTTGACTCTTGGGGGAAGGTCTAGGCCCTGCTCTGGATGAAATGACAGACTATGGATACCCCCATAGAGGGCCTCACCCTCTCTGGGGAAAGAGTGGGAATTGGGGGAGGGGAGATGATGGGGTTGGTGGGTGGGTGTGAGAGGAGGGGAGGGAGAGGGAGCTGGGATTGATAAGAGAAGAAACCTTGTTTCTAATTTAAATTTAAAAATAAAATTTTTTAAAAAGGAAAAAAATGATACCCTGATTCCAGGTTATAGAGGAGGGTACCAAGAACTGGGTTACCTGAGCGTCAGAGTCAACACTTCTGGGTCACAGATGAGGACACTGAGGTCTGGGATCAAGGTCAACATCTTTCTGTAGCAAAGGACACACCTGAGGCCAGTCAACAGCAGCTGACTCTCAAGCCACTCCTGACTTTCTATCTGATTTATTTCTTGGCAAAAAAAACGCCACTATGCATTCAGGACAGTCAAGTGTATTTAGGATGAGATCAGGGAAGAAAGCAGTTTAATTAAAAGAAGAAGAAAAAAAGTTGAGTTTCAGTGCTATCCTCTTCAATCCAAGATGGAAATTAATTTATAATAACCTTATCTTTTATTCATGTCATGCTGCATGTTTCAGGGTATATTGGCATCCTTTTATTTCTCAGCTAGATGTGAAATAATGGTGTGTTTCTAATGGGCTGTAAGTCACTTAGTGCTGGAGGAACATAGCTGAATCTCGGGTAACCATTCAGGGACATCTGCAGCCACTGGGGAGTCACTCTGCTTTCCCTTTGATGAGTCATGATATTTAAAATTCAGAGGGCTGCTGCAGGCTTCAAAGCAAGCCCTTTCAGATTGATCACTCCACAGCCTAACTCCATTAGTGGCCCAGGACAAAGAGAACTCATCCATTTTCCTCTAACAATCTCCTCCTCTCTTCTCAGACCAACCTGACAGAGCTGAAGACATTTGGGTCCCCACCTCTGGCTGTCAGCAATGTAAGTGCTGCAGTGATGGTACTCATGGCCCCAGGGGGCAAGGTGCCCAAGGACCGCAGCTGGAAGGCTGCCAAGATAACCATGGCCAAAGTGGACAGCTTCCTGGATTCCCTAATCCACTTCAACAAGGAAAACATTCATGAGAATTGCCTCAAAGCCATCAGGCCCTATCTGCAAGACCCTGCATTCAACCCAGAGTTCGTGGCCACCAAGTCCTATGCAGCTTCAGGCCTGTGCTCTTGGGTCATAAACATTGTGAGGTTCTACGAGGTCTTCTGTGATGTGGAACCAAAGCGCCAAGCTTTGAACAAGGCCACCTCAGACCTCGCAGCTGCCCAGGAGAAACTGGCAGCCATCAAAGCCAAGATCACTGTAAGTGAACCTAGAACCCTCCTGCCCAACACTGTCAACCTATAAAATGTACAGCACTCTCTAGTCACTGTCAGAGCCTGACAATATAATGCCTAAGGAGAAACCAAATATTCATGCAATATTTTGTCCCTTTTCAACTAGGACAGCTTTTACATTTCTTTTGCCAACACACATAGATCAAACAAGAGAAACCCACTGGGCAATTGGTACACAGTCCTGGGGGGGAAACAACAGGGAATTATCCTAGGGATGGAAGACAACCATGCATGGAGCATGAGCAAGAGGCAGCCTGTAACAAAACAGCAAGAAGAGCCTTGGGGACCATGATCATCACTGTTCCTGCTCTCCCTCCACATCCCCCTTGCTTCCTGTGCTGCCAGTCACACACACACACACACACATACACACACACACACACACACACACACATCCAACCACATACATGAGTTCAGTTATTGCCATGATCAAGTACAACCCAAAAAATGTTCTGAATATATACTTGTTCTGGATATCTACTTCTTCTATATGCATTTCAGGCAAATAAGATTCTTGCTGTGAATTTGTGGTGATGATAAAGCAGGTTTTACACACTGAAAAATAGGGTTGGATTATAGATGTGCTATATCGCTCATGTGCCATGGTTTATTGATGGTCGGGTGAGAATAGGCACATGAAAGAACTGGGGGGAAGACCATTGCAAACAGCCTCTCTGTGTAATACCAATCCTTGAGACTGGGGATGCAGCTTATTACTAACATATTTAAGGTGCTCAATCTATAGCATCTTAATAAATAACAATAGTAGTTCTGGTGAAGAAATCAATCTCCTCTAAATACCTGCTTTATAAACCCAGATGTCCAGTGGACCAGTTCCTTAAACAGGTGGTAATGGCCATAACCAGCCTTCCACAAATACAAAACACCTTAGCAACCCCATTGCAGCCTTTTGGGGGAAGGACTTCCTAATAATTTTCATATTTCATTCTCTCCCAGGAAGTGTAAAGAACTGACTTTTAAAGGACTTTTTACTCAAGTTATTTTAACTAAGAGAACATGTGGTACAGAGGGGATGCTTTTTAAATGTTTATACTTTTCCTGTCCCTATGATCCCTGTCCTGATAATAATGAACTAAGCCTCTGACACTGTAAGCCAGCCCCCCTAACTTTGTAAAGAGTTGCCTTGGTTATAGTGTCTCTTTATATCAATAGAACAGTGACTAAGGCAGTTGATAATATTGAAAATATCACAAAATTTACATAGAAATCTGATTTCTGGCCATTATACAAATAATCAGAAGATTCCTCTATATCATTCACTAACCTGCAGTCTTCATATTGGAGTGAGTGGCCGTGTTGCATTTTGCCATCCACCCCATCAGTGCCTGTTTCCTAAGACTGGACTCTTGTACAACTGGCTCTCAGTACCATGCTCTGTTCATTTCAACATTCAACTTCTGTCCTTATGCTACTCCCTGCGTCTTCTTCAGACATCTGACTGGTCTAAGTAATTGATTTTGACATCTTCCCAGAAAACTTATGACAATTTGCTTTAGATGACATCCGCTTTATTTCTTGCTCCATTGCATAGAGGTGACTTCCTGGAAGCCTCATCTTTTGGGATGAAGCCGTTTATCATCCCAAATTTCTGTTCTTCTCTTATCCTCCTACCTCCCAATTTCTGTCATCATGACATTATTTCTGTTTTGTGATTGCCAGAGCCAAGATTATCTACATTGGCTTCTGGAACCAAAACTAAGTGTCTCTGTCCATAGACTGATTACAAAAATTTAAAAAAATCAATAGCTTCCATTTATATTAAGTGAACATCTCTATTGCTCACAGTAGATCTAAGTGATAACACTATGTTTTCTTTTTAAAAATACTGTATGTGGCCGGGCGTTGGTGGCGCATGCCTTTAATCCCAGCACTCGGGAGGCAGAGGCAGGCGGATCTCTGTGAGTTCGAGGCCAGGCTGGACCGACAGCCTCCAAAACAGAGAAACCCTGTCTCGTAAAACCAAAAAAAAAATACTGTATGTGTAACACATGTTTGCCTACATGTTTACATGTGCACTATACATGTACCCAGTTGTACTCAGGGACCAGAAGAAGGTGTCAAATCCCCTGTAACTGGAGTTGCAGCTGGTTGTGAGCCACCATGACGGTACTGGAAATAAAACCTTGGTCCGCTGCAATAACAACAAGAACTCTCTTAGCCACTGAGATCTTTCTCTAGCCTCTTTTCTCCCTGTGGAGTTTCTATCTTCCTTTATTGGTTTTCATCCATGACTTCCTTTTGTGTAGCTGCCATAATTTATCCATTCTCTACCCTGCCAATTGCTCTATCAGGTTGTTGTCTCCAGAAGCTGTCTCCCTTGTTTCCAAGCAGAGCTCCAGGTAGTTCAAGGATAAGCAAGGACCAGTGATTTATTTCTTAAGCTTGTTTCAATGGTGTCTGAACCCCCATAATGCCTCCTTTCTTGGTTATTACTTTATTTTACTGTATCTTATCCTTAAGGCATTTTCTCAGGAAAGTGAAGTGTTATGGGAGAAATAAATTCTCACAACAGTTACAGTCTGGTGATGTCTTTATTTTGCTAACAAACTGAGGTAAGAACTTTGCAGAGTATGGAAATCTAAATTGTTCGCTTTTCTCCCTTGAAACACTGAACACTATTTGCTCTAGTCTGCTGAACTGTCAACCTCCTGACCTTTGTGCTGCCCACCTTTCCAGAAGCCCTTTGACCTTTCTATCATTCGTAGCACCTGATGCCCAGCACTGATGTACTTAGCTTTCATTCTTTATTATTTCTTCATAATTTCATACATGTATGCAATTAATTTTGATCATTTTAACACATGCCTTATTGCCTTTCTTAGCTCTCTCTTTCCTACTGAAACCTTTCTAATCCATGCTCCTATTTCTCTCTCTCTCTCTCTCTCTGTCTCTGTCTCTGTATCTGTGTGTGTGTGTGTGTGTGTGTGTGTGTGTGTGTGTGTATTCCACTGAGTTTAACTAGGGTTACTTGCATGAGCATAGATGGGGTTATTACTGCCATGAAACTTACCAGTGAATACACTGTTGAAGAAAATGACAGCTCCTCCCCCAGGAAACATTAACTGTAAATAGACCCTCAGAGAAGGGTGAAGCCTCACCAGCCTCTCTCTCGTCCATGGTAAATGATGACAGGCACAGTCTTAGACAGATGCTGTGCAAGTAACCACAACTGCTCTGAGTTTAAGTAGAACAACCACATCATGTTCACAACACAGTATTTCACAGCACAATTGCCCACTTCTGACTTTTATATTCTCCTGCTTCCCTGTGCTACAACACACACACACACACACACACACACACACACACACACACACACACACACACACACACACCACTTCTGCAATGTGTCCTGAACCCCAGAGGAAGTACCATCAATGCCCCTTTTAGAGCTAAATATTCAACAGTCACTTAAGTTTTATTGCTTTAAGCAATTAAGAGTCTCTGTGTTGACCACCACCCATCACAATAGAAGTTTCTCTGACCAAGTTTAACAGCAGCATAATCCATAAACATAAATAGAAGATAATTCAACAACATGTACATTTAACAAAACAACAGCAGTAGGTCCCTCCACCCTAGAGCCTATGACTTTGTCCATCATGGAATTTGAGCCAGGTTCACAGTCCCATGAAGTGGGCCTCAAATCCAATCAGAAGGTACCTGGTTACCCCTATAACAGCCGTACCATTATTGTGTCAGTGGCTGCATCTTACTTGGCAGGTGGTTGCTGTAGTTTGAAAGGTTCACATCAGATAAGGGCTCTAATGATGTTTCCCTCCCAGCAGCCTGCTTGGTACTTTCTAAGACTGTGAAAGCTAGCCAAGGGAGGAAGCTTCCAGGGCAGTTAAATCTTGATGCTCTTTATCTTACAAACAAAGCTTGTGATATCTTCAGCAACAGGGTCTTAACAATCTTGTTCTAGTGTGCAAAAAAATGGAAATAGCCTGCATTGTTCTAGATGGCCCCTGCAGCCTCCCTGATCAATGGCTCTTAAGAGAGCATCCCACACTTCGATTTTCACTCAATAACCAATTACTTCTGAGAAGAGTATTATTCATCCAATGCAGACTATCTCCTTTCAAACTCTTTTTAAATTATATGTTTAATAATCTTATAAAATAGTGGGTTTCCATCTGGCTTTTTCATACCTTCTTAGTCTGAGATAAACCCCACCCCACCTTCTTGTCTTACCTGTCCTCTTCCCAACTTCCATCCTCACTTAAACCCTTCTGCCTTGATACAGATCACTATTTTTCTTATCACCTGTTTCCAATACCCCATTCTTTTATATTATTCATGCTGACATGGAGAGACCTACTGCCTTCAACCCTGATGCATTACTGTTTTCTTCTTTGGCAATGTCTCTTCCATTTTCTTTGTAATCTTATCTTCTGCAATATAAGTAGATTAAATGCTAGACCTCCTAACTTTGTTCTCTATTTTCTCTCACCCTTTTATCACTGTTCATTTTATCAGGCTTACTGGGAGATTCCTGAATCCTTGCATGGTTTCTAAGTTCATCTTTCTTACCCACACTCCAGTCACTATTGTTTGTTTGCATTAACAATAAACTGGTGACTCCCAATAGTGCTTTTGTTCCCAATCCTGTTCTTGTGTTATAGCTGAACCATCTTGGACTTCTCAGAGTACTGGTCCCAAGGCCTTTAGTACTGTTCTTATTGCTATTGAGAGACCTGTCTTTTCCTCAGGACATTGGTTCCCTCTTGTTTACCTTAATGTCAGTGTTTGCTAACATCTTCTGACTGTTGTATCTCAGAGGAGGCTAAGAAGATGGTATAGCCATTACATTAATAAGCACACAGCAGCTGAGGTCACCTGTAGAAAACCTACAAAGACACAAAAGCTGGAGAGGAGTTAGCAGAGAGAAGGGGTCTAGCAGGAATGGGGAATGGATATGAGAAGATGAGGAGGTAGAATGCACATGGTCACCATGCACTGTATATAATTATGGAAATGTCAACAATTTAAGGATAAATTTTTAAAGCTGGTATCTCTGCAGATAAAGGTAGGTCTGACTGATAAGATTTATTTTTTAAGATTAGATGAGCTATGCTGGAAGCATCCTAAATGCCAGTTTCTCCTTCTTGGTGGCTGTTGTGATGCTGCATTCCACATTTGGATAGAGATACTTGTTGGGGTACCAATAGGCTTCCAGTTAGCCTTCCTTTTTGCCATCCACCCAGTCACACTTCCGGAATCTCCAGTTCATGGAGGCTTTGCAGATAAATAGCCTTTTAGTAACCTGTGGAAGCCGCAGCCTGCTCTGCCCATCTCCAGCCATCCAGCATCTCCATTGGTGTGATCTTCCACCATCCTTCAGGACTCTTTCACTCTGGAGTAATATCCATTGATTCATATGGTGTATGAAGCTTATGCCTATTGAAATTGCTTCCTAATCACTTTAGCAATTGCTTGGGAAGAAGAGGATGTGATGGGTGTGTTCAGTCTGCTATCATTAATTGGCTGCTTTTTAAAGTTCTGGTTGTGAGAGTTCAGACACTATCTGTCTATCTTACACCTTCCCAAGGGCCCACAAAACAGCTTGGACTTCAGCTATGGCTCAGACATAGAACGTGTGCAGAGGTGTCTACTGTGTGTCCCTGTGTCTTCACCTGTGTGGATGTACACTCCCAAAGTGACAAGTGTCATGTTTCTATTCTTAATTTGTGATGAACACAGAGAAAATTCAAAGCTATGCCTTTTCTTAGAAACCACCCCGCCCTTTATGATGGTCAAGGGCAGGAAATAGGGGGAAATAGATGAGTGGTAAGTAAGTTCCAGTCAAAGAAGGCCAGTCCGGTGCAGAACATCTGGTCGGTGGTCCTGTCACATCCCCACTGGGCCTGCAGTCATGTTCTTGCTTTTCCAGCTGTGATGTGCTTTTGCCTTCAACAGTAACTTTGTAAACTCACCAGAACCCCCTCCTCCACCCAAGGAGAGCTGGGACTTTTTCTGGCCCTTTCCTCTGCTGCGTACCCATCTCACCTCATTGCCTCTCAGCTTTGATCAGACATCTCTGGGCTTCCATCCCCAGCTCCCCCTGCAGGAAGAAGCTGAGGTTGTCCCTGGGGTGCTACCTGAAATCACCCCTCCTTTGGCTTCCTTTCCTCCCCATTCCTGGCTGCCCTTAGTCTCTTGGCCGTCCCTCCCCTGCACAGCGTTTACATCAAACCCCTCTCTTCATGAGGCTTTATCGCAGAGGCACTAGAAGTAGCTTGGAATTGCTGACCAACTCTGTGTCCCTTCCTCAACAGTACCTTAACGAAAACCTGGCAAAGCTCACTGCCAAGTTTGAGAAAGCAACAGCAGAGAAACTCAAGTGTCAGCAAGAAGCTGAAGTGACCGCAGGCACCATCTCCCTTGCAAACCGCCTGGTGAGTCTGAGCTCTAATTACATTAACAGTTTGTCAAGTGCCCCAGAGGTGTGACTAGATGAGCTCAGCTCAGTGCAGCTTTGACTCCCCTTGGGAAGGGGAGTAGGGTGGTATTTAAATGTGCAGATACAGGAACTGTGCCCAGAGAGGTGTGGGTACTCAGTCTTCTCGGTCCAAAGCTGATTTCATAAGGAGGCAGTTAGACAGAAAGGTACGCTGGGTCTACTAGACAGTTGCTGCAAGTGTGGCCATGCTTCGTGGATATGCGTGGGCCAGAGAAGTTAGCATTTTGTGGGTCAATTCCAGAGTTCTGGTCCATATAATGTTTGACCATAAGGGGCAAGATTAGGGACAGCGAAGCAGAAAGGAATGAAACTGATTGGCCCTGAACATTTCGGAATGTGACCTTATTTGTGCACACCTGTATGTACACATAGAGAAATAGAGGAGAGATGGTAGACTCTGGCCTGCCTGAGAAAACAAGTCTAAATGTCAGGACAAAGGTGTTTATTGTAGGGTATCTGTTGCTATATAGCAAACCACCCCCCCAAAAAAAATAACTCAAGGGAAAGTATAGATATGCCATCCTTAGTTGGAGGAGGAGAGAGCTGATATTGGTGGGTGTGGGACCAGAGGAAAGTGCTGAGGGGTTGAAGCCACATTTTGTGTCTCCTGAATTTGTTTGCTGGGGCCCAGTGTTGGAGGGATTCACAGTCCAAGCTGTGTTTCGAAGGTTCAGACTAATGATAGTTCCCTTCTTCTTTCATAGGAATGCAATAAACCAAACTGTTTTAGAAAAAAATACCACAGTACCCATTCTACAATATTTCACAGTTTTTGTGAGGGCGGGTCTTTGGGTAATATTTACCTTGATGTGTTATCTCCATGCCTGATGAATTCAGGGTTATTTGGACCTGGGGCTGGGCTGGGTTGGAGAGTCCAGAATGATTTCCTTCACCTGCTAGGTACCCTGGAAGGTAAGGCTAGTAGGGTGGAATCAGAAGGACCTCTCTCTGTCTCCATGAAACCAATCTAGTGGAGTCATCAGTCCTACCCCAGGACTCCACAGTGAGTGAGTGTTCTGAGAGACTGCAAGTAGAATGTGTCACTCTCATAATACCTGGGACCAAAATCTAACAGTCACTTCTGCCTTAGTCCATCAAAATAGTTACAAATGTAAGGGGAGGGATATGGATAACTCTTATTTTTGTCTTGTGACTTGGCTCTGTTTTGTTGTTGTTGAGATAGGCTCTCAATCTCTTGTTTAGGCTGGCTGCAAACTCACAATCTTCATGCCTGTTGCTTGAAGCTTTAGTCTTTTTACTCTTGGCCTTTTGAGGGGCTACCGCCTAGCTCCCAAACAACTCACACATGGAGTATTATTATTACTTATGACTTCCTGGCCTTAGCTTGGTTTGTTTCTAACCAGCTCTTCTTATTTTAAATTAACCCATCTACCTTTTACATCTGGGCTTTTCAATTTCTTCTGTAAATCTTATTTTAACTCTTCCTCTGTGGCTGGATGGGTGGCTGGCCCCTGACATAGTCATCTCCTTGTTCTCTTGCTCTATATATACTTTCTGCCTGCCAGCCCCGCCTATCCTTGCTCCTGCATCACTATTGACCATTCAGCTCTTTATTAGACCATCGGGTGTTTGAGACAGGCAAAGAATCACAGTTTCACAGAGTTAAACAAAGGTCATACATCTTTTTGTTGTTGTTGGTTTTGTTTTGTTTTGTTTTGTTTGTTTTCACAAGACAGGGTTTCTCTGTGGCTTTGGAACTAGCTCTTGTATACCAGGCTGATCTCGAACTCACAGAGATCTGCCTGCCTCTGCCTCCCGAGTGCTGGGATTAAAAGCATGCACCACCACTGACTGGCAAAAATCATACATCTTAAAATGATATTCCACCACATATGCCTCAGCTTCTGCAGTCTTGGGATTACTGATGTGAGCCACCACACTTGACTTTGGCATCCGCTTTTGATGAGAGGTCAAAGAACTTGTGGCCTTTTAAAATTCCTCGTGGCTTGTATTTCTCTCACATGCAGCAGCAGTGACTGGAGAGCAGCTTCTACTGAGTGTGACCTCCCTTTACTCTGGAGTCTCTGCAGCACCACCCTCCCCACAGAAGGGAATTACAATGAATTTCTTTGCTCACTTATTCCAGCTATAGCCATGATTCCTTAAGGAGCCACATGTGGAAGCTACCACTGGACTGAGCCTTGGTTTAGTGAAGACGGCAATCCACATGTGTGTCAGTGCTATGTACTCTGATGTTGTATTAAGACAGAAAACTGATTTCCTCTTGGAATAGTTTAGATCAAGAATGAACATAAGTATGAATTCTCCACTTCTCTCCCAGCTCGTCCCTGTCTCGTGTTTGTGGTCTGTGACCTATCTGCTGTATTTGTCTAACCTGTACCTGTTGTCTGTCTGTCCCTAACAAAGGACTTTGCTCTGTGTTTACTGAACAAAAATCAATAGTATGGGAAATAAATGGGGAATATTTTTCAAAATAAATCTCTAACAATTTTACAGGGAAGAGGTTACTTTACTGACCACGACTGACTCAAAATAGCACTCAAACCCACACAGATCTTAGCAACCAATAACATAGTGCTTCCAATACTTATGGGAGATTTGTTTTAAGGTTCCTTTTGACCTACCGGTTGCTTTCAGCAAATAATTACCACAGCATATACATACACATACACATACTTCATTATGGGTCAGGAGCAGGGAAGTCTATGAGTTAAGATTAAAGCTATGCGCTAGCTTAGGTTATAAAACGCTGATTATGCAGGAAGGGCAAAGCATGATGAGGTTGCTTACCTTGTTCTCCTAAAGGCAGATCAGAGTTACAGAGGCTGAGCTCATAGTAGGATGGCAGGCTGAGTACATAGTCCTAAACTATCTCAAAACATATTACCAGCTTGGATGCAAGGTCAGGCAGAAAATGTGTCACCACAGTTATGGATGGAACAGGCTACTGTGCATTTTTGAGATGATCGATTTCATCAAACAACTTGGTTTAGAGATGGCACCCCACAGACATGCAAGAAATTAGCCAGATCTGGCTAGCCTGCCTCCTATCTAGCTCCTGACTTCCAAACCTCAGCACAGCCTTCTCTATCAGATGGGGACTTCTCCATATATATCTCATGGGAAGCTGCGGGACTGGATGTATGAACATACAAGTATTCTCCCAGAAGGAGAAGTATCTTCCAAATATGAGCCAGGCCAGTTGAGATGCGCTCTGTAGTCTCTGCTGCTTTGTACACACTCACATGTATACTCCTATCACTGCCTTAATTCACCTCTCTCGTCCCACCTACTGGAAAATTATTTAGGGCACATGGACTTGACTTTATTTCCATTATCTCCAGCATTTATGGAGGAGAAAGAAACCAGGCACTATTCTGAGTAGTGACACACATGAACATATTCGGTCCTCACAACAACCCATGGAATTGGTATAGCTAGCTGTCTCCCCATATAGAAAGGCCACAGTCCTGCAGCCTGCATCCAGAACTGATTATCATCCCACAGGACATGTGATGGACAACTAAGAACAGGGGCTTGTGTACTGGGGTGTCACCTGAAGCCAGGACATGACTTATGATGGAAAATGATGCACAGTGATTTACTGGGACTTCTTGTCGTGAACATATGACATGCGATCTCCTTGACTAAATACACAGCTCTGTGTGTTCCATCTGATGTTCCTCTCTCCTTTCCGTCCTTTAAATGGTAGGTTGGAGGACTTGCTTCCGAAAACATCAGGTGGGCAGAGGCTGTGCAGAACTTCAAACAGCAGGAAAGGACGTTATGTGGAGACATTCTTCTTACTACAGCTTTCATTTCCTACTTGGGCTTCTTTACCAAAAAATACCGAAAGAGCCTCATGGATGGGACCTGGAAACCCTATCTGAGCCAGTTGAAAGTATGTATGCCCTGGATTTGTCCTGACTATGCCATCCTGTGTGTACCATTGAGATCATATGACCATCATAACCCAAACCTTCCAGTACTCCTTGAATATGCACTGACACTCCCACATGAGCATCAGGCATGAGACATCCACGATCATATCCTCTACACTGCCGGGCATTATGGTCCTCTGGTCCCATGCCTTAATGGGGTTCTCATGGGAACTCCATGCTCTGGTTCTTTGATGAGCTCTACCTCCTGACTCATTTCCAAGTGGTAAAACCTGGGAGACACCAAAAGACCTCTCTGTTCCAGGGGACATCATAGGAACAGTGGGGGAAGTTCCTTTTGTCTTTGGGTCCCAAAACCATACAGTTTATACCCATGGTTCAGAAACACAGCGATAAAAGCAACCTAGTCCACCAATGCTCAGGTGCTCTTCAATGGTGCAGAGGGGCATGCACCTGTCCGTGTAACTACTCCCAGACACTTCCTATGTATATCAAAATAATGAAATGGGGGAGGAGGGTGCAGGCTGCTTTGAGTAAAGGAGATTTCAAGCCTTACCTAGGCCTTAACATTGCCTTGGTGCATTCTTACCACTCAGGCACATCATTTTCCAAACACTAAACAAAAATTCAGAGTATCCTACATGCCATGTTGATGGAATACAAAAGACATGGCAGGCCATGATGGCTTCAGCACATTCATAGTCCAGTGGGGATGATCAGGTCCATAGACTTCAGCTGCAGAAAGAGAGAGTACAATTCACATTGTACCCTGAGGTACCCTCCACCCATAACTACAGGCCTAGAATGCAAATGAGTTTGTATAGTGATGCCTAAGTTTTCCCAGATCTGCTCATAAAATTCTAGTCATGTGATGATTTGATGGACTGGTTTAAAATGGCTAGAGTACTCGGAATAACATGGATACTAGTTCAGCAGTAACTAGTGATACTAGTTGTGTTAACTATTTGAACTAACAGCACTCGTTGAGCTGTGATTTGGATGGAAGAACTATCAACAGAGAGGATGCCTGGCTCTTAGCATCATAGTGGGGTTGGACTTGTCTGAGATGCATAAGCATTCTTGAGCCATAGACTCCTTTACCAGAGTCTTAGTCTTTGTCTGGTGCAGAAACAGAGTGCTGGAGAGCAGCTAATCAATAAAGAACTGATATTTACTTGACTCATGATGCTGAAGTCTTGCGGGTCTGCTATGAACCTCAGTACTTTGGCATCCCATGCCAGAAGGCAGAAGAGAAAGAAAAAGTGAAAGCCAGAGAGAAAGAGAGAGATGAGACTAAAGTCACCCCTGTGACCCACTCAACAGGAACTAATTCCGTCCCATGGTATCAATGGAGCCATTTACAGTGCAGACCCACAATGACCTGCCACTGGGGATTGAGTTTTCAATTCCAAAATTTAGGGAAACACATTCAAACCACAGCAAGCAATCTCTGGTAAAGTCTATGAAACCCAGAATAATGTTTTGTTCATGAGATTATAAAGAAAACATGACAAAACACATTTCTGTTTTTATTTTGTTTTATTTTATTTTCTTTATATATCTCAGGCCTACCTCAAAATCACAATCCTACTGCCTCAGCCTCCACCACAAGGGAATTCAGTATTCTTATCCTGAAATCAGAAATGTGTTTCAAACTGGGCATAGTGTCATATATATATATATATATGTATGTATATATAAAATGTAGATGTAATTACAGCCATCAGGAAACTGAGATAACAGGATTATGAGTTCAAGGTCAGCCTGAGCCACATAGTCAAGATGAGAGAGAGAGAGAGCTAGTGCATGATGGTTTCCTTCATTTAAACTTGTTTAACCTTTCACATTGTAGCATGATGTTCTCACCAGTAAATGTCACACTCTTAGAACCATATGATTGAATTATCAAAAAATCATAATGTTTTAAGTAAGTTGATTTTTGTGAGACGATATTCACAGCTGTCCTGGGGATCATGTGACCTAAGGACTACCACTTGAACATGCCTAAAAGAAAAGGAGTTTGGAAAGGTTTATAGTTTTCCTGAGATACCTGAGCAAATCAAGCTGCAAAGACTGTTGAATCTTTAAAGGGTGTAAGTCTCAACCTCAAAATCATTATACTAAATGGAAGTGGCCGGACACAAAAGGTCACATCTTGCATGATCCCATTTTTATTAAATATCTAATGTAAGAAAATCTATAGAGACTGAAAGCATGTTAGTGATTGCCAGGGGCTTGTGGCAGAGACACAGGGAGGGATTTTTATGATCATGTGGCTTTCTTTGGGGCATGAAAATACTTAGGAGTAGATGGACCAGATTGAAAACTGCACAACACTGAGAATATGCTATCCCCCACCAAACTTGTACACCTTACAGTGGCGCGTTTTACATTGTGTAAAGCTTACCTCTTTTGTAAAGTATATAAGTCAATAAAAATACTGTTTATAGAATTAGATGAGCTGAGAGAGGCCAAAATAGAAACACAGAAAGGATTTTCTAGCTCTGGGATACACAGAGGGACATGGGTAGTGTCCTCTGGGCTGGAGTGAGTTCCCTAGCAAGCCGTAGCAAGTATGCTTGCTGGAGGGGGAGGACTTGTGAGCAACCTTGAGGAGGAAAGATTAAGGTAGGGGAAAGGACATAACCTCAGCCATTTGCAAACTGGTAAAACAGATGAGAGGAGAAAGTGGTCTGTGTGTGCTAGTACTTCCACAAGAAAACTGATGTAGGAAATAGAGAAAATGGCAGAGAAGTAAATGTCCACACAGTTATGGATATTATAGATAAAGATATAAATGATCAGGCTGGCAAGATAGCTCAGTCTCCAAGCTGAACTACCTGAGTTAGATCATGGTGACCCACATAGTAGAGGGAGAGAGCCAAGTCCCCCACATTACACTCTGACTTCCACACACACGCCATAGCATGTGCACACCCACAAGCAATGAGTAATTACTTTTAAAAAAGACATAAATAAGCTATAGAGGGTATTTGATTAAGATGGATATAATGAAGAGAAAAGAGTTGGTTCGAGGATGGATTTCTATTGTTCATCTATCACGCTGCTTTTGTCAACAATCACACAGCCAGAAAGTGCTCTCCAGGAACCTGTCAGTTGCTTTTAAAGGGGTTATGTTATGCAGTGAGATACTGTAGATTCTCCCACACAGAGATGGAGTTTTTTATTCAGAGTGTGCCTGTCACCTCTTCATCAGGTTCCCATCCCAACCACCTCAACCCTGGACCCCTTGAGGATGCTGACTGATGATGCTGATATGGCTGCCTGGCAGAATGAGGGTCTCCCTGCTGACCGCATGTCCATGGAGAATGCCACCATCCTCATCAACTGTGAGCGCTGGCCGCTCATGGTGGACCCTCAACTGCAAGGCATCAAGTGGATCAAGAACAAGTATGGAGATGAACTCCGAGTCACCCAGATCGGCCAGAAAGGGTAGGTGGCTAGGCACACAAATTGACACTGTTGTTGTTTGTCTAAGAAGGAAACATTCCATAGAGTAGACTTAAGCGCTAGTGGCTTTTTTGTCTTCTGGCATCTCCATCAGGCAATCCTCCTGATTTCTTGTGGGTTTTCCTCTCAATTTAGGAAGTATTTCAACAGGATACTTGGTTACCAGCTCAGTAGGATGGCTGTAGTTCATTATTTATTATACACGTGTTAGGAAGAAAAGAATTCAAAGGTTCTCCAACACAAAGAAATGGTGTTTAAGGAAGCAGAAACCCTGTTTCTTCTGACCATTGCATCAAGTAGACAGTATCATAATCACCTAGAAGATAAACTTCTGGGCTTGTCTGTTGGGAATCATCTTGACTAGGTTAGTTTCTGGCCCTTGATTAATGTGATTCAAGTGAGAAGATCCACCCTAAAATTAGGTAGCACTATTCTCTAGGCTTGGGTTCTGAACTGTATAAAATGGAGAAATCTAACTGTGGTAGTTTGAATGGAAATTGTCCCCAAAGGCTCATAGAGAATTTGAAGGAATAGGATGTGTGACCTTGTTGGAGTAGGTGTGGCTTTATTGGAGGAAGTGCATCACTGGGGGCGGGTTTTGAGGTTTTGGAAACTCAATCCAGGCCCAGTGGCTCAAACTCTCTTCCTGCTGTCTGTCAATCCATATGTAGGACTCTCAGCTACCTCTCTAGTACCATGTCTGTATGCATGCAGCCATGTTTCCCATCATGATGATAACTGACTAAACCTCTGAACTATAAGCCAGTCTTAATTAAATGTTTTCCTTTATAAAAGTTGCTATGGTGATGGTGTCTTTTCCCCAGCAATAGAACATTGACTAAGACAGATGTATGTTCCAAGGACTTTGGAATTACTGTGATAGGCCTGACTGTGCTTTTTTTCAGAGGGATGTAGACTTTGGGACTTTGGTTTAGGAAAGCATGGGAATGCTTTAAGCAGTAGGAACATGGAAGACAGTGGTGCTGAAAGTGATTTGAAGTATGGGGGCTGGGCTCAAGAGGTTTCAGATGAGAAGAATATTAGAATGTGGACTATAGACCATTCTTGTGATATTTTGGTGATGAATGTGGTTGTTTTCTGCCATTGTCCAAAAAGTCTGCCTAAGGCTAAATTGAAGAGTTTTAAGTTAACAACAAGGGCGAGGAGGTTTCAATACAGCCTAGCACTGACTATGTTGAATGGTTATTAGTGACCACTCTTACACAGACACAATGAAAAGGAGCAGGCAGAGCAAGGGAAAATAGAAAATGTAGTTTTAGAAGAAAGGAAGCTGCAGGAAGTCCTGTGTTCAAGGAGACAAAGAGATTAAAGAAAAGCCTGCTGCTAAATGGAATAAAGGGAGTGGTGACCTCTGGACAAGACGCCCTATGCAGTGCATACTCCCTATGCAGAGGCAGGCAGATTTCTGAGTTCAGGGTCATCATGGTCTACAGAATAACTTCTAGGGCAGCCAAGCTTAGGAAGTGAAGGAAAACATTGAATCAGAAAGCTGATGAAATGTATTTGAATGAGGGGGCCATGTTCCAGCCCTAGCAAACAGAAGAACTTGGCAACTTCAGCCAGTAGTCCCGGCTTTAGAGTCAAGGATACAAGAAAGGAATTAGGAACTATCCTCCTAAGACTAAGGAAAGCCACTGAAGCTAGGTATGTGTCAGAGGTGTCCCTGCATGGAGGCTCAGAGAAGCAATTGAGTGAAGCTGTGAAGATCAAGCCTGCATTTTGTTGGAGACCCTAAGATGTTGGAGATGCCAAAGTTATAGAATACCTCAAGCAGAGGTGCTAACAGGATGAGAGAAATATGTTTCAATCAACAAAACTCAAAGGAGTTGGAGATCTGAAGAAAGCTTTAACATCAGACATGGAGAATGCAACGTTTGGAGTTTCCTCAGCTGTTTTTTGGTCTTTCTTTGGTCCAGTATTTCCTCATTATGCTCCCTTTCCTCCCTTTTGGAATGGTAACATATATCCTGTGCCACTTTATTTTGGAAATATGTGATCTTTTTCATTTTTATTTTAGGGGGTTATAGTTAAGAGACTGCCCTGAGCCTCAGAGACTTTGAACTGTGGTCTTTTGAGCAGTGTTGAGACTGTGACCGATTGTGAGGACTTTTGAAATTGAACTATATATATTATGATATGGCCTATGGAGATCAGGGAGTGGAATGTGGAAGTTTGAATGAAAATGGCCCCCACAGGCTCATAGGGAGTGGCATTACTTGAAAGATTAGGACATAAGGCCTGGTTGGAGTAGGTGTAGCCTTATTACAGAAAGAGTGTCACTGAGGGTGGACTTTGAGGTTTCAGAAGCTCAAGACAGATCCAGTGATTCACTCTGTCTTCCTGCTCTCTGTTGACCTAGATGTAAGACTCTCAGGTACCTCCCTAGCACCACAACTGTTTGCATGTTCCCATGCATCCCATCATGATGATAATGGACTAAACTGCTGAACTGTAAGGCATCCCCAATTAAATGTTTTCCTTTGTAAAAATTGCTGTGGTCATGGTGTCTCTTCACAGTGATAAAACATTGACTACGACACTAACTGATCGTAGCCATGAATGCATCTTAATCAGTTGCCTCAAGCTCCTCACTATAGGCTTCCCCTGATGGATGGTACCCACAAATCAAAATAGATCTTTTTCCCTGGATCCAGATCAGGCCTAGAGGCACACTAAGATCAGGCCAGCAGCAGTCAGGACTATCCCTTGATGGAGGAGGGCAACCTCCTCACTGTAGTAAGTTCACTCTGTTCAGGTTGGCTCATGGGTTCTTGGGCTCTTGGACTTTGCTGTCAGTTCCCATGATACTCTTCAGGAAGCTGACAGGTATGGTGCTAATGTTTGACCCAACTTGGCAACTAAGTAAGGTATCAGCTTCTCCTTCCTCTACATCTTAATTTTTATGATGTTCAACATAGACCAGCAGGCTCATACAGAGATCCACAGAAGCCATCCTGACTGGCACATATTACTCCATTCTCACTGGACACATAGATTGACAAAGGAGAATCCCCATGTACCTTTCTGGGTTAAAACAAATGTCAGGAAGAAGTAACTAGACCAGACTACTATGTGACCTTAAGAAAAGATCGCAGAAGGGGAGCCTCTGCCCACAGATGCGGTTGGCAGTGATAAATAGGAAGTCACTAGGTGAGGCTGTGTGAAATGAAAAATGGCCTAAGTCAAGGCTGACCTCTAGCTTCAGAGTGGCTGCAAAGTGCTTCCATACCCATAGGAATCAATGGGAAGAAATTGAGTTCTAAGCTGCAGCTCCAAGCACCACCATGGATCTGTTCCTTTCTCCTGTGAGGGAAAAAAATTACTTGCCAGGTTGTCCCTCAGCTTTGAGAAGAGATTGTCTTGGAAACGTGCCTATAGGGTAAGAGGGCCAGGAACTACTGACAGTCGTAGAGGATAGATAGTACCCTGAAGGAGAGCCATGAGAGTTTAATGGCCCAAGCATCCTAAACCATGGTCCATGTAGTCTTTATGGTAAGCTACCAGGGCTTTCTTCTGAGGGACCCACCAGGTGTGAAGGCACTACCTTGCCTGTGTCTTGAGTGTTTTCCAGATCCATGTGTTAGTCCTAAAGTTCTCTGGAAAGATGGGACAAGATGGGTTTTCTTGATTGTCTGAATCCCCCGTCTTCAGTCCAAACAACAGAAAGTAAACAGATCCTGTCATGTATAAAATGTACCCCAGATGGTATAATTGGCTCTGTAGCCTTTCCAACTAGCAAAGCTTCAATGCCAGAGTTGAGATACAAGAATGGTCAAAACAGTGGCTGGAAATTCAGCACTGCCTTACAGTCATCTCTTGTTGCCTTGTCTGCATGCACACAGTACCGCCCTGCATCCCTGCTTTGATCTGCATCATCACACAAACCATAGTCCAGTCTGAACTCCCTGAAAGCTGGTTGATGTGGAAAGACACTCTTGAACGTGTTTTCAACTGTTCGGCAATGACACTAGAAATCGGGGACCTTTCAAGACATTATTGCTATGTCTGGTACAATGTCAAATGAGAACATGTTGATAATTATGGAGTTCTTTTGGAGTTATTTTCTTTTCTTTGAGACAGGGTCTTAGATATCCCAGGCTGGCCTTGAACTTCTGATGCTCCTCCCTCCACTACTCTAATGCTAGGACTATAGGAGTAAAGCACAATGCCCTGTTTATGTTGTAGTAGAGATGAACCCCATTGCTTCACACATGCTAAGCAAACACTCTATCACTGACCAACAGCCCAGCTTTTCATGAAGGTCTTAATGTATCCTGAATACACACTCTGAAGGGATCCTGTGTACGATATTACTTGTCTTAGCTTGTCTCGGGTCATCCAGTAGAAGTGGACATTTGTAATGGTTCCCTGCTTAGTTTGGTGACCCATTACCATTTCTGCATTTTATAGAATCATTTTGATCTGTAGCACTTAAAATATAGCCTAAATGGAGGCCATGTATAGTTGCTACATTAAATTTAGAATAATCTTCTCAAACTAGGGACTCCAGCCACCCTCAGTACAAAGGAGCCCAAGCCTGTCTCTATGGCTCAGATACAAAAAGCAAGTCACATACCTCCCTTGGAAATGTCCAGGCCTAAGACTTGAGGTCCCTTTTCAATACTTTGCTTTGATATTTAGTTACTTAGGACTGTGGGTAAATGTGCCACAGCACATGTGTAGGGGTCAGAGGACAACATGTGGGAGCCAGTGCTCTCTTTCTACTATGTGGGTTCTGTAAGTGTTACAGCTGTGAGGGCAAAGGCTTCCCCAACAGAAGTGTTACAGCTCTTCTCTGGGGTGGGGGAAAAGTTTCCCCACTGCAAGTATTGCAGCTCTGCTCTGGTGGAGGAAGGTTTCCCCAAAGTGTTACAGCTCTGAAGGGAGAGGTTGGGAGTTGGGAGCCGATGAATACCACAAAGTCACACTGCACAACAAACCTCATACAATGAATTTATTGGGAGGGAAGAATCCAGGGGGGTGGCTTTTAGGAAGACCAGAGAGCCATTGCTGGTCTTCCAGAAGAGCCAAGTACAATTACCAGCACCCACAGCTAACATACCATCTGTAACTCCAGTACCAATGGATTTGATTCCTCTTCTTTCGGCCTCCACTCATACAAAAGCAAACACAACATGCAAATAACAAAAACAAATCTTTTAAAATAATATTTGTTTCCTAGGACTTGTAGGGTAAAGAGGCCAAGGAAAGAACACCCTGACCCTGGCATGACTACAAGACCAGGGCCAAGAAACATAATTTCACCAATGCCTGAGCTTTCCACATGATCAGGTCACAAAATAATCCCTCCAATCCTGGGTCATCCTAGAAAGCTCCAGCCCCCAAGAAATTCTGTGTAAATGCTGCCTTCTGCTCAGTTCTCTGCAGCTTCTCACCTAACAGAGACACCCTCTTGAATTTTCCCTCCCAATAAATCCCTTGTGAGAGGTTTGTTGTGTAGTATGACTTTGTGGTATTCCTTGGTTCCCAATTGCTAGGATACCTTTCTCTTCAGAGCCATGACACTTGCCTTGGGAAACCTTCCTTACTAGAGCAGACAGCACTTCTGTTGGGGAAGCCTTTCCCTTCAGAGCTGCAATACTTACAGGACTCTAAGAGTGAAACTTAAAAGCAACTATTTGTGGGTTAACTGGTGACATATGTTAACTTGTACTGTGTACTAAAGGGATACACCACGTGCCATTTTAGTGTTCTCATAAAGTGGATAAAATCTGTTCTTAAGTATAATGACTTTTACTTTACATGTGTAAAAACTTGCTTTAGAAGAATATTCAATGCTTTGAGAAAATGCTATATTTTATGTTAAAAATACTATGTTATAAAGCAAAAGTGCCATATGAATTCAATAACATGAAAACTAAAATTGAGAATGTAATGTGGTCAGCTCTCCATACCAAATTGCACAGAGAGCCAACCATATACTTGGCAACAATTGCATCTGTACAAAACATGCAGACTTTCCCTCTTGTCATAAATAATCCTATACAGCCACCATTACACTGCATTTCTCTGAATCAAATATTATAGATAAAAATGCATGGGAGGATGACTGCAGATTGTATGCAAACATAACACCATTTCATGTAAAGTGTAATAGAGCATTTGTTTTTGTTTCCAATGGAGCCCCAAGCCAATCCCCCAATACCAAAGAACCACCCAAACAATCAGACGTCCATAATAAACACTGAATTACATATAATAGACTGTGGCTAATTTTCATATTGTTTTTATTTTGTCATTTCTATTGGCTTGGGGCTCCATTGGAAACAAAAACAAGTGCTCTATTACATTTTACATGAAATAGTGTTATGTTTGCATACAATCTGTAGTAAAAAGTCTAATAAATCTCAGAAATATCATTTTAAAATAGAGAAAAGTGTAATAGCTGAAGATATTTCTAGAAGCTGTGCCTCCCCACCTAGCACTGTGCTTCCCTCTGAGGCATGGTGGTCTTGTTACACCGCCTCGGATCCATGCGTTTACGGACTCACACTCTCTAACTTGCTCCCCAGCTGCCTTCAGACCATAGAGTGTGCCCTGGAAGCTGGAGATGTGGTGCTGATTGAGAACCTCGAGGAGTCCATTGATCCTGTCCTGGGACCTCTGCTTGGGAGAGAAGTCATTAAGAAAGGACGGTGAGATGCCAGTGCACAGCTGCCCTAGTTAACGCTCTGGAGAGGCCCCTCTAGAACCTCTTCTCCAATGCACAGCTGCCCTGTGTGCGGTACTGGTCCACTGCCCTGGTTAGTGCTGTGGAGAGACCCCTCTAGACATCTTCCCCTTGGCTCAGATGAGGGAGCACTCTGCAGCTGGCTGACATTCCTCTCCTCTACCAGCAGCCCATTTCATTGCCCTTGGATTCTGGAGAGACTTCTGGGCAGTGGCCACAGTGTACAATGTGAGAGGAGCCCTAAGGGGAAATGGTCAAAAGCAGACAGACTTCTAAGGCCAATGTTTTATTCAAACCAGATGTGTGAGGCTCAGAACTCAGCTCCTTGTCAGTTTGATGGCCCTTTGTGACTTTGAAGGCTTAGCACATACAGGGCAGAAAGAGGTGATTGATGGGAATGGGAAAGCGAGAAGTGGAAGGGCTCCCATCTCACATGATGGAAATGCTAACTAACATGGGGCCATCCTTACTGTTCTCTGTTACTATAGCAAAATAGTCAAGGCTAGGTAGTTTATTAAGAAAATTCATTTGTATAATTCATGATTTTGGAAAAAGAAAGTCCAAGATTGACCAGCTACACCCAATAAGAGTCTTTTTATACTATCACAACACAACAGATGGCATCGTGGTGAGAGAATATGAGGTGGGAACCACATAGTCAGACATGGAGCATGAGATTGTGGAGGGTCTGGGCTTACTCTATCAGAGACTAATCCACTCCTGCTAGACCCAGCTCCCTCCCAAAAGATAGCATTAACCCCTTCCAATTAACTTTCACCAGGCTCCACCTCTCAAACACACACACATACACAGAGAGAGAGAGAGAGAGAGAGAGAGAGAGAGAGAGATGCAGGCAGGTGTGCTCCCTCTCTCTCTGTCTCTGTCTCTCTGTCTCCCTCCCTCCCTCCTTCCCTCCTTCCCTCCCTCCTTCCCTCCCTCCCTCTCTCTCTCTCTATCTCTTTCTCTCATACATAATAGCAAGCTTCCAGTACATGGATCATCTTTGGAGACAAGCCATATCCAGGCCTAGCAGGAGCCTTATCAGTTGCTCAGTCCCCTAGTTACCCTCCTGTGTTTTAGGCTGTACCTGCTTCTTAATTATTTTTTCCCATCAAACTGTTTCTTGCTGAGAAAAACGAAGCTCTCTGGTATACCTAGGAAGATCTTCCTGCCAACTGCAAGCAGATGTCTCTTGCATCACACTCTGTGCTGCCATCTGCTGGAACATTTCCATAGCTTCTGAATCTATACTCATACAGTAGGAACAGCTCTACCTAGAGTTTCATAGTGTAAAATGAAAAATAGTGACTCTGAGACAAGACTTAATCTTCCCAACCTGTTCCCAACAATAAGGCAAAGACAAGTCCTAGGTAATTGTTAGACATAATTAGGAGAAAATATGATATGCTAATACTGTTGAATATGTTCTTATTTTTTAAAAAAGTCTGAGATTATACCTGAAGGCCCCCCGCCTTCATTTGAGCCTCTATGTTGCAGATTCATTAAGATTGGTGACAAGGAGTGTGAATTCAATCCCAAGTTCCGGCTCATCCTTCACACCAAGCTGGCCAACCCTCACTACCAGCCTGAGCTGCAGGCTCAGGCCACGCTGATCAACTTCACGGTGACCAGGGATGGCCTGGAGGACCAGCTGCTGGCCGCTGTGGTCAGCATGGAGAGACCAGACCTGGAGCAGCTGAAGGTGTGTCACAGAATCGCTGAGAAAGGAAGGGATGCTCTCCCGCCAGGTCCTGCAGTGCAGCCATTGTGGGCACAGGGGTGGGGAGTTTTTCCTGGGATTCAGCAAAGTGGGTTCTTCAAGTCATTGAATGAGTCCAAACCCTGCCTTGTCACCTCTGAATACCCTGTTGGGAAAGGGGGAATGTGGTGAGCTGAAGAACAGAAGTAGGAAAGCTGGGAAACTGGGCATTCCTGTCACCAAGAGCAGGACCCGGCTCAGGGCTCTGATATGTGGGCATCTGTTATCACATACTCACAAGGAGACATCTAGAATTCAGTAGGGTTAAATTATGCATGGGTAACAGAAACGGGATAATCCTTGCTGGGGCTGTGTCAGTTCAAGGCACAGGTCAGGCATCTTAAACAGCAGGAACTGAATCCTATCAGCTCTGAAGGCTGGGAGCCCAAGACCATGGTGCTGGCACAGCTATTCCTTGTGAGGCTTCCCTTCTTGGCTAGCTGCCTGCTCACAGAACCTCTTGTACGTGTGTAGAGCTAGGAGAGTGTTTCTTCTAGGAACATTAATCCCATCTAGCAAGGACTCCCCTCTGACATCTAAGCACTTTCCTATATAGTCAATTGGGGGATTAGAGTCTCAGCATACAAATTCGGGGGAGCATAGTTCAGTCCATAGCATGAACATGCTTTTCCTTCCTCTCTTTAAATGTGATTAGATTAGATGATACAGGTCAAGAAGGGAAACCAGACTTCCATAGCATATGTGAGATTGAGTTCAAGGCTCCACAGGACTCTCCTCTAAACCATCATGTATTATTCAACAGATGCTCTGGAATCTAAGTCTACAACAAACAAAATTATAGCATGTAAGACCCAACAGAGCCCAAGGAAGACCATGCAGTGGTCTATAGAGCTTATAGCCAAACTGAGGAACATGGAAAGTAGAAATGCAAACTAAGAAATAATATCTTTTTAGCTACTCATAAGAAATTTCAGGAAATGGAACAAGGTAATATCGAAATTAAGGAAAACATGGAAATATGAGTCCCATGCTGGCCTCAAACTCACCATCCTCATGCCTCTGTCTCCCACTTGCCAGTGTGTGTGCGTGTGTGTGTGTGTATCCAATCATGCACACAGCTTAGGGATACTAATTTAAATAACAGTCATCAGAAAGCTTCTATGAGGTATTGGCATCTGAGCTAATTCCTAAGTGATTTGAAAGCCGCCAGGTACAGAGTGTTCCCAGAAGAGAACAGCAAGTCCTAGCCTCAGGCTCAACTGAGGTCTGAGTTTGTAAAATACTGAGCAATGGCTCAGCTGTTAGAAATACTTAGTACTCTTGTGGAGGATCCAAGTACAGTCCCCAGCACCCATATGAGACAGCTCACAGCCATCTATACCTCCAGCCCCAGGAGATCTGATACTTTCTGGCCTCTTTGAGCATCTGTACATACAGATACATATGTACACGATTAAAAATTTTTTAAAATTTAAAAAAGAAACAAGAGTGAGTAATGGTTGGCATGGCTAAATGCCCTAATATGTAAGTTGTTCTTACTGGGATCAAAAGGTTTCACAGGTCAACGATGCTACAGCCACCTAGAGCTAACTCCCAACTGCCAGCATACAAATAAAAAGTGCTCAGTGCTTTAGGATACCAGCCTGATGATCACAAAGCAAAAAGGACCTGAGAGCTGCTCAAATTCCAATCCCACCCCAACCTCAAGCTAGGATCTTGTTGGAACTATCTGAGGCAGATGGGCTTGTCTTTCAAGTACTTCTTTACTATTCATCTGATGCTAGTGAAGTGAGAACTGCAACATTACTCTCTGTTCACAAGTTTCATGTAGTGACCTTAACACTGTTCCAAGCAGAGCATAGAACTCTTAGGTGTAAGGACTGGGATCACAGATTACTAACATGGAAAGAGCATAAACCAGCCCGTGGTCTCCATTGTAAGTCAGTGGGGATTGTATCCTGCAGCCCCTCAGATACCAGACCAGCTGACATTCCAGTCTCTTATGAAAACGGGGTGGTATTTGCACAGAACATGCCCGCATCCTGCCATATACTTTAAATCACCACTAGATTGCATCTAACACCTACTGCAATGTATGTGTTACAGCGATCACTCATCGACTGCTGTTTGGGAACAATGATGTGAGAAGGTCTGGACATGTTCAATTCACCTGCAACTTTAACAGTAGTTTTGGGTTAGGCTACTTGTATTTTCACACCCAGAATCATGGTGGCCATCTGCACAGCTGCAGACGGGACCCCACTCACCAGCTCACTTCTGCTCATGGTCAAATGCACTCTGATGTTTTAGCTTTGGTTCACTGTCTCTGCAGGGAGGGACTCTGGCCCTTCCAGCATTTGTTTCTGCAGACCTATCCTAGAGTAGAATGCTTTGGCATCGCTACCTGACACCCCCTTGCTTGCTATTTACAGTCGGATCTCACAAAGCAGCAGAACGGGTTCAAAATAACCCTCAAAACCTTAGAGGACAACCTGCTGTCTCGCCTCTCTTCAGCCTCTGGGAACTTCCTGGGAGAAACAGCCTTGGTGGAGAACCTGGAGGTCACCAAGCAGACCGCTGCAGAGGTGGAGGATAAGGTACACACACTTTGAAATCCTGGAAGGCCCAGGCCAGATGTTCCCTTGGTTTCCACTTCTCTGCTTTTAGTGCCTGAATCTGGCTTCTGTTTCCATCTTCCCAAGTTTCTTCTAAAAAGTCCACACACACACACATGGGTAGCACTACTTGGATGTAGTGGGTTATCAAGAAAGATATAAAGTATTATAGAGGGTATTGGAGGAGGAAAATAGGGGGTGGGTATGATCAAGTTCATTATATACATGTGTGAAATTCCAAGAATAAAGAAAAATTAAAAACTTTTTCTAAAAGTTGTTTTAAAACTCCAGGCACAACCCTGGAGTGACCCCTGCCCATCCTAGGTTACAGAGCTTCTACCTTCTACAAGACTTTTGATATTTCCACTTCACAAATAGGGCCCTGGCTTTCTGCAGGGAATGGTGCCCACAGAGAATTGCCTTAGTTTGTGAAATAGCCCCAAATTTGTATAAACTGATAATCCAGATATGATTGTGTCCTAAAACAATCACTTGGCTGACAAAAAGAAAACATCTCAAAGTCTGATTTTAAGGTGAAAAATGTTGACAACATCCAGGAAATTCAGGAAACTTGCTCTCAGTGAAAGTATCATTGTGGGAAACAGTTATAGCACATAGATCCCTCTCTGCATAGCATGTTGGGAAGGCTTTTTCCCCCATGGAGACTAGAAAATGACTTGATGAAAAGTGGACTCAGCTCTTCATCCTTCCCACCAAACCTCCAACCTTGCATGGGCCTTTTACATCTCCTCAGTGCCCAGATCAGACCAGTCATGAGACTGGCTCTGATGAGGACTTCACACATCTGCAATGGGCACAGGAGCAACATGTCTCCAAATGAGTGTGCTGACTGCCTCCTTCCTGGGATTCTTCCAAACAGGAAAGGCTTTGTTCCAAGTAGGGACAAAATAGAAAAAAATAAATAAAAAGTGGGTGGAATGGTGGCTTGATGGGGGAAGTCCTGTGTATATGTCAATAAAGCACTTTTGGCCAATAGGGAACCAAGATAGGTGGGACTAGGAGTCCAGGAGGACACTGGGAAGGAGAAACAGAGAGAGTCAAGATGTAACCGCCATGGGGTAGGAAGCCTGGGAATTTCTCCTGTAAGAGAAATACTTAGATTAACAATTATGGGATAAATACTTAAGTCAGAGCTAGCCAGTAAGAAACAAGCAAGGCCAACAGCTTCATAATTAATATAGCCTCCTGTGTGTCATTTGGGACTGATGCGGCTCTGGAACCAGGCTGGCGGGAAGGCTTCCCTTTATAGTGGCTCATTAGGAGAGCACTTGCCTTGCCTGCACAAGGCCCTGTGTTCTGTCCAAAGTGTTGAAAATAACAAGTGAAAAGTCACAGTCGGTCAAGTCATTCCCACTGTGAACTGAGGAATAACTGTGATGACCCTGAGAAATCCAGACTAGCTCAGTGACTGCTCTGTGACCAAGGTTTACCGTCTATTTTCATGGCTGCTGCATCTCTAGAGGGGACCGTGCAGCTTGTAAAGTGTAGAAAGTCCACAGCCCTAGGCCAGAGAGACCCAGCTCACATTGAGGGAGTAGGTCAGAGGGTAGAACCAACCTTGCCCATCTCTCCTGCCACTTAATCCTTACTTTCCTCTTCTTTTCCTTAAAACCAATGAACCACTGCCTGCCACATATCATATGGAACTTTCTCATCTATTTTGTTCCCCCTTTTAGGGATTTTTTCTTTCTCATTTAGTAGATATTTATTTGGCAGCTGTCAGATTCTAAATTCAATGATAGCAGTTGGGGAATATAACATGCAGCATGCGTGGGTTGTAAGGGGAGATGGGCATTTGAGGAAAGGCCCTGAATTCATGCCAATGAGAGAAGATATTTAATACAATGGAGCTGGTGAGAATGTCTACTTTGGGGTAGATGAAAACTTGTCTAAGGGAAATTGGAGAATCAGTTTCCAATGTCATAAGGCATAAGGGACAAACATGAGCCTACAATTGGTCTGTGGGTCCATGTGTGCAACTAGAAGATACAGGTAATTAGAGAATAGAGACAGACTCTAATTGTCTCTATAAACATTCATGGGGGCTTAATATCTAGAGTATGTTCTGAGAAGTGTATCACTTTGAGGTTCTGACAGTGTACTTACATAGAAACCCACACAGTTAGGCCACCTTTGGACAGAATGACTATGGGACTCTCCATTACATATGCATTCTTTCCTTGACCAAAAGCATTATGTAACTGTACTTTGGGAACCCAGGAGTCAATTATATCTGCTACAAGTGAGGGAGTCATGATGAGATATGAGGTTGGGTGAGAAGTGAAAATTTATAATATTTATGGGAAATTAGAATAAAACTTGACTAGCGGCGTACAGATTAATGAGCAGTGCTAAGCAGTTGGGGCATTGAAAACTAAATCTGTAATGACACTGACTGAAATTATGTGATTTTTTTAATGTTCTTCTGAGGTTCAGCTACTGAGCTTAACCAATTTATATTTATTAACATCATTGACATATGGTAGTTGGGTTTTTTTTAGTTTCTTACTAATTAGCATTTTCTCTCAAGCATTACTGCTTGTGTGTTCTTCAACCTTTCATCCCCTCTTAATGAGTTTGAAATAGGTCACACATTCTTATAGACTTTAGGCTATCAGATGCTAGAACTATTTGTGTGGGGTATCTCTTATCAAACCCCTCTCTCATTACTCCCCTCACTGTGCCCTGCTCCTGTGTCCTGCTTCTAGGGATCACCAGTCCACTATCTGATTCTGTATCATCCATTCTCTAAACTACACAAATCAATGAAAACACAGTGTTTGTGTTTCTGTGCCTGGCTTATTTTACTCAACACAGTTGCTTCTAGTTTCATCTATTTTGATACCAATAGCAAAACTACAATCCTCCTTTTAGCTGAATAATATCCCATTGTGGATATCTACTACATTTTTCTTTATCGATTCATGTGCCAATGGGCATCTTGGTTGATTCTATAACTTGGCTATTGTGAATGCTGTTTGGAGTAAACTATCTCTTGACACATGTATTTCATCCTTTAGATATGTGTCCAGTGATAGATCATAGATGAATTGTGCAGTTTTGTTGTTGTTTGTTTGTTTTTATTGTTTTCCATATTGGCTATAGTACTTTTCTAAATATTTATTATTTTATGTGTTTGAGTGTTTGTATGTACATATGTATGTGCACTGTGTGGGTTCCTAGTGCCTGCAGAAGCCAGGAAACAGTACCAGGTTCTCTAGAACTGGAGTTATAAACAGATGTAAGCTACCACATAGATGCTGGGGACCAAACCAAGATCTCCTGCAAGAACTTCAAGTACTCTAGGCTTGGGCTATAGTACTTTATGTTCCCATCAATTATACATAAAATTTCCCCTTCTACATCTCTAGAAAAATGTTCATCCTTTTTAACTTTAAAAGACTTATTGACATTAAGAAAATGAGCCATTTTCTTAAAACTTTTTGTTTAAATTTTTTCTTTGTTCTTGAGAATTTCATACATGTATACAATAAGATATGATCATATTGTGGTTGTTTAAGAATAACCCCCATAGACTCATATATTTGAATGCTTAATCATCAGGGAGTGGCACTATCCAAAAGAATTTTTAAGGAATAGGAAGTGTGGTCTTGTTGGAGGAAGTGTGTCACTGGTGTTAGGCTTTGAGGTTTCAAAAGCCATGGCATGCCCAGTTTCCCCCTGCCTGCCTAGAGATCAAAATGTAACTCTCGGTTACTTCTCCAATACTTGTCTGCATGCTACCATGCTCCCACCATGATGATAATGGACTAAACCTCTGAAACTGTAAGCCAGCCCCCAATTAAATGATTTCTTACATGAGTTACCTTGGTCATGTTGTCTCTTTACAGCAATATAACGGTGACTAAGGCATATATCTATCACCCCCATTTCCCCTGAAACTTCTCCCAAGTCATCCTATTCTATCAAACCTCTTCCAACATCATGTCTTTTCATGTTTTTATAATCAATAAAATCCATTCAGAGCTACCCATATGCTCTTGAGAGTGACTGTATTCATTGGAACATGGAAAACCTAGTCGTGGTCCATATCCTCAATAAAGAATGATTCTCCCTCCCCAGCAACCACTCACTGACAATCGCACCTCAGTAAGGGGCAAAACCTAGAGATTATCTATTCTGTCTATGCCAAGATCAGGCTGGCTTGATCTACTGTAACTCCTGTGAAGGTAACCATAGCTACTGTGAGTTAATGGTTCTGTTAGCTATGTCATGTCCAGAAGACAGCATTTCACAATACTCCACAATATTTTGATCATCCATGTATATCTCTCCATTGATTCTTATTCACTGCAAATAGATACTTCTCTGACCAAGGCTGAGAACAGTCCAGGTGTGTGGGTATAAACATGGATGCTTAGAAAGGATCTTGATATTGTGATCATTTGACAAAATAACAATAGCAGGTTTCAACTCATTGACCTCTCTGGCCATGGGTTTTGATTAGGATTAAGTAACAAGCATGGGCACACTCCTACGTTGTAGGTTTCAAATTCAACCAGAAAACTGGTTAGTTACCCCCTAACAGTCATGCCACTATTGCATGAGTGGACATTTCTCACCTGGCAGGTCAACATTGTAGCATGCAGGGTCAATCACTAGGTAAGACCATTGATGCCTTTTCTCCCCAGCAGCCACATAGTACTTTCCAGTACTATGAAAGCTAGCCAACAGGGACAAATTTTCTTATATGGTTTGAGTTAATATGTCTATGTTCCTGCAGCCAGCATTACTATATTCAGCAATAGGGTTTTGCCATGTAGTTGCTGTAAGTAAAAAGGTTAACAGCAGTAGCCTGTGTTGTTTGGGGGAATCTTTGAATAAATATTGCAGGGAGGTATCCCATACCTTGTATTGTGATTTTCATGTTAACCCATATCTTCTGGGATCAACATTGTTCACCTGTGCAGAGTAATTCCATCCCAACTCTCTTTTTTAAAGTTTATTTTGAAATTAGTATACTGATTACTGTGTAAAATAAGGGTCTTTCATACATCCTTAATTTGAGCTAATACCAATTCTAAATAGAATGAGATTTTTTCCTTCTTCACTAATTTTTTTTTGAGACAGGGTTTCTCTAGGGCTTTGGAGGCTGCCCTGGAACTAGTAGTTCTTGTAGACCAGGCTGGTCTCTAACTCAAAGAGATCTGCCTACCTCTGCCTCCCGAGTGCTGGGATTAAAAGCACTCAGTGTGCCACCAATGCCCGGCTTTTCACTAATTTTTTTTATCCTTTTTTTAGACTTTGATGATTTGAAAGATGTTCACTATATTGTATTTTAACATTTTTGCTTACATGTAAAATTATTTCATTTTAAATGTGACTTTAATAAATGTTTTAATGAGGTATAAAATTAAGCAATAAATCTAGTATCTTTCAAAACAATTTTAAAGTACTTTAATTTTAATCATTTCCTTGCATCTTTTGTTATTATTTCATAATGTTTCTTGTGGGTTTTTATTGCTTTTAAGAGTCTGTTTTCAGTCTAATTACTGTTCTCTCATAGGTACTTTATACTTTCTGATTGCTTTTAATATTTTATTGTTATCATTGATGTTCTAAAATGTTGCTATCTAGTGAAGATACATCCTTATTTATCATACTTAAGAGGGATATAAGTCTTCCAAATAAGAGAGCTCTGAACTTTGGGAAGTTCTTAGCTTCAGACATTGCCTCTCCTTCATTTTTTTTTATTCTCTACATGTTTCTGTTAAATTTACTTAGATTTCCTCTTCCTACCTACCAGTTCCTATAAATGCTCATAATTTCCCATCTTTGTGTCTTTCTGGGCTGATTGTAATCATTCTTCAAACCTTTCTCCCTGTTTCCTTATTCTATTTTCAACCCTATTTAACTCATACAACATTTCATCTAAATAGCTATGTTATTTTCAATCACTCTTATCAGTGCCTTTTCAGGTAACCCTGCTCCTTTTTGGAATGTCTTTGCCTTAGGCTTTCTTGTGTATCTACTGTCCTAAATTACTAATTTAATGGTTGTTTTTAGGTTGTTTAATCCTCCTCAGTTCTTGAAGACTTTGTGATGTCTTTTTTCTTTTTTGTTGTTTTGTTTTTTGCTTTTGTTTTGTTGTTGTTGTTTCAGGGTGGTGGTGGCAGTGTTTTAGAAGAGGTCTTTGTTTTTGAGACAAAGCCTCACCATGTGGCTCAGGCTGGCCTTGATCTTGTGATTTTTCCTGCCTTGGCCTCCCAAGTGCTTGAATTGAAGAAGTATTCAATCGACTCTTTTGGTTACTTTGTGTTGCTGTGATGAAACACCATGACCAAAGCAAACATATAAAAGGAAAGCATTTGACTGGGGACTCATGGTTCCAGAGGGTTAGAACCCATGACAATCATGGCAGGGAGCATGGTAGCAAGCAGTCAGTCAGATATGATGTTGGAGCAGTAGCTGAAAGCATACACCTCAATCAACAAGCACAAAGCAGAGAGCGCTTCCTGGGAATTGCATAGACTTTGAGAGCTCAAAAGCACCATCAGTGACATATTTCCAACAAGACTCCACCTCCTATTCCCAAAATTTCCTCTAACTGGGGAACCAAGAATTAAAATATATAAGCCTGTGGAAGCCATTTTCGTTCAAACCACCACATTCCATTCCCCAACCCCCAAGCTTATTGCCACACAACAATGCAAAATGCATTTACTCTAATTTCAAAAGTCCCCATAGTCATTCACAGTTTAAAAGTCCTAAGTCCAAAATTTCTGAGACTCATGGAAATCTCTCAACTAAAATCCCTCATAAAATCAAAAAGCAAATTGCATGCTTCCAACACACAATGTCACGGGATATATATTAACATTCCAAGAGGGTGGGAAGGGTCATAGTAAGGAAATACTGGACCAAAGCAGGACCGAAACCACGCAGGGTAAACTCTAAATCATGTAGCTCTATGTCCACTGTCAAAGGGCTTTTATGGCTCTTCCCTTCCGGTTTTGCTGACTAGAACACACTTCTCTCTTCTGGTTCCACTTCTGTCTGCAGCTGTCCTTGGTGGGTATCTCATGGCTCTGGCATCTCCAACATCCCGAGGTCACAAATACAATTCACTTTCATAGCTCTACACTGTCTATGTTATGATCACTCTGGGTCTGGATGCAGGGACTTCCCTCTGCAGCATTCTTAACCACAGAAGATCCTACAGCCCTTTACCCTTATATCCTTCATAACTCTAAAGCCAGAACCACATGGCCAATGCTGCCAAGTTCTGCTGCCTGCTTGGGCGGAACCTGGACCCCCCTCCTTGGTTTACATTTGCCTACCCTTTGATTTGTTGATACGCATGGTTTTTTACAAATGACAGGACTAGTTGAGTCTTGCAATGAGAGCTCCACTCCCTTTGTTCCATTTCACATCAGACCTCTTTTCAGAACAAGCATTGGCTCCAATGTTAAATCTGGTATTCTTTTTCTCTTCAAAATTATCATGTTGTGATTCTTTTTGCCCTTTCTCAATTTAAATTTTCATAAGAGTGATTACTAAAAACCAAGTGACATTGTTGGGATTAGGCTGTCTTAAATCTCCTCTTCCAGTAAAATTTGTCCCTTACTCTTTAATTTAGCCTCAGGCAGATTCTTAGTACAAGGGCAAAAAGAAGCCACATTCTTTCCCAAAATATCACAAGAATGGTCTGTAGACCAGGCACTAATATTTTTCTCCTCTGAAATCTGAGTTGGGCCTTCATAGAGGACAATACTTTCAGCACTACTGTCTTCCATGTCCCTATTAAAATGGCCCATTAAGACCCACCTAACAGCATCCAAGCACTTTTCTAGTCCAAAGTTCCAATGTCTTCCACATTCCTCCAAAAGGCAGCATGGGCAGTCCTGTCACAACAGTTCACTTCCTACTACCAACTTATCTTAGTTATTTTTCTTTTGCTGTGGTAAAATACCATGACCAAGGTAACTTATAAAGTATTAATTTGGGGCCCACAGTTCCAGAGAGTTAGAGTCTAACATGGTAGGGAGCATAGTAGCCAAGAACTTAGACATTGATCAGAAAGAACAAGGCAGAGACAGCTATCTGAGAATGGCATGGGCTTTGGAAACCTTAAAGCCCACTTCCTCAATGGCACACTTCCTCCAACAAGGCCACACCTCCCAATCCTTCCCAAATAGTTCCACCAACTGGGGATCAAGTATTCAAGCATATGAGCCTATGAAAGCCATTCTCATTCAAACCATCACAACTTCCAAAAGAATTGTGTCGTCATCATTGCTTTTTCCTGATGGACTCTCCAGTTACCAATAGTCTTATTCTATTTTGGAATCTAAGGACAAAATAAGTTAAAGATCATATGTAGAGACACCATGAAAAGGAGGCTTCTCTGTCATACCCTGTCCTGTAGCCTCTTCCAATAATCAGTTGAAGGCTTACATTAATTATTAATATTCAATCAATAGCTCAGGTTATTACTAGCTAACTCTTACATTTAAATTAATCCATATTCCTATGTTTTTCCACGTGACTCATGGCATGTTGGCTCATTTTCTACACATTGTCCTGCTTGTTTAGGTTGGCTAGCATCTCTCTTGACTCTGCCCTTCTTTTCCGCATCATTCTCAGTTTGGGTTTTCCACCTAATCTTATCTTGCCTGGCTATTGGTCAGTTAGCTTCTTTATTAAACCAATCAGAGGATAGTTTACCAGGGTATGGAATATTCCACAGCACCACATCTTATAGAAATATATATTCTGGATACTTACATCTCTTCTTATTATCTGTGAAAAGAACCCCTCTGAAAACAAAACATTCCACTGAAAGAGATTCTCCTTTTGAGATTCTCAATATACAACTGTTCCATTTAAATTAAGGAGAGGGCTAAGTTTCCTTGGTGGTGAAATACTTTCCAGCATGTGCATGACACTGTAATCAACTCCCAGAATCACACACACACACACACACACACAGGGGGAGGGCACACATGTATGCTCACTCACAAGAATATAAAGCATGCCACACTTCCTTCCTGAACTTCTACTACTTCTTAGTCTCAAGTGATATGTATTTGTTGGTTTTCCAAGAATTTGCTCTGTTAAACATGATGCTCAGAGTTTTCCATACTTTCCAACTTAAGGAGCTGACACCCTCACTGTTATGGAAAACTCAGTGTATATCATCTTCCCTTACACTCGAGTTCTACTAAGGAATACCTCAGTGACTTCTTGAGCTTCTACCCACTGAACCCTACCACAGGTCACTGCACTTCATATGCAGATAGGTATCTACTCACATGGAAGACCCAGGCTGCTCCCCTGAAGTCCAAATTGGTCTGAACCATGAACTGCTATTTGTGTTTCCAGGTTCAGGAAACCAAATTAACTGAAGTAAAAATCAATGAGGCCCGAGAGCACTATCGGCCTGCAGCTGCCCGGGCATCTCTGCTCTACTTTATCATGAACGACCTCAGCAAGATCCACCCAATGTACCAGTTCTCCCTCAAGGTAACTTTCACTTGGAGTTTTTCCTATAATCATAATATAGCAGGATAGTTCTACCAGCCTAGAGCATCATGAGAGCTTACATATATACTCCGTTAGTGATAGCAGATCTTCAAGACTGAAGTCAGGGGAGCAGCTACATTCACTTTAGACCTATGTGACAACCCCCACCCTCTTTAATTTCACCCTATATAACTTACTCTAACAGAAAATGCTGCTGCAAATGAGTCTTGGCCTCATTTGTTCCATAATCACATTGAATATCCATTAATACTGGATGATGCATAACAGTGGGTACCAAAGAAACTGAGGAAGTGTCCCCAAAGAGTTTAAAGCATAATGGAGAAGATCCAAAATGTATTTTGTTTTTATTGACGAAAGACCAACTCTAGCAATTAGAATGGGCCAGCATTAAATTACTTTTCTTATTATCCTAATATTCCCAAAGCTACCACTTAGGGTTGTTAAAATATCCATAAAACTAAAGTTCTTAGCACATTTTAAGTGCTGACTAAACTTATCTTACTCATGAAAATATAGAGACTTATAAATTTTTGGGACTCTCTGAAAGTACAACTTATTCCCTAGTGCATTCATCAAAAGACCATAATTAAAGAGGCATTAAAATGTCCAGGGAGGGGTGAAGTTCTGAACAGAGGTTTGCACCAACAAGCAGAAAGATTGTTTACAGAGAGAGACAGAGAGAAACAGAGACACAAACACCAGAATTTCCCTCAGAGTGGAACATGTATGTACACATAGAGTGCACCTCAGTTCCATAAAATATTTCCAGGTCAAGATATAGGGTTTGTGACAAAAAAAATCTTCATTTCAGGCTTCCAATCCCTGAAGCTCATTTAATTGGAGATGGCATGTCACCATTTCCCAGTCTCTTACTTGTAGCCTTGAGTCTCTGTAGCTTGGTATAACTGGGTTTATGATATTTTATGGTTTTAAAAAAGAAACATAAGCTTATATTCATATCATATGATCATAAAAAAGAATCACAAGATAATGAAAAACCAGCATAAAAGTGAGTATAAGCTAACTGTAAGATGATTTCCTTAGTTCAGGAATAGTTGAAAACCACGATAAGGACCAGGGACCTGCCACAGCGATGCTTTCTGGAAACAGGGCTTCACCTAGAACCTGTGAATGTGTGCTCAAAACAGGTGTAAGTTGTGCAGTGATAGCATTCTGATGCAGAAGGCTCTGGAGTGTGACTTCTAAAAAAGGAGGGTCACCTAGTATGGTAGCCCACCTGCAATGCCAACCTTAAGGTGTGGAAATGAGACACAGGGATCTTGAATTCAAGACCGGTTTTGTATGCAGAACTTGCCTAAAAAAAGGAATGGGAAATACATTTTTAATTTTTGTATTGTTGTGAAGAATTACAAAGACAGTTGTTTATTGACCAACTTGATCTTTGAAAATGGATTTAAATGTGTAATGATTAAGTAGTTGTGAAAAGATCTTGGGAAATACAACAGAGGGGGGAAGAGAAGGGATGGAGGGAGGGGGGGGAAGATGGCTCTTCTGGACTCCATGGACACTGGGCACGAATGTGGTTCACAGATATACATGCAGGCAAAAATTTAAATAAGTAAATCTTTAAAATGATTACAATTACAATAAAGGGATTTGAACCTAGCACCTAGTCCTAGCACTTCTGGGGTCCTGGATTTGATCTCTAACACAGAAGGGAATAATGGCAATAGAGACTTCACATAACTCCAGTCAGTTTCTGGCTCCTTGTGAAAATTAGGAAGACTGGCAACAGCTGTCTCACTGTGCACATGGTATGAACTTGCTGACACTAAGACTGCTGCCCCTCCCTAGACCCACATGTGCCCTCTGTGGTAAGGGCCTTTTCGTTTTTGGTCTTATGTGCCATGCTCCTTGAAGTGTTTGACTTTTAGCCCCTTCTCTGAGCACCCCTTAAACTTTTTCTAATATCGTTCAGGCATTAGAGGAAAGCATCTACTCAGTGTTTTCCAGAGCCTGTACTAAGTAAGACACGGGTGGGATTCTGGGAAATATAAGCATAAGGGCCAGCCCTACTTTCAGAGCACACATATCATTTTCATGTTAAGAGTAAAAACACTAGTAAAATTAAAAATTGATTTATTAAAAAAGTTTCAGAACAGCTGCTGGAGAATCTTCAAGGGAAGTAACAAAACCCTCCATGGAGAAGAGAGTTTCTGGGGGGAAGCTGTGAATGTGGGAATCAGGCCCAGTCCCAGAAGCCCGTACATCAACAGGGGGAGAAAGTAGCTGCTGAAGTAGGGGAAGGCTAAGTAGCTGCTGAAGTGAGGGAAAGGCTAAGTGTAGCCAGAATTTATATCTTCTCCAGGTATTTTCCTGGATCAACTTACTCCAACTCCAATTCAGTGACTCAAGGTCATTTACTGACCACTGCCTTTGGATAGAATTTTAGAGGAAATATGCAGTAATGGCATGAGGAAAGCTATGTGCTTGCTCTGAGTTGAAACTTTGAAGCCTCTAATGAGCTATTATTTCATTTAAAATCTACTAAGGGAAGGTAAGCCTCAAAAAGGGTTAGGCTAAGTATGGGCAGAAGATTTGCTTAGATCGTCAGCAAATGAAGAAAGCTCTAAGGACTTTGTTAACAAGTAACACCTTAGCACTGAGAGACAGACAGACAGACACACACACACACACACACAGAGAGAGAGGGGGGGGGTTCATCTCACATTCTTAAATGTGAGAACACCAAGACTCAGACTTTACATGGCTTCTACTAAGGTCAAAATACTGATGTGATAAAGACTAGGGGCTTTTATTTTCCTCTTGGAGCCACAAGAATTTTGTCATCTATTAGATAACATCACTAACTCAAATAGTCATTGTTGGCTGCATCATCTTTGTGTTTAGGTAATTATCCAATAAAAACTTACTGGATCAAGTCCTTTGGCTACAGCCCATTTGCTTTTCATTGATTTCACTAATCAACATTCAATATGCACATTTATTGAACCATTTTGTGTTGCTAATAATATAGTAAAACAGACTGGGGAAGTCATAAAAATTAGAAGTCTATTTTGGCACATAGTTCTTGGTTCAAGGCCTAGAGGCTAGATCTAATGACAGTATGCTTGTTGGCAGAGTCCAGAAGTTGCACAAGATAACACTTGGTGCAGTGATCTGCTCTTTCTCCTTATAAAGCTACCAAGATTCAGTCATGGAAGACCTACTCTGATGACCTCACCTCCCAAAGGCTACACCTCCACAAACCATAGTCAAAATAAGTTTCCATCCTCTTAAGAACTCAGGATAGGGAGTAAATCCCAATACAAGTTTTAGGAAGGACTAAGAGCTAATAAAATGTCTGATGCCCTTAGAGGGCATCAGATCCCTTGGGACTGGAGTTACAGACAGTTGTGAACAACCATGTGGGTGCTGGGAACCAAACCTGGGTCCCCTGGAAGAGCAGCAAGTGCTCTGAACCTCTGAGCCATCTCTCCAGTCCCTAATAACATGGCAGCTTCTTACAAGTATCTCCACTTAGCAGGAAGTGCTAAGGGAAGCTTTCAGTGAGTAGACTAGAAAATTATAATAGTCTTCACAGGAAAGAGGATGTTACAAATCGCCTATGATTCATCTTCTCTCGTAGGCCTTCAGCATCGTCTTCCAGAAAGCTGTGGAGAAGGCAGCTCCCAGTGAAAGTGTCAAGGAGAGAGTGGCCAATCTGATAGACAGCATAACCTTCTCAGTGTTCCAGTACACCACTCGTGGCCTCTTTGAGTGTGATAAGCTGACGTACCTTGCCCAGCTCACCTTTCAGGTAAAAGCAAATCAAAAATGTTTCCAGAAGTTGTATTTACTATCCAGTCAGAAAATGTTAAGGAAACCTCTGGCCCACCTTTGTCCAACTCATGGCAAACATTCTTACTTGACCATTGTCCCACTCAGAGCAGACTTTCTTTGTCATTATGGTTTTTCCTGCTGATACTGCATAACCTGAGATGTTTCTCAAAATGGTATTCCAGCAACCACAAGTCCATCAAATTGGCGCTGAACATGCAGGGCTTCCTATCGCTGTAACCACAGCATATTTGGGGTTATTTCCACAAGATTTGGTTCTTAGGAGCTTGGGAACCTAGGACTTGCCATGTCGCTGCATCATTAGGAAGAAACTGTGATCTGCAACTTAATCCCAACATCAAAAAGCCTTAAAATATCACTTCTTTGTATATACCTCCCTCCCCACTTAGAACTGGGAGTTTTCAATTTGTAAGTAAGCATATAGCACAGGCTCTATGAGCCCAGGGCCCCCTCCAGTGCTAAAAGTCAGGTAGTCTGTCATCCATTTGTGCTGTTTGTATGTTTTGATGTCTGAGTTCATGGGTGCGTGCTAGCATGCCTGCGTCACTCATCCTCTGTATTCCCAGCTGTGACCCAGACAACTTGACCTTCACCAAGACACCTGGATCCCACCTCTCAGTGTGAATCCATAGCCAAGCCAAAGGCTATCTGTCCTGTGCATACACCTCTCTAAGTGTCCCTCCAAGCTGCTGTACCTTCAATCCCCCTTTGCTGTAAAGTCCTCCCTTCCTGTTCCAATATCTCCCTTTCTTAGCTTCCCCAGGACCCCGAGACAGAAAGCTTAGTTGGACTAATCGCTCCCTTCTTCTGTTTGCTAGGCACTCCCCTACTTCAGAACCCCTTCCACATTATTGATTTATATATGCGCTTCTATTTTGCATATATTCATATGTCGCTTTGACACTTGCATCAAATCATGTCGTTTGTATGTGTCATCTGCTCAATTAAATTGCAGGCGCATATTCCACGGCACTTATGATTGATATATAACACTTGCTAACCAAGATATATAGTCATCCTCTATGTGCATTGAAGTCGCTCTGGTGTTTTGGCTGAAAACAGATGCACACAAAAGAAATTTGCATGAATATACACTTCCAATCCACCCTCCTTAAGCAGCCAAAATTGATGGGCAAGCTCTTGAGATAAAGGCAGCAGTAATTACACTGAGTGACAATCCCCAAGATCTCCAGCCGCCGTGACCACAGCTGAAGAATCACAGTGTTATTTTTTCCACATTGCAGATTCTCCTCGTGAACCAGGAAGTCAATGCAGCAGAGATGGACTTCCTGCTTCGGGCTCCTGTACAGACAGGAACCCCCAGCCCAGTGGAGTTCCTCTCCCACCAGGCCTGGGGAAGTATTAAGGTCAGTACTGACCCCGAGAAAGAGTCAAGTTCTCCCAATGGTTTGACTTAAATACATGTCCTCATAACATCAGTGTGGCTGTCTCAGAGTTGAAACATGGAGATGTGTTGAACATAGATGCATTCCTTCCCTTCCTTGTACTAGCACAACAACCTCACCCTCCCAAGCCTGCTGAGAAGAAACATGTACATTCTGGGGTGAGAGATCTCCCTTTAGGGTGGGAGAGAACTGAAAGTACTGAGTCCTGATGGAATTTTTTAGTCAAACTGTCTTTCATCTGCCAAGGCTTAGGGCTGGAATCTGGGCTCTTCACACCAGCCCAAGGGCTCTTGTGAAGATGCTGTCATACTACTTCCAGAAGTGAGGCAGAGACTAGAGCTCTGCTGGGCATCTCTGTTGGTCTGAACTGAAACTCCAAGGAGAGGATACTTTCCAACCTGAGACTCTTAGCACTTAAGAGTAGCTCATGCCTATTGAGTTCATTGGATGTATGCTACTATTTCATCCTCTTGTCCATCTGGGAAATGGGTCTTGTTTGTTCCATCAAACATGGGAACATGAAGCATAGGTCCTACCACTCACAAATAGCAAATCCAGTACACAAATCCATGTTTGGTGGATGAGTCTAGTTAGGATTTTATGAATGTTGAAAAGATCACAAACTCTAAAGTCTTTTCAGGAGGGACCGATTACACATTCAGAGCCAGAACTAATGTCTGCCAGGAAATGAGGAGTAAGTGATTCCCAGATAGAGAGAGTCCATACCTGCACTCTGTGTAGGTAGCTCTGTAGTCCATACCCAAGGACACACATGACATAGCATATTTGTAAGATGAATCCTCTTTTATGATCCCCCATGTTTGTCCTCACAGTGTAAAAATGTTTATAGTACGAAGAGTACACATCTGAAGTGATATAACCAGATATTCTATATTTCTTGCTCAGTGTTTCTAAGCAATTGTAAGAAATGATTTGCAGACATCCCTCATACCCAGTTTCCTACAATGTTTAATCCTTGCAGTGCTGTCCTACAATAAAGTATCCTGGAAACTGACACTACAATGGTCCACCAATCTTCCTCTGATTTCACTAGTCCCCACATTCTTTTCTGTGTGTGTGGTATATGTACGTGTGTATATTTAGTTTTATCATGTGCATTCTCAAACATTTAGTAAATTGACTTGTTCTTATGAATGAAATACTCCTTTATTTATTTCCCAATATATTTTCCTGTTCTCATACCAGATTGGGCATGTATAGACTGAAACAATCACTACTATCAAAACTCAGAAATTGGCTTCCTCTGTCCTTAGTACCAGCCAACCACCACCCTGTTCTCCATCTTGCAGAAAGATTATTACCTCAGGGATGTCATGTGAACAGAAACACCATATAAAACCTTCACCGATTGGATCATCCACTCATCCCAATTCCCTTAAGGTTAATGCAAGCTGATTCATACCCAGAATTCATACCCATTTATAAACATCCTGCCCACATCAAGAGTCACCCTTGGTAAATTCCAGGATAATTCTGCTAATGCAACTGCTCAGTACCACCCTAACTTCCATTTTAGAAAATCTGTAGCTGTTCTTACACAGTCTTTCAGAACTGTATTAGCTACCTTCCCTGCTGATGCTACAAAACACCCGACAAATGAGCTTAAAGAAGCTTTTGCTTTGGCTCACAGTTCAAGTGTACAGGCATTCATGGTGGGAGGACACAGTTCAGAAAACAGTGATGAATGCTGGTATTCCACTAACTTCCTCTTTTTTATTTAGCCCTGTACTTAACTCATAGAATGGTGCCATACCTTCAGGAGGGATCTTCCTACCTCACTTAATGCAATCTAAACACTTCTTTACACACAGGCCCAGAGGCTTGTTTCCATGGAGACTTTAAGTACTATCAAGTTGTCAATCAAAATTAACCGTCCCAATTCTAGTTCTTGTTTGATACCCACACACATCACCTTCAAGTTGTAATCTTCTATTACTTTTCCCCAAAAAACTCTTGGCCATCTCATACACACAAGATGTATTCAACCCATTTCTAAAAGTCCCCATAGTCTTCAAGATCTGAAACACTGTTCAAAAATATGATTCTCTTGTGAGACTCATATCATCTCCTAACTGTGAGTTCCCATAAGATAAAGAATAAATCACATACTTCTAGCATACAATGATAAGACCCTTGGTTCCATCTCTAGCAAAGGATCAAAATAAGATAATATAACAATCTTAGAGGTTTCTGTCCATGGCTTCTTGAGCCCCATTGCTTTTATCTTTGTTCCTGTTTTTTTATTATTAGTATATAAAGTAATAAGTTTGATTGTGGAATTTACATGCATATTTATTATTTTAAGACAAAATCTCAATATAGGGCCCAAGCTGGCCTTGAACTCACAATCCTCTACCTCAGCTTCCTGATTGCTGGGATTAAAGACATACACACCCATTCTCAGCAACCCCATTGCTCTTGGATCTTTGGGGAAACAGTACATTGTTGGATGGAGGAAAGCTCATAGCAGCCAGGAAACAGATGGGGAGGCCATTAATCCATTCAGGAGCTGTACATTTTGTGATCCAGCTTCTTGTCACTGGGCCTTGACCTCCTAGGGCTTCTGTCATCTCTCAGTGGTTCCACAAGTAACACCCAAACCATTCAGAATATAAGTCTTTGTTAGATATTTAATGGCAAACCATAACTATTATTAATGAAATACTGTGCTTACATACTGTCTTTGAAACCCACTGAATAGTTTGTGTATATATATATACTCAACCCTGGCTCAGAGACTTAATTTCAACTGTATTTACTTTGAATGATTTTACAGCTTAAGTGCAAAAACTAGAACTCACATTAGTAATTAGAAAACTTGTAGAGGGAAGTTTGAAACAATTAGGATGTATGAGTCAACTGTTTCAACAAGAACAAAAAATCTAAATCTCTGAGCCAGGCAAGTGGCATTTGCCTGTACAGCCCCATCTGTCTAAACACTGAAGTAGGAGGATCTCTTGAGTTCAGGAAGTCAAGGACAAGATAGATGCCTCTCTAAAAAACCAGCCCCACCAAGTGGTGGCACACACCTTTATTCCCAGCACTTGGGTGGCAGAGGCAGCCTGGTCTACATCCAAGACAGCCAGGGTTACACAGAGAAACTATTTGAAAACAAAACAAAACTGTCCCTCCATCACACTAACCCTATCTCAAGTTCTCAACATTCCTCATGGCCAGTGGCTATCTTGTTGTACTTGGAAATCTTGACTCAGGCTACTGCCTTTATGAAAAGTATGTTCTAAAAACAGTTCTGAGCCAGGCGGTGGTGGCGCACGCCTTTAATCCCAGCACTCAGGAGGCAGAGGCAGGCGGATCTCTGTGAGTTCGAGGCCAGGCTGGACTGATAGCCTGGACCGACAGAGAAACCCTGTCTCGTAAAACCAAAAAAAAAAAAAAAAAAAAAAAAAAAACAGTTCTGAATTAACCCATGTGCAAAACAAGAACAATCCAGACACAGGATTCAGGCATACCTGGGTCTAAGTGTAAGAGTGTGTGTGTGTGTGTGTGTGTGTGACAGAGAGAGAGAGAGAATGTGTATGTGAGTGTGTATATGTGAGTGTGAATGTGTTGTAGTGTGTGTGTGAGAGAGAGTATATGTATGAGAGTGTGTGTGTATGAGAGAGTAAGTGTATGTGAGTATGGGTGCTGTGTGTATGTGTGTGTGTATCCTCTGGCATGTTATCTAACTGTTTGTTTCCTTATCTGCAAAACAAACATCATAACATCTTCCACAAGGTGAATGTTCAGTAGTCAGAATCCACTGATTGCTGCAGTGGTGTTGGTGTTGATGGCTGCGGTTGTCAAGCACTACAGGCCACATTCCCTAAAATGATAGAAGAGTACAGTTGTGAAGCCTAGAAATCGGAGGTGATGATACAGGCAGAACCAAGCTACCTCCAAATCCTCTAGGCAGGACTTGTCTTTGCACCTTCCAGTTTCTGATAGCCTCTGGCATTCCACAGTTAGGGGTTCAGAGACCCAGTCTCAGTCTCCAACTGCACACAAAGCTGCCTTCCCTGTTTGTCTCTGTGTCTTTCTCCTTCTTGTAAAGGCACCAGCCATAGTGGATTAGGGCCCACCCCGGTGAAACCATTTTAAGTGAGTACACCTACAAAGACCCTATTAACTTTTTAAATGTAATATCGCTGAAAGACAAACGATGCTGGGGGATAATTCAATATTTTGAAGAACAAAACTCATAATAATCCTGATTATCAACTTCCCCCAAAATAAAAGTCATACATGCTATGGTTGGTATGGTCTGCCTAATAGAGTCTGTCCACAGAAAGAAAACTTTCAGGCACTGTGAACTGCCCAACTGGGCCAAATCCAATACTCTCTGTATTCTTTCCCTCCATGACAAAGTGAAGAAGGCCCAAAAGCAAAGGGGCTGCTGAGAATAGATGTGCATATCTGGTTAATCCCAGCAATCAGGAAGCTGAGGCTTCCACCTTACACAGTTTACCTAAAGCTGCTATGCAAATTCTTTCCCTCCTTTCACAGAATGCATTCTTGGCTTGGCTTGCCTCTGCTTTTGTATTTTGTTTTGTGGTCTGAGCTCCTCTGGCTGTTTACAAGTGTTCTGCAAATGAGCAAAGCTTTATCTCTCTCTCTCTCTCTCTCTCTCTCTCTCTCTCTCTCTCTCTCTCTATTTGTCTCTCTCTATTTCTCTCTGTCTCTGTCTCTCTGCCTCTCTGCCTCTCTGTCTCTGTCTCTCTCTCTCTCTCTCTCTCTGTGTGTGTGTGTGTGTGTGTGTGTGTGTCTCAGTTTGTTATGTGGAACAACAGATTCAGATCCATCAAACTCGAGCCCAGACTGGGATGTGCACAGGTGAGGCACAGAGCAATAGGTGGTACATCTCGTGCAGGTCTTTGATGGATGCTTTTCAAGTGTACGCTTGAATTTTAGCCCTAAAGAAACAAACTGAGTACAATTGAATAGGAGATAATAAAAAAAACATTTTAAAGGATTCTATCTAATGAGGAAGGTTGATTGCCTTGCTTGCTTCCCCAAAAGAACTAATAAGCAAGTAATGAATGACATTCCTGTGATAAAATCCTGCTTTTGTTGTTATCCTTTGTAAGGATGTTTTCAGTCCCCTCAAATGTTGAACCCTCAGGTAATGGGCATGTTCTGTTCTTCATTAGAAAATCTCATCTGCGCTGAATTTCTTTGTTTGCCTTTGAAAAGCCCCCTCACTGCCACTCTGGATGCCAATTTAGCACTGTTGTATTTTGCTGCACAGTCCAAAGTAATTAGGTTAATTAGTCATTTCCATCAGGCTTATTAGAAGGCTAGAAATCCCTTTCCCTCATTTGGGAGATTAAATGGTGCAATTGTGTTCATCGAAGAGCTTCAAGGATGTGGTTTCAGACCCAGTCCTGTCCGCTGGGAGCTCTGGTCATGGTGTAACAGTGTAAGTGCGATTGGACAGGAAAGGGTTTATGGTGCTGCAGGCTGAGAAGTCTGGAAGCCTAGAAGTAGAGGAGAGCCAGCTCCCCAGCACACAGAGAAAGAATGACATCAGCTACAGCTTTGATAGGTTCAGGTCCAGCCCCATCACCAGCCCCAGCCCTCCTATGGCTCTGCAGACATCAGACTTCCTTAATTAAACACTTCCCAAAGACTGCCCATGCCTGAGGAAGTTCTTACCCACAGGGAACTCACAATCTTGTGGGAATTAGAGACAAATAATGTGCCGGTTGAAATCCAATAGCTACCAAGCCTCCATGTAAGGAACGTTTATAGTCTTCAAAGTTTTGTGTCTAGGCTAGAATATAAGATATGACACTTGATCACCTGGCCTAATGTTTTTTTGTATGAACAAACCCAAGCACAAGAAAACCGCAAGTCCACTTGGCTATAAATGGCGGTGCTGGGATTGAACTCTGTCTCCTTGTGCCTTGCCCAACTTTCTTCATAGCACCCCTCACGACTTGTCATAAAGGAAGGTATTTCTTACAACTACGGGGTTGGGGTGGAACTGGTAATCCACAGGGCCCAGGTGAAAGCATGTGTGTTAGTCCGCACAGGAGAAGAGTACAGGCACACCCAGGCCAGTGTCTGTGTCCTTCTGAAGCCTTCCTTTGTCTTTGCTCCCAGGGTTCTCTGTTGCCATTATGTTTTCACAATCCTATCTCAGCTCTCAATATCTCAGATTATTTTTATACTCCCCTAAAATTCTTTCTCATTTTCTCAGTCTTTGTGCCTACCTAGCAGAATCCTACATGCCTTCCAAGACTCTCCTTTTTCCTTAAAACTGAAAGTGACTTGAAGATATGTATCTGTTTTTTCCCCACTATTGTATTCTGATGTTCTTGGGATGTAGTAGAATGTTGAAAGAATATATGAATGGATGGATGGATTGTTTCAAAATAATGATAATAATTTTGAGCTCCTTAACTTTCATTGCATGGTAGGGATGCTTTAGACCCTCAGTCTACTGTTGGAGAAGTGAAATATAAAGGCAAAGTGGAAGCATTGCCAGCCACTAGATATAAAGGGGTTGGTCTATGTCAAATCCCCACTGAATTCATCTGCTTTATGTCACTGTGGTTTAATACCTAATAGCACAACCTAGAGTGGCAATATTAGTTTTGGCTCATGGTGCTAGAGGGCTTAAGTCATCAGGGTGGGGAAGATGTGAGGGACAGTTCGATTTACACCACAGTAGACTAGAAAGCACAGAGCAAGACATAAATGGCCAGGGATAATATACCCACAAATATCCATTGCCAGAAACCCTCTTCCAGCTAGCCCTTACCTCAAATTTCCAAAATAATGCCACAAGATGGGAATAAAGGTTTCAAAACAAAAGCTATATCTAAGTCATAATACCCACCCAAATTTTCAATATTAAGCCTGCTGATACCATAGACATGCTAAGGCCGTTTAATAGGGTTTAACTAGTCTTTGCATACACTGAAATGGACCATCTATATTACATCCCTTACCTAGAGGATCAGAGATCTTTGCAGAAGAAAGGGTGGAAAGGTCTTAAGAGCCAGAGGAAATGATGGATAAATGCAAGTAGATAATGTTTGTTTTCTGGACACAACAGGGAAGTTGCACATATAAACTCACAGTGACTGTGACAGCATGCACAAGATACCCATGTCAGCTTAACCAGACAAAGCCCCAGCATGGAGGGAGGGAGACGGGAGTTAGTTCCCTAACTGGACGTCTATTGGCTTTTGATAGCTGCTGAGAGAAGAAAATTCAGATTTCTTTAGGTAATCTCTGGTAGGTCACCTGTAGTGGTCTAGGACAGGCACTATACCCAAGAATAATGAGAAACACAGCTTTGACTCATTTTGGGAGGTAGGGGAAAGAAAAAGAGAGATAAAATTGGATGTCCAATTGTTGCAGTTCTGACAGGAAAAATATCCTGATTGTTAGCGAGCCAGGCCTTGCCTATAGCTGTGAAGGGCAGGTATTCTGGATGCCTACAGCTCTGAAGAAAAACCATATCCTGATGTTGGGAGCCAGGCTATACCTACAGCTGTGTTCTGGTGGGGGATGGTTTCCAGGCAGGAATGTAGCAATACAGCTCCTAGAGAACCGTTACAGCTCAGCTCTGCTCCACTCTGCTAAGAGTTTCCCACAGAGATGTCCATTGCTTCTCTGCTCTGGTGAAAGTTGTTGCTTCTCTGCTTCACTCTGCTAAGGGGGAAACTGCCCACAGAAGTGTAGCATTCTGCTCCTGCTCAGTGAAAATTGTTACCTCTTTGCTTCCTGGCTGCACTAAGGGAATTTCCTAGCAGAGATGCCCATTGCATCCCTGCTCCACTCCACTCTGGTGAAAGAAGGTCTTCACCCAAAACTCATTCAAGAGATTTACTGGGAGGGAGGAAGTCAGGAGAATGGCGGCCTCTACCAGGGTGGAAAAGGGCAGCTTCTAACTAAACAGGAACAGGGCTTATAGGGCTTATATAGGGCTTTTTAGGGGTGGAGTTTTTCCAGGGTGAGGATTTTCAGCGTCGAAATTGGTCAGATTTCAATCCCTGAGCTTGGACAAGCTCAGAGATTGATAGATTTTGTGCTCAGGGATGGATTGGTTTCATGTTCAGGGATTGGTTGGTTTTCCTGCTCAGGGATTAGTTGGCTTCATGCTCAGTTGATTGGGGGCAGAGTGTGTTTCTTTGGCTCTGGTTTCAGGGACTAGTATGTTTCTCTCACTGGCCCTTTCTAACCTTGGGTTCTGGTTTCAGGGTCAGGGTGTGTTTCTTTTGCTGACTCTGGTTTCATGGCCAGGGTGTGTTTCTTTTGCTGACTCTGGTTTCAGGGTCAGGTTGTGATCCTTTGACTGGCCTTTTTCCCCTACAGAGTGGGTAGGAAGGTAGAAGTGTACCTGGAAAAAGTTGGAGGGAGGAGATAAATATAATTAAAGTACTTTATACTACTGTGAGAATGAAGTTTTCTGGAAGGAAAAAGAGAGCTCCCAAGTAATGCACAAAAGGCTAGAGATCCAGGAATGAGGACTGCCTTGGAGTGATGGGAGCGATGAATGGACCAGGGTAAAGGCTCCTGCACATGGACAGAGGTTCCATGGTACAGGTTCCCTTCAGCTTCAGAGAAAGGAATGAACTGGCTTACTTCTTATCCTTCCCAAATACGAAGAGAAAGAAGGGATAAGATGCATGCTATCTGTGAATGGTTATAAGTGTTCTACCAAGAAGGTTCAATGATATCTTGTGCTAATTTATAAGAAGATGTGCTGTGTTTGCTGACTTTGAACTGGACTTTGTAGATCCTTAACAAACAATAAGCATGACCAGCACAAGAAAAGGAAGGCGTCAAAGTTAGTGGAAATGAGAACAGAACCTTAATTGAATTAGTAGAGTCAGGCACATACCCAAGGTTGATGCAGGAAAGCCCTTGGAGAGAGGCAGTAAATGAAGAAGTGTGATTCCCATGTTCTGTGTTTGAAGTTGATGCTTACAGACTAGGTAGCCCATGAAAATGTTGAGTTGGCCTTCTAGAGACATTTGAGAGATGAATGCACAGAGCGTGGTGGTACAATAAGTGTGGAAATGCAAGGAAAAGCCTCTGTCTTAGGTGTTGAGGCTCTGTGACCCAAAAAAACTGCAGCACCCACTTTGACCCATTTCCTAGGTAACGGTGTGCTGCTGGATGTGACCCAGTCATGAACATTTTATTTGCAGCTGTTGCATTGTTCTGGTATGCAATGTGTTAAGGATGAACTTGTGTATATTCTTCCTCTTTCTTGATGTTTTATAAAGGAAATCCAAGACTCTAGACCAGAATATAAATGAGACTATGTAAAGAATGTCACTAGCCTCTCAGTCCTCTACCCTCAATGAGATGCAAACAACAGCTTTCTAGAGAAACTGCATTTTAGAACAAGATTCTCTGACATTCCCTAGGCACTTTCATCAATGGAAGAATTCTGCAATCTAGATCGAGACATTGAAGGATCTGCCAAGAGCTGGAAAAAGTTTGTGGAGTCAGAGTGTCCCGAGAAGGAGAAGTTCCCCCAGGAGTGGAAGAACAAGACAGCCTTGCAGCGCCTCTGCATGATGAGGGCCATGAGGCCTGACCGGATGACCTATGCCATGCGGTAGGGAACAGGCCACAGGCTCTAGGAAGACGTGTATACAGGGAAATCTCAGGAAGACCAGCTTGGCATGGCTGAGCTTCAAGGTCATGTTCTTATAGTAATGGGCACCTTTGTACCAAGACTAAAACCCATGAGACCAGTTTCCTTGGGTATGCCATTTGTTGTCTTAATGTCTTAATAGAAAGTTTGGGAGATACTCATCAATATCAGCATTTAAAAAGATGCCAATTGCCTACAAAGTGAAGAAAGATGGAGGGACCCAGAAAGCATATTGAAATTCTACTTTTAGCATCACAGAAACAGAGAGAGTAAGGTGGATATAACTTTAGATTGATAAAAGAATAGCAGAGAATTAATAAGGATATTTGACTTCTAACTTCTGTGAGAGGTAGGATGATCAGTTAAATGGAGTTAAAATCAGAGAATGGAAAAGACTTGAAAGGAGGTCTGTGACTGGAGAGATGGTAAAGCATGCCATGCAAGTGTGAAGATCAGACTCTGGAACCTCAGAACACATACACACACTGAATGGGTGTGACAGCCTTCCTATAACCCCAGTGAATGGGTGCAGGGAATCTCTAGAGTAAGCCAAAGCCAGCTAGTCAGAATCAATGAGGTCTAGTACCAGTGAGAGGCCCTGTCTCAATATGGAAGGTGGGGAGCAATTGAAGAAGATGTTCAATGTCAGCTTCAGCCCTCCCCAAGCACATGTACACATATGCATGAGTACTCAAACATGTGTATGTGAAATGCATACATGCACACATGCCACACATATGCAAAAAAAGAACAGAGAGGTCTGTGCAAGTGAGAGAGAAGGGAGATAGAGATATATAGCTCAGTCCATGTAATGCTTGCCTAGCATTCATGCAGCCCACAGCTAAATCTCCAACACCACATAAACTGGGCATGGTGGCACAAGCCTCTAATCCCAGCACTCAGGAGCTAGAGTCAGGGAGAATCGCCAAAAGTTCAAGGTCATCCTTGCTTCATAGCAAGCTTGAGGTCAGCCTAGGATATATGAGACCTTGTCATAAAAGTGAGGAGGAACAGGAGGCAGAGAGCAAATTATGGAGAGATCAGGGGAAGGCAAGAAGAAATAAAGCAGAAGTATGGCCAGGGAAACTCAAAGCATCCCAAAGCTACACTTGCAGTGGTGTCAGACATGACCACTGGACAACTCACCCCCCGCAGATGTAAGAGTCAGAGGTACATGGTTCCCAGGCTAAAGTTCCAGTGACTTCAAAGCAGTGAAATAAGAGTTGGGAAAGGCAGGTTACAATATGATTCAAAGGCAAAAGCCATGGAGTCTACAGAGGCAGAAAACACCTTAGCAGCTGCTTCGGAAATACCTGCATGTGGAAAGTCTAACTGGTGAAATGAAAATATTCTAATACTTGACTATCAAGATTATACAACTTGGTAAATTTATTTTTTAAATAAATCATTGGGTAATACACATAAATGGGTGAGTTTTAGGAGGTATTTATTATACCTAAAAAAAAGCATTACTTTTTAAGGAAAGGAATTATAAAACACAGCATCTACTCTAGACAGGAAAGAACTGAGAAGGAGCTGATGGGAAGTATGGGGGAGGCAGAAATCGAAATTCCTGCACTTTTCATGGTACTCATTCAGGCAAAGGCTTGTTGAGATAAAAAAAATGTAGTACCAATGACTACAGAGACTGAAGATTTTTATCTGAGAATGAGCTGTTCCAGACTTACAAAAAATTCCAAAATTCCCAAGTGATGACATGAATTAAAGGATGGCCATGAACTGGATAAAGGAAAGGGGTAAGAAATGAAAATGAATTGGTTTGAGATCTCTCCACACAGATGCTGATGTCACTCAAGCTGGAGGAAAGTTCATGAGCCAAGAGTCCAAGAGTTGAGTGAATGGGAAAAGTACCAAATGGGATGAAAGATGGCACCAGTGTGCATATAACAGCCAGAAGAAATGAGTATCAGTGAAGCCAAACAAGTAGAAATGTGTTGACTTGAAGATAACTATTAGACAGTGAATATTATGTGGCCACTGCCCATACTGAGGTCCATCTAGTACAACAGGATAGTCCAGCTGAGAAGGATACAGGAGAAACTATGTCTTGGGGAATAGTGGAAGAGTCAGTGAATGTCAAGAGTTTGTCCAGACATCTAGTAATCTGGAAAGATTACAAAATGGGACACTTTGTAAAAGAGCACTGTAGGTAGGAGTGAAAGAAAAACCAGTGAAGAATAGACTATCAAAGAGTCCTGTGGGACCTTAAATCTTTGGCATGTTGGCACATCACAGGGATATAGAGCAGATCAGATTTAGCTGCTCGTAGTCATTCAAAGACATTGATCCTGACAATCTCCAGAATGGTGAGATGATTGAGAAGACACCAGGTCTACAGAGAGTCTACAGTGGTCTGGGTGGAGAGCAGTCAAGAGTCCAGATCTAGATGCATGGCTTGGAACTAGCAGTATAGACAGTAAGTGTTGACAAGTTGTGAACTTGGAACCCAGTCCCAACACTTTAACTGTCAATCCCATGAGCTTGAACATGCCTTTTCATTTCTAGAAGCCTCTGTTTCTCAAATGTTGACTTTTGGAAGTGATATGCATGCTTATCTCCTCCTGCAGAGACTTTGTCGAGGAAAAGTTAGGAAGCAAATATGTGATGGGAAGAGCACTCGATTTTGTAGCCTCATTTGAAGAGTCAGGACCAGCCACTCCCATGTTTTTCATCCTGTCTCCAGGGGTGGACCCACTGAAGGATGTGGAAAGCCATGGTGAGGAAAGCTTGGTTTGGAGCCAAAGTTTTGGTACTCTGTGCCTTTCATTCATTGGGTCTATTGCTTTCTCTTTTCTACAATTAAGGATTTCTTTTTAGCCATTCTGGGTAGATCTGTGAATAAAGCATCCAATTTTGACATTCGGCGTGTAGATACCTTGTCTCAGGATTAGCTGTTGCAAGACTGAATTGTCTGGGAACCCCTGTCAAAGTTAAGTTCGCCCAGGGCAAGAAAAGTGGGTGAGCAGTTAAGAGTGCTTACTGCTTTTGCAGAGGACCTGAGTTCAGTTTCCAGCACCTACATCAGGTGACTCACAAACATCTGGAGTCCTAGGTCCAGAGAATGTGATGCCCTATTCTGGCCTCCATGGGCCCCACACTGGGCATATAACCACACAGATACATACACGTAAATAAAAACAAGTATTAATTTTTTAAATTAAATTTATCATAAGTATAAGAGCTTGTTTAGGAACAATTAGTTCTATTCCATTAATCTATGTGTTTATGTATGCCAACAACAATACTGACATTGGAGCTTTATGATAAAGTTTTAAGTCAGGAAATGAGTCCTTCAACATTTTTCTTATTCTTATTCTTATTTTGGGGAGGGTTTCTGAGACGGTTTCTCTGTGTAGCTTTGTAGACCAGGCTGGCCTCGAATTCACAGAAATCTGCCTGCCTCAGGCTCCCAAGTGCTGGGATTAAAGTCATGTGCCACCACAGCCTGACCTAATTTTTTCTTTATTTTAAGATTATTTCAGCTATTTACAATCTCTTATATTTCCATACAACTTTTTCTGTAGAAACTAAGTAGAAAAGGGAAGTCCATTCAGGTTTCAGCAGGGATTTTTGTGATTACCGTGTAAGTCAACTGAGGACATGTGGCTACCTTAACAATATGATGTGCTCTAACACATGAACATAGGTTATCTTTCCATGAATTTTTTTAATTTAGTTTCTTTTGACAGTAATGCATAGTTTGTAGTGCACATATCTTATACTTGTGTTAATTCTATTGTATATAAAATTATTTTCTTAATTTCAATTTCATTGATAGTGAAATTTTATGTATAAACTTCTGTTAGAAAAGTTGCTAAACTTGTCTATTGGGTCTCGTGTCCTTATGACTAAAATGCTAAGTATTTCCAGATACCAGATTCCACACACATGCAACACACACATGCCAACACAATATACACATACACACATGTATACATATACATATGCACACATACATATACATACACACAATCAACACAGACACACATACATATACACATCACACATATATACACATACACAAATACATATGCACACATACATAAACATACACACATAATTTTCTAAATATAAGACTATGCCCTCTACAAGTAGAGATAATCTTTTACAATATGACTTCATTTTAATTTCCTTATTGCCCTGATAAGAATTTCAATATGACGTTAAATAAAAAGTGGTTAGTTCCTAGTCTTAGGAGAAGGAAGATTTTTTCAACCTTCCCCATTGAATATGTTAGCCATTAGTCTTTTGTAGACATCCTTTATCAGACCCATGAAGCTGCTTCTATTTCTTACTTATTACAATTTTTCTTTAATTGTGAAAACATGTTAGATTTTGTCAAATGTTTGATCTTCTAATGAGGTGATAATGCAGGGTTTTTTCCTTCATTGCATTAATAGAACCTGCTATATTGCTTGATTGTTTGTTTAATTAAGCCAACCTTGCCTTCTAAGGATCCCAAATGATCCCACCATATAATTCACTTTCTACATTACTAGATTCAGTTTGTCAGTATTTTGTTAAGGATATTGGTGAGTATCTTCATCAAGGAGATTGGCCTTACCTTTTCCTTTAACTCTGTCTGGTTTTAGTTAAGAAATAATAGTAGGAATACATTAGTTTGGCTTAATTTGAAATTATTCCCTCCTCTTATTTGGTGTGTGTCCAAACAAAGCAGTGAAAGCCCCATGATCAAGTCCTGGATCATAAATGGAGAAAGAATCACAGAGGCAGGCATGGAAATAGGAAGGAGAGGCCAGGTTTGCTTGAGATATGAAACCTCAGAGAGCTGGAGGGTGAACCCCTCAATGACCCAAGGACTTCTCACTATGTCCCTCCTCTTAAAAGTTCCACAGCACCTCCCAATAATGCCACTCTGGATACCAAGCCTCCAGTCACTTTGACCCTTGGGAAACACCCAAATGATGGAACCCCACTTCTACTCCTATGAATGTTCAGGGGAAAGCCATTGAGCTTGGGCTTTTCCAAACAGGAATTTCTAAAGTTAAAAATTCAGTCTCCTTGACATTTTATGCCTTTTCTAAGTTTCCATTTCTCACTGAGTTTCAGTACTTTATTTCTTTCCAGGCCTTTGTTCACTTCATCAATGTCATGTAATTTTTTTGGTATATAAGTGAGTCCGTAATGATGTCTGTATTAAAATGTTTAGTTCCATATATATACATATATATATATATATATATATATATATATATATATATATATATAAGCTAGTATAAAACTTAGTCGTACACTAGAAGAAACCATCCTGAGTGAGGTAACCCAGTCACAAAAAGAGAAACATGGCATGTACTCTCTCATATATGGATTTTAGACATAGATCTGGGGAGTGCCAGCCTACAATCCTATTGCCAGAGTGTCTGGGAAACAGAAACTTCATTTACTGGCTGGTTAAGTACTGAGCTGAACTCAAGAAAGCCAGTATCAGAGAGGGAGGACTGATGATCAAAGGGATTAAGACTGGGCTGGTTGAACCCCCAGAAACAGCTGACCAGACAAAGGTTAACTCTTGAATCCCAGGCATCAGCCTGGGAATCCAGCATGGGACTGATCAAGACCCCCTGAATCTGGGTGTCAGTGAGGAGGCCTAGGTAATCTATTGAGCCTTGGACAGCAGATCAGTACCCATCCCAAGTATACGCACGGTCTCTGGACTCCCATAGAACAATGTGAGGTGCACTCTCACCCTGAACTCTTGGGGAAGGGTCTAGGCCCTGCCCTATATGAAATGACAGACTATGGACACCCCCATGGAGGGCCTCACCCTCCCTGGGGGAAAGAGGGGATAACGGGGGGGGGGGGGGGGGATGGGGGGATGGCACGGGAGGAGGGGAGGGAAAGGGAGAGGGACCTCGTACTGACTTGTGAAGCAACCTTGTTTCTTATCTAAATTTAAAATGGAAAATAAAAAAAAATTAATAAAAAAAAACTTGAAAAAAAAAAAACTTAGTCGTGTGGGTACATAGGTATGTGTCCATGTGAGTGTGCAGGTCAGAGGTCAACCTCAGATGTCATTTCTCATGAGCTATTCATCTTGGTTTCTTGAGACAGGATTTCTATGTTGAATGCAAATGGTCCCATGTGTTTAAATACTTGGTCCCCAGTTGGTAGGACTGTTTGAGAATGATTAGGGGCCTAGTTGGAGGAGGTGTGTTGCTGGGAGTGAGCTTTGGAGTTCAAAAGACTTGTTGGGCCATTCCCAATGTGTTCTCTACCTCCTATGTGTTCTCATATCCTGAACCAACGTGAACTCTCAGTGGCTACCATGCCTTCACTTTCTCATAGACTCTAGCTCTCTGGATCTCTCATCCCAGTTAAACTCATTCTTTTATGAGTTGCCTAGGTCAAGGTGTCTTATCCCAGCAATATAAAAAAAATACTAATATAGTCTGTAATTGGCCTGTAATCTGACTAGGGTAGGTTGGCTAGCCAGTGGGCCCCAGGGATCCTCCTATCTCTGCCTTCCCAGAAGCAGGATTACAAGCATGGACCAACACAGCTGGCTCTATTATGTGGGTTCTAAGAATTGAACTCAGGTCCTCATGCTTACATGGCAAGCATTTAACCAACCAAGAGATCTCCTGAGCCCCAAAGAAATACTTTACACAACAAATTTTAGATAATTCTTCTTGACTTCCCTCTCTATAAGTTAAGGCTTCCATTTTTCAGATTGAAGCTGCAATTTTATTTTTTATATAATCAAGGCCAAGTGTATGGTCATTTTCTTCGGTTACCATCATTAATTCTATACACGTCTGATCTATTATGTTCAGACTTAAACTTGAAAATACTAAATAGCCCTATTCTAGTTCATAAAAAAGTCTCCCTCTGAGACAAACAATGAAGTACATGCACATGATGTTGGGGAGTGGACATATGAGCCACTGCTGAATGTAGAGGCTGGAGGACGACTTTGTGGAGTGGGTAGAGCCTAAGCCATCTCACTGGCCCACTGACTTAGTTAGGGCTTCTATTCCTGTGTTGGAACACCATAACCAAAGGCAACTTTGGGAGGAGAAGGTTTATTTTGCTTATTCTTCCATATAACTATCCATCATCAAAGGTAGTCAGGACAGGAACTCTTAAAGGGCAGGAACCTGGTGGCAGGAGCTAATGCAGAAACTATAGAGGAATGCTGCTTACTGGCTTGTTCCTCATGCCTTTCTCAGCCTGCTTTCCTATACCATCCAGGACCACCTGCGGTGGTGATACCACCCCCCTACGGGATGTCCACCCACATCCATCATCAATCAAGAATGTGCACCACAGACTTCTTCATAGGCCAATCTGATAGGGGCACTTTCTCAATTGAGGTTCCATCTTCCAAAATGACTCAAGCCTGTGTTGAGCTGACATGAAACTAGCCATATTCTCTGGGTTTTTTTGTTTTGTTTTGTTTTAGTTCCATGTCATTATCTCTAGGTATCCTTAGAAGGATTTTTTAATAGGCATTTAAGTCCACATGAAGTTCCACTTTTAATCCACCACATTCTACTTCCTGGCCCCCAGAGACTTGTAGCTATATCATAATGTAAAAATGTATTCAGTCCAACTTCAAAAGCCCCCATATTCCATAACAGTCCCAAACCCATTTTTAAATCCGAAGTTCAAAGTCTCTTCTGAGATGCATGCAATTTCTTAACTATAATTCCCTATAAAGTTAAAATAAAAAACAGAACATATACTTTCAACATATAATGGCACAGGATATAAATTACCATTCCAAAATGCAGGAAATGGAATTTAGTGAGGAAATACTAAACCAAAGAACGGCTGAAAACCAGCTAGGCAAACTCCAAACTCTGCATCTCCATGTCTAATGTCAAAGCGCTCTTCAGATTTCTAACTCCTTTCAGCTTTGTTGACTGCAACATACTTCCTCCTCTTGGGCTGGTTCCACTTCCTGTTAGAGCGTTCCTGGGCAGGCATCCCACTGCTTTGGCATCTCTAACTTCTTGGGGTCTCTAAGGCCATCTAGGTTTCAGCTTCACTGCTTCACACATGGACTTTCTAGGTCTCCGTTCAGGAACACCCCTGAAACATGCCGGTCCTCATCAGCTTTCCTTAGTCTATCCTTGACTCTAAAGCCAGAACCATGTGGCTGATGCTGCCAAGTCCTGCTGCTTGCTAGCTCTTGTTCAATTACATTATGGTTACCTTCACTCATTGAACTTGTTCTGTAGACCAGGCTAGTCTCAAACTCGGAGATCTGCCCATCTTTGCCTCCAAAGTACTGGGATTAAATGCATGTGCCACCATCACACCTGGCTCTAAGCTTTTCTTTAATTCATTTTTTTGTGAGAAGTTTTATTAGAAAGGGGAGGGAGGGGGAAGGAAAGAGAAAAGAGGTAAAGAAACACAGAGAGAGGACAGAAGGGAAGAGGGAGACAGGAAAAGCCCTGTCTGCCCCAGGGGAACAGCAAGAAAGAGAGTCTTTAATTCATTTTTAAAAGTTAGAAACTTAGCTGGGTGGGATCTTGCCCTGAGGTCATTACTCCCTTTGTTCTATTTCTTTTATTTATTTATTTAAATTAGAAACAATCCTGCTTCACATGTCAATCCCACCTCCCTCTCCCTCTCCTCCTCCCCTGCTCACCCACCAGGCTCCCCAGCCCCCCTCCCAATCCCCACTCTCATCTCCAGGGAGGGTGAGGCCCTCCATGGGGGATCTCCAGAGTGTATCCTTTCATCCAGGGCAGGAACTAGGCCCTCCCCCAAGAGTCCAGGATGAGAAAGCATCCCTCTTTGTGGGATCGGCACCCAAAGTCCATTTGTATGCCAGGGATAAATACTACCCAAGGATCCATAGATTGCCTAGGCCTCCTAACTGACACCCACATTCAAGGGGGCTAGATCAGTCCCATGCTGTCCTCCTAGCCATCGGTCTGGGGTCCAAGAGCTCCACCTTGTTCAGGTCAGCTGTTTCTGTAGGTTAAACCAGCCAAATCTTGACCCCTTTGCTCATCAGTCCTCCCTTTGTGTCATTAGATTCTAGGAGTTCAGTTCAATGTTTAGCTGTAGATGTCTGCCTCTGCTTCCATCAGTCACTGGATAAAAGTTCAGTTTCCCAGACTCTCTGGCAGTGGAATTGTAGGCTGGCACACCCCTGATCCGTGTCTAAAATCCATATATGAGTGAGTACATACCATGTTTGTATATACCCTGGCCTCAGCTAGCTGTGAGCAGATCACCACAAGTCGGGCTATAAGCAGGTCAAGGCCTACCTAGCCCCATGGGTGGAGAAAGGGACTATGGTGTTGGCAGTCTCTGGGAGGGCCAAATCCCATTGGGATTGGATCTGCAGTGCGTGGTCCCCAGGTCTCCAGTGGTTCTGCTCAAGGCACTGGTAGGCAGGCTGGAAACAGGCCCATGCTTGTCTCATCTGTCCTGTGGGTGGAGAATGGGACTTGGACGCTGGCAGTCTCTGGACAAGCTGGCTCCTACCAGGATGGGATCTGCAATGTGCGGTACCCTGTCCTCAGCTAGATGTGCCTTGTTCTATCTTAATCCATTGATCTCCTTGAGCATAGATTTTAACTCTATTTTACTTCCTGGTGCCCCTTTGCTCAGTCTGCACATTTTGTATTTTTATTTGCTCAGCTTGCTCCTTTTCCTTATAAATCTTCATCAGAGTTATCACTAATAACCACACAACAGAGTCTATACTAGGCTGTCTTGAGATTTCCTCTGACAAGGAAATTAATCTAAAACTCTTCACTTTAGCTTCAAGCAGACTTTTTTGACAAGAGCAAAAAGCAGCCACATTCTTCACCAAAATATCACAAGGACAACCTCTGGGTCACATATTAATATTCTTCTTCTCTTAAACCTCTTGTGCCAGCACCACACAGTACAAATCAGTCTTTGTAACACTGTCTTCCACACTCCTACTAGTATGGTCAACTAAGTAGCACTTAAAGCAGTCCACTTCTTTCCTAGCCCAAATTTCCAAAGTCCAAATTATTCCAAACAAAAACATGGTCTGGCATATCACAGCAATACCCCACTCCTGGAACCAACTTGTATTTTAGGAGTTCTATTGCTGTGAAGAGACACCATGACCATGGCAACTCTTATAAAGGAAAATGGTTAATGGGCTGGCTTGATCATAAGACAACAGAAAGTGAACTGTCTCACAGGGCATGACCTGAATATATAGGAGACCTGAAAGCCTACCTCCACAGTGACACACTTTCTCCAACAAGACCACACCTACTCCAGCAAGGTCACACCTCCTAGTAGTGCCACTCCCTTTGGGGACCATTTGCTTTCAAACCACACTCATCATGCAAAGATCAGCCTATCCTGACCTCATCACTGCATGACCATTTGGTTTTCCATTATGTAGCCACATGGTACACTGTATATTTGTGTCATAGCATTTAATACAATTCTAATTTAATCATTCTTTCATTGCTGGTTACTATGTTTGCCTGCCTGCTTGTCACTAAGATCCTTGGGGTCAGAAACCATGTCATCTTGGTCCTCATCTTATCAGAGTCTCACATTGTGACTAGCACAGAGAAGGCATTCAGTAAATATTTGTTAAATGAATTAATGAGTGAATATCATAAGATATTTATCATAACTACAGTATTCTTGACTTACATATGTTTATGGAACTCTGCTTTCTTTCTATCCACAGAGGCTTTGTCGGTTTCAGATGAATAAATTTTGTATCCTCATTTTCATTCACCATTCTCCATTTCAAAGCTTTCATATACTCTGTTTATGAGTAATTTTGTTCTTAACCAATTGACCTCCAACTGCTCCATCATGTTATTTGAAGCTTCCTGTCATCTCAGGAAGACTGGCCCCCCTGTCTACATTGTTTATCTGTCTCTGTCTGCATCACCTCAGCCTTGCCCTTGACTTCATCCTAGCACATACTTCTAGAAGCATATTGCTGTTCATCAGCAGGCAATCACTTAGGCACCTGTGCCCCTCTCTTTTCTGAATTTCCTCCCTGATTTCTTAATGGTTTGATCTATTTTCTAATGTTCCCATTTAGACACAGAATCTGGGCCTACATATTTCCCATTTCTTGAATCTACTCAGTTTGCCTGAGGAGCCCCAGTTCTCAACTGGAATCCACACAGCTGACCCAAGCAGTTTCCCCAATCGCCCTTAATACCGGCATATTAAGTACGGTCTCCTTGCCTGGCTTCACAGTCTATGTATTAGATAATTCATCATGGTCCTCTGCTTAGAATCAAAATATTAGTATCCCTTCACATCCTCAGGCAGCTGGTTTATAATCTTAACTCTTTCATTGCTTTTCTCCTGTTTACTGTGGCAGTTGTTAGCACTGGATGTTTAAAACCCTGAAAGTCAGATTGCAGATTGTTTTCTTGTTTTCATCTACTTCTCCACTGAAATGCGTGTGTCCTCATACTAACAGATACATGAGTCTGCTCAGCAGCCAAAGCTTGCCTCTGATCCTTGGCTAGGAGTCTATACTTTTGGTACTTTGTGCCACTGGGACTCCTCCGGGATGTCACACCATGGGCACTGTGAAACAGGAGAGAGAAGGAAGGAGGGGGGAACAAAGAGGGAAGGGGAAATAGGAGGACAAATAGGATGGGGACAAGGACCAGGAAGAGAAAATTGGATCCATACTTCTTAGCCTCTATTTGAACTTGAACTCTACCATCCCCCTTGCCTCTCTCCTTCCATACTCTGATTAATCCATTAACAGTGCTTTAATGTTACTTGTCCTCTCTCTTTTCTCGTCACTTTCTTTGCACATTATTTTGTCTTTTCCCCTTGTTTTCTATTACCCAACATGCCTCCCGAGCCCCTTGGGTTACTGTCGGGATAAAAATGGAATCTCTGATGTGAGAAGACTTTGAAAAGTTAAAAGCAAAGCAGCCTGTACAGCACGATAATGACAGAGATGCAGCTTCTGTTCTCCCAGGTGGCACAGCACACTCCTTCCCTCGAATCCTGACACATCTTTCAAAGCCAGCTACATCTTCATCCTCACGCAGGAGGATGTCTTGTCTTTCACATGTCTGTAGCATGGTCTTGCTTGGTCCCCTTTCTCCTTTATCCAAGTCCTTGGCTTTGAGAAAATGAGTTCAGCTGCTTCTGTTTTGTGATCACTGTCTACCTCACCTCTGGCTTCTTCTGTCTGCATCCTCTTGTGTGTTCAGAACGGCAAGCTCACATAGATTAGGGTAGGCTGTCACAAAGTAAGTTCAGAGACAAAGATTTCAACAGGTGTCATTGCAACCAGATTAACAATATGTTGCTTAGGTCTCTCCTCAGAGTTCCCAGCCCTTCTCTTTCCTTTGAGAGGCAGGGAAATGTGGGTTAGACTGGCCTCCAGAGGGCAGTGTGAGGGCTGATACAGTATTGTTCATTGGAGGTGAGAGAACTTGTGTGTTCATGCACCAGGGAACAGGAGGGTGAAGAAAAAGAAAAGTTGAAGATACGAAGAAATAATATTTATAGAACAGACTGATGAGCAGAAGGAGGGTGTCCCTTATATTAAGGGGGAAGAGTACAAGAGGAGATACAATGACAACCAGTTGAAGGTGTTCCTGTCAGAGGGGAGCATACGAGAGAGGAGAAAGTAAGCAATATGCTGGCAACAGGGGGGGAGGCTTAAAAACAGACAGGAAGGATGACATGGCTAACATCTGAATACATGACAAGCTTTGCCAATAGCATTGAGTCAGAGGGCCATGAGCTTGTGGTAGCACCAATTCTCCAAAGGCATTTGTCAATAGAGCTAAGGTGTCTAAAAGTTCCAAAATGAAGATGTAGAAGGAAACAGTGGAGTTGAAGATTTGATGAGATCATGGTTCAAGTTCAGCATTATCAGACACATATTAAGCTAAGTCAAAATGGTAAAGGTGAAGATAAGGGGAAAACTGGAGGAGCCAATAATGTGGACATTGATTGAAGTAGAGTAATAGGTGGAGAGGGAATCAGGTGGAACCTGGGAGTCAACTGTCATAGTCTTGAGGCTGCATATGAATAATAGCTTAGCCATGCAACAGTCTTCAATGATGGGAACATCCTGGGTACAGCCCTTGGGGAGGGGGTTAGCAATGGTGCCAAGGTAGGTTCTCTATGGTTGAAGAAAATAAGGAAGCATGAAGGCATGTGTTAGCCAACTCATCCATAATGGCATTAATGACAATGATGAAACAGCAACCAAGTTAAGCCCTTCATAAAAGTCAGTCTCACCAGGAAGCTAGTAGGAAGCACAGAACACGAAAGGGCACATGTATTAATGGGGAGGGGAACCTTTTCTAGCAAATAGCAAGAGAATTGTAGAAAAGCATGCCCCTTTCTCAAAACTGGGGAGATAAACACCTAACACAGGTACATGGCAACTCAAGAGTGAGTTGCTGGAGCTGCAGGATCCTCACAAGAGACTGCAAGAAGATGAAGCACCCTAGGAGAAGATAAATGGGGTCTATGGTTCTAGTAGGTGACTTAGTCATCTAGAAAGGTAGACAGGTCAGAAGTAGGAAAGTGGGTCACACAGTGTAAGGTGACCATTCACACAAGCAGTATGAATGTGAACCTCATAAGAACATCAATACCTTGGGGAACTTGCTAATGACCTACAAGGTATCTTTGGGCCTCACAGCTGTGAAGGAAAAGACTCCGGAAGTTCACCCCCCACACCACAAGGCTCATGTCTGACATAGCCAGCTGAGTGTGGAGTAAACGGAGCCCCGTCAATTGTCCCCTTCCTACCACTTACAAGATCCATTTCTTTTTGTGTCAGCCTGGATTGATACAGATTGGTCCAAGGTGGCTCTGAAATGCCAGGCTTTGTCTCACCACGACTCCTCCAGTCTGCCGTTTTCCAACTAATCTTTATTAAGCACCTCTTTCCCCTTATCCTTCTCCAGCGAATAAAGGAAACAAATAGGCTCCTTTGTGAACAAAAAAACATCACGGGAGCCATCTAATAATCCCTGCACCTTTTAGCCTGGTGTTTGCAATGGAATTAGGTGTTTATCTCACCAGTTCTAAAGCTGACATCAAATGCTTGCCAGCTAGGATTTATCGAGTTTAATAAAGGTATTTCTTGGGTTCATCTCAGTCGAATCTATAGTGACTATTTCTCAATATAAAAAGTCATCATCCTACTTGTATATGGTTGAAGGAGAGTACACATACTTTAAAAGAACTATCCAATATAAACTCTTTTCTTTTAAAGACTTTCTTGCACGAGTATCAAATTATAATTTTAGTTCTTCTGAAAGTAAAATATTTTGTGCAGCTTTGTATTCCTCTTCTCAATTTTAACTTACCTTCTCCCTCGTCTATTTTACCTTCCCAGAAAAATTGTTCAATGATTCCTTGATGGTATTACACAGTTTTATGATCTTTATATAAAGAATGACATACACCTTTCCCTAACTTTATTGGATTGTGCTAACAGCTAATGTGCAAATAGAATTGGTCCTCTATATTAAGGTCATTTTTTTAGGTTCAGTTTTCTTTGGGCTTGAAGAACAACTCTGTGGCATTGGATTTGCTTCTGTGATGTGGCTATGATATTTTATCATTATTATTAACTGTATCTTGTTTCCTACACTAACAGCATAATATAACATTCACACCAATCCCTGTTCTTGTTTTCCTTCTTCTCTGTACCTTCTCACGTGCAAAGGTAACACAAAGCTTCCTATGTATTGTGAATAGTAAGGGAGGAGGCTGATAGAAGGGAAGCCAGGATTGACTGAATTCTGCCCACACCTCCCTGGAAAGTCCCAAAGAATACTGGATATATTCAGAAGACAAAAAACAAACACAAAACAAACAAACAAACAAAAAGCAGAAGGGAACATAGCCCCATGCCTGCCCTTTATCTTTTTGTGAACCAATGCCTGGTTTTCAAGTAGGGCCTATGTAAGAGAGCATCAACAACTCCAAACTCTTCTTGGGGGTTAGTTGGTGAAGCAGGGGTAAGGTGATTTGGATGTGGACAAATGTTTCCTTTTGTCTGAGATTGCACATATGAAAGGTTCAGGCTCCTATGACTAGAAAGAACATTTGAGGCTTGGATCTGGGTCCAGACATACCTAGGTTTGGGGCATGACGACTGGGGGCACTTCTTAGGAATAGCATCACAGGTAAATTAGACTCAAGAAATGATGCTAACGATTCCATGCTTGTTTTAGGAAAGAAACTTGGATATACGTTCAACAATCGGAACTTCCACAATGTGTCTCTGGGACAAGGACAGGAGGTAGTGGCTGAGGCTTCACTGGACCTGGCAGCCAAGAAAGGTCACTGGGTTATCCTGCAGGTACAACCCCTCTGCCCAGATCTGGATCACTCTTGCCTTCCTGTCTGTTCAGGCTGCATCCCATAGACTCTGGGCTTCCTGTGTCCTCTGCCCCTCTTACCCAGCTGTCCCTCTGTGCCATTTTCCCCTTTACTTCCTCTCCTGCTTTAACTCTGCAGACTCACATCCTCTTCCCAAGGCCTCCTCCAATGACTCTTCTTCCCAACACCTACTCTACCATTGTCTCCAAACAGTTCTGAATTCCACTCTCAAAAGGAAGTAGATTGCACTATAATCTGCTCTCAAGAACTTAGCATTTGACTAAAGGCCATAGCAGTTGGATACTTTCAGTGGCTGATCTCTTCCTATGAATGCCATGGTGCTCTCTTCTGTGTTCTTTTTCCGTTGTGTGATAAGTTCTGAGTTACCTTCAGACTAAAAGTTAGCTCCTTCCTTGGAAGCTCATGCTGGCATCTGGAAACATGGAAACCTACTGCTGTGATTCCGCAGAACAAGGGTGAGAGAATAAAGCTACCATTCTTCTGCCAAAGTGCCTGTCCCCCATGCAGCTCATTTAGAAACTGTGGCTGAGTCAGAACAAACAGCTCTCCTTATTCTTCTCTCTGAAAGCACTCCACACTCAGTTCTGTCAGGGCATCCATCGGCATGCTGACTGATTTGTTATCACATGTTCTTCACCAAATTTCCTTGGAGAAAATGATGCTTCTTATTTACCTTTACTATCAAGATCACTGCCTTAAACTGCTCAGCAAAAGCCTTTGGGGGAGGAGTAGAGAGGTGATTACGTGATTAAGAGTGCTTGCTGTTTCATCAGAGGACCAGAGGTCCATTCTAGCATCTGTCAGGTAGCTGGCAGCCGCCTCTTCTGGACTCTTCAGGTACCTATATGCCTATATGCATTCTCTCTGTGTCTGTCCCTGTGTGTGTGTGTGTCTGTCTGTCTGTCTGTCTGTGTGTCTGTTTGTCTGTCTCTATCTCTGTCTTTCTCTCTTTCACACACACATACAATAAATAAATAAATACTATTTTTAAGAAAGCCTATTGGGTATGAGAGAATAGCAAGAGAGTAGTAGAGAAGGTAAATATGATTAAAGTATATAATGTGCATTTTCAAAACCTGTTAGGTGACAGAATTAATGAGGAAACTAAAGAAAGAATAGCTGCAAAAGCCAGTCATCCACTCATCTGACTTCATTACCAAGAACTTCAGCAGTCCCCTGATTACTCACTCCCTAACATCTTGCTGCTGATTTCTCCTTAATTATCCTTTTATTTATGGGGATCCCAGCAGCTGAGAGATCTGCCATTCCCTGAAGCTCCTTTTTCTGGGAGCAGTAGGAATCCCAGGAGAAACAGTGACAACAGCTGGAGTCCCTGGTTCCTCCACATGCCAGAAGATACAATCCCCATGTTTGCAGACTCAGCTGTCTGACCCATTCCTGACCCCTGGTAACTAAAGGAACCACACTCCCTGCTGTGGACGTCAGTCTGTTTCTGAAACTGTGGTTCTGCCTCCAACAAGGTTCCCCAGACAAGGTGCTGAGTCTCCTTCCTTAGCACCCACTGGCTCTCCAGTACTCCCACATCGAGTCTGAGCTCAAAGCCCCTCTTTAATCCCTGGTGATGGACATCTCCAAGGGAAGTTGTCTATCTGGATGAGACTGAGCGATCTGAAGGCTCTCCTTTTTGTCTTGAGTAAAACCTTGGGAGTGTTGACTAGATATGTCTGAACTTCATAGTAGGGGTAGAAGAAAAGGACCCCTCAAAACTTAAATCTTCCTGAGACTCCTAGATAGTTTATTATTTACCTGGGGTTGCAAAGTACAGTGACATAGCCATGCAACCCCAACAGTTAGATGGGAGGGGCAGGAAAATCTTGAATTTGAGGCCAACCTGGGCTACCTATCAGATTCCAGGCTAGATGGGCTACATAGTGAAAACCTGTCCTAACACCCCAACCCAAAAAAGTTACTGGAAAAGGAAAGTCCACTGAAGTCATTCCTCTTTCAAAATTGGAAAACTGAATAATAATAACTTTTTCAAGATGATTTCGGCATCAATAGTCAAGAGCTTCTGAGAACTTGTGACACTGAACTCTGGTTCCAGTCACTCTTTCCAACAACTGTTATACACCATGTCATACTTGGAAAAGCTGCCTGAGCTCCCAATCCAAGAACAACCAGTGATTTTCCCCAGGAGACCTGGATTCCTAGGACCTGGGGACCTGCCAAGTCTCAGGAGGTCTCTACTCTTCCAGGCTGTATTAGCTATGAGTTGGGTTTCCCCAGTTCTGGAAGTCCCAGAGATTCTTGAATACTCCCCAGAGTTCCCTCCATAGGAAACAGTTTTGCCTCCTATTCCTGCCCTACTTCAACATGCCCTGCTCTGTAGGGACTTGGAGTTCTGAGGCACCTGCAGGTTCACTCACTGCTAGTTTGCTGGTATTGCCACCTAACAGGAACCTTAGCTCTCGAGAAAGCCCACTGAACTCTGTTTCACTCACATGATTTGAAATGAACTCCTTAACAAATTTTCATTTCACCCTCTGCTACTAACCTTCAAACAGCAGCTTCCAGTATAAAAAGCCCTTTCAAATCCATTGCCTATGGGTTTTTGCAGAAACTCTGGAGTAAATGTGGCAAGCATGATTGTTACTTCTTTCTGTAGGAAAGAAAGCAGCACTCGGAGGCCAAATTACTGTGGTCCTTGGACTGTGCTCAGTGCTGATCTGTGTATTTAAGGCTCTGCAAGCCTACTTGCTCAAATATTGATTGAGGAGCCTTTATTTGTTCATCATAATGAAACATTGCAATGATGCCAAGAGACCTACTTCCTAAAGGGAAGGAGCTTTCTCCAAAGGAGAAACTCCAAAGAAGAACTATGTTCTGGTCTTGATAAAAGAGAGAAATCAGATTTGGGAGCAAAAGACAGCCTCAAAGCTGGACAGGAAGCCGATGATGAGAGTAGGCATATACGCATGAGCCTTTGACAGCAGTGCCCCCCTGTGTTTTAGGGAGATAATTTTGGTGGCAATTAGCAGAATGGTTTGGTGAGGAGGAAGCTCAATAGAGGCAGTTTGAATCCGTGCCTTTCAAACTTGAACATGCATACACCTCACTAGATGGTCCCATTAGCATGTGATGAGTCAGTAAGTCTGAGTGGAGCCTGAGATTCTGTTTCTTCCCAGCTCCCAGGCACTGCAGCAACGGTCATCACTTTTGGTTCTCAGGGGTTCAAATAATCCAGGCACCAGGCAGTGGAGAATCAGACTGAAAATGTAATTGGATTTTAGACTTAAAGTACAGTCCCTGTACTGGCAGTGTGGTGTCACCTGGGAGCTTGTTGGAAATACAAATCTGGCCATTGACTCGGAAGCTGTAAGGAAGGGCCAGCAATCAGTGCTTGAAGCTGTCCTCCAGGGGATTCACATACAGTCAGGTCTGAGGACACAATGCTATAAGAATTATGATTATCAAAGGACAGGGTTCAACTGCACACTGCTGGGAGAGCACCGCTGCTGGTTTCCCTCTCTCAGTTGTGATTTTAGACAGTTCTGTCACTGAAAGCTATGTGTTACATGGAAGTTCTACTTTAAAATGTATGTTACAGGACTAGGCCACAGTTGAATGATAAAGCTCACACATGCCTGGTATATATGAGACTTGAGTTTAATTCCTAACACCACCCAAAACAATAATTGAACACTCAAAAGTGGTTGAGGTGGTAACTTTTACATTGTATCTGTTTTATTGCAATTTTTTAAAAATCACTTCAAGCTAAACTCAAACAATGACAACCCCAATGGTCATGCTAGTGCCCCTAGACAAAGACCTTTAGGCAACTAACCAATGCTGAGAGAGAGAAATCATCTTCTCCAAGGACAACGCTCGGAGTGGTCAGCCTTGAAATCATGTACATATGAGCAACACTAAACAGAGGTGGCAGGTTGTACTTATACATTTATACACTTTTGTATGTATATGTGTGTGTAACAACAATACCCACAGAAAAAGAGGTCATGAATTTGAGAAGGAATGAGGGATTGAAAGGAGGGAAGGGAAGGGGGGAAATGGTGTGATTATATCTTAACTAAAATTTTTAAATTACCCCCCAAAATTTGAAGCTAAGGAAAGGTGAGCTATCCCCTCTAGCTGTCCACCTGATGACTTCTCACTGCTAACAAATGTGAGCACATGTCTGCTTGGGGGTCTTTCCTTCCCAACAGAACATCCACCTTGTGGCCAAGTGGCTTGGTACCCTGGAGAAGAAGCTGGAGGAGCTCAGTGAGGAAAGTCACCCAGACTTCAGGGTCTTCATCAGCGCTGAGCCTGCACCCTCCCCTGAGGGCCACATCATTCCCCAGGGCATCCTGGAAAACTCTGTTAAGATCACCAATGAGCCCCCCACGGGCATGCATGCCAACTTGCACAAAGCCCTGGACAACTTCGCTCAGGTACTTCCTGGGAGGGAAGGGCTAAGAGCACCCCACCCCACAAGGGGCCAGTTCAAAGCCAGTGTGTGTCAGGAGCTACCCATCAGCACTGACTGATGTGGACAAATGTGCACCCTCTGGCATTGACTGCCCTCCAGTGCCCATTAAGTATCTCCCAGCTCTCAATTTCTAGATATATCTCAAGGTGCTGAGGGGTAGGCCCTTTCTTTTGCAAGAAGGAGAAATTTCATGTAAATCTGTTAGCTAATATTTCAAAATGAAAAAGGGCCAGTTGCTATCTAATTGATATAAGACACCAGGTCACACACTTATTAGCTAAGTATCCCATCTTCAAGCAGGAGAATGATGCTCCATTCAGCTATTGTCGCTGGCTAGCTGCATCCATCCTCAGTATTAAGGGATCAAATAATCTAGGGGTTGGGTAGTAGGAAGCTGGGCTTGGACTGTATCTGAAAGTTATACTCAAAAGTGGTCTCTGGATCAAGAGAGCAGCACCTGGGGATGCAGTGGAAATACAAACCCCCAGGTCCCACTCCAAAAAATGAGGCTCACACGCAGTCAGATTTAAGAGTATTGTGCTCCAGAGAGACTCAGAATATCAAGGCACAGGGCTCAGGAACAACTTAGACTCTTGCTGTGAAGGAGCTATTTAAAACATAGTCAAGGAAAAAAGTACACACACACAATACGTATATATTATATATATATGACATAAAAGTAGAAAGAAAGCTGGGGTGTGAAGGACAATGATAATAAGAAGGGGGAGAACAAGAGAGGAAAACAGAGAAGAGGGAAAGAAGCAAGTGCTGCTTCAGAGGAAGTCAATGAGGTCCTACTTGGTGGACTTTAAGGAGGATGGCAGTGATGGAGAACAGGGGTAAGCCTGTATTTGAAGGGATAGTAGGGAGGCCATCTCTGTATCCTCTGAACTTGAAAAAAAGTTTTCTCTGAATGGCATTCTTTCTGTTCATTTTGGATCAACATGTGGTACCCAGAGCCCAAGAAGGTGCTCTCAAGGCTCCCACCACTAGATTCGTTCAGTTCCGATGCTTCACTTTCCTTCTCCCCTTCATCACTGGCCCCATCCTTGCCCCTCCTCATGCTCTGCCATCACACACCCCTCCATACTGTTGGCTCAGCCTCCTGCTTGATCATTTCTGCTCAGGCAATGAGGGCAGTGGGAAGCGGTGAGAAGCATGGATGGCACAGCATCTCTCATTGCTGTGAGTCTGGTCCCATCCCCCCTCATTTCAGAAGCTCATCAGTACAGAAGCCAGGGCCCCTTATCACATAGATGGGAGGACACTTTCTTATTCTGTGATGAGCAGGAAAGGACAGTTTAGAGGTAAAGCTGTAGGGGTCCCCACAGGGATATTGATAGAATGAATAAGACATACATATCCACAGGCTGTCTGTTGCTGTCATTAGCTGTGCTTGGGTACCTAAATAGTTAATCCAAGTGCACAAAGTTAAATTATACACAAACTCCCTGTAGCCTGAGTACGAACTTTAACTCAAGTGCTGGACTGAAACTCATCTCTTCTGCATGTCGGACTCTGAGCCTTACCTTGCCTCATGTCAGTACGGTCAAACCCTAAACATGACTTACCATAACCTTACCCGGTGTGAACCCTGATCTCCACCAGACCCTCGCCTACTGTGTCAGCACTGGTAATGATGCTTCTCTTCTAGGACACTCTGGAAATGTGTTCCCGGGAGACGGAGTTCAAGAGCATCCTCTTTGCTCTCTGTTACTTTCATGCAGTGGTTGCTGAAAGACGGAAGTTTGGGCCACAGGGATGGAATCGCTCCTACCCTTTTAACACGGGAGACCTCACCATCTCTGTCAATGTGCTCTACAATTTCCTGGAGGCTAACACAAAGGTATAGCAAAGAGGTATGAGTGAAGGTCATTATGATGTGGCCTTCCCATACACAAGGGTTTTGTGGAAGGATGAAGGTTTAAGACCCCACACAAGTAACTTAAGGAAGTTCCAGGTCTGGAACCAGCCTGAGGCTGAGAAGTACTTCTATGAAGTCAGAGCACAGGAAGCATGGGAACCCATGCTGTTAGCCCCATTGAGAATCCCTCCAAACATCCATCAGACCACCTGTATGTGCTCACATCATAGTAGGGATTTGTAGATCAACAAGAAGAGACCCCATACTCACCTATCATATGTTCCCAATGCAACTTCATTAGCCAATGGGGCAGAGCTTTCATTGGTACACACAGCTCCTCCTATGGATATGATTTTGCCACAGGTGGAGAAAAGGCCAAATTCATACTGTAGCCAGCCACCTCTTTGTGGATTCCATCTCAGAGAAACCTCTGCTAACAAAGCCTTCTGTCTAAAGGACTGTTCATATCATCAAGCCCCTCTTGTCTGAAGCATCAGCAAGGGCACCATAGGCTCGAATACCTTGAGAAATCCTGCCAGGAGCCCTGGGTCCTAGGAAGCCCAGCCCCAGAGTCTCTCCCCTTTGTTGGCCGGCTTGTTGCAAATGCTTTCCATCTCTGACTCTTACCCCAGAGATCTTCTAAGCTGTGTTTTATTTACTCTGAACTTTCAGAGGGGACAACTGATCCTGTTATTAACAACAGAAAAATGTGAAAAGGGTCATGGTTCTCACTGCCTTCATTTGACATTCATTGCCTATGTGAAGGGCTTCTAGGAAAAGCCAGCTATAAACCTTTAGTGATATCCCCAAGCATGCTCAATACTGCCAGGCTCTGCGGGCACAAAGTTTAAAAAGGCATCGCTTTTAATCTCAGGAAGATTGCAGCACCAAAGCTTATGAGGAAATCTTTCCGGCTCTCTTGCCTCTGACTCAGGTGCCCTACGATGACCTGCGCTACCTGTTTGGTGAGATCATGTATGGAGGCCATATTACAGATGACTGGGACAGGAGACTCTGCAGAACCTATTTGGAGGAATTCATTAGGCCAGAAATGCTAGAAGGAGAGCTGTCCCTGGCGCCAGGGTTCCCACTCCCAGGCAACATGGACTACAGTGGTTATCATCAGGTGAGGCATAGCTGTGCGTACAGCAGTGTGATGGTCTCGTGGGGGGTGGGAGGGTGGATTGATCATCCTGTCTGCCCTGCACAGCTCAGCATGCACATGCTCACACTGGAACAAGACTGGGGACCAGGAAAGGGCATCCAGAAAGGCTGAGCAGATTTCAGCCTTACTCTCTTACTCTCTGCCCCTTAAGTTTCGCTCAACCCAAGAGGCTCAGGATTTCCAGCCTCAGATTAAAGATGAAATTAAGCCTGGAGATCTTTGTATCCTTGATGTTTGATTCCATAATTCTATTTGTCAGTCTTTTCTAAAAATAGCATCCCAGGGCAGTTACTTACTTGTTTTTATTCAAGATGTTGCCAAAAAAAAAACCAATATTAACAGGGAAAACTCTCAGGTAAGAACTTCAAAATCTTTGCATAAATGTTATCAGTATCTTGATAGAAAATGATCTTTTGTCCAGATCACTCACTCCCCCCATTTCCTGTTGGTTGCTATGGACATAGGCATGTATACTCACATAAAAGAAAAACAGTTTCACTGAGACTTTTCTTACTATCATTTCAGTTTTTCATGTGCTTTTATTGCATTTATTTTTAAATCATTCAGCTCTCTTTTTAACCTGCCATGAGAAATCTACTGAGAGAAGGGAGTGGGGTGCGGTCGTTAGACTTTTAAGATTGTCAAAAGAACTAAAACTTACTAAAGTTTATACCAAATTTAAGGGAAAAGAGTGGTCATAGAAACTTTAAAACAACTTTTAATTCAGAAAACTTAAGAATCACAGTCTCTGTTACTGATTGTTGTAAGCTGAAATAAACTCTTGCATCCCCAAGTTTAAAAAAAAAAAGTCACAGTCACAGAGTCACACCTGTAAGAAGAAATTCAAAATGAGGGGAATCCTTGTGAGAAATAAGGAGCTTCTAACCATCTGAAAGGCTTTGCCCAAGATGATAGTGCAAGAGCATCCCCTGGTGTCTGTGGACAATCCACCTGCCAGAGCCGAGGACACATGGTCCTTGTGTCTCACAGGAACAGGACTTGCACATTCTCAAAAGGCTGAGGTAGAATCCCTTCCTCGCATGTCCCTGGAATCTGCCAGATCAAAGATGGTTCTAGAGCACCTGCCAAGGGCCCAGAAATGGGCTGGAAAAAAATGCAAGGAAAAACTGCAAAGCTGCCTTTAAAGAATGAGCAACATTTAAACTAGTCAGTAACACCACCAAGAAATCCCAAAAGTTCCTTGAGGAATTTAACTGGGGATGTACCTTTTGCCTTAAAAAAAAAAAAAGAACTGCAAAGGGACACACAAAACAATCAGTGAAGAAACAAACTGGGCAAGATTCTTGAGCAGTCTGTGGCTACCAGAATTAACCAGAGACATGTTTGGGTGACACAGTGTTTTAAGTGCTTCAACTCCAGTTCCTTTTCTTGGGAGTGCGAGCCCTCCAGTTTGTACGGGAGTTTATATTTTGTATGGGAGTTGCGGGGAGCTGGTCTGGTAGGAGAGGAGGATGATGTCAGGAGCAGACTGGGGGAAACTGGACAGTGGGTGAAGTATGCTGTGGTCCTCCACTGGGATGTTAGCACCGTGTCCCACAGAGGACCTTGCAGATAGGAGACGAGTTAGTTACTCTGGCTAATCTCGCCTTTGGTTTCAGTACATCGATGCTGAGCTGCCCCCTGAGTCTCCCTACCTGTATGGCCTTCACCCGAATGCTGAGATTGGCTTTCTTACCCAGACATCGGAAAAGCTCTTCCGAACAGTGCTGGAGATGCAGCCTAGGGACCACCAATCTGGAGATGGAGCTGGCATTACAAGGGAAGAAAAGGTGCGTGGTGGTTCTTGTCTGAGATATTTTGGGGATCCAAAGGCTTGCAAATGGGCGCCTTCTTCTGCTAACAACATTGGCAGGAAGTCCTTGACATTGGGATTGGCAGATGGCTTTGCCAGTTCAAAGTCAGATTTCATTTGCCTTGTGTGCTGAGATGAGGGAAGGTCAGGGCTAGGCAGGAAGGACTTAGGGACACTGATACCAACTTATGGATTTTTTTGAGGCAAAATAAACAATGGTGTCACAATTAGCTGTAAAATACCTCTCCACTCACCTGCCAACTAGACCCCATCTGGACAGCCACACTTCTCTCATTGTGGATGACCTTCAACCCCAGTATTAATGGACACAAAATGCTTCAAGGGAGGGAAGTTGCATGAAGCTAGGGAGAAATTACAGAGTAGAAAACAAATCAAGGCATACAGGTTTGAGGAGAACCAAATGCTTAACATGATGTAGGGGAACAGAAGACAGAAGAATGGACTACCAGAGTGAAATTTCTTGATAATTTTTTTCTTGAATTCTTCTTAGAAGAGGTGTCTGTCTGCCAACCCACATCCACCCCACAACACTGCCAGATCCCTCCAACTCAGTGGTTTTCAACCTTCCTAGTGCTGTGATTTCTTGTTTTATTGCTACTCCATTACTGCAATTTTGCTGTTATGAATTGTAATGTAAAAATTTGATATGCGGCATCTCTCATAACCCACAGGTTGAGAACCATTGCTCTAAATGGTGCCACCATGGGGCTCATAAGGAAACAGCCTTGGAAGGTTAGGGTGGTAAAGCTAGACACTTATCAAACATTCATGCTGCAAGGACTGATTCTTAGAAAGCAAAGTGATTGAAACTGAGGGGGCTAGACTTTCGTTAAAAGTTGGGAGTCATATCCTTCAAATAGGAGTTATAAAGTTATAATATGCAATTAAAACAAGCCACAGGGCTTGAAAGTATAATTCTGAGGGATATGTGTAAAGCTCAGTAATAAAGTAACTTGCCTGCATGTACAAAGTCCTTAAATCCAATCTTCAGAACTTGGAAAAAAGGAAAGGGAATTCTGAGTCGTAGATAGGAGGTAATTGGTTACTGGCACATCTCTGTGACCAGAATGCCCAACAGAAACAATTTAGGAAGAGTGTGCTTTGGCTGATGGCTTCAGAGGGATTTCTACTCCCATGGCATGAAATGCAGTGTAGAACAGCTCCTCCATGGTGGTAGGAACATGGGGTAGACCTGTTCTTCACACCAGAATAGACCACAAAGCAGAGAGAGCATGGTAGAAGCAGGGGTGAAAAGCAGACCCCAGTGATCTTTTTCTGCAAGTTGGCCCTATCTACTTCCCAGAGATCAGCAGCCTTTAAATGAACAGTTCAGATTCAAACCATGACATGGGGTTAGGCCCAGGAGTGGTACACTAATGATTGTGATGCAGATGAGCATACTAATTACACCATTCTATGTGTAAGATAAAATCAGAGAATGAGGGGAAGCAGTGACATTGCCCAGAAAGAAAAATGCCAGGACTGTGTAAGTGATGGACAGGAGCCTTCAAGCGAGGTTCAGCTCTCATCATGCATAGCATACATGCAGATTATTGGGTACATGTCCCATCATGTCTTGTCTCACTACTTGGCCAAGGAATTGTTTTTTACATGGTTCCTATGTTCTTGTAGTTCTGCAGATAGTGAGGAAGAGAGCCAAAGCCAGAGCTCTCCTTTTCACCCATACTCTTGAAACCTTGAACCAAGTCTACTGCCATGTTCACACCTTCATGAGGGGAAGCTGGGGTTAGTGTGGCTAGCTGCTGTGAGCCTAGAAGAAAGAGAGAAAGAAAGGCAAGGGTTGGGAAAGTTGGGGAGGAGACAAGCAGTGTCTACCATACTGTAACCCAAGTAGGTTTCTCTGAGGGCACTGGAGGTTCACTGGACAACCTGGCCTAGAACTGCTGCTTGGTCTTGACTACTTGGGGCAGACAAATCTGCTGACAGCCAGGAGGAGAGCACTATAACTGCACAAACCTGGGTAACTTACACAGCAGAAAGTCAAGTCCTCATCTATCTAAAAACTAGCATCCCCAGTAAGGTGCAGGTGGATGTGATTGTTTCTCGGGCATCACTTCTTGGCTTGCAGTGGCCACTTCTTCAATTGTGTCCTCATGTGGCCTTGTTTTCTTTTATGCTGTACCCAAACCCCCTCTTCTGCACTAATAAAGCTGAATTCAGGCCAACCCTTAATTTCCTCTATAGAGGTCTGTGTTCAGATCCAGTCATATTCTGAGATACTGAGAACTGGGGTTCAACATTTAAACCTGGAGGGGATGCTAATCAGTCAGAGCGCTGGTCTCCTCTGGCAGTGCCCTGGGATGCGAGCCTACATCCCTTCTGTGATGAAACAGTTTGGTGCTAAAGGACAGGATTTCTTAGTGCTGAAAAAACAGCTAGCCTTTTAGAGAAAAGTAAACCAGATTCGCTACGCTTTGATGAAAGTATAAATTCCTCACATATTTAAATGCAAGACATGAAAACCACAGACACATTGCCAGACCTGTTTGTAGGGATGTTTTTATGCCTGTACAAAGAAGGTACTTGCAACGATTTAGGAACCTCAGAGTCTAGGAACACAAAGATTGATACTTTTAGTGAATTCCATTTCTTTAAGGCCTAGAGCGATGGCTTAGGTGTGCTTGCTGCTTAGGTTCAGGTCCCAGCACCCACATCAGGCAGCTCACAACCACCTGTAATTCCCGTTTGGGTGGGGATCAAAGGTAAGCATTCAATAAGAAAAGTGACATTATCTCAGTGACACCTAAGGAAAGCAAAATGTCATTTTTCATAATGCTAAAGGTTTTCAAATGTCATGATCCATAGTGGCGAGACCTAAAAAGGTAGGTCCATTCATCTGTTGGTAAAGGTTGAATTGACAGAACAATCTGACAGTAGCTGCCCAAGTTCAGAATGTTCGTTTTCTACTCATGATTCTGTTTCTTAGAAACTAGCCACTGAAAGCACTCAAACATACACGGATGATTTTATGATGTATTTACACTTATTTATTGCAGAATTTTTATGATGTAGAAATGATGAACAGAACAATTACTTACCAATAGAAGGACAATAAATTATGCATGTCAAAACAGCAAAATAATCCATACTTGGAATTAAAGCCATCCCATATGTGGTGACAGAGGAGTGCACTTAAGATTTATAGGGAGGCCAGCCACAGTAGCACACACCTTTAATCCCAGCACTGGGAAGGCAACAGAAGGTAGATCCCAGTGAGTTCAAGGCCAGCCTGGTCTTCATAGCAAGTTCCAGGCCAGCCAGGGCCACAAAGTAAGACCCTGTCTCAATAAGTAAATAAATAGGATTACAGGGACAGCTCTGTAGCTCAGTGGTTGAGTGCTTTCCTAGCATGCAGAAGACCCTAGGTTCAATCCTCAGTACTGAGGGGGAGAAAAGAAAAGACATATATATATATATATATATATATATGTGTGTGTGTGTGTGTGTGTGTGTGTGTGTGTGTGTGATATTCGTGCCTGTGGAGAGGGCTAGAGAGAGAGAGAGAGAGAGAGAGAGAGAGAGAGAGAGAGAGAGAGAGAGAGAGAGAGACTGGTAGATGGATGGGTGATAAATGCATAAATGATAATTGTTAAGTGAATGTGGCTAGCTGGCTGATGACTGCAAGGACAAAGTGTTCTATACATTGAAGGAAATCTGCATGACCCAATCAACTATTGGCAGCTTAACAGTATTTTCCCTCTTACAAGAAGGTTCTAGAAGGTGTTTTCCTGATATTTATGGTAAATATGTATTACTTTACTAAATAGAAGGAAAAGCAAAGGTATTGGTTCATGGAAATGACATAGACCTAAGCCCTTGGAGCCCACCTGTCCCCTCCGAAGGCCCCCTGGGGCTCCCTGAGCATGAGAGAGACCTCCTTTGTCTGTGTCCAGTTCCTCCCCATCCCCAGCTCCTTCCGAGGACTCCAAAATCCTCCTGACCTGATGAGAGGCAGGAAAGAACTCTGTGTCCCCATCCTTGTGTATTTTGGAGCAATGCCTCTAGACCATCTTTTCATCTCTTTGTGAGTCACAGCCAAATGGCCGCTCACTGATACAGAACTGTTTCTTCAATTCCACTCCAGAGACAGAAATATAATATAAATTTAGCCATTTGTCTTTGGCTCTGGCAGCAGCTTTCAGGTACCATTAAAATTCCATTCTACTTTTTGCTATGACAGCAACCAGAGACCCATTTGGCGTGGGGTGATAGGCTCTTGGTTTCTTTTTTTTTTCCTTTTTTTTTTCTAGCATCAGCTCTTTTCCTGGGGAATGGATTGTGTGTTAGCAATTCAAGGCAAGGTGAATATTAATCATCCTTTACATTTATATAGTCCTTCAAAGCTTTCAGATGCTGTGATATCCATCAGTTCATTTGATTTGATCTTCAAGTCAACCCTGGGAATTGGGGGAGGGGAGCCAGCCAAGACAGACTCTAGTGGATATGTTTATGGATGAAAACCTAAGGCCTAACTGACTTGCTTGCATCCCATGAGAACTGAGTAAGAAGATGCTTGGGCCCAGCGACTGTGTCCAGAAAGATGGGGAAGAAATCATTTCTCTAAGGGGATAGAGGCCTGCTGTTGGAGGAAGGGATGGAGATGTAAAGCTTACAAAGCCCAGGCAGGTGCAGGCCTCGAGAGCCCTGCTTAGGACCTGAAGGGCTGGTGCTGGTTCACCTGCTCCCACTTCCAGCTCCCCCCCCCACTCTGCTGCACATATGGCCATTCTGTGTGTGCAGCTTCATTTGTCTTTCTCTGCTAACACCCCTCCTGGGCTTACCCCAAAATGGCAGACTCAGCCTCCAAGTGCTTGGCCCCAAATAACCCACAATCTCTGTAACTCAGTTCCAATTTTCTAGGAGAGAAATCCAGCTTATTCTGGCTCCCCTGGTCTAATTAGCTGATAGTTTGTGTGGGAATAGGGACTGTGGGAGGGAGTTTAAGTGATAGATGGCCATGTCTCTTTCAGAATTCACAAACAGAAAGCCACAGTCTTGCCTCCTGGAAATACAGAATAGAAAGAAATGGGGGCGAGGGGAAATCCCTCAATATCCATGCCCCTCCCTATGGATGCCAAACTCCCAAATGCCTTATGTTGATGGCTTAGTATCTGCATATAAGTTATGTGCATCCTCTGGTATACTTTTATATAGTGCTGGACCTCATGCGTACTGGGCAGGTGCTCTGAGGTACAGCACACCCATTTCATATACCTTAAATCACCCCTAGATGAGTCTAAGGTTGTACAAACAGTTACACCGTTTATGGAATAATGACAAGGTACGTTTGTGTTTGATCCACGATTCGCAGGACCTGAGGATGTGGGAACCACTGCCTTGAAAGGCTGTCGACATGTGCATCTGCACCCACACACACGTTTGTCACAGGTGCTTACCACTTCAGCCCCATGTGGTCTACAAGGAGCATCTTTTTTTTTTTATGGGTATAGTGAACTTTATTGATGGTATTCAAGAGAGCAGGGCTCCCTAAGCCCCTCCTTTATTCTGGGGGTCTGGGATGGAAACTGTGAGGGAGATGACCAGTGTGGGGGTTGTTGGACAGGCACTGCTCAGCAGCCAGGGCCTCTCTCTTGCTTGAGTTCTTGCTGGGGTGGATGGTCCAGGGTGGGTCACTTACTCCTTGGAGGCCATTTAGGCCATGAGGTCCACCACCCTGTTGCTGTAGCCGAATTCATTGTCATACCAAGAGATGAGCTTTATGAAGTTGTCATTGAGAGCAATGCCAGCCCCAGCATCAAAGGTGGAAGAGTGGGAGTCACTGTTGAAGTCGCAGGAGGTCCTCAGTGTAGCCCAGGATGCCCTTCAGTGGGCCCTCGAACGCCTGCTTCACCACCTTCTTGATGTCTTCATACTTGGCAGCTTTCTCCAGGCGACATGTCAGATCCACAATGGACATGTTGGGGGTAGGAACACAGAAGGCCATGCCAGTGAGCTTCCCGTTCAGCTCTGGGATGACCTTGCCCATAGCCTTGGCAGCACCAGTGGATGCAGGGATGATGTTCTGGGCAGCCCCACGGCCATCACGCCACAGCTTCCCGGAGGGGCCATCCACAGTCTTCTGGGTGGCCGTGATGGCATGGACTGTGGTCATGAGTCCTTCCACAATGCCAAAGTTGTCATAGATGACCTTGGCCAGGGGGGCTAAGCAGTTGGTGGTGCAGGATGCATTGCTGACAATCTTGAGGGAGTTGTCGTACTTGTCATGGTTCACACCCATCACAAACATGGGGGCATCAGCAGAAGGTGCGGAGATGATGACCCTCTTGGCTCCACCCTTCAAGTGGGCCCCAGCCTTTTCCATAGTGGTGAAGACACCAGTAGACTCCACAACATACTCGGCACCTGGAAGATGGTGATGGCCTTCCCGTTGATGACAAGCTTCCCATTCTCAGCCTTGACTGTGCCTTTGAACTTGCCATGGGTAGAGTCATACTGGAACATGTAGACCATGTAGTTGAGGTCAATGAAGGGGTAATTGATGGCAACAATCTCCACTTTGCCAGAAGTGAAGGCAGCCCTGGTAACCAGGCGTCCAATACAGCCAAATCCGTTCACTCCGACCTTCACCATTGTGTCTCAGGAACGAGTCTGGTACTGCACAAAGAGATGCGGCTGCGTCTAGAACAGGGAGGAGCAGAGAGCCCTACAAGGAGCATCTTATGTCAAAGTCTTTCTAGTTTAGTTCCTGTAGTAACTGGGTCAGCCTGTTTTTCCACCTCAATTCTTAGAAAGATGTGTTGACCTTTTTAAGCTGGTGACACAAGTCACAGTGAACTGGCCAGCCTCTGGAGAGCAGTGTCCTGAGGTCACTCCTTAGCCCTGACCTAGCTGACCTAAGCAAGCAAACTGGAGTGTGAAGAGAGGATGGGCAACAGATGATAGGTGATTGTCACCTAGTGTCCATTATAGGAGAATGGAACCGCTCTACTTAAAATATGTATTTTCTCAATTCTTTGAGAATTTCATACAATGCCTTTTGATCACCCCCACTCCTTCCTCTAACTCCATATTCAGGACTCTTACCTCCATACACTCTCAACTCCATGTTTTTTTTTTTATCAGCTCATGGGCGGGTGCTGCCTCACTTGGTCTTTTGCAAGCAACCACAGCTGAGATTGAGTTTAACAGTGTGACAGTCCTATCACATCCTGACAGTGCTTTGCTCAGGTTCTCACCAGCTTCTGGCTTTTACAATCTTCCTGTCCCCTCTCCAGCACTGGTCCTGATCCCTGGAGTAATACAGATGTCCCATGTGAGACCGAGCACTCCACAGTCACTTACTCGCAGCACTTTAACTGGTTTTGAGTTTCTGTGCTAACCCTCATCTACTGTACAGAACAACTCCTCTGAGATGAGGTCAAAGAGCTGCACTAATCTATGGGTAGAGAACTATGAATTTAGAATGTAGTTTGATACTATGTTCTTTTAGCACATTAATAAAAGTAGGAACCTAATATCCCTGGAACTTGTGAGGCCCCCAACCATGAGAGTATTGGCCAGATTTACCATACCAGGCATGTATTTCCATGGAGTCCCTCCTTAATCCCCTATTTTCTGCCATGGAGCAGGTCAAGGCCCTTCTAGAAGAAATACTGGATCGGGTGACAGAGGAGTTTAACATCCCAGAGCTGATGGCCAAGGTGGAGGAACGCACCCCCTACATTGTAGTTGCCTTCCAGGAGTGTGAACGCATGAACACCCTTACCAGAGAGATTCAGCGCTCACTGAGAGAGCTGCACCTCGGTTTACAGGTGAGCAAGGTCATGAGTAAGAGAAATATTGCCAGAGGACATGGCTGGACCCCGCAGGGACAGAGTGACAGACACTAAGGGGTCTGGAAGCTGAAGGGCAACTGTCCCAAAGCCACTTGCATGCCTAAGAGGTGTCACTCCATAGAAGCCAGAGTCTGGCCCTGGGGACCTCTAAAAGAATCTGCATAGTGCTTCACCCCTATTCAGTGGAGTCTTCTATGTCCATGGGTAATGATTTAGATCTGTAGTAAAAGAGTTATAATCTCCGGCTGTCGGAACAGCTCAGTGATAGAGCTTTCCCAACATACACAAGGTTTGATCCCCAGGGTCTTAGAAGTGTATGTATGTATGTGTGTGTCTATTATCCAGAAAATAGTTTTGTAGCTTACAGTGAAAACCAAGGTAGGCCCCAAAATCCAAGTCTGAATACTGCCGGTGCTTCATGTCTAGTTTTTGGAACTACAAAATCCAGTTGTGTGTGTGTGTGTGTGTGAAAAGCAATTGAATTTTCTACATGTAGAGCCCTATAGAAAGTACCACATACAGCAAAATCTAGGGTTGTTTTAATTTTTCTTCTTTTAATCTCCACCTCTCCACACGCATGCATAATATGGACAGAGGGAAATAATATGGAAGATGAGGACAGGCAGGTTTGATGGCCTTCAAATGCCACACCAGCATATAATCAAATAAATGCAAACTTCCACACCAGTGTCAAATGTAAAGCAGGCCCTTGCCCATCATATTTTGAATCTCTAGTCCTGGGTAAGCAGGTGTGTGGTAGCAATTATCCTGAGTAGATTTGCTGCGGTCATAGCTTATTGAAGCCGTAAAATTTGATGCAGGCTATTTACTCATTCGACTTCCAATTTGTTCACTCATTTTTCTTCTAAGAACCTTCACTGTGGCTCTGTGTAGTCAATCATGAAGAATGCCTGTGAAGACATGGGGAAGCAGTGTGGAGTTTCTCTCCTTTCAGTCTACTTCCCACAATGTTGATTGATGGGCTCCGTGAGGAAGGATACAAAGAGGCTAAAGAGGAGCCTTCCCTGCCAGAACAGCCTGATAGAAGATGCGGGTTCATAAGCAGGCTAGAGGAGGAAGCAGGCAAAGGCCTATGACACAAGGAAAGACCCCAGAGGAGAAGACACAGAGAGACCTTTGAGGAAAGGTAGATAGAGGGGCAGTTGAGGACAAAAGGACAGGGCTTCTAGAGAGCAGAGGACCCATAGGCTGCTCTAAGAGTTCACCTAGACAAGCAATAGTTTAAGTAAGGTGAACCTCCAGAAGGTGATAGGATGATGACCTACAAGTAGTGAGGAACCTGTGTGACCTGGAGGGTATTTTCCAATCAGAATCCTCTTAGGAAACAGTTTCATGAGCTTCCCCCAGAGTAGTCTGGTCATCAGACTCATAACACATTCTCCCATCTCTATCTCCATCTACCCGTCCTGCTGTCCTTCATGATGACATCATGGTGAAGCCCTGTAAGCAGTTCCAGGTGACCCTGGGGGTGAGTGCAGCTTCTAAAGCACAGCATGAGAAGGAGGAAAGGCAGAGGATGCCCTCCATGGCAAAAGGAGGCAGAGTTCAGAGCAGGGAAAGCAGCAGAGGAAGCCCCCCCCCCAGGAGGCAGGCTACAATAGGTGGGCCTCCCAGATGGGCTGGCCAGGACACAGAGCACACCAGCTCCTGCTAGATGGGACAGTGGGGAAGCCTGCTTCCAAGCTTGCAGGGGAGGGGGGGACAGGTGACCTGCTGACTTTTTCCTTTGTCCTTTACTTCTCTTCAGTTGTCATGTCACCACTCGAGGCTACCACTGGTCCCATGCAGTAAAAAAGTGGGCATCTCCAGTCCCCCAGCACATAAGACAAGCCAAATGACATCCCAACTAGGCACTACAGTTACAAAATACCTGACCCTTGAGTCATTAACCAAACACTCTTAGCCTTTATGATAAAAATGAACTGACTGGCTATAAGAACATATTCCCAGAAAGTCCTAGCTGAGCTGCCAGATACAGCTCTCTAAGCCTGGAGCGGCTCAGAGCACACAGAATGTGGGTAGGGAAGAAATCTGGGGAAAGCCAGTCAGCCATGGACAAGTTCCACAGAGAGAATTTCTCTTGGGAATTCACCACTGTCAGACATATGGCTCCCAGCCTCCCTAGGTCTTCTCATTCCCATTAGGCAGATGCACAAAAGCCTGAACTATGGAATTCTTAAATTGCGGGGTTTTTTTTTCATTATTTGTAATTTTCAAAGGAGCATATACTAATAAGACTATTTAGAAAATTCTCTTCCTACAGAGGTAAGCAAGAGAATCCAAGCTTTTAGACTTGTCCAAAACACTAGACACTAATATAAGTGACACATCAGATTTCAAAGATAAAAGACCAAAAACTGTAAAATATGTCATTAATAATTTATATTGATTGTATATTCAAATATTTGGTATTTTAAGTATCCTGCAAAGAAATATTAGAAAAATTAAACTCACCTGTTTCATGCTTTGAAAAGCAGCTGCCAGAAAAATCTCAGAACCCCCATGGATTCCATTTCACTTGGCTAGGCCAGCATCTGGGCATGTCTGGAACTTCTCATTACTCAAATGATGGATGGCTTTGGGTTTTTTTCACTATGCTTTAGTTTTTCTAAATTTGTGCACTGGTTCAAATACAAAGGCTGGCTTTCACTCCTGACGTCTTCAGACTATGTTGACTTCCAAATCAAATTGGGAAGGGCATAATGATCTTTTGATCATCACCTAATTCAGCAGTTACCCAGGCCTGATACCTTTAGCCAAAGGTATCTTGTTCTCTACCAGAGACTAAAATGAACAAGCCACTGCCAACTTCTGTCTGGAAGGCACAGTGGAAGATGTGGGACCCATATTCCACTTCCTGGTGACTTAAAAGCTAGTGGCCAGGAGTAATGATATATATCTATTTTAGCAATCCCTGAAAAGAATGGAGAGGAATGTGTCAGCACAGGGTGTGGCATCAAGTACTCAAGGAAGTGCTATCCCCAGCCTCTCTATGCCCTGATGCTGCTGCTGCCATGCGACCATAGCCTGGATACAGATGGCCTTCCAAAGGAAGGTTTCTCGTTACCTATAACTTCTTCCTTAGCTTCTAACACGTTGTGACTCAAAGGAATGAAGGCCTATAGGAAAAATAAAGCTTCTATTCTATTGTACCAACAGAAGATTATGAAAGCACTTATTCACAGGGATGGATAAAGTGGATAAGGTCACAGAGAAGTAGCCTTCATCATACCTGGGAAAGATGCCACACAGACTGCAGTTCTCCAAGTTTCCTGTCAGTGTGGAAACCAGGAAAGTATATCACAGGACCCTGGTACACAAGGCTAAGCCCGATTTTTAAGTTTTCTTCTTGATGACCCACCCTGTAAACAGGGTAAGCTTAGATATTAACCAGTACTGCTCAGATCCAGGCCAGGAAAAGTTAGGAAACCATCTTCTTCATTGTATCACAATCTTTAAGAAGAGGCATACTAGAGACTGCTGAAGGTTCATCCTTTAAGAGCCCATGCTACTCTTGTAGAGGACCCAAGTTTGGATCTCAGCACCTCTGGCAGACAACTCACAACCACCTATAACTCCAGCTCCAGAGGAGCTAGCACCCTCTCTTGGTCCCTGCAGAGACTGTACACAGGATTACAAACCTACACAAAGACACAGATGCACACAAAATTTAAAAAACAATATTGTTTTAGAAAGGAAGCAGGGGTGGAGGGGGCTGGTGCCCAGAGTTTGGTCATAGACTCTTCCTGTCCCCCTATGACAGCTTTCATCAATCTGGCAAAATCCAGGAAACGTCTTTTTGACTATTCTGAATAGCTCTCAGGACAGGCTGGCATGCAGACTGTCCTGCCATATTCCCCTAGGCTAAGGAGGCAATACGGGTACACTTGGTGAATCGAGGAAGGGTGGGCACTGTTGCCTCCAGCCCCTTAAAGACTAACGATTTCTACTTCTGCTCAAGGTAGTGAAATGCCTGCATTTGAAAACCAAACTACAAGGTGGCTCGCATTCCTCAGTCCTTCCTGCTTCTGTGGTAAAGCCTAGGAGGCAGCACATTCTTTTGGTTTCTCTTGCTTGTGCATTTGGTCATTCATTGCAAAATCACCAAAATAAATGATGCAAGAAAAATCTTAAGAAAACTAAGTTACATATTTCATGTTTCTTTTTTTTTGGTATTTACATATTTATTCATTTACACCTATACATGCAACAGTGATTTTTTTTGTTTGTTTATGCAATTATTTTTTTAATATTTTTTTATTTTCCATTTTAAATTTAGGTAAGAAACAAGGTTGCTTCACAAGTCAGTACGAGGTCCCTCTCCCTTTCCCTCCCCTCCTCCCGTGCCCTCCCCCACCCCCACCCCCCCGTTATCCCCTCATTCCCCCCGGGAGGGTGAGGCCCTCCATGGGGGTGTCCGTAGTCTGTCATTTCATATAGGGCAGGGCCTAGACCCTTCCCCAAGAGTTCAGGGTGAGAGTGCACCTCACATTGTTCTATGGGAGTCCAGAGACCGTGTGTATACTTGGGATGGGTACTGATCTGCTGTCCAAGGCTCAATAGATTACCTAGGCCTCCTCACTGACACCCAGATTCAGGGGGTCTTGATCAGTCCCATGCTGGATTCCCAGGCTGATGCCTGGGATTCAAGAGTTAACCTTTGTCTGGTCAGCTGTTTCTGGGGGTTCAACCAGCCCAGTCTTAATCCCTTTGATCATCAGTCCTCCCTCTCTGATACTGGCTTTCTTGAGTTCAGCTCAGTAATTAACCAGCCAGTAAATGAAGTTTCTGTTTCCCAGACTCTCTGGCAATAGGATTGTAGGCTGGCATTCCCCAGATCTATGTCTAAAATCCATATATGAGAGAGTACATGCCATGTTTCTCTTTTTGTGACTGGGTTACCTCACTCAGGATGGTTTCTTCTAGTGTCATCCATTTGCCTGCGAATCTCATGATTCCATTATTTTTTTCTGCTGAATAGTACTCCATTGTGTAGATGTACCACATTTTCTCTATCCATTCTTCGGGTGGGGGACATCTAGGTTGCTTCCAAGTTCTGGCTATTACAAATAAAGCTGCTATGAACATAGTGGAACAGACATCTTTGTTATATGAATGGGCATCTTTTGGATATATGCCTAAGAGTGCAGTTGCTGGGTCTTGTGGTAGGTTTATTCCCATTTTTCTGAGGAATCTCCATACTGCTTTCCAAAGTGGCTGAACCAGTTGGCACTCCCACCAGCAATGGAGGAGTGTCCCCCTTTCACCACATCCTCTCCAGCATAAATTGTCATTGGTGTTTTTGATTTCAGCCATTCTGACAGGAGTGAGATGGTATCTCAGAGTTGCTTTGATTTGCATTTCCCGGATGGCTAAGGATGTTGAGCACTTTCTCAAGTGCCTCTCAGCCATTTTAGACTCCTCTATTGAAAACTCTCTATTTAGTTCTGCAGCCCACTTCTTAATTGGGTCCTTTGCTGTTTGGAGACTTGCTTCTTGAGTTCTTTGTAAATTTTGGAGATCAACCCTCTGTCAGATGTGGGATTAGTGAATATTTTTTCCCATTCTGTGGGCTGCCTTTTTGTCTTGCTGACTGTGTCCTTTGCCTTACAGAAGCTTCTCAGTTTCAGTAGGTCCCATTTATTAATTGTTGATCTCACTGTCTGTGCTACTGGTGTTATGTTCAGGAAGCTGTCTCCTGTACCAATTCTTTCAAGGGTACCACCCACTTTCTCTTCTAAGAGGTTCAGTGTGGCTGGATTTATGTTGAGGTCTTTGATCCATTTGGACTTAAGTTTTGTGCATGGCGATAAACATGGATCGATCCGCATTTTTCTACATGCCAGTCTCCAATTATGCCAGCACCATTTGTTGAAGATGCTTTCTTTATTCCATTGTATATTTTTAGCTTCTTTGTCAAAGATCAGATGTTCGTACGTGTGTGGGTTAATACCCGGATTTTCAATTCGATTCCATTGGTCTGCCTGTCTATTTTTGTGCCAATACCAAGCTGTTTTCAGGACTATAGCTCTATAATAGAGCTTGAGGTCAGGGATAGTGATGCCTCCGGACGTTGCCTTGTTGAACAGGGTTGTTTTGGCTATCCTGGGTCTTTTGTTTTTCCATACAAAATTGATTATTGTTCTTTCAAGGTCTGTGAAGAATTGTGCTGGGATTTTAATGGGGATAGCATTGAATCTGTAGATTGCTTTTGGCAGGATTGCCATTTTTACTACATTGATCCTACCTATCCAAGAGCATGGGAGATCTTTCCATTTTCTGAGGGCTTCTTTAATTTCTTTCTTTAAAGATTCAAAGTTCTTACGATACAGGTCTTTCACTTGTTTGGTTAGCGTTACCCCAAGGTATTTTATGTTGTTTGTGGCAATTGTAAAGGGTGATGTTTCTCTGATTTCTCTTTCAGCCCTTTTATCATCTGTATATAGTAGGGCTACTGACTTTCTTGAGTTGATCTTGTAACCTGCCACTTTGCTGAAGGTGTTAATCAGCTGTAAGAGTTCCCTGGTAGAGTTCTTTGGGTCATTGATGTAAACTATCATATCGTCTGCAAACAGTGAAAGTTTGACTTCTTCCTTCCCAATTTGTATCCCCTTGATCCCCCTTTGTTGTCGTATGGCTATAGCTAGAACTTCAAGTACCATGTTGAAAAGGTATGGAGAGAGTGGACAGCCTTGTTTTGTTCCTGATTTTAGAGGAATTGCGTTGAGTTTCTGTCCATTTAGTTTGATGTTGGCTGTTGGTTTACTGTATATGGCTTTTATTATGTTTAAGTATGTCCCTGTTATCCCAGATCTCTCCAAGACCTTTATCATGAAGGGGTGTTGGATTTTGTCAAAGGCTTTTTCAGCATCTAGTGAGATGATCATGTGATTTTTGTTTTTCAGCTTGTTTATATGGTGGATTACGTTGATGGATTTTCGTATGTTGAACCATCCCTGCATCCCTGGGATGAAACCTACTTGATCGTGGTGAATGATTGTTTTGATGTGTTCTTGGATCTGATTTGCCAGTATTTTATTGAGTATTTTTGCATCAATGTTCATGAGGGATATTGGTCTGAAGTTCTCTTTCTTGGTTGTATCTTTGTGTGGCTTGGGGATCAAGGTTATTGAAGCCTCATAGAAAGAGTTTGGCAAAGACCCTTCTGCTTCTATTGTGTGGAACACTTTGAGAAGAATTGGTATAAGCTGTTCTTTGAATTTGTGCATGTTTCTTTGCTGTCAAAACTTTTGGTTTCTGAAGGGTGTTAAGAATTAAGCATTGCATTTGAAAAATTAGGTCTTATTTTTCTAGTATAGTATTTAAGTTTATAGCAATTACAGATTCACATCAGGCCAGTCCCACCACACAAAACACTCCTAGCATTCCCAAAGTCTACATGTCTTACAGCTGATGAGTGCAGTGACACCCCCAGAGTCCACAGTTCACTTGGGATTTCTCTTGGTGTTGCCCTTCCTATTAGTTTGGACAAATAAATCTCAGCACATAGCCACACTCACAGTTCCATGCTACATAGCTCCACTGCTGTTCCCATTTGTGGGGCAGGGATGTGTGTTTGTGAGGATGTATGTGGGTGGGGTATCTACGCACATGCATATGAGGACTACGGGTCAGCCATGAATGACATTGTTCTTCAAGAGCCATCCATCTTATTTGGGTTTCTCATTGACCTGGAATTCACCAGTCAGACAAGGCTAGATGGCCAGTGAGTCTCCACCTCCCTGGCACTGGAACTAAAAAGCATGTACCACCATGCCTGGCTTTTTTACGTGAGATCTGGGGGATAACCTTCAGGTCCTCATGCTTGTCTGGCAAACATTTTTGCCAACTAAGCTATCTGCCCAGACCATGACACTTATTTCAATATTAAGAACACCATTTCTTATAACTCAGACTTGGTTTCAGGCTTCACTGAAGCCTGGTAACACTATTGTTGACTTGTCCCAGGGAGGTAACCAGAAAAAAGTTCTCCTTACAAGCAGAGGACAGGCGCTGTCTCAAGTCCCGAATGACTTACAAATTTGTCTCACTCTCACACAGTCCTCACAGTAGACTACCAGAGGACCAGGGCATTTTCATCACACTTTACTAAAGACTTACGAGTCCTGTAGGGTTACAGTATGCAACAAACCACAAACTTACTGAAGTAGAGTAAATAACTTCCATAGATAAACCCAAACTTGTAAAGCCCAGAACCATTTTGTGGAGAAGTAAACTTAACCCTATTATTTCCCAGGCATGATGCTGTATACCTATAATCCCTGCACTTGGGAGGCTGAGGCAGAAGGACATGAGTTAAAGACCAGCCTTGGTTATGAAATCTTTTACTTACACACACACACTTCTCATTTTTTCTTCTTCATAGCTCTGTGGTACTATTGTTTTGTTTTGTAATAATCCATTACTTTGTACATATCCTTTTAACCAGATTGGCAAACAAATGGTGACATTATAGGCATATTAAATTTGTTTTGTTTGTTGAGACAGGGTTTCTCTATGTAGCCCTGGCTGTCCTGAAACTCACTCTGTAGACCAGACTGGCCTTGAACTCACAGAGATCCGCCTGCCTCTGCCTCCTAAGTGCTGGGATCAAAGGCATGTGCCACCACCACCAATGCCAGCTTAAACTTTTTTTTTTAAGCTGTAACATATAAGGTTTGTAACATGCCCTGGAGAAGGCACATTCTATAGTTCCCATCAACAGAAAACATAGCCTTCCTATTTATGGGGATAACTACTCTGGGTCCCCAACTTAGTGCCCAGTCTCATTCTCCTCGGCATCTATGCTGAGCAGAACAGACTCAGACATCAGCTCTGCCCGTCTTTCCTCGGTCCCTTTACTCATGTTCATGTTGAAAAGAGTTCAAGTGCTCTTGGAACCCAGGAGAACCAGGTTAAATTTTACCCTTCCTTGCTCACAAGTGATCTTCCCACTGAAGATCAGCATCCTGCGCTGCCCCTTTTGCTGCTGACTTCCTTATCTTCACTCAGCATCGACAGTAAGACCAAGCAAAAGGCCCGAGTGTTGATGCTTCTATGTTGCTAGGGACATCCATGTCTGCCAGGCCACATGTAGCTTCTGGGCACATGAAATGCAGCTGAAAGGACTTAGGAAGTGTGAACTCATAAAAAGGTTGCTGAATTTGCCAGGCCTGTTGTGGGAGCCTCTAGCACCTAAGCCCAGTAATTCCAGCAGGAATTCAGCTCATGCACGTGTGCTGCCCCAGCCTCATGGTGCATCACAGCATTGCAGCAGCAGCTGTCGCTTTTATCATTGCCATGGTGAAGTGGCAGCAGTGGGCACTAGGCGTGCTCTAAAGCACCAGCCTTGATAAGACAAATGATGGGGGAAGTTCTGTGTATATGTCAATAAAGCACTGTTGGCCAATAAGGAACCAAGATAGGTGGGACTAGGAGTCCAGGAGGACTCTGGGAAGGAAAAACACAGAAAGTCGAGATGTAACTGCCATGGGGTAGGAAGCCGAGGCGGTGGTGGCTCACGCCTTTAATCCCAGCTTCATAATGAATATAGCCTCCTGTGTGTTTATTTGGGACTGATGCGGTTCTGGAACCAGGCTGGCAGGAAGGCTTCTCTTTACATACAAATCTTCCAAAGCAAATACAAGACAGGACCACACTTTGTAACTCCCACAACTGGAGTCAGCTCCTACCTATGAGTCACAGCACGCAGAGCCCAGGGCTTCCCAAGACTTCTGCCTCCTTACTCTTTGTTCTACTCTTGTCCTTAGGGGGAGCTGACCATGACCAGCGAGATGGAAAACTTACAGAATGCCCTGTACCTAGATGTGGTCCCAGAACCCTGGGCCAGGCGTGCCTACCCTTCCACGGCAGGCCTGGCAGTCTGGTTTCTGGACCTGCTTAATAGAATCAAAGAGCTGGAGGCCTGGACAGGTGACTTCTCGATGCCCTCAACTGTGTGGTTAACAGGCTTCTTCAACCCCCAGTCCTTCCTGACTGCCATTATGCAGTCCATGGCCCGCAAGAATGAATGGCCACTAGACCAGATGGCCCTGCAGTGTGATGTGACGAAGAAGAACAGAGAGGAGTTCCGGAGCCCTCCTCGGGAAGGGGCCTATATCTATGGCCTCTTCATGGAAGGTGCCTGCTGGGACACACAGGTATAGTCTGAGTAAAAGCCAAAGGACACCTTGGGGCAGGCTGAATGACATGCACATTGACTGCCCAGTGCTGTGCTCTGGAATCTTTTTACCTAGGTGCATTTCTCTAGAGATCATTTTTATGCAGTGAGAATGATACAAGAGCATAGGCTCTGAAGAGGGAGAAGGGTGTACTTAAAATGAGGCCTGTTCAACCACACTAGCTGGATCTGATCTCGGCACCACCACTTACTAACCACGTGGCTATGGTCTTATGTTTCCTCTCAAGAGCTCCATTAAGCAAACTGTTAAATGGGAGAATAACTACTGTGAAAATCAAACAGGTTACAGTGTAAGAGAACTGAACTGGATCTGGCACACAGACAGCTGATGATGTTCCAGTACTGATGGCATCTGCTAATGGGCACTGCATTTCTCTCTGGGGTGACTGACGAACCTAACCTGAAACTAGTATGCTATTAATTTCCAGGAATGCTCAATCATATTTTAAAAGGGCTGGCTTTACGGTATGTTAAAAACAGTCTGAGCTTGCCCTGCTCCTGCTCAGCATCAACAGGCTGTCCTGAGGACCAATGAGAGCCCCACTGCTCACTAGTTCTGTCAACTACCAAGCCTTCCATCAGCCTCAGAACTAGAAAAACAAATCCTTTCAATATACTTCATGAAAACCAACCAAATTATTCTGTCCACAAGAAAAGCAGGTCAGGGTCACATGGTTAAAGGGGTCAGCGAAGCACTCCACACCATGTGTGGTGAAGAAACACCCTGTGGTCCAGCAGAGTTGGGAAAGCAGCAGGTTAAACAGTTAAATGTCTTCTGAACTCCACAAAGATCTCATCTTCAGTGTGCTTGCTGCAAGCCCAAATGTATTTGACTAAGGACTCTCTTGTTCCTGAGAACATACCTTAGAATCAGTAGAAACTTTATAGCCAACTAGACAGTAGCCCCAGAGAATCTATCAAGATATCTCAGAAGAGAAGCCCCATCTGAAAAGTTACAAACTAGCCAACACTCTTCCTTGTCCCCAGTTAAAGCTAAAATGCCCATTCCTGATAATGAACTTGACGTCTAAACTATATGCCATCCTAGAACCTTCATTCAGTGACTGATGGAAGCAGAGGCAAACACCCACAGTTAAACACTTAAGTAAACCCATGGAACCCAGTGACAGAGAGCGATGAGCAAATTGGCAAAGAATGGGCTGGCAAAACCAGCAGAGACAGCTGATCTGAACAAGGGGGAGCTCTTGGACCCCAGACCGACAGCTGGGAGGCCAGCATGGAATTAATCCAGACCCCCTGAGTGAGAGAGTCAGTGAGGAGGCCTGGGCAACCTATGGGGCCCTGGACAGTAGATCCCTGGCATACAAACAGACTTCATGTGTCTATAACACAAAGAGGGATGCTCTCTCATCCTGGACTCTTAGGGGAATGCCTGGACCCTGCGACTCTGGATATCCCCTATGTGGAAGGAAGTGGGGATAGGGTGGGAGGCTGGGGGCAGGGGGATGCGGGAGGAGGGGAGGGAGAGGCAACTGGGATTGACATGTGAAGCAAGCTATTTAAAATTAAAGTAATAAAACAAAAACTGAAATGTTCTAGAGGTGATGTGACCACATAATGAAACCTCAAAGAGGTAGCAACTGGACACAACTACAACCTCAAGACTGAAAGCCTGTGCTGGCAGAATTGCGCCCCCCCCCACACACATACACACTAGATCTCTAGCACATAGCTTAACATCTGCCAAACACTTGCCCTTCATATTCTGATGAAATGGTTGTATGCAAAAGTATAGAAGAGGGGGAATCTACCTGGAGATGTACTAATTTATACATGATGGATTGACATTTAGAGCTCCACATCAGCAACTGACTCAAAGTCAGTTGTGGTATCACATATTAAAAATCCCAGCACTCAGGAAGCTAAGGCAGTGGGATCATGAGTTTAGGTACAGCCTTGGCTACAGAGCAATGCCTCCCTCTCAAACAAAGGAACAAACTAACAAACAAAAAGTTGACTTATTCTGAACAAATAGGAAGGTTTAAAGCATGAAATAGTTTCCATTGTGTGTTAATGGGAGAACGTGAAGGGTGGGCAGGAATGAAGGCAGGATATCTGGGTCCCGCTCACGGAAGCAAGGCTGGCTGGCTGAGCTCTGGCACTAACGAGCATCTCTTTGTATTCTTGTTCCCAGGCTGGCATCATTACAGAGGCAAAGTTGAAGGACCTGACACCCCCCATGCCTGTGATGTTCCTCAAGGCCATTCCAGCAGAGAAGCAAGATTGCCGAAGTGCCTATGCATGTCCTGTGTACAAGACTTGTCAGCGGGGACCCACCTACGTGTGGACTTTCAACCTGAAGACTAAAGAAAACCCATCCAAGTGGGTTCTAGCTGGTGTTGCCTTGCTTCTCCAGATTTAGCATCCTGAAGAGCCCTTGGGAGTGGAGGAGGGTGGCTGGCGGCTCCCTGACAGGGAAGTGGGTGAGGGGTAATGGCAGATTTTAAGAAGAAATCATAGGCACTAACCTTCTGTAGAATTCTCTGGGGAACTTAGGGTATCTGAAGTAAGGCCGAGAAGAAGAGTCCATCCAGGAGTAACGAGAGAACTCTGTGGTAGTGAAATTTTTCTAATAAACTGACTTATTCTTCAACTCATCTAAGGATTATTGAGTCTTAAATAATGGTGAAGAGATCAAGATAATCAATCTGGGAATGAACTCTGACCCTGATACATAGTGCAGTCTTGGATCTTGGAGCTCTAGTTAGCTCCCAGATGCCTCAACCACATAGGCTATGCCCATTAGTCAGGATTTCCATCATCATTGTTAGAGAAACACTAATATTTCTCTGTAAACAGACTCAGAGAATAAGTACTCAAAGCTTTTCAGGCCAGTCTTGGCTAGAAGCCCTCTATGTGGCCACCGTAGCCCAAAGCAGCCTGGACAGCAGGTAAACATGTGGGTGTGGCCGCAGTCCAGCAGAATCACAAATACCTCTGTTGTAGCTACATGACACCTGTCAGTGACCTGTGATTGAGTTATACATCTACGAATGTTTTTACTTACTGCTTGGTGAGGATACAACTATGAATGTATAAGTGGATCCTGTCAGAGTGGCTCTGAACACTACTTATGAGAGACCCAAGAAGCCACTTATCCGATAAAGCTACTCACCTGAAACTTTCCAGATTTCCCATTGTGGAAATGTCAGCTGGAAACCAAAGGGTTTTGCAGTTTGATGGGTTCCATGTAGCTCTGTGAGAGTTTGGTAAGGAGGGTCAGGGTGAGCGGGGATAACTCTTCCTTCAGATCCTTGCAGCAGTTTACTTCTATTTAGACAGTGGTTCATGAACTACAGCAGGCACCAGATGCCCCTGGAGGACTTGTTAAAGGAAGGCTGGAGTCCCAACCTGCAGAATCCTGACCAGATTTGGTAAGGTTTAAGAAGGAAGTGGGAAAGGGGAGCTCTCTAGGGACAGGGGAAGGAGATAAATCCAGAAGCTGGAGGGAAGTGGATAAAACAAGTAGAATGCCTGAAAAAGCCACGAAGAATCACCATTATCAAAAAAATCCTATAATACACATAATTCTGTGTATAAATATGCACATACAGTTTTGGTGAACTTTTCTCATCTGAACTAACAGTGCTCCCTCCAAGAGCAAAAAACTACCTAACGAAAACCCCAACACCAGACATGAGAAGCTGTCTTTTGAGTTGTTGGCCAGGGCTATCCAGAAGACTCCCAAAACATATAGCCTATTGCTGGTGCTATTGGTTACCACCCCCCCCAAGAGGTAGAAGATTAAGTTCTTATTGAAGACACCAAGCGCTTCAGAAATAGGGACCAAATACGTCTGAGCTGTAACTGACCTGAACACCCCCTCCCTGAGGACTTTCATGGTACCAGAAGGCACAAGGCAAGCTTCCAAAGGAGACAGGTGACCAACAGTCCTACCCAGCTATGACACCTGTGAACCCCATCAACAACTAACGAGGCATAGTAACCCTAAGGGTGCAGTAGTGGCACGCATACCTGGTAGTAACCAACAGCCTTCTAACTGGACTTAGCATCTGCTCGACTAGAGAGAGTCCAGATAACTACTAACTAACTAGCTAACTACTCAGTGATAGTGAAGTCATGGCTACTGAAGGAGAATCTACAATCAGTAATTTACTAAACCAGAATAATCCCTAACAACAATCTATACAGTTGTCCTTATACCCACAGATAAGTGTAGTCTTGACTCCTCATCAAGGAAACGTCTTTGCAACAGACAGAGACCAATACAGAAAACCACAACCAATCAAAATACTGAGTTGTGGAGCCCAGTCCCAACGGATATATCTATAAAACACTCCCACACCTAAGGCTCAGGAAACATTGGGTAGAGACAGTGAAAATTTTTAAGGTCTCCTAGGAATGTCAGAAGCTACACCTACAAAGTCTCACCAACATGACTGCAAGAACAAAAGGGCAGGTTAGACATATATTTGTTAATAAAGTCCTAGGCAGCCGGGCAGTGGTGGCGCACACCTTTAATCCCAGCACTCGGGAGGCAGAGGCAGGCGGATCTCTGTGAGTTCGAGGCTGGGCTGGACTGATAGCCTCCAAAACAATACAGAGAAACCCTGTCTCGTAAAAACCAAAAAAATAAAAAATAAAAAAATAAAGTCCTAGGCAGTATTAAAAACTAGATCGATACTATTTCTTCCAAACAGCCTACAGGCAAAATAAGGTAAGAAAGAACATTTGAAAACATAAAATACTCTAGCAAAAATAATAGTCCAAGAAGGATGCAAGGATAAAGAGGGGACACGAGCCATTTGATCAAGTAGAAGAAAGACTCAAAAACGACTCATCACAAACAGACTTACCTGAGATAAAGGTGTTCCCAGCATGAACCATTCTCTCACTTTCTAGTTACTTTCTGCTACATATAAATTTGATAAGTCTCTATGGACTGGTCCTGGAGCTCTCAATTTCCAAGTGTGCTCTTCTATGAAAATGGTATGCTCAGAACTGATAGTTAACACACAGTGAACACAACAGATACAAGGAAGACAGAGACTAACTCAGCTCAGTTTATTTCAAATAAGGGACAGTTAAATGAGAACTTTGCCACCTGTCTGACAAAGACATCATGTACTCAGGCCTCCCTACCTCCCCTTCTGCAACAGACAGCCTGCTCTAGACCCACAGTTCTAAAGTTGATCTGAGGTTCTCACTGCTAGCAGCAATCAAGGCCTTATCAGTTAGGTTCTTGTCAGAGAAAGCTACTAAAGCCATTATCTACACGGCATGTCTTTCCCAAGGGGTTCAAAGTAAGAGACCAGCTGAAAAAGGGAGACTGGTTTCTTTTCCTGGTGCAAAAGGAAAAGCTAAACCAAGAAATCCAATCAGAATAATATCCCTCCATGTCAAAACAGTGCCCAGCTCCTCTCCCTCCAAGAGAGGAGGAGAGGTCCTCTCTGGTGGCAGGCCCTCCAGGCAGAGCTGAGCAGGGCTGCAATGACTGGCAGGCTGGTGGGGAGAGGCTATGGGCAGGGCTTCTTCCCCAGGTGTGATCTCTGATGCTTATCCAGGCTGGAGCTCCAGCTGAAGCGCTTGCCACAGTGGGTACACTTGTAAGGTTTCTCACCTGTGTGAACCCTTTGATGTCTATTAAAGTTTGACCTCTGAATAAACCTTTTCTCACAGATGGGGCATTTATAGGGTTTCTCTCCTGTGTGGATTTTCTCGTGGTAGCGCAAGCCTGATAAGTCACTAAAGCCTTTGCCACAGTAATCACATTTACAGGGCTTCTCTCCTGTGTGAGTTCTCTGATGTTTCACAAAGTCTGAGCTTCGCAGAAAGGCTTTTTTGCAAATGGGGCAATGAAAGTATGTCTCTCCCGTATGAGTCCTTTGGTGGAAAACAAGCTGTGAATTTCTATAGAAGGTTTTCCCACAGTCTCTGCAGGTGGGCAGTTTCTGGGCCATGGGAGCTCTGCTCTGTCCCTTCTGAGAGGCCTCTCTCTTCTCCTCCAGCCACAAGGCAGACAGCTCTCCTGAAGAAGAGCTCTGTATGTGCTGACCTAGTTGTTTCCCAGGGACCCTTTCAGGAGGAAAGAGCTGCCCCCCTGGTGGTCCCTCACTCTGAAGGCTTTCCAGAGCTTCAGGGACATTCTCTCCTCCAAAGCGATGCAGCTCACTCTCACCAAGGAAATCCAACGCAGTCTGTGGTGGTGCCTCACCTGATGCCTGGCAGAAAACATCCAGAGAACCCTGGTCCCTGTGATTTTCCAAGTTTAGGTTCTCTTTGTCATTTTCTTGTCTGTCTTCTAAAACGAAAAAGAAGGTTTAATTGGCAGTAACTGTTACTCCCTCTTCTCCAACTGATGAAAAGACGGCACCAGGCCATCTTCTTTCTTTTTCACTGAGAGGGTATCAATAATGTGGAAGAAAACTATCACCTGGCTGCCTAAGCACTACAGACTCCCTTTCCTGTTCTGGGTTCAAGGCTAGACTAGCTCTGGAGCTGAACCACTCTCAACACCACAGTCTGCTGCTGGGCTTTTCAGACCCCTCTACAAGCACTTATAGGAAAACAAATATGCTATATGCAAGCTGTGCTTGTTAAAAGACGGTTGGTTTTCATTTTAAGATTTATTTTTATATCTTTAATTATGTGCATTGAGTATGTTTGTGTATATACGCATATGAGTGTAGGTTTCCACATAGGAGATGTTGTCACAGACATCTGTGAGCCACCTGACATGTATGCTGTGAACCAAACTCAGGTCCTCTGCAAGAGCAACAAACATGCTCTGAACTGCTAAGCCATCCCTCTAGCTCCAAGATGTTTATTTAACTAGAAAGGAAAAATAAGCATACACAAGAAAACCAAATCATCCCAACAGCACTACCAAACACGACTACATCTGTCTTCTTCCAGTCTTTGCTTTGAGACCCTGGTCTCATCTTGTGGCCCTGCTAGCCTGAACTTTTGTAGATCAGATTGGCTTCAAATTCAGAGCTCTGCCTGCCTCTGCCCTGAGTGCTGGCTGGGATTAAAAGCATGAGCCAACACCACCACCACGGCTGGACTTCCAGTCTTTCTAATTTAATTTGCATGTATTGACATCAGTTCTCTATCTGGCTATATAGCATTAATAGAATAAACATTGACACTGGTTTATTTAATATTAAAAATGGGCTCTTATGAGAAACATAAAATTTAATTAATGAACTTTATTAATGTGCCATTTTATTGTAGGTTAATGCGATAAGGCTATATTGTACCACACCGGTTAAATATAGAGGTTGTGTGTGCCTTGCTTTTATGTATGTTTTCATATATATTTTTGGTTTTGCTGTGTTTTCCAGGCTAGCCTCAAATTCTTAGGCTCAAGTGATACTCCTGCTCAGACTCTTGGGTAGCTAGGAATTTGAGTACTGGACACCATACCCAGCTATACATACTTTATTAACTTTTTTTTTAATTTTATTTTCCAGTTTAAATTTAGATAAGAAACAAGGTTGCTTCACAAGTCAGTTCCAGGTCCCTCTCCCATTCCCTCCCTTCCTCCCGAGCCTTCCCTCCCCCCCCCCCGTTATCCCCTCATTTCCCCAGGGAGGGTGAGGCCCTCCATGGGGGTGTGCATAGTCTGTCATTTCATATAGGGCAGGGCCTAGACCCTTCCCCAAGAGTTCGGGGTGAGAGTGCACCTCACATTGTTTTATTAACTTTTATAAGCACTTATACTTTTTTCTCACAATGTAGGTTTCTGATTATTACTCATGATGCAAATGATATTTTATTTTGGTTGAATATTTACTTAAAATTTTTAAATTACTTTATCCCTATAAATCTAAGATTCTATTCAGTGTCAAGCATACACTAAAATCCCAGAGTGGGAAGGTGAGCCAGAAAGATCAGAAGTTCAAGGACAGCCTACACCACACAGCAAGACCCATCTAAGGTAAAAGAGGCTATTTAAGCTGTGTCTGTCCACACATATCTATAATGCCCCTTCCCAGGAGGTGGATGAAAGAGGGACAGAAGTCCAACAGCATCCTAGCTACATAGCGGGTTCAAGGCCAGCAGGTCTACATAAGACTCTGCCTCAAAAAAGTTAAATAAAATGAAATAAACATAAAATATGAGGCTGTTTTCTTCTCTTTTTTCATTTTCACCTTAACAATGGCCTGCCAGATGTAGGAACCTGTCAGAGAACTAGAACTGAATGTATTAATTCTTGGAGTGCCAGGACATAACCCACTCAAAGGGTACAAGTACCATCTCTCTCATCTTTAAATAAGACTCTACAAACAGAACTTTAAAGAGTCAAGTAACAGCCACCATCAAAGAGTTATAATAAACACATTGTGTACTTAAGAATTCCCGCCCAGTGGTGATGGCACACACCTTTAATCCCAGCACTTGGGAGGCAGAGGCAGGTGGATCTCTGAGTTTGAGGTCAGCTTGGTCTAAAGGGAGAGTTCCAAGACAGCCAAGAACAGCTAAGGCTACACAGAGAAACTGTGTCCCAAGATGGATGGATGGATGGATTCTCCACTGTGGAAACCTGTACTGTTAATCATGTGTTTACTACAATAAGTATCACTGTAATAAGCAATTCTCTTGAGTTTTGGCCCATTTTCTGATCAATACCTGAATTCCTCGGAGCACAACTGTTATACCTATGGCATGAACATTGCCGGGTTCTTTTCTAAAACACTGTTCTTAGGTTTATTTATTTATTTATTTATTTGTTTGTTTATTTATTTATTTATTTTGGTTTTTGCGAGACAGGGTTTCTCTGTATTGTTTTGGAGGCTGTCGGTCCAGCCTGGCCTCGAACTCAGAGATCAGCCTGTCTCTGCCTCCCGAGTGCTGGGATTAAAGGCGTGCGCCACCACCGCCCGGCAGGTTTATTTATTTTAGTGTGTGTCTGAGTGTATATATGTGTATAACATACACACAGATACACACAGGAGCCTATGTAGGTCAGAAGAGGGTATAGGGTCCCCCGGGACTGGAGTTACAAATGGTTGTGAGCTGTATCTAGACACTGGGAAGAAAACCCAGGGCCTCTATATGAGCAGTAAGAGTCCTAAACAACTGAGCTGTCTCTCCAGCCCCAAGGTCCTTAACATCTACGGCAATTTAATTTCCAGAAGGACTGTCCCAACTCTGGTATGTCATTAAGCATAGGGAAATGGGCAGGGGGCTAATAAATATTGAGTATTGAATGATTTTTCTACATATGCTTTTTAGACCACTGAAAAATGGATTTTTGTTATTGTAAATCTTAATTCCTCAGTGATGAAAGGATGAATATTTTTTTTCTCACCACATCTGGGAGCTATTTTTCATATTCCAGGACTGCTGTCCAAATCTTACTGAGAAAATAGTTTGTTCTCGTCAACTTGCTTCCTAACTACTTTCTCTATATTAAGAAAAATAATACAGACCATCATTTATCTATCAAGTTCACCGAAATGTTTTGCACCAATTTAGTTGCAGTAATTTTGTTTGGAGTAATTTTTATGTATAGAATTGTTTTTACCTTATAAGTATGGGTATCTGTTAATCTTTTCCTCAACAATTTCTTTTATTGTATCTATCCTTAGAAAAATGTTTTCAATCCAAACAGGATGCAAATATTTACTTTCTTCTTTATGTCTACTTGCACATTACTTTCTTAAAGTTGATTTCTAACTTACTTTGTTAAGCAGCACAGACAAAACTGAGCAGTCTTTCCCATCGCTTCCTTACAGCACCGCAGAGAAGCACCTCCTGCCCCGAGAGCCATGCTTCCCGCTCTTCCTGGCCTGAGCATCTCCCAGCTTTTCTCACCACTTCTCCTTGCCATCAAGATATCTACTTAGGAACCATGTAACTGTTTGATTTTTGTTGGTGGTGGGTTTTAAATGCGTTGGGACTCTGATTACAAACAGATCTGCTTTTACTCTGACTGTCCTTCTACAGGGTCAGAGAAAACAGCACTTCTCTCTTGTGACTTCTGCAGCTGGTCTGTTACATTTCCCAACTGGCCCTTTCTCGTCTCTTTAGTTTCTGCCCCAGTTCAGAGTCTCTTCCCTGTGCAGCTGGACCTCTGCTTTGGCTCTTTACAGGATTAGAGGCATGTGCTACCACCTCCCAGATGCTTTACTCATTTTTATTGGGAATATAAAAGTGCACCAAAAAACAGTATCATGTAATAATAATAATAATGGGCTCAGCATATAAGACCACATACAGAGGACCTGGGTTCCTTTGGAGCAATGGATTTTAAACTATTTCATGTCCGAAGAGAAGAATGGTGAGAAAAGCTGGAAGATACTTCATGAATGTCACCCAGGAAGAGCTGGACTGTCTGGTTCACTTAGTGGAATTAATACTGTAATTTTAAAAAGGTTTAAATGTGTACATTGGTGTTTAACGAGGCCAGAAAAGGCCATCAGATTCCCTGGAGTAGAGTTACAGACAGTTGCTGGGTTGCCATGTGGGTGCTAAGAACAGAACCCAGCAATATATGTTGTTTCAAATTAAAATCATAACTGGGTATGATGTGTGCTTTGCATATATAAGAGCTGGCTTGACTCCCAGCACCAAAAAAAAAAGTGATAATAAAGTCATATGTATCAGTTCTTGTTCTCTGTAATATTATCAATAGAAAAAAAACCCTGATAATAAAGTCATATGTATCAGTTCTTGTTCTCTGTAATATTATCAAAAGAGAACAATTAGACTCCTTTGGGGAAAGGATAATTTGTCATGTAATTTCCATCCTAAGTCTCTTTCCTTCTTCAAGGTTCTAGAACTCAATGGGCATGTGTGTACACACGAGTGTACGTGATGTTTTCTATGACAGACATGTTTTAGAAAGAGCATCCACGGCAAAGGAGAGCACAGCATAATAAATTCAGATTTATTCTCAGACTTCAACTATGTTAAGCATCAGTTGCTGCTGCTATTTAATGAAGGTTAGGTACACAAAGAATAAATAAAACACTTTTCTGTTTATTTTGCTGATGGTAGTTGGTTACTTATGATTATGAGCACGGTAAGAAAAAATGAGTTTTGGGCCAGCAATATGGTTCTGTGGGTAACAGTGCTTGCCACACAAGTCAGATGACCTGAGTTTGATCCCCAGAACCCATAAAAAGATAGAAGATTATGTTACATAAAGCTGTCCTCTGACCTCTACACACATGCAGGGGCAAAGCATGTCCCTACACACAAATAAGGAACATAGGTTAATAGTAAAATAAAAATAATATTTAAAAAAATCCAAAAGTAATTTCTCTGAATTTTTCTGGTTGGTGATGGTAATCACAGCTATTACAAACTATCTTTTGAAGGAACCCTAACTACCTGTATCGACCTCAACTTGTCTGAATGGGAATTCTCTCTGAGAAGGAAAACTATCAAACTAGACAAGACTGAAAGTAGATTCAACATGTGGTCTTCCTTTCTTGGCTAAATAAATATGTCAATGGCCCTTTAGTGAGCAACAAGGAAACATAACTTTGGCATTCAAGCAAGATCACAGTTAGCTATAACTAATGGGAAAAATTCTTTACCCACTGCTTCCAATTTACTATGAGGAGATCAGAAATGGCTGGAAACCAATGAAACCCACTGACCTTTGCAGGTGAGTCTTGGTATCTTCTCACTGATGTGAAGTTGTAGTCCTGCCAGTTCTTCCCCATATTCTGCTATGTTAGTCAGGTCAGGTTTGGAGTTAGAAATACCTGCTACCAAGAGAGATAAACTTTATGAGCTTGATGAACAGTGACCTCTGGGAACTCAAACTGTGCCTTTTAAAAGAGAAGCCTAGACATGGAGACAGTGATGCTACCAGAGAACAAGATGATAGGAACATGTCGTTGGTGAATGCCATGAAAACAATCTAGACAGGTGATCACAAGGATCTGGGGACCACCAGCAGGCTGGTGCAAGGATCAGGACAGGGACTCCCCCAACTACTAGTTTAGACAACTTAGTAGGAAGAGAGCACAGATTCAAAACCAGTCACAATTGAATGCACTATAACCCAGGCCCTGGGAACTGTGAAAGAATGAGCAAGTCCTTGGTCTGATGCTACTTCCAGCATCTTTAAAAGAGGAATGTCATGGCTGGGTGTGGTGCTTGCTTTTAGTCCCAGCACTCAGATGGCAAAGACAGGCAGGCGTCTGTGAATTCAAGGGTTACAAATTGAGACTGTCTCAAAAAGGGAAAAATAAGGGGTTGGGGGGTGGGTAATGCCATCACCATGCCTATTTATTTCATAAATTTAAGGCATTGCTGAATGTCACAACTCACACAGTTACTGACAAACAGAGCAATTTCAGTCTCAGGACATTCCTACTTATAAGCTCGCTATCTCTAACTCCCCAAGTTCCTACAGTAGCACCAAGGATTCCCTTCACCCACAAACCCAGAGCAGGTCTCTAGGAATACACAGAAAATACCTAATACTTTTCCAGTCTTTTCATCTCCTCCTATCAAGCGGGCCCATGCCCTCACCTCCTGAGACCATTTTCCCATAGGTCTCCAGCATGAAATCCCAGTACTGTTCCTTCTGAGTAGAATCCAGGTTTCTCCACTGCTCCTAGAAAAAAACCACAGAAGTAACATTCCAATAAAACTGCTTAAACCTGCTTCCCAGAGCACAGAAAGCTGAGAGGAAGGAATTGGCCATAGACCCTGGTCAACAAGAGACCTAAGAACTCACAGGAACGTAGGGCAAGAAAAAAAGAGACCAAAGGGAAGGAAGACGACAGACTTCAGATCAGCATTTCTTGCCTAGTTTAGAAAACCCTTGGGGTGAAATTTCAGGGCTTATGCTGCATGTATTTAGGAATGAAAAATGCCACCATACACACTGACCTTGCTCTTGTCTCTTTCAAAAGTTGCAGTGAAGCTTTTGCGACTTTGAGGTCCTGCTATCCTCACTATTGGAAACCTAGCTATTTCAGAGAGAAAGGAAAGAAATAAAAAGGAAATTCTGGGAAGAGCAAGTGTAAAGGAGTGAAAGGTAGGAAAAGTCAACTGCAAAATCTGATTCTGAAAGAAAATCTAGTGGCTTCGAAAGCATCAGGTGTTGCAGCTGCATGCATCTGGACTCCCTCAATGGTTCACAGAAGGCCTAGCATGAAGTTGGTAAACTCTCAGTGCTCCTAAGCAAGGTATTCCCTTGTTACCCAAAGTAGCCTTTCTTCTTCTCTTCAACTGCAGGGTTAAAACCCAAAACTGGGAAGACCACACATCTCACATCCACCTACTTTTCAAACTCAGATTTCAGACTCCTCACGGGAAGCTGACAATAGCAACCCAGAGTGACTGGCACATACTCTGTGGAGTCACACACACTGAACCCAAGTCTCACTGGCCACTTTCCAGCTGTGTGACCTTGAACAAGTTACTTAGCCTTCTGGAGTCTCGGCCCTCACCTGCTATTAGCAGTGAACTCAAGAATTTGTTGGGAGGTTTGAAAGAAATACAAGTAACACTGTTCCAACAGGACACTGCCACTTTTCACCCTCAGCTCTAAAGCAAATCTGCCACCTGGTGTCAGGAATGTCTCCAGGAGCAACACCAAAAGACTTAAATTAGATGCTGAGCCGTAGATATATTTTGGTATTAAAAACATCAGAACACCCCATGTCCTCTTCTCCCCTCCTCTTCACCCCCTCTCTTTCTCGCAGCTCCTCTCCCAATCCCCTCAGAAGCTTCTGTCCTGTTCTCCTTCTCTGGGTTACCATGCATATCTCTCTTAGGGTCCTCCCTGTTTCCCAGCCTGGCACTCCCCTGTTTCATGTCTAAAATCCATATATGAGTGAGTACATACCATGCTTGTCTTTTTGTGACTGGGTTACCTCACTCAGGATGGTTTCTTCTAATGCCATCCATTTGCTGGCAAATTTCAAGATGAGGAAAAATAGAGGCGAGAAGGATGAGAGATACCGTAACAGAAGGAGCCATTACAGGTTTGAAGGGAGATCTGGCACTAGTGAGATGTCCAGAGGCCTACAAGGATAACACCAACAGGCAATCTAACCAACAGTGGAGAGGCTATCTTAAATGCCCTTCCCTGATAATGTGATTGACGACTTCCTTTTATGCCATCCTAGAGCCTTCATCCAGTGGCTGAAGGAAGCAGAGGCAGACACCCACAGCTAAACACTGAACTGAACTCCTGGAACCCAGCTGCAGAGAGGGAGGAGTGATGAGCAAAGGGGTTAAGACTTGGCAGGTGAAACCCACAGAAACAGCTGACCTGAACAAGGGGGAGCTCATAGACCCCAGACTGATGGCTGAGAGGCCAGCATGAGACTGATCCAGACCCCCTGAACGTGGTCAGTGAGGAGGCCTCAGCATTCTTTGGGGCCTCAGGCAATAGATCAGCATTTATCCCTGTCATCCAGATGGACTTTGGGAGCCCATTCCATGCGGAGGGATGCTGTCTCCACCTAGACACATGGGGGAGGGTCTAGGTCCTACCCCTGGTCATATGACAGACTTTCAATATCCCCCATGAAGGGCTTCACCCTCCTTGGGGAGTGAAGTGGGAATTGGGGGAGTCACTGGGGGAGGGTTGAAGGGGAGTAGAAGGGGGGGAGAAGGAGCTGTGATTGACATGTGAAGCAAACTTGTTTCTAATTTAAATTAAAATTTTAAAACATCAGTAAAAAATTTAAAAAACATCAGAATACTCAGCTCTCAATATACATACCTAACTATATTCCATATAAAAAATTAAATTTAAACTTATTATTTTGTTACTTTTCAATGAATGAAGCTCCTGTAAAAAGCCAGCCTGAGTAAATACTGCTGAATACAGGAGTCCTTGGAAAAGGATGCCATGCAAGCACCTGACAGAACGCCAGCTTTGCTGGACACTGACATTTCCCACAGCACTAAACAGCTGCTGCTAAGTGCAGTGTCAAGCAAAAGAGCACAAGCACCGGAAACTCCAACAGTCACCAGCAGCCAACAGACAGCCCAGAGCAGCGGGTCGGGCTTGCTCAACAGTGCGCCTCTGCCCGAAAGCCTCACACTCCAGAAATGCCAAGAAACTGAGGCTTGAATGTAACTCCCACTAGAGATGCAAGGTACCCGCAGCCATCACCTTTCCCTTTGAAAACCAAAAGGTCCTACTCTGGAGGACACAAGCCAAGAGCTGTGATGGGGGACTCATGTTCCTGTGTGGAAATAGCACCATCTTGTGGACGTATGAGCTCTGCCACCTTTGACTCAGTGAAAGCAGGAGTCCTACACATTCTGATAATGAAGTACTACATAGAGGTAATCACACCCCTTCAGTATCCTGAAGTGATTAGCAAAATCCCCAATTTACAGACAAGACTGGAGGTAGGGGTAATTTATATCTAAATTTCCCTTTATTTTCAAAGGATTCCATTAAATACAAAAGCTTTGCCAAGGCAGATAAGGGATGACTTGTTTGCTTTAGTGCTTGGTAGGTGGCTGGCAGTCAATACAGACACTGTAGTATATGTATAATTGCCAATCAGCTAATACAGGCACTGTGTGTGTCTATAATTGCCAATCTGCTAATATAAGCACTGTACTGTATATATAACTGCCTATCAGCTAATACAGGTACTGTGCATGTTTATAGTTGCCTATCAGCTAATACAGGCACTGTAGGTGTGTATAGTCTCCAGTTAGCTAAGACAGGTACTCTAAGTGTGTACAGTCATCAATCACCCAATATAATCACTGTGTACGTGCAACTACCAATAATGAACAGTGCTGGTGAACATTTTCAATATTTGGTTATTGTTTTATTTTGTGACTGGCCATACCACCATGACCAGCTTTGATCTTTCAAGTTATCCAAAACAGGTGGTAGTTGGTATCTGCACTGTTTTAATTATATTAACCAATTCTCCAGGACTGTCCCGATAGACTCCAGAAACAATAACCCTTTGATAAATTGATAGAGACAGTTTGGCACTATCATAAATTTAGACAGATAGACCAATGGCATAGAATAGAGGATTTGAACATAAGATGACAAAGCTACACACACAAAATTTTAGACTGTGGAGGCAAGAAGTTACATTGGGAAAAAAGCTGTTCAACAAATGGTGCTGGTGAAACCAGTTAATCTAAGAATGAAATTAGGTTCTTTCACCTTGTACAAAAATCAACTCAAAAATGGGCTGAAGACTTTAATATAAAACCTAACATGCTGAAACGTCCAGAAGAAAACATAGGGGTGGGCAAGACACTGGGGTGGACAAGAACTTTCTGAATAGAATACCAGCAGCACAGGAACCGGCGGTAACAAACAGGACCAAGTGTCAACAGATGGACCTCATGAAAATCAAATCCTGCACACCAAAGGAAGCCAGCAGCAGAACACACAGCCCACAGGATGGATGGAAGAAAAATACCCCGAACTTACAAAGAACTGCAGAAACTAAATACCAAGGAATGAAAATGCCGTTAAACAGAAAGAACTAACAGTTTTCCAATGAGCCTTAGCCCTGAGTAGCAGGCTTCTCTGCACTGTGCCACAATCCTCCCAATCTACACTTTCACATCTCTGGTTTCAGCTACTCACTGTCAACTGGAGACTGGGAGAATCAAATGGTACTTTTCAGAATGAATTCCTAGGGTTTAAATTGTACATTATTCTTTCATTTATAATTTGTCTGCTTGCTTGTTGTTTTTTAAGACAGTTTCTTTAGTAGAGGTCAGTCTGTCATGATCCTCACTAGAGCCTAAACTCTCCTACTTCATTCTTTAAAGTGCTAGAATTACAGGTGTGCCACCACACCCAGCAACTGTGCATCATTTTGAAAGGATGATTCAATCTTGAACAGGATGTAAGTCATCAGTTGAGCCAGCATATCCACTCTGCATATGCTACCCACCCACTTGCCACTTAGCAGCTGTCTGCTCAGATTCACTGTTGCAGTATCACAGTGCTTCTGTTCAACTGGCCCTTATTTTGCTTAACAGAGGCCTCTAAGCAGAAGTACAAAAGACGGTGAACATGCCAGACAGAAGCCATGAAGTACTTACTGTGTGGAAAATGAAAACATTCTCTACTCATTAAGAAAAAAAGCTATATACAGAGGTTGCTGAGATGTGTAGTGAGAAGGAATCTTCTCCCATAAGATGGTGACAAAGAAAAATTAGTGCTAGTAATGCTGTAAATTACATGTCTACACTGTGAAGATGTCTTTGCCAGGGAGCCCTCTGATTGGTTTAATAAAGAGCTGAATGGTCAACAGCTAGACAGGAAGAGGGTAGGTGGGGCTTCCTGGTGACCTCTTTCTCTTGGGTAGGCTTAGCATACAGAGATGCAGCTAGCTCTTTTAAGAGGCTCTGCAGTACAGTTGAGCACTTGAGCAGCCAGCACTGGGTACAAACACCTGCTGCAGGCAGACAACACAGTCCCAGGGGGGGCAGGTAAATGCTGCTCTGGGGCCCAGACCTGCCATCATGAGGCTAGACTCTCGGGGAACCAAGGGGAGCAGAGCCAGTCAAAGCACAGGGCCTAGTCACCTTCTACAGTTTAAGTGTTGGCTCACGTGATCAGAGAATAAATACTACAAATTCAGGAGGAAAAAAAGCCATGTCCAGGTCAAGAAAACCTCTGAACAGGTTTACAATGTGCTTAAATGCTAAAGAAAAAAATGGATATAGACAGTCATAAAAATAGTTTAAAAATAAAACAAAGTCTTTAAAGAAAGTGTAAAGTAATTTTTTTAAAAAGCCAGGTAAGCATGGTCTTATGTGGGAGCCTGAATCCTATAATGTTGCTTTGTCGACTGAATTTTTTAAGTATTGATGAGCAAACAGCAGCTGCTGAGAGACTCTGGATTGTGTAATGAAATGCTGAATTAAACCAGGCTATGTACTTTAGGGATGTCTTGGCTTCAGGATGGAAGTCAGGAAATGTGTTGCATTGGGGAGATTTTTGTTTCCACAGACAATGAAAAGCTACGGATTCCTTCAAAATGAATAAGAATCAGATTGTACTGGAGAAGACCTCCTGAGGATCTTGGCTGCTAAAGTAAAGGAGGAAGCTAGGAAAAACTACAGAACAGGTGACATGTATGCTGATTCTTTTACATAAGAACAGCTCTGAGACAGGATGAGACATGATGAATTTTGTTGGCTGCAGAGTCCTCATGACATGGCGGGCCAGTCCCGCAATGGATAACATGTCTGACTAAGGATCAGAGTCCTCATGACTTATTATTACATGCCATATTATTATATGGCATGGATAGAGGTTTGGTTATACACTACAAATGGACTTATAAAGTTCACATATGCCTTTTACCTGCTCAAACATAAAACAAAAACATCATCTTTAGCTGGCTTCTGCCCACCACACATGCCATACTTGTTAATATATATATGTATGTTACCTTTAAAAGTTTGCTAGCAGAAAAAAAGGACCAGATACCAATGCCTATGTTGCAGTTTCCTCAAAATTCTGCATCCAGAACAACTTCAAACTGCTAACTCAAATGGTCCAGCCTCATGTACTACTCCAGCCAGGACTTCAGATAAGCCCTGCACTTTCCCATTACACTAAGACTGAACAACAAATGTTACAGCTAGTTTTTCCTAGGACTTGATCATTATCTCAATTTTCTGAGGTTCCCCTAAAGATGCTGTCACCCCCAAACAACAGGAAGCAGTCTAGAGAACATTATACACACATTCCAAGGAAGTGGGGTTGGTGGTTTCTGGATGTAAGGTAGATGTTTGTCATTATTTTCGGAGGATCAGTTGCAAGTTGTTACTGGTTATGTAAAAAAAAAAAACCAACTAAATAAAGGAGGTTAAGCTCTCTTTCTGAAAAGAAAAGGGGGGGATATAGTATACTGATACAAATTTAAGGTTATTTTTGTTATATACACTGTACATTATGTTTCTACTCTTGTTTAAGGTAGTGTTGTACCTATGCAGCTCATTTAAAAATGTAAAGTTCTAGCCCTTGAAAGCTATTATTACATCAAAAATCATTATTACAAACTGCTTAGGATAACTAAGAAATACAGGTTAGTAGTTAGTTGTGGTAATATCTTTCTTGCACAAATAAAACCTGTCTGGGGATCAGAGAATGGAGCTTGCCACTAGCTACCCATAGAGGTCTGGAGTTCTGTACAGACAGACAGGAAGTGACATAGCTGGGAAGAAACAAACAGGATATAAGCAGGGACAAGCAGAAAATCTCTCTCTTCTCTGCTGAGACACTTAGGAGGTTAAGGTGTGTTGTGGCTTGCTCCTTCTCTCTGATCTCTCAACATTTCCCTCTATATCTGATTCTGGCCTTTTATAATCTAGACCAATTAAAACTCCTTTTACAGTTAGTCATCTAACAGTCAGATTTGTGGCTATGTTAGGTATGTTTTTAAGGTCAGAGATATGTTTTAGATAGATAGGTGGTATTCAAACTCTTCAGAGACCTACAGAATATGGCATTTAATGTTTTAGTAATAAGGCTTTTCATGACAGTGAGACATGTCTGCTCCTGGCAGCACCAATTTACTTAAAAAAACAAAAAAGGATGATGAGCACTGATGAACCTCCATATAGAGTTTGCTTTCACTGTAGCAGAGTTAGCCACTGAACAAGAAACTGCCCTTGCCTCGACTGCTAACAGTATGTTGTTCAATTAGCAGAAGCAGGACACAAAAGAAGTAGACTTCCAAACTTCAAAGTCACTTCTTTGAAATTCCTACTTCACAAAAAAGTCCGTCAGACATTCTAGGCCTGCCTGTAGTCAGAAGATGAATGCCCCCAATGTTCCAGGTGAATCTTGGGTGACTGTCCAGGCAGCCAGATGTCTCTGTTGTTTCTATATTTTTATAGTTTTGGAAGTTGCTTGCTTTGCAGTTCCTGTTTACTCAGGCAAAATTTTCTCTTTCCTGGGTCTCTGATGGGTTTGAAGACTTGGTAGTTATAACAATTTTCCTTGTTAACCAAATTAAAAAGGAAACTCACAAAGGAGGTTTAAAATGTATTAAGTTGAGAGACATAAAAGCTTAAATTGTTTATCTAAGAAAATGTCTTGAGGTCTAAAAAAGATAGTTGTGGTTTGGTAATAGAAGTTAGGACAGAAAGTAAAGGTACAAAAGTTTTGACTCCCCAAGATAAGATAGATAATGGAGTATTTTCTCTGAATTTGCCAAATGCAAATGGACTTTATAAATGTAATTTTTCCTGATACAATTATTCTTATTGTATATAGTTTTACAGTGTTAGAGTCAAACCCTTTCCTTTTTATTCAGACAAAAAGGGGAAAATGTTGTGGAATATTTGTATCTTTGTCAAGGTGCCTTCTGATTGGTTTAATAAAGAGCTGAATGGTCAATAAGCTAGGCAGGAAGAGGTTAGGTAGGACTTCTGGGGACAGAGAGGACTCCAGGAAGAAGAAAGGCAGGTTCGATAAGCCAGACACAGAAGAAACAGGAGATGAGAGGTGAAGGGAGGTAATGCCACATGGCGGAACACAGATTAATATAAATGGGTTAATTTAAGTTACAAGAGCTACTTGAGATAAGCCTAAGCTAAAGGCCAAGCTTTCAAATTAATAAGTCTCCATATTGTTGTTTGTGAGCTGACGGCCCAAAGAAAAGTCCGATTACAGAAGTTTTGTTGTCACACTGTGAACTGTGAAGTTACGGCCACAGTGGATGACAGTACTATCATCTACCTTACTCCACCTTGTCACAAAGACCTGTGCCATCTGACATGGGCACATAAAGGTTGAGTACAGCTTAACATGGTAAGACACAGTAACATAGGAAACCATACTCATGTTACTCTCATTACAGTATGCCATTATAATTACTCTGTTATTAGATGTTATTGTTAACTTCTCACCTTTCATAACTTACAGAGGGCTGATAGGATAAGAAAGCCCCACTATGTACAGGGTATGCAGTGTTATCCACAGTTTCTGATATCTACTAGGTCTATAAAATGAGACACACACACACACACACACACACACACACACACACACCCAAGTCTGGGCAAACTAGAACAAACTTTGTCCAAATAACTATATCCCCAAGCAAAGTCCAAGAACATATAGAAAGAAAACAAAGATACCCAGCAACTGCTTTAGATGTAGCTCAGCAGTAGATGTAACTGAGCATGAATGAAGACTTGAGTACCATCCCTGGAATGGACAATACAAAACCAGTGAGAAGACATTAAAAACAAACAAGCAAACAAAAAAACAGGAAATAATACATTATATGTAAGGAAAAGGAAGATAAATTATTTGGTAAAATTCGATTTTACATAAATTCTAGAAAATACAAACAAATGTGTGCTAACAGAAGGTAGTTAGCGGGTGTCTCAGAATGGCTGGGGTATAAAAAAAATGATGAGATAAGAATTCAAAAAATAAGACAGGGGCTGGACAAACAGCTCAGCAGTTAAGAGCACTGGTTACTCTTCCATGAGATCTGGGTTCAATTCTCAGCATCCACATAGTGGCTCACAACCATCTGTAACTAGAGTTCCTGCGGAGTCTGCCCGATTCTGGCCTCCATGAGGACTAGGCATGGACCTGGCACACACCAGGCAAAATATTCATATACTTACAATTTTTTTATTTTTCTTAAAGAAAAACTTAAAAGGCAACTTGAATATGATAGAAATATGTATTCTTGATTGTACTTGTATTTTAGAGCTGCATATGTACATCAAAACTTACCAAACTATGTATTTTGAGTATATGTCGTCTATCAACAATACTTCCATGATATCAGAAATGAAAAGATTCTCCTGTCACACATGAGAAATAACCATTCCAAGTTTCTAACAGATCCCTGTGTGGGTATCTCATACTAGGAAATGAAAAGCCCTTTCTTAGCACAGATTCAAAGTAATTTAAAAAAAAAAAAAGCAGAAACTACCATATTTGGGCAAAGACTTCCAAGAGGTTAGACTCATCAGTCAAAATGACTGACTAGAGACACAGGGACTCAACTTGGAGCATGGCTGCGTAACATTTGTAGTGTGTGTGGATTGAGTCTCATCCCTGTTCCTCTTCTGAGTCCGTGGCCCCATCAATCCTCCTGGGCCAGGAGAGGAAGGGCAGAGGACCCGGCTCACCTGATGTACTGCTGGGAGAAATGCTGTTCCCATGTCCTGGTCTCTGCTAGGCCTCTCCTCTGGTCTGGCAGGAAGCTGGGCAGCAGCCAGAGCTGTAGCAAAGAATAGAATTTCAGAATCAAGATGTCCCCCTTAACCACTCCCCAAAGGGCACCATAAATTCTTCATAAATTATAACAATTTGGGGTGTCAATCAAATTCAAAGGCTTGAATTTACCTCCTAACAACTACAACCCCCTCCAAACTTCCAAACAGTCTCACCCATGTTTCTCCCAGGTCCCTCCAAAGAACCAAAACCCAAATGGTGTGGCCTGAACACAGCATGGTTTAAAAATCAGACTTGGGTCATTTCCACACTTTCCGAACATTATATAGTTTCAGCCTACATTTAGTCCTCTAACCACAACCCCCAAATTTCTCCCAGAGAGCACACATAGCACGATGGAGAACTGCCCCTCACCTAACTCTGGTTCCATGTCTGACTCCTCTTTCACACCATGGCTCAGCAACTCCCCAGGAGCTGAGGGTGAATTCTGAAGGGGGAGGTCCTGAGGCACCACTTCCAGCCTGGGCTCCACCTCACCACCTTGGCAGTGTGTCGAGTTCATCTTCTCAGACGGGATCTCTTGTCCTAGAACTTGGATGCCAATCTGGACACCAAACACCATTAATTACCAAAGGATACAGAGTCAAGGTTGCTGAAAGCTAGTGGAATTGGTCTTCCACAGTAGACCATGAGACAAGTCTTACAACCAAAAGACCAGGAACTGAGGCCTGAACCAGGTCTGGGAAACCTGCAAATCATGCCACTAATATGTGTTCTCCTGGACAGTCTCCAATAATTAAAACTCAAGGCCGTTTTTTAGTAAATCAAAATTTCTTAGGTGGTGTGGGTGAAGGCTAAGTCACAAAACTACATAAGATATGAGGAGACCCAGATTTAATGTAAGCAGCACATACTGTGGTCTTTGTTTTCTGTTCTGAGGAGAGCTCCTTGAAGCCTTGTTGTTCCAGCACAGGAATTTTCCATTATGCATAATGCAGACTTTCACCCACCTCAGAGTCCATGCTGGGAAGCCAGCTCTTGGCAGCCCTTAAATAGCTTCAGGATGGGGCCTGCTGGTTGCCAGATGAGCACACCATGGGATTCCAGGCTTAAGAAATTCAGCTGATCCCAGCCCCAACTCTGGGGAAGGGAAAGAGACCAGCAACATCCAACCATTGATGGTAAATGAGGTAAGCAACTGTGCTAGATTAGTGAAACCCCAGAAAAAAATGTCTAAACAATGGGGTTTCTGGAGCTACCAGTTAGTGAACTCACAAAGGTTCTGAGGATGTGGCACCCCGGGAGAGGACTTTTTGCTCCTGAGTTTCACTCTACACAATAAACTGGTAACAGTAATGAAAGCACTTTACTGGTCCCGTAAATCACCAATCATCCGATCTGACAACCAGTTTGTTCGTGGTATTTGTGAGTGGCATCTCAAGTGCAAGAGCAGCTCTGTGGGACCAGGATCATCTGGACTGGTATAGACAGCAGTCAGAACTGGACTGACTTGCTAACGCTCGGTTTGTGTCAGAGAATCAAAGGACTGGTTACTGGTTTGGAATCTCTACATATATGTCATAATAACAACTATCAGAAAGAAGAAGAAAAAAGACAATGAACCAGAGAAGCCCCAGAGGAACCTGGGCTTAATTCACAGACAAGACACTATGCTTACCCACTGCCATAGTCTCCGAGGATCTCCCTTCAAGCTTTCCACAAGGGTCACTGCCTCTTCTCCACTACCTGGACACTGTTTCCTCACCCACATCTGGATCTCCCCGGGAAGGATGGTCAGAAACTGCTCCAGCATGAGGATCTCCAGGATCTGCTCTTTGGTGTGAACCTCTGGCCGTAGCCACTGGAAACAGAGCTTCCGAAGCTGTCTCAGCGTTTCCTGGGGCCCAGACATCACCTGGTAACGAAATTGCCTGAAAAGCTGGCGAGCAGTCTCAGCGTTGGTGAGCTCTCTTTCCTGGTTAGCATCTGATTCACAGAATGTGGCATCCTCAGCTTTGGCCTTGGCCAGAGAAGGCTGCAGGCCCAGGACCTGCCCTAAGTCAACAGGCATTATCTGGCTTCACAGGGTCTTTTAGGTGAAGGGCTTCCAGGATGGAACTGTCTCTGTAGAGAACTGCGTCTTCTAGCAATGCTGAAGAATGAGAGCCAAGGCTGTACAACAACAACACATGGTCAGGAACAACATATATGCACAACACCACCCCCTAAAGGCCTGCACCCCCTAAAGTAACTGTTCATTGTGTACACAATTCTATTTTGAGACATTGTAAACTTGAAGCCACAAAGCTAACTACACACTTATCATGTCCATATTCATATTATTCATTGATCTTCAAATGTCCAGAGACTCTATAGAAGAATGGAATGTACCAGACATGGTGGTACATCCCTATAATCTTAGCACTTAGGTGGTGGAGGCAAGAAGTTTAGGGCCAACTTGGGCTATATAATAAGTTCAAGGTATGCTTTGGCTATATAGCAAGACTATTTCAAAACGGGAAAATAAGAGGCTGAAATGATGGCTCAGAAGATAAAAGCATTTACTGTGCAAACCTAACAGCTTGAATTTTATCCGTAGAGCCCATAAAAGGAAAGAACCACTTCCAAAAGTTGTTCTCTGACCTCCATACATGCATCATAGTATATACATGAGTATCTGCACATACATGATATTTTAAATTTTTTAAAAGAAAAACATGCAAGAAATGCACAATTTTCACTGTTTCCAAGTAAATACATACTCCTGTATCTCTGTACCTATGTACCTGTAGACTAACATGTAATGCTTTTCGGGGCTGGCGATGCATCTCAGTAAGTAGGGTGCCTACCTAGCATGAGCAAAGTTCAATCCCCAGTATCTGTAAACTGTGACCCATGACTACAATACCAGCACTTAGGAGGTAGACACGAGAACATCAGTAGTTCAAGGTCCTCCTCAGTTACATTGAATTCAAGACCAACCTGGGATATATGAGACCCTGTCTCAAAATAAGTATAAGTCAATAAAGCTGGACAAGAGCTACCAGTACCCTAGGAATACAGAGTAATGCTGAAAGAATCACATGCTTCATAAGATACATAGGTCTCCTCCACCATGTGCTGTCTCAGCATCCACATTATCACAGGGTGAAAGCAACAGGGCCGAGAGACCATACACCAAAGCCTACAGCTGCAACTATAAACCAAAATAAACCTCTCCTTCTTATAACTTGTTTATCTCACATATTCTGTTACAAAAGCACAAAGCTAGCGAACACAGCATCAGGATTTAGCAGCAAATGAAGCAGTGAGAAGGGAACCATTAAATACCAAATCTTAAGGGTTTTCAAAGGATCATTTATTCTGTAGCATCTGACTTTACTACAGGTGCTCATAACAGTGGGTCATTGGACTAACCCTTAAAATGTCATGAAGGAGCGAACAGTCACCATTTCTCTGTATCACTAATGCAGCACATGTACACACCATATAAATATATACAATGACAACAAATAAAATTAAATGAAAAGACAAGAGGGAGGAAGACAGAAAGAAGGGGAAAAGGGAGGAGTCTGGGAAGGAGGGAGAAAAGGGGGAAAGGAAAGTACAACATTCAAAACCCAACTAGAGCCTATTTTTCCAAAGGTGCAAAACCAGGAGAGGAAAGAATAACTCAATGGTATACGTTTTTCATGTGAACCTCACTAAACTCATGGCTTTTCTTTTTTGGTTTTGTTGTTGTTATTTTAAAGAGCCTACAGATTTCATTTATACATTTAGGTAGTACTCTGTGGCACTAAAGCAAAAAATACATAATTGGGAAATTCCATTTCGGGCCCTGGCAAAATAGTGATAATACAAGCTAGTCAGACAGCTAAACGACTCCCAAGCTAGAGAAAGCATGTAAGACAAATAGTTTCAGGCACTCCACAGAGCAGGTGAGAATGCAGTCTTGAGAGATGCTGAAGTAGGGCCCAAGACCATATGGTTGGTTACCTGAGGACAACTTTGAAGTCACAGTGCAGGAAGCTCAAGTGGTGCATGATGGTCTTGAAAGCTGAGGCAACAAGAACAGAACTGAAAGCCACTCAAATCGCTGAATTCTGAAGAATGGGCAGGGAGGAACTTTGGGATGGGGGTAAGGACAGATGTCTGCATGGGGTGTCTACTTGGCCCTGGCATTGGCTTGAGACTCCTATAACCAAGACCAAAACCAAGGTTTAACGAACAGCAGAACACACAAAAGGCCAGTTAGGAATGAGGCACTGGAATTTTTAATCATGCAGGCTGAAAAGACACCCAAAGACAGGAGGAGGACCCTATGTTAAGAGTGACAAGCACAAACTCTCACCTGCCCTAACAAAATCTAAAAGTAAGTTGCTATCAGATCCACAGGTAGTAGTTTCATTTCATCAACTGGAGAAGCACCCTGCTCCTTCCAAAGATCTGCTCCATCAAAGCATAACATAAAGCCTAGTATAAGTACATTGCCGGCACCAACAAACAGCAACATACCTCAAGAAGATAACTGGTGCTCAGAATCGATAATACACACTCTGAAAGAGTCAAAATATGATCCAAGATTACTAGATATACAAATAAATAAGAAAGTATGACTCAAAGAAGGAAAAAGAAGTAGTTGACAAAAACCAACTTTAAGATAGTCAGAGGGCTTAAGGAAAAATTACTGAAATATGAAACAGAATCAGGACTCTCCACAAAGAAATGAAAACTATAAAAGCAATAAAGTTAATTCCAGAGAAAAAAATAGATCCCAAAATTCTAAGTACAACATAAACATCCTTCAAAAATTAGAAATAAGTCAGGCAATAGTGGCACACGACTTTAATCCCAGCACTCAGGAGGCAGAAGCAGGTGGATCTCTGCAGTCTGGTCTACAAGAGCTAGTTCAAGGACACAAGACTTCTGGTGTCCCCACACTAGACAGCCTCCAAAGCCACAGAGAAACCCTGTCTTGAAAACCCCAAAAAAAAAAAAAAAAAAAAAAAACATGAACACACACACGCACACACAGACTCACGAACAGATTTCTCAAAAGAACCAGGAAAATCTGTCACCAGTAAATAGATACTGCACGAATAAAACACATTCATTCCTCCAACTGACAGAAAACCCAGATCTTCAGAAGCAAAAAGAGTCAATGTTTGGTGAATGCAATTACTGTAGTTGTTTATTCTGATAACTTCCTTAAAAGGCAGATGAGGGTTGGTAAGATGGCTCAGCAGCTAAAGACACTTGCTACGAAGCATGACTACCAGAGTTCGCTCTCTGGTACCCAAACAGTGGAAGGAGAGAACTGAATTCCACAAATTGTCCTCTGACTGCCACACATACACTGTGACCTGTATACATTCACATACATAGACAATAATGTAATTTTAAAATTAACAAATAGTATGAGATATTAAAACTGCATGGGGAGAACACATTTAATGAATTTGTTATGCTAATATATTTTCTACTTGCCAAGCCAAAAAAGAAAACAGGATGCAATTGCTGGGGGTGTCCAGTGGGAAATGAGAAGTATTAAGTTAGAGGTAAGAAATGGCAGATCTGGGCCGGGCGGTGGTGGCGCACGCCTTTAATCCCAGCACTCGGGAGGCAGAGGCAGGCGGATCTCTGTGAGTTCGAGGCCGGGCTGGACCGACAGCCTCCAAAACAATACAGAGAAATCCTGTCTCGTAAAAACCAAAAAAATAAATAAATAAATAATAAAAAATGGCAGATCTAAAATGGGAAGTGTAAACTGATACAACAATAAAGGAGACTTTGACATATTAAACTCTACTTAAAGTTTAAGGATGCATAGAGTTAGCTTGGCTGCATTTCCAGAGGACCCAGGTTTGGCACCCACCATCCACAAAGTGACCCATAACCATCGTAACTCCAATTTGAAGGGATCCAATGCCCTATTCTAGACTCCTCTACCGATATCAGATACACAAAGCACTGCAGACATGTATGTAAGCAAAAAACTCATACACATAAAAATAAGTAATCTATTTATTTAAAAAAGAAATGTCTTAGGAGAAATAACCAGAAAATTTTAATGGAAAACAAGACAATGCAGTAGACTAAAACCCAACTGTATCAAAAACTACATTAAGTGTAAATGTAATAAACACTCAAACTACAAAAGAGAGCTTTCAGATTTAAAAAAGCAAGACTCAGCTATGTGCTATCTGAAACAGACATTTTAAATGTAAAGACAATAGCCTAATAAGTAGCTAAGTGGTTAAAACACCTTACTAGCCTGTGTGAGTCCCTGGGCTCCATCCCCAGCACCACAAATATTTAAATATTAACTAGTTGGGTAGAAAAGTTTAAAAATAAAAATTAAGGAAAACTATATTCTGTATGAATATATTTCAACTGCATTGTAGTTGAAGAATACATACTTGAAGTTTCCAGTTCTATAAAACTTGTGCCTACTGTTTGTTTTAATGTTTCTTTCTTTCTTTTCTTTTTTTTTTTTTTTTTTTTGGTTTTTATGAGACAGGGTTTCTCTGTATTGTTTTGGAGGCTATCAGTCCAGCCCGGCCTCGAAATCACAGAGATCCACCTGCCTCTGCCTCCTGAGTGCTGGGATTAGAGGCGTGCGCCACCACCGCCCAGCTTGATTACTGTTTCTTATATATTAGGATATATTGTAGCTGCTGTGTCTAATTTTGATTGCTGCTACAAGGAACTGGCATAGTGAACATAAGAAATTCTATATGGCTACATTAGTATCTGGTCAAGCTGACTGGAGGACCCTCTTAGGGTTTCTACTGCTGTGATGAAACACTGTAACCAAAGGTAACTTGGAGAAGAAAGGGTTCCACCCATACTTTCCACCTAATAGTTCATCATTGAAAGTAAGTTAGGGCAAGAACCCAAACAAGGAAGAAACCTGGAGGCAGAAGTTGATGCCGAGGAGGGGAACACTGCTTATTCCTCCCGGCTTCCTCAGCCTGCTTTCTATAAAACCCAGTACCACTAGGCTAGGGGTGGCACCATCCACAATGGACTGGGCCCTCCCTCATCACTAATTTAAGAAAATGCCATCCAGGCTTGTCTACAGCCCTATCTTAATGGAAGCAATTTCTCGATTGAGGTCCCCTCCTCTCAGTGGACTATAGTTTGTGCCAACTTGAAATAAAACTACCCAGAACAACAACAAAGGTCATTTCATTTTGAGAAATGCGTTGATTCATCAATAATAGTGTGGCTACAATAGTATTGACAAAGAAAAAGGGAAAATAGAAGGCATGTCATTAGAACAGATGGGTAAGATCATCTCCAACATGTAATACATCTAGTATCAAATTTTTTGTTGCTGTTCTGGCGGGTTTTCTTTTTTTAAGGGGGTGTGTGTTGTGTATTTGGGGTTGTTGTTTTGACAGAGCTGTCTCTATAGCCCAGGCTAGCCTGGAACTCGGGGTAATCTTACTGCATGCATCAGGCTGTTATTACAGGAGTGAGGTGCTCTGCTTGACTTCTAGTATCAAAGCTGGCCCTCACACCTGTGGTACGCTTATTTCAAGTGCATAAGAAACACCAGGGAAAACAAAGCATGGATACACATTTCAAACAACTACAAACTTAAGGTCTACGTATTCTGCAATAACAGTGTCCAAGTTAGGGTTGTGATTATTATGCTGAAACACCCTGGCCAAAAGCAAGTTGGATAGGAAAGAGTTTATTTGGTTTACACTTTCACATCACATAGTCCATCACTGAAGGAAGTCAGGACAGGAACTCAGGGAGGGCTGGAACTGAAAGGCAGGAGCTGATGCACAGATCATAGAGGGGTGCTACTTACTCATTTGCTCATTATGGCTGACTTTAATACAGTTCCTCATGTTGTGGTGGAACCCTCCCCAGCCATAAAATTATTTTTGCTGCTATTTCATAGCTGTAATTTTGCTACTGTTATAAATCATAATATAAATATCTGATATGCAAGATATCCAATATGCGACCCCTGTGAAATGATCGTTTGACTACAGGTTAAGAACCACCGGTTTAGTCGTTCTGGTCTCTTGTTAACCACAGCTGATTCTTCAGCCCCAGCTAATCAGAATCACAGATTAACTAAAAATATGCAACGGCCTTGATAGTCTTTAAATGACTCAACTTCACAAGCTAGGCCTCTATCACCTGCATTTCTCAATTCTCTCATCTTCCAAGCTCCCACAGAACAACTCACCAAGGTTTGAATACTCCATGGCTTTTCTAGCCCAAAGTTCCAAAGTCTTTCCATAATCCTCCCAAAACAATATGGTCATGTCTGTCACAGCAATACCCAGTTATGCTGCTACCAATTTCTATCCCAGTTAGGTTTACTATTGCTATGAAGAAACACCATGACCAAAAGAAAAGTTGGGGAGGGAAGGGCTCATTTGGCATACACTTCCACATCATACAGTCCATCACTGAAGGCCGTCAGAACAGGAACTCAAACAGGGCAGGAACCTGGAGGCAGGAGCTGATGCAGAGGCCATGGGGTCTTCTGGCTTGTTCCCCCCCCCTGGCTTACTCAGTCTGCTTTCTTATAGAACCCATGACTGGGGGAAAAGGGCCAGCCAAAGAAACACTCTGGCCCTGAAACCAGAGCCAAAGAAAACACACCCTGAGCCTGAAACCAGAGCCAAAGAGACATACTTTGGCCCCGAAACCAGAGCCAGTGAAAGAACACACTCTGACCCTGAAACCAGAGCCAAAAGGTTAAAGGGGACCAAAAAAAATGCATTCTTCCCCTGGCCAACTCAGTACAAAACTTAACCAATCTCTGAGCTTATCCAAGCTCAGGTGTTGAAATCTGACCAATTCCCACCCTGAAAATCTCCACCCTAGAAAAACTCTGTTCCTAGGAAGCCCTATATAAACCCCTGTGCTTGTTCAGTTTCCCATAGTAGAAAAGGCAGAGGCAGTCACCCTACTGGATTCTTCCCTCCCAATAAATGTCTTAAAAGAGTTTTGGGTGAGACCTTCTTTCCCAGGAACAGAGCAGAGCAGAAATGTAACAACTGCTCTGGGGAAACCCTCCACTGCCTGAGCAGGGCAGAGTTGTTACACTGGGGAAACCTTTCCCTGGAGCAGGGCTATGAGCTGCTATGCTGAAGATGACTTTGTGGTACTCTTTGGCTCCCGACTGCCAGGATCCCTTTCCATCCCAGTCCCTTTCTAATCGAGCTGCAATGCTTACAAAGACCAAGCACCCAGGGATGTGACCACCCACAATGGGCTGTGCCTCCCCATCAATCACTAAGCAAATGCCCTTATGGATCTTATGGAGACATTTTCTCAGCTGAGGCTCCCTCCTTTCAGATGACTCAAGCTTGTGTCAAAGTGACATAAAACCAACCAGAACACACAGTACAATTAAATTAGAAATTAACACCAATAAGGGAACTCGAAACTCTAATTTGTAGAAATTAATAATCAGTAGTCAAGACATCACAATGGAAATTAAAATATATTCTCACACAAAATGATCATGAAATCACAGTATACCAAGCTTTCTGAGCTTGGTATAGTGGTTCTCAACCTATGGTTCACCACCCCTTTGTGGGGGTCGAGCAATCTTTTCACATAGGTTTCTTAGACCATGAAACACATTTACATTATGACTCGTAACAGTAGCAAAATTATAATTATGAAGTAGTTTGGGGTCATCACAACATGAGGAATTGTATTAAAGGGTCACGAAGCATTAGGAAGGTTGAGAACCACTGGTTTAGGTAGAAAACCAATGGTTTAGGGAAAACTTGCAAGAAGCCTCTGTTTTAGAAATGAATATGTATACAAAAATCCTTCACTGTCTAAATGAACTTATTTAGTAAGCTTCACAACAATAACAGAATTTCAATCGGCAAAACTTCCACTTATAACCTTAGTCACACTTAGTTCCTGAAACTAATTTGGAGAATATTCAGAAAACGTTAACACTGAATCTTACATATTTAAATCTTATGCTAATACTACTTGCTCAGTGCAGCAAATAAAGGCCAACTGCTAGCTACCCCTGGCATTTATGACAAGATGTCCATTTACTCAAAGTTAAGTTATTTTATAGAGGGACTTAGGGGGTTGTACCCTGATGAGGATTTAACTTCTCACAGAAGGAACACACGATCATCAGTTACATTTCTATTGCTGACGCTTTAACAAATCGAAATGAAATGTGCATCTAGGTCAGCATTCTTCTATACACAGGTTAAGTTACACACCCGTAGGGAGCCCTTTGTTTATCAACTGTGAGCTCTGCTCGTGCTGTAGCTGACCTTCCGGACCGCCCCGTAAGGTAAGTAATAAAAGTTTACAGATCAGGTTCCTCCACGGCTCCCAAGCAGCAGCGGTTTAAGCCCAGGAATCGCTAGAGCAGACTTCTGGGGATCTGCCGGGGTGCATCAGGGTTGTCACTGAGGGCGGGGTAACTAGCGGCAGGCCTTCCAGCCTGCAAACTGAGCCCCGGTTCTCACCGTCCGAACCCCTCTCCTGGGGCCGACAACCCGGAAGAGCACTTTCCGTTCCGTCCCAGTCCCCTCCCCCGCACGCGCCTGCTGCCAGCGAACGCTATGGGATGGGGGCTGAGACCGCTTCCCCACCGCAGCTAGCTCCTGACAGTTAGTGAGCTGGAGCGACAGCAATCTCGACCCCAGGAATCGGGGACCCCGCCCGCCGTCCTAACTCCTGCGCTTACCTCGGCCAGAGGCACCCGTTCTGGCGCACTTCCGGAAGCCGGACAGCTGCGCACCGCCGAGGCTCTGGTGACGCGCGGCGCTTGGGCGGAGTAAGGGGCAGGGCGTGTGGGTAGCAACCTGAGGCCGGCTTTCCCATTGGTTCCCGAGAAGCGTCAGAGGTCACGGCCCGGGGCCTGTGCCTCTCCGAGCTAAGGCCACCGGGGAGCGGGTGCTTCTCATCACTACTATTCCCATCCAGGCCTCCCTTATAACCCGCAACAGTGGCCACAGCCTCTCTCCCATTTTCTGACTATCCTGCGCTGAGCCACAGCTGTCACCTCGTGACACTAAAGCGGGTTGACTGAGCCTCAAGTCTAGATCCGGGAGTCTGGCATTGAGTAACTGACATACTGGACAGCAACCGTCTATAGAGAGCTGTGTCTTCTCCCTGTCCGGTGGTGGTTAGGATTGACATCTCCAAAGAAGCACCGCGGAGGCGCGAGGGGACCATGGTGTGCTCACACGCCTGAAAAACTGAGCAGTGGGAAAGGGACCCAGCGTGTTCTCAACGTCCTTGGCTCAGAAAGCATCGTAGTTGGTGAGAAAGCATTTCACCGTGCTGCTTAAAGCAATCATTAACTCAAACGTTAAGAGACATAAGCGGTTGACAGGTTACCAGGCTGGCCGAGGAGGAATTGTCTATCACAGTTCCTGGGGAGACCCGGACTGACTGATCAGACATTTAGGGGGAGACCCACCCTGCGGGGTTTTTTTGTTTTGTTTTGTTTTGTTTTTTTGTTTTTGTTTTTTTTTTATTCCGAGGAACCCTGTTTCCAAGATCAGGTGGTTTGATCGGGATCTTGACAAGGTTCCTGTTAAACGCGTTGGGCTTTAGTTGAACAGCATTCACAGAGTAACTCAAAGCTTTGAATTGCTCAATATACCTATGAAAGATCAGATGTGAGCTGAGGCTTTTCCCACGGGAAACGTTTTGTTCTGAAATTCAGGGAGCGAACAGAGGCAACCTTGAAGTCCACAAACCTCAAGTTGACAGTTCTAATAGGGATGTCCTTTTGGCAATTTAGGTTTTTTTTTTTCAAATTAAGCTGGCAATAGAGAAGAGGCATGGCACATTTTGAACAGACTGCGCAAGCAAAACACGTTTTAAGAATAGAAAAACCGCTAACTTAGCTGAGGAAATAATAGAAAAGTACCATCTATTTTCATTTACTCAATAAATACTTACCACCTGCCCCGTTTGTGCCCAATATTATTTCATTAGTAGGGAAAAGCAGTGAACTACACATGCAATGCTCTGGCATTTACAAGACTGTTTTGTGATGAAAGTTGAACAAATAAATGCACGGCTAATAAGAATGTTGGGTGATGGTAAGTGAAGAAAATGAGCTGGACTGCAGTTTATGTAAGATGATTAGGGAAGGACTAACAGATAAGACAACCTTAAATTCAGATCCGAAGTTAAGAAGCAAGTCTTGTGTTCAGGGGAAGTTTTTCAAGCATAGGAAATAACAAATGTCTAAGCCTGGAGACAGTGATTGGAAATAACGGGGTGTGAGGTCTGAGACCTGGACCACATCAACAAATAGTCCCTACTAATGAGCATTTTCCGAGGAAGAAGGGGAGTGTAACTAGGTGATAGAGTGCATTTCTAGCATGCAGGAAATCTGGCTTCCCTGGGACTGAATATAATGGACTGAGTTGACTTCTGTATTGAGCAGGCTTGGGAGACATTATGATGAAAGGGAAGACCCTCCTCATGGAACAGGTGAGTTCAAGGCCGTCCTGGGCTACATGGGATCCTGTCTCAAAAACAAAACACTATTTTTGCTTATTCTAAACCTGAGACAAACAAGTTGACATTTATTGAGTTCAATAGATTTGTGGATTGTATTACATGATTTTAACGAAACTCTAGCAAGATGCACATCTCATTTCAAAAGTTCCCTGTATAGTGATGTCAGTTTAAAGATGTGAGCTATAATTCATGTAAACATGGAAAAACTACATTTTTTTTTGGTTTTTCGAGACAGGACAGGGTTTCTTTGTAGCTTTGGAAGCTGTCCTGGAACTTACTCTGTAGACCAGACTGGCCTTGAACTCACAGAAATCTACCTGTCTCTGCATCCCAAGTGCTGGAACTAAAGGTGTGCACCAGCACTACCTGGTATGAAAAACTACATTTCTATTTTGTTGTTGTAACCAAGGTAGTCTTGAACTCACTTCTGACCATCCCATCTCTACTTCCAAGTGCTAGAATTATAGGCATGTACTACAACACTTAGGTTTGGGCAGAACTAAAGCCAGAAGGCAGAATAAGAATAAATATGAATAAATTATAAATAAATTAAATAAGCAAGTATATTTATTTATGCATTCTGGGTACCTGTGCCAAGGTATTTGTGTGTGGAGGTCAAAAGGCAACTTTAGGGAGTCAATTCCCTCCTCATCATGTAAGTTCCAGGATCAAACTCAGGCATCATTACCCACTGAGTCATCTTGCCAGCTTGGAACCTAGGATTTAGTACATACTTAGTCAAGCACTCTACCAACAGAGCTATATCCCCAGACCCTGAAGTACATTCATAATCAAGTCCTTTACACATATAGTAGAATCAATAGCAATTCTAACTGAATGAGATATGACCAAGAAGCCAGCAAAATACATATGTGATACCTCTGTGTGTATATATATATTATATATACAGATTATATAGTTGTTTCAAATACAAATCATCTATGTAAACTATATGTAAAGATTATATTGTGCATATGTGGTGTGTGTGTATAGTTCTAGAACATGAAAAACTAAACAGTTTGCAGTCACTTAGTATTCTATCAAGTACTTCATGAAATGTTATTAAACCTAGTGGAAAATGTTTGGCAGCCTCTATTTGGTACCTAATAGGCAAGAATCAACATGTAAATATTCCACATGAAACATTTTAGTGCTTTTCATTGTGAGACTATTGATTAAAATTATTAAAAATGAAAACTACATGATGATTAGCTTGCAAGAGCTCCTGACTCACATGAAAGACCATAGAAATTAATAGCCACCAATGATATTAAAAATAAATATATAGTCAATAATGTAATTTATTCATTTGGAGTTTTTGTGAGGTGTGTTTTGGCTTTTTACTTTGACAATGGTTAAAACTATCAAAAATAAACTAAACTTAGGAGACTGTATCTCTGTATCCCAGAATATTAAGACATTATTTGCTCAAATTCAGTGTCTATTATATTTTAATGAGAACTTTATTTAATAAGTAACATGTATTTTAAAATATTCTTTTTCATTTTTACCTCTTCTCCCAACCTTTTTTTTTGCATGTCTCATTGTATATATTATCAAAGGAGGCAAGATAATTACTAGTTTAGCTTCAAAATATTTTAACTGATTGTAAGTACTTGAATGAAAAGTAGAGTCACATTCTAATTCCATTCTGGCCATGCAGCATACAGTAGGAGCAGTTTAAACATGTTATTTATGCTGATCTCCAAATTGGAGTCTCTCAGATGCAGAACCTGCAATTGGATCTTTTAAACAAACATCTTAATGGAGTTCTATGGTACCTGATCTGGGGAACAATACCACAATTCATGATTTGAGATGGCTCTGGTCAAGAACATGTACTGCCCTTGCAGAATACCAGAGTTCATATCCTAGCACCAATGTTTTCGGGGTCCCAAGGGTCTGTAACTCCATCTTCAAGGGATTCTGATACTCCTGTGCTCTGAGGGCACCCTCAAATGCATGCACAAACACAAACACATGCACATGTACACACACACATACACATTAAAACTATTATCTTAATCTTCAAAAGACAGATACTATTTGTAGTGTTAGTAAGTTTTCAGTTAATGTAATAAACCCCCAAGGCAATCAACTTACAAAAGAAAGAAATATTTGGTTTATTGTTGGGGGGAAGTCCTGTGCATTTGTCAATAAAGCACTGCTGGCCAATAGGAATCTAGATAGGTGGGATTAGGAGTCCATGGGGTAGGAAGCCCGGAAACTTCTCCAGTAAGAGACATACTTAGATTAACAATTATTAACTGGGCGGTGGTGGCACACGCCTTTAATCCCAGCACTCGGGAGGCAGAGGCAGGCGGATCTCTGTGAGTTCGAGGCCAGGCTGGACCGACAGCCTCCAAAACAATACAGAGAAACCCTGTCTTGTAAAAACAAAAAACAAAAACAAAAAACAAACAAAAAAAAACAATTATGGGGTAATTACTTAAGTCAGAGCTAGCCAGTAAGAAACAAGCAAGGCCAACAGCTTCATAATGAATATAGCCTCCTGTGTGTTTATTTGGGACTGATGCGGCTCTAGAGCCAGGCTGGCAGGAAGGCTTTTCTCAAAGGAAAAAGCTCCCCTTTACAGTTTATAGTTTGATTGGCTTTAGTCCATCATGGTTTCCATTTGTAGCTTTGGAGTCTGTGGCAAGGTAGCACATCATGACAGAACTGTGGAGAATAAAACCACTACTTATACAGGGAAACAAAAGAAAGGTGTGGTCCCACTATTCTGCTCAAAATCATTCCCCCTGGGGAGCTGGATACATGGCTTAGTGGTTAAGAGAACTCACTGCTCTTCCAGAGGACCAATGCTTAATTCCCAACAACCTTGTGGTGGCTCACAAAGATAGGTAACTCAAATTCTGGAGGATCCACTGCCTTTTTCTGACCCCTGAGGGCACCTAGTACATAGACATACATACATGCCGACAAAAAAAAAACTCATACATGTACATCTAAAACAATTTTTAACCAAAATCATGCCCCCAATGATTCAAAGACCCTCGACCAGGAATACCACCATTTCTTCTGTTTGTCTTTTCAAGTAGAATTTTACCCACTTTTCCTGGAACTCATAGTCATCCTCCTGCTTAAGCCCCACAACCAGCCTCACCTGTACAACGTGTTGTGATGGTGTAACACTCAGCTATCTTAATGTGGTTCAGTGCTCTCATCAGTAACATGACAGTTAGCAATTCATCTTCTTTTCAGGGTTATTGCAAGAATCAAATGAGAAGATTGGATGTAAAATTTTAAGAACAAACAGTACTTGGCTCACTGTAAAACCTAGTGATAATTCATAGAATGCCTTTATGGCATCTGTTTTAGAAGGGGAGATAATGATAAGATCATTATCTTATTACCTTAGATAATGATAAGAACTAGAATGGAGCCAGGCGGTAGTGGCGCACGCCTCTAATCCCAGCACTCGGGAGGCAGAGGCAGGCGGATCTCTGTGAGTTGGAGGCCAGGCTGGACCAACAGCCTCCAAAACAATACAGAGAAACCCTGCCTTGTAAAAAACAAAAACAAAAACAAAAAAAAAGAACTAGATCGGAACATAAATATTATTTTACCACACTTTTTTGCCATAGTGTTTTAACTTAATACACCAAGGTGAGATTCATAATGACCTTGAATACTGTGAAAAGACTCAGATGAGTTGGGTTATGCACACTGCAGTATATCCTGTACTACTTAAAAAAAAAAAAGACCTCCAGGTAGAAACTCACCAGAAAGTCACTGTTGCCTCATTGAGGTGCCTAGCTGTTGGGTAATAGGCTTCTATGATGAGCTCGTTTATACTTATGCTATTTCTTACTTTTTGGGTTCCTAAAACATCTGAGATCACTATTTTGTTGTTATAGTTTGTGGGGACTTTTAGAGGGGCAAGCTTTGGGGATATGGGCCGTTTGTCTATTTGTCGAAATGGTGTTGTGCTACACAGTCTGACTGGCCTGACTCAGCATTCAGATTGCTGGGATTGATTAATCATTCTTATAGAATATCAAGTCCTTGTATTCCCTCTGAGAAAGGGCTTAGGGCTTTAGTCACAGATACCCCTCCAAACCAACAAAAGCAGAGAGGGTTTCTCAGTGTAGCCCTGTAACTCACTTTGTAGATCAGGCTGGCTTTGAACTCAGAGATCCACCTGCCTCTGTCTCCCAAGTGCTGGTATTAAAAGTGGGTACCACCACTGCCTGGCATGGCTTCATTTTTAAGATGTTTGTATCTGTTGATCACTTTTTAAGCTTCAGTTCTTGCTGATCAAAAGGGGAACCTTCACTCAGACTGGTGAAGCCATTGAACTCTATAGGCCATTCCTATTTGTTTTCTTTTTGTTGTTGTTGTTGTTGTTGTTAGGCTTGCTGCTTGTGGATGGAACCAGAGCCTCCAGCTCAGCCTGGGCCAGGGCTGTACTCTTATCTTGACCCAAGCCCTGTGTGTGATTGTCTCATTAACTAACACAAGATCCTTTAAAGTTCAGTCTAAGTGTCTTTGAAGTGTTTCCTTCTCTTTAAGGTACCTAACTCCTTGTGTGCCTTATAGATCTGCCAGCTCTGAACAGACAAACTTTGCCTGACTATGACATCAACTCACCTTAATAACTAGGAGTCTGAAAACTCTCTTTGCATTGAATAGTGGGAGGTCCCATCTGTCCCTGCTGCCTGTACTGGGGATGGTTGGATGTCTGCCCAGGCTGAGATTTTGTCTGCATATGGTTTTTCAGACTGAACTTATCTCCTTCCAACAGAAGCCTCTGGTGACTCCTGTAGGTCACCTGGATCAATGGAGAAGCAAAATTTTTCCCCCTGGAGAGATGACAAGACTGAGTTATCTGTCACAGCTAATTAGCACATGGGGCTGAATACTGGGGAACACACTGAGAGAAAAAGATTGGGATTAAGGGTTCCAGAGGCCTTTTCTTCAAACTGCTATTTCTCAGAATGTGTTGTGTGCTTCAGGAAAACAGAGATAAAATGAAAAGTTAATCAGCAAAAGAGGTCTGTTTTAGAAAGACTTAAAAACAGATGCTTTGGAGAGTTCGGGGTTGCCCATGGAGACACATGTGTAACCAAAGGTACCAAATATAAGTCCAATGTTGAAGACACTAGTTATCAACAAGTCAGCAAGGAATGAACACTTAAGAACACCAAGAAATGGGTCACCAATTAAGAGCTTATAGAAGATACAGGTTAACTTCTCAGCACCCACATTTGGCAGCTCCCAACTCCAGGAAATTCATTGCCCTTTTTTGGCTTCATTGGTACTGTATGCATATGGCAAGCACACAGAGAAGAGGGCACAAAAATAAACACATAAATACAAATGAATGGCTTTAAAATATTTATTTTATATGATGTGTATGAGTGTGTCTGCATGGATGTCTGTGTACCATACTTGTGCAGTGCCTACAGAGGCAAGAAGAGATCATCAGATCCCCTGGAACCGGAGTTACAGACTTTTGTGAGCCTCCTTGTAGGTGCTGGGAACAAAACCAGGATTCCCTGGAAGAGCAGCACGTGCTCTTAACCACTGAGCCATCTCTCCACATCCCCATCAGCTATATCTGAGAATGTCACTTACCCACACCCTCATCAACATAGTGTGTTAATAAAAGTTTGCCTATTCAGTCACTAAAACATCACATCTCATTGTGTCTTTGCAATTCATGTTAGTATGACTAAGGTTTTTTTTCCCAACACTCAACCATTGCTGGTAAGAGTACAAACTTGTAGAGCTACTATGGAAATCAGTGTGGCAGTTAATTAGAAGTGTGTGTTTTGATCTGCCTCAAGATCCAGCTATACCACTCTTGGGTATATATCCAAAGGATGCTTCATCCTACTGCAGATACCCTGTTCAATCATGCTCACTGATGCTCTATTCATAATACTCCCAAGTTAGAAAGAACCTAGATGTCCATCAACATATGAATAAAGAAAATGTATATTTTACAATGGAATATTACTCAGACACTTAAAACATGAAATCATGAAATTCACTAGTAAATGGATGGAACTAGAAAAAATCCTGAATGAGGGAACTCAGACCCAGAAAAACAAACATGGTATTATTCACTTATATGTGGATGTTAGCTGTTAAGTCATTGATAAGTAATGGACTGGGGATGGGGACTGATCTCCCTAGGAAGGATTAATAGAATAGATAGTTATGGATGGATGAGGAGGAGGGAGGACTGGAATGGGAGGATCCAACAGGGATGAGAAGTGAAGAGGAGGTGAGGGAGGGAACATGAAGACGGAACAACTTAAACTAAGGTCATTTGAGGGTTTATATGGAAACTTAGTACAATAGAAACTTCCTACAATATAAATAAGTGAGGGCAGACAAAGCCCCAACTGAACATCTCTCATCACCAAATGTAGCTTCCAGTACTGAGAATGGGTTACAGCCATTTGAGTTCTAGGTCAAAGGGATCCCCTTGGGAGCCCCCAAACAACCCAGGCTATTGCCAACACTATTTGTGGGTCTCCACAAACTGACAGTCACCTACACACCTACACAACTCATTGAACTCAGAGAAATCAAGCTGGTATTTACCTAGAGCCTTCATCCCTATTCACGGTACTGGAAGGTACTTTGCAGGCTGCCAAAGAAGAAAGTAAATACCAACCCAGCTACAAACCCTTCAATCTACAAGAGTGACCTGCCTGCAAGATATGCAGGTGCAATCGTGGCACAAAGTTAGTAGGGGTAACCAACCAACAACTGCTTTTAGTTAAGGCCCACTCCGTGATCTAGAACCTTTACCCAACACTATTTGGGTGGCCAAGAACCTGAGACTAGATAGTCCAGGAATCCAGGAGAAAATGAAATGCAACTGTTTTGCTAAGGGAATGTAGCAATAAAATGACTCATAATGACAATCTGATATACTCAGATCTCTGCCTTGGCCAGCAATAATCAGATAAGCTTCCTACTGCAACAGATCAGAACAAATACAGAGACCTACAGCCACACAATATTCAGAGAGTGAGAAACCTTGGAATACTGACTGAGCCCTAAAAGGGAAGTCTCCATCAAATTCCTTCTCTCAGGGCTCAGAGAACTCTGTGGAAGGGGTGGCAGAAATAGTGTAAGAGTCAAGGACACCAAGGAATCAAGGCCTTCTAGTCACAACAGGGCTGGCACACATATGAACTCACAGAGACTGTGACAATATTCACAGGGCCTGCAGATAGTATCCTAGAGCTGAAGGAAGAAATAGACTTACGTTTTATCCCTAACTAAGAACCTATCTTCAATTGATAGCCACTTGTAAATGAAAAATTAGTTTTCTCCAAGGGATTCTCACTGGGGAAACAAGGCACCCTGAAGCATAGGCCCCATGCCCAGCAGTTGATGGCTAAGAGAAAACAAACTCAACAGTATCTTTGGAGGTTCTTTGTCTCATAATGTTAAATCAGGGCATTATTATTATCACTATTATTATCATCATTGTTATTGTTTTTACCTTGCAGGTCTTTGGAATTCTATGGAATTTCTGTGTGTGCAAAAATGTGTGTGTCTGCATCTGTATACATTTCTTGTGCTCTTTTTTTTGCCTGGTTGTTTTGTCATATCCCAATTTGTTTGTTTTTGATTGATCATATTTTATTTGAGCATTATTGTTTTAGATGCCTATACATTTTCTATGAAAAGAAAGAAAGGATGTAGATTTGAATGGGATGGGAGGTACGGAGGATCTAGGAGGAGTAAGGGGAAAGGAAACTGTAATCAAAATACATTGTATAATAAAAATCTATTTTCAATAAAATAAAAAGTTTTCCTCATCTTTCTTTCTTTATTACTTTGTTATATTTTCTTCCTGTATTTTGTTTTGGTGTGTGTGTGTGTGTGTGTGTGTGTGTGTGTGTGTGTGTGTGTGTGCATGTGCCTGTGCACCGGCATGCACTGCTGTTCATATCCCCTAAAATCAGTGTTAATATCAAAGAAGAGCTCTCAGGAGCCAGGCACCACCTTCTACCATGAGTTCTGTAGAGCAGAATCAGACGATCAGGCTCTCTCAGAAAGCATTTTTACCTCAGTGACCTACAATTTCCCCTTTCTATAAGTTAGCCATATTTTATGGGGAAAAAAGAGGTTATTTTTTTTCATTTGTTTGTTTTGCTTTGTTTTTTTAGTCCTGGTCTTGAAAAACTTAGACTGGTTGTAAAGTTTATACGGAAAGATTAGGCAATCAGAAATCTGAAGGATGAAAAATCAAGAATCTCTGATCTCTAGGTATTAAAATGAACCAGGCTGGCCTCAAACTCAGTATGTAGGAGGGTATATGAGGGTGACTTTGAACTTCTGATTCTCCTTCTACCTGCCTCATGCTGAGATTATAGGTGCGTTTGTCACCACACATGGTACTGGGAGTTGAACCTAGGACTTTGTGCATGCTTGGCAAGCACTGTACCAACTGAGCTACACTATACCATATTTGGACATCCCCAATCCAAATTTCAACTCTTTGCAACAAAATTTACCTATATGAATTTGAAGACTGTGTGGTTCTGTGTTGACATTAAGATGTGTTATGTAAACTGCAGAAAGGGGTCTGCTTCTTTTCCTATTTTTTTTCCAGAGCTGAGACCACATTTGCTAGGTGCACACTCTTTCTTTGAGCAATAGTCCCAGGTCAATCTTTTCAGCTACTAATTAAAAATAGAAATAGAATGAGAAACAGATAGGAGTTAAATGAGTTGTCTTAGAAATTCTAGGGCTTGTATCTGAGATACCTCATATGCTAAAAAAGCAAAAAGAAACTGGTTGTGGTGGTGCATATTCATGATCCCAGCATCTGAGAGGCTGAGGCAGGATTTCTAAAAGCTCCTGATCAGCACAGGTTGCAGAGAGGACTGTGTTATGAATAAAACCCATAAAACAACAATAACAAAAGAAATCCAGCAGTTGGGAAGTATTGTGTAACATTGTTCCTAAGAGATGTAAACAAATATCTACCTACCCCAGATAGGAAACAGACAATAGATCAAAACAATGATACCATCAAAGTAAAATAGGTGAATCAATGACCTTAGCAGGATTACTTACAGCAGTGTAGGTGAGGGGTTAATTACCATAGCAGATATTTCTCAAATACAGTTACATTACCAAAGCCCATACCAGCATGGATGGCAACCCACAGATGTTGGAAACCTAGAGTACACTGAAAAGCTACATATAGTTCAATAGGTTAGAAAGTATCTTTTTTAGATTGTTCAGATTTCCCAGAGTATAATCCTTTGAAAGGGCTTGTATATGCTTGGAGAGGAAGGAGCCTAGTGATCTGGTCAGTTTCAAGGGCTTCCTGAAGCTTCTGAGTTGGGTCCTTCTTGATCTTACGGAGCTTCCCTGCAGAGTGGGATGTTTAAACCACCTTTAGAGCATCTGTAGGCTTAATGACCTTCCCAGCAAGATGGGATGTTTTATCTCGGCAGAAATTGCTATGCAAAGTTTGGTGGATTGCTGAGAGTTCAAAGTCTGACTGGTCTACCTATGTAGCAAGTTCCAGGCCAGCCACAGCTATACAGTAAGACCTTGTCTAAAAAAGGTAGTGGTGAGGGGAAGCCAATAAAAAACCCAAACATTTCTATTTGTCTATTTTAATGCAAAATAGTATAGTAAATCACTGTTTTAATGTGCATTACTATAATTACACAAGAGAGTTGTAATCACAGGTTATAAATAATGAAACGTAAATAAGTCATTCATGCTTTATTCATTTTTATTGCACTGTGTTAGCATATTGGCTTGTGTGCTCTTTAGGTATTAAAATAATTAAATGCTTTTCTATGAATTATGCATCTGACACAAGAATATAAAGTCTTTTTGGTAGCTGGGCATGATGGGTGCATACTTGTAATCTCAGCACACAAGCTGTTGAGGAGCAAAACTGGGAGTCCGAAGTCATCTTGGCTTTCAGTGAGAACTGAGACTACACCTGAAAAAAACCAAGCCAATCAAACACAATCATTTTTTAAAATTAACCCATTTCTTCTCTTCTGTGACATCTCTCTTGCTCATTAATATTATTGTGCTGTGCATAACTTTATTTTCTTTTTAGTACCTAAAATTGGGGGATTCCACATTCCCAAAATAGTTACATTTAATATTTACATGTAATAATTGGTAATCTATGCTGATGGTAAAGTGCTTTCTTTTTCAATTACTAGAGGATTTAAATTTCTGATATCTCATTAGTACACAGCCCAACTTCTGGTATGTGCCTCTTGCAAAGAGGAAGGCTTTCTTGAGCTCTGATTGGTTGAATCTGCTGTGATCTGATTCATTCAAAGGTGACTGATAATAGTCTCAGAGTTCATGGCAGTCACTCTTGGAACACACAAAGGTACATGTGTCCTTTGTAGTTCTTTTATATTCTTCATACAGTTTTATATATATAAATGCAATATATGTTAATGTTCAGTTTATTGACTAGTGTAGGCAAAATGCCCCCAAAACATAATGAGACTCACTAGGGAGGCTACAGTAAAAAAGACAGATAACCATCTGCATTTATGTGGTGAAATTGTACCTCAGGCATTCTGGGAAGACAAATGACTCAGCCACTCCGAGAAGGAGTCTGATAGTCCTTAAGTGGGCACACACATGAGTTCCCCTAAGAGCCATCGATTTCACTCCACAAACCCAGAGACCAGAAAATTGATGCCCACAGAAAAACTCATACACAAACGTTCACTGCAACATTGTTGAGAATAACCAAAAACGGCAATGTCCCGAAATGCCCATCAATGGACAAATGGATAAACAATACAATCACATTAATGCAATGTACTGCTATCAAGTCATCATTTGAGTAGACAGAAAGTAGATTAGTGCTCACCTGGATCTGGAATGGGTGTGTTAGTTTTAGGGTTCCTATTCATGTGATAAACATGACCAAAAGCAACTTGGGGAGGAAAGGGTTTATTTCACCTGTCAGCTTACAGTTCATCATGAAGGGAAGTCAGTGCAAGAACTCAAGGCAGGAACCTAGATACAGGAACTGAAGCAGAAACCATGGGAGAATGCTGCTTACTATCTTGGTCCTGCTGCTTTGCTCAGTTTGCCTTCTCATATTTCCCAGGACCACCTGCCCAGGCATGACACAGCTGACACTGGGTCTTCCATATCAACGATCGATCAAGAAAATATCTCATTCAGACTTGCCTACAGGCCAGTCTGAAAGAGACATTTTCTCAGTTGAGATCTCCTTTTCCCAGACAACTTTAGCCTGTGTCAAGTGACAATACAGAGGTCATGGGGGGTAGTTGCTTCAGGGTGACAGTAAAAGGAATAGAATTCTTTGTGGGGTGATGAAAACGTTCTAAATTTGCTTCTTGTGATGGCTGCATACTTCGGCGACTACACTAAAATCATCAAATTATGTGGTCTAAGTATGAGCCATGTACACCCACACTTTTCTTCTTGCTGTGACCAAATACCCTTAGGAGAAGCAACTTAAAGAAGAAAGGGCCTAGCTCACAGTGTGATGGTATAGTCAGTACATCATGACGGCAAAGGCGTGGCTGCAGGAGCCTGACTCTGCTGGTCACATCACACCTCCAGTCAGAAGCATAGAGAGATGAACGCCAGTGATCAGCTCAGATCCCCCTTTTTATTCAGGCCGTAAGCCCAGCCTGTGAGATGGTGCCAGCCACATTTTCAGAATGAGGCTTCTCCCCTCGATTAACCCAACCCAGAAATTCTCTCTCAGATTCTCCCTGAAGCTCGACTCCTAGATGATTCCAGTGTCTGTGTCTGTCTAGTTGATAATCAATATTAGCCTTCCCAGCAAGCAAGAGGATTTGTGCCTATAATCCTGCATGTGGGATACTAGGACTAACCAAAAGATCACTAGTTAGAGCCTGTGTTCTATGGCAAAGTGCCTAAAAGCAAAGGAAACAATGAGCTAAAGCAATGTTATTAAATTCGTGACATATATTGTTATCTAATTCCAAACAACAGCAAAAAACAGCCACTCAACCAGAAAGCAGCAATAATGTGCCACACTCCCTTAAACAATGACTAAATTCTACAGTCAAGAACAAACCAGTGGGTCAAACTTAGGTTTAAATTACATTTTTTTTTGTAATTTTATTGACAGTATAATTTAGCAACATTTAATTTTAGAATGTTTTCAGTGGTCTTGTGCTTTTGAGTTTTGTGATATTATGAACAATTTCAGACATGAAACTGAAAGTATTATAGATTGAATCAGTGTGCTGCTCCTCTAGATTCATCACTAACATTTTATAAAGTGTGTTTTAACACTCATCTGCTCATCTTTTCATGCCTGTGTTCTTCAACTCTCCATGTTTCAAAGTCTACTGCAGATTAGCAGGCCGTACATGACTTCCTTAACGACCTCAATATATAATTAGCTAGAGTTTGACATATTTTTTAATGTGAAATATACACACAACTGTACACAAATCTTAGGCATATATAGCTTTTTTGCCATGTGTGTACACATGTGTAACAAAACTTCAAGAATAGTGTCACCATCCCTGGATAGTCCCTCTTAGCCTTTCCTTTCATCTCCAAGCTTCCTGCTCCCAGGGGAGCACATACTGTCTCCTTCCCTCCCTCTTCTCCTCTCCTCTGCCCAGATCTCCCCAGCCTCCTTCCTTTTTCTACAGTGGCTCAATATGTAACCCAACCTGGCCTTAACTTGTGATTTCCCTGCCCCAGCCTCCCAGTGCTAGGATTACAGTTGTATGCAGCCATGCTTGAGTTTCACTTGACTTTTCTTGTCTCCTGTCTTCTCTCCTTCCTCACTCCCTCTCTTCCTTTCTCTTTTCCCTTCTCCCCTCCCCTTTTCTTCTTTTTAATAGTCTCCCCTCTCCCTAAGTAGAAACTGTCTTAGTTTCCCTCCCAGCATTTTGGGATACAGGCTTGCACCACAGCACTCAGCTTCTCCCTGTTTTATTTATTATTTATTTATTTAGGTTTTTATGAGACAGGGTTTCTCTGTATTGTTTTGGAGGCGGTCGGTCCAGCCTGGCCTCGAACTCACAGAGATCCGCCTGCCTCTGCCTCCCGAGTGCTGGGATTAAAGATGTGCACCACCACCGCCCGGCTTCTCCCTGTTTTAAAGTGAAGTTGGAGAAATAGAACGCAGGTTCTGAGTGTTGGGTGTAGATGCAGTTCTGGAAGACTAAAGTCACATCCTTTTGAAGTGTATCCATGGCCAGTGTTGTCAATATTGCTTTTCCCTTGGTGGTAATGACTTAGATTTTTAATACTTCCATTTTTATTGTAACAAGCAATGCCATGGTAAACATTTGCCTGCAGTTCTACACAGGTGCATAATTATTAGCAGTCAAAATTAGTAATATCACCTGAATGGTCATCTGACTCTAGTTGAAGCTCTGGCTTTTCTGGTGTTGGGATGGGTCAAATTCCTCTCATGCACCGTTTCCAGTAGACAAGCTGTTCAAGTGGTATCCAGAATTGGATGGCTTGGTCCTAAGCCCTTGGTGACTTTGAGTGTAAAGGAAATGGGTTTTTCAGAAAGTTATCTGTGGAGGTCTTACAGGAAATATCTGATGACTCTGTTAGCCACATCAAGGTGTCTGATCTCTTATTACTTTCCCAGAGGCTGACTTTGGGGTCCTGAGGTGAACTCTATCCGTACGTTACTTTTGTTTTATTTGGAATATAAAGTGAAATATTTCCTTTTTAATGAAAAATTTTAGATTTATTTTCTCTTATGTGTATGAGTGCTTTGCCTGCATGTATGATGGTGTAGCATGTACATGCTAGCTGTATGCAGACGTCAGAAGAAGATGCCAGAGTTCATTGTGGATTGTTGTAAGCCACCATGCTGTGCTGAGACTCCAACCCAGGTCTTCTGTAGGAAAAATACATGCTCTTAACTGCTAAGTTATATCTCTAACCCTTGAAAATGGAATTCTTAATCTAACCAACAAGTCATGAATTAGAATGAAGCAGCAAGCTAGATTTTTCAAACCAAGTTTCTCTAACCAGAGCTTAGGCTTTTTCTCAGCTTCTTCCAGGGAAGTTGCTGATGCTTGACACAGGTTGCCTAATTGCCTTTCCTTCTCCCCTCAAATTATACCAGCTTCTACTATTATTACTCCAAATTTAGGCTTCTTTTGAGGTTTTTTTTTCATTTATTTGTTTGTTTTATTTTTCAAGACAGGGTTTCTCTGTGCTGGCTGTACTGGAACTTGATTTGTAAACCATGCTGGCCTCAAACTCATAGAGATCTGCCTGTCTCTGCCTCCCGAGAGCTGGGATCAAAGGCGTAAGTCAACACGACGCGACAGAGAATTTAAAAGCCGTGTACAGTGTTTTTTGTGGCTGCCATAAGTAAGTAACACCGGGAGGTACTTAACAACAGTGATTTGTTTGCTCAGTGCCCTGAGATTAACATGTGGGTAAACGTGGTTTCTCCTCTTGGCTGGTTGATTCCTGTCTTCTAGTTTCCTCGTGGGGATCTCACCTATGTGTGTCCATACTCAACTTCATGATAAGCATACCAGGCAAATGGGTTAGGGCTTACCCACAAGACCTCTTCTACCTTACTGACCTCTTTTAAAACCCTATCATCTTCTGACTCAGTCCCTGTCACAGTACTGGGATTCAGGATTTCAACAAATGAATTTTGAGGAATCCAACTCAGTCTATAACAAGCACAGTACAGAAACATACAAGAAAAATAGGAACATGAGGACAAGCAAACGCATAGCTTCCTCATCTTTAACAAATCAAAATCTTTTCCTGGCCATGTGTAGACTTAGTGAGACTTTCTTTTTCTTTCCTTTTCCTTCCTTCCTTCCTTCCTTCCTTTCTTTTTTTGGTTTTTGGAGACAGGATTTCTCTGTATTGTTTTGGAACTCGCTCTGTAGACCATGCTGGCCTCGAACTCACAGAGATCCGCCTGCCTCTGCCTTCTGAGTGCTGGAATTAAAGGTGTGTGCCACCAACACCCGGCTTTAATGAGACATCCTTGTTCTCACTCCTTATCTATTAGTGTACAATACCAACAGTGATGCAGGTTTTACCAGCTTTATCAGAGAGCCCAACATTAGACGAATAGCTTGGCTGGGTTTCAGGTTGTCCCTTTCATTGCCTTGCTCTCATGAACTTCCTGGGTTGAATGTTTCCCCTAAGCTTCTGTGTTACTTATTTTTCTCATTCATGTTGGTTTAACTCTATCATGTCAATGTTTTCCATAGATTAAAATGTTTTTGTACAACTTACATACCCTCTAAGGCAATATTGGAAACAATAATATATATACATCTTCCACTACTTATCCAAACTCTGGTAATGTCTTTAAGATATATATATATATGTATATATATATATATATATATATTTCTTACTAAAGAACTATGTACCCGCTAGAAAGGGAAGAGTGCTTTACAAAAGCACTTTTCATAAGACTGTGAACATACTGAGTATTCACACTACAGAGTGGGAGTGGGAAGCTCATGGTGCTTATGGGAATGGGGAAATTTAAATCCCTCCAAACTATTTCTTGGCATCACTCCAGACCCCAAAGAACTGGAACTGAGAATGGAGATGACACTAACACACCACAGTACACAGCAGAGTGATGTTAGCGCTGCCTGAGAACCGCTCCTGGCAAGGCAAATGTCATGGCACATTGCAGTTAGAGACTGATAATGACAGGATATGATATTTGGAACATTGCTAGCAAATTATGGGGTCCTTGATGCCTTTTCCTTGTGTGTTGAAGTATCCAAGCCAAAAGAAATACACAGCTGTAATTTTTTTTTTTTTGCAACCATCCATGCTTTTTACTATTGTGAGCTGTTTTGGAAGGAGAATTGTATTTAATGTTTTTCATCCTTTAAAAAAATTGTCTTTTAGACAAGGTCCTGAGACCAATATATAGACCAGGTTAATTTCAAACTCACAGAGATCTGCCTCCTAATTACTGGAATTAAGGGAATGCATCACTACGGTCAGCCTTAGGATTTTTGATTCTTATCCTGGAACTAAAAAATAACCTCCCTCAAAGAAAGCTGTCTTTTAACCTGCACTTGAAAAGGAGATGTTTGAGAGCCACCACAATTTCTCCTTTTGTTGTTTGCTGTTCTCTTTCCACACAGAAGAAAAGAAATAATAAAAAAATTAAACAAAATATTTAGCAAGCATTCTGGGCTGAAAAGCCTGAACTGGAACTTTTCCTTTTTTCCTTCAAAGACCCCTGCTGGCTTCCAGCAGTGCAGAGAGCATTGCTCTGAAACCACAGCTACAGCAGACTCTTGTAGAGACTGGACAGGAAGCCTGACTTCTGAGATTTCTTCCAAAGCTACTGTTCTGATTTTGAATTCTGAGGTTCCAAGAAGGTAGTTCTAAAGCTTTGGGGTCACAGGCCTTTCACTCCCTCCAATGTACAAGTATTTTTGGCTCTGCAAGTCACGTTGGCTCCCTGGAGGGTAGAGGACCAACGCATCCAGGATTGCAGGCCCTGCTCTCAGTGCTGGGTGCCGCAGCTCAACCTGAATTGCAGCTCTGGCGGGGGCGTGCACGGGGGCGTGTCAGAGGCGTGTCCGGGGCGGGGCCAAGGCGGCGCAGGCCGCGCCCTCAGCGGAGCGAGAGGCCGAGCTTGCTGCATTGCAGCCGCCGCGGCGCCGCTCGGCTCCTCACTTCCAACAATGGCGGCTCCGACCCCGAGCGGCGGCGGCGGCGGCTCCGGGGGCGGTGGCGGCACCCCGGGCTCCATCGGGCCTCCCGTCCCCTGCCACCCGGCCGTCAGCAGCATGCAGGGTAAGGACGGCGGGCGCGCCGAGACTACGGGGCCTCTTGCGAGGCGCTCGACTGAGCCGCGGCCTGTGAGCCGCCGCGTCCCCGGGGCAGTCTGAGGAAGCCGCCCGGGCTCCGCGTCCCGGGCCCGGCCTCACCCGTCTTCCCTCCCCGGGCCCGGCCTGGGTGCCCGCTGCCGCGGCTCTGGCGTCGCCGGCTCGGGTCCACCTGGTTGCCCCCGCCCGCCGCTCACCTGGCGCCCGCGGGCTTCGGGAAGGCGCGCGTCCGGGCCTCAGGCTCGCAGGTCGGCCGCGTCCCGGCCCCGCCGCCCCCGCGCGCCGCAGTGGAGTCGGCTCAGGGCCATCTTGCGCCTCCCCGGGCGCCGCTGGAGCCGGGCCACTGCGCTGCCCCCGGGTCCCCCAAACTTTGCAGGGTGTCTGCGTGGGAGGGGCGGGGGTTCGCGAGGCCCAGTGCCACCTGTAAGGTGGGTAGATAGCCATTGGCCCGGGAGACGCGTTTCGACCCAGGCTGGAGATGTATGTTCTCCTCGCATGCAGAAAAGAAAATCAGATAAAAATAGAAGACCGAGTTCGTCTGAAAGGGAGAGATTCAGGAAACCGAATGGCAGAGGTCAAAGTGATCGTGTCTGGGCATCTAAGACAGCTCTCCTGTAATGGCCTTTCCTCCTTGGGAGGCCTTAGTAGCTCTGTGTGGGTTTTGAAAGGGGATGTTGTGAAAATAACAGGCCTGAACCCATTAGGGATTATTTCTTAAGTTTACTGGAGGGATTTTTTGGGTAGTAGTGCTATTTTTGAAACAGACAAGCCCAGAAATCTCTTGATAACTTTAGCAAACGACTCGTTGAATTATTAGAGTCACTTGCATGCCCTTGGCATCAGTATGACTATAGTTTCTCCCTAAAGGACTTCTTGTGACTAGTTAACAGATTATATATTGAATATTTTATGTTATAATAGCATATCATGATCCAGGCAGCAGAAATACGGTCTGCATTTGCATCCTCCGAATAAGAAAAAAATTAGTATACATGTGATAGATGTATCAACAGGACGAGCTCAGCATTCAAAAGATATATATATATATATATATATATATATATATTCTGTGCATTCCCTAAGTTAATTAATTCAAATTGAGCTAGTTATTGGATGCCTGCTATGCAGCATATTACATTATATAGAATACATGATTGATTTCTCCATCTCACACCTTGAGTGTCTGCTCAGATAATTTAGGATTATCTTGTTTTGTGTCTCATCCATAATGGGCAACTTAATTTTTTTTAATATCTTAAGGGTAGAGACGTAGCCTGATCTGAGTTCAATCCCTGGGACCTACATGGTAAGGAGAGGGCCGATTCCCTCACATATCCTCTGACCTTCACTCAAACACACAATAAATAACTTAGTAAAACAATGTATATATTTTAAGTTTTTTTTTGAGGGAAGAGGCTGACAGTTTGGAAAACCTGTATAAATTTTTTCTTCTTGTTGTTCAGAAAATATTGAGCAACTGCTTAGAGCCAGAACAGAGTGTGTAGACACCAGTGAACACAGCTGTCTCACCTCTGATGGAGCATGTCCCCTTGAGAATGGAGATGGGAAGACATGTAGGTAAATAGTTGCTTAAGGAAAATAAAGGCAACAAGCTGAGTTTTGTGATGGGAGATAACAGGGCAGTTCCCTTAATAGGGTGGACAGAGAAAGCCTGTCTGGAAAGACAGAGATGGCCAAGGCAGAGTGAAAAGTGAACGGGAGGGTTCTGCAGCAGGGAAGAGCTCCTACAAACTCATGGCCAGGAATGGTTCTGGTGTTCTCTAGTCTCTATTTATGCCTTTTGATTTCTGGAAACCCCCCCCCCCTTTTTTTTTAAAGGGAGAAGGGCTCTAAACTGTCCTTGAATGTTGCTGAATTTTTAAAAAGATGCTTTATTTTGTGTGTGTGCATGTTTTGCATGCATATTTGTATGAGCACCACATGCATGTCTGGTGCTGAAAAAGTCAGAAGAGGTCATTAGATTCCCTGGAACTGGCTTTACAGATGATTGAGCTGCCATGTGGGTCCTGGGAATCAAACTAGACTCCCTTACAACAGCAACAAATGTTCTTAACCCCTGAGCCAGCTCAGCTCTCCAACCCCTCAGTTGTTACTCTCTCTCTTTAATCTTTACTGATACATCTTTGATGGGTGCAGGGACATGCTAGTTATAGCTTGTGTTTTGAATCTGTTTTGATTGCTCAGAATAAAGAGATGTACTTGAAATGTTTAAGGTGTTGTGTAGCATATTCTGAATTAGAAAGCATTGAGTTTCTTTTTTTCTTTCTTTCTTCCTAGTTTTGAGCCAAACTTGCCATTCTTTACCAGTGGTCTTCTTTAGATTTATTTTTATTCAGTTTTAGGACATAAGGATTACACTTCAGCAGTCATTGAACAGTCTCCTGTAGGATAGGCACCATACTTGACAAAGGACTTTGTATTTATTCATTGTTTTATGGCTTGGCATCTGTGATCATTTGTAGTCCAAAGTTGGAAACATTATTTCCTTTATATTGTAATGCTTTAATGGCCAGTGCTCTGGAGTCTTGGGTTTGAATCCTATCCTCACTCTACCCCACCTGTACTTAATTAAGCTTTCTGTGAGTACATTACTTAGCCTCACTAAGCCTCTGTTTCTCAGCAGGAAATTAAGAAATATGCTTGTCCCGCCAGCACAAGGAGAATGCACACAAAAGTGTGGAACCTGGCATTCTGTGAGGATGCCATGAGTGTTGGCCATCAGTATTCTCAGCGATCATCCTGTTATTTGCAGTGATCTCTCTTTACCCCAGGAGTCCCTAGTCCCTTAAGACCAACTTGCACATTTCTTTTTCTAAACTTTATCATCTGTGGGTTGGACAATTCTTCTAACCTGTTGATGTCACCCTTTTTCACTATTAAGGGATCCTATTTTTAGAATTCCAGAGAAGACATTGTTCTACTTCAAACTTTAAATCCTGTTGTTTTCTAGATCTGAGAGTCTCAAATGGTGATAATGTTGCTATTATGAGGTACTGTTGTAGCTGTAAATAGGCTGTGGGTTGTGGGTAGCTGGAATGAGAATTGTAGTGGCTTTGGCTTCTTAACAATTATCATTTGTTCATTTGGTTACATTTTCACAGAGAAGTTGTACTTCTGATCTGGCCATTTTTAGAGCATTCTTCCCACAGTCCCAGCTGATAGAGAATAGTAGCTGATTTTGTTATTACTCATATCTTTGAGTTTTTCATTCATTCTGACTCATTTTTTTCTTTTTAATTTCCTCATGCCCATATACAGAAGTACAAACATTTACATGCTGAATATGCCTTCCCCCCTTTCCTCCCTTGATTGCTTGGTGACTAAAACTCAAAATGTAGATGTGCTTGCCCAGTAGGGTAAATAATATTATAAAATGTATTAGATTTCAGGATAAGCTTGCTTTTGAGAAAGAAAAAATATTCAAATGAGCTACTATGAAATGGGCTTTTATTCTCAATAACTAGTTGAGAATTTGAAAATACATTTTCTTTATAATTTATCACCACAGACAAATTTAGCTGAGAGGTTTCTTGAATGGTACAGTACTATGTCCCATTCTTTAGCTCAAGAAATTCTTTAGCTCAAGAAATGTTAGTGAACTTACAAAGGCTCAGCTGCCATCTTAATATTGAAGAGCCATTCTAGTGGTAGATTGTAAAAGCCTAGGTATTTAGCCAAGCTAGTAGAAGTGTACCAAGCAGTCAATTCTCAGGTAAGCTAGGCAGACATCTAGGACCTAATGCTTCATAAAGTCACCATGGGCATGTCAGAGAATAACAAATATTCTGGTGACTAAAACTTGCCACTCAGAGTTGAGCAACTTCAACAATGAAGACACAGCAGGATGATTTCTTCTGTGTTGGTGGCTTTACCTTTGCATGGAGCAGTGCCTTAGAAACAGGATATTAACATTGAAAGATGGTGGATTTGGACTAGGAAAAACCAATGCTTAACATCTGCCATATGCAGGCCCTGTACCCTTGAGAAATTGCCAGGTTTTTTCTATTTCCCCTAATTTCTCATCTATTAAGACAGACGATACACAGTTTATAGAATGTTTTAAGAATCATATTAAATTATTGCATGTGAAAATGCCTTAAATCAGAAAATGTTATGACTGTGTAAGGATTTTTAGAAGGGATACTTACCTACTTTAGCTGCTAGTCACTTAATATGTAATGATTTTAAAAGACTTCTTAAAAATGTGAGAAGTTAAATTTATTATAAAGACTTAAGGACATTGGGCAGATGGCTCAGTCTGTAAAATGCTTTTTGCACAAGAATGAGACCGTGAGCTTGAATCCCTAGCACCCATGTCAAAAACTGGGCATGGCATTGTACATCTACAATTCTAGTCCTGGAGAGTCAAATACAGAAGGATTTCTGGAATTTGCTGACCAGGAAGCTCAATGAGGGATGCTGTCTCAAAAAATAAGTTGGAGTGCATTTAAGGAAGATAGTATATGTTGACCTCTGGCTCCTACATGCACACACACATGCTCCTGAATGCACAGATTCACATACACAGTAAATTAAAAGAAAGCGGTAAAAAAAAAATAGAGCCTTACACTTGAGTAGTTAGGAAATACCACTTTAAAAATGCTGAACCATTTGTAAAGCACCTTGTTGTACAAGTAGCTGTAGCATAAATGTACTCTGATTCTCTTAATGTGGTGATCTAGGCAGTTTTGCTTTATTATTGTGATTAATGCCCACATATTTAACTCTCAGGTGAGCTTTTTATATGTGCCAATTAAAGTAAAAGAATGATAACTTTATGCAGGAAAATAAACTTTAAAATGTCATGAAGTGTGCCTATTAAGAGAAAGGGAAATTTCAGATCATTGTGCTTTCTCTTCCCATCAATATTTAAATGGCATACAACATATATGAAAACCCTGCCTTTGATTTAGTGTGTGTTTTAAAGAACAGAATTTGAGGTTCGGAATGTAGCTGAGTTGGTAGAGAGTTGCCCTAACATGCAAGAAACCCTGGGTTCTAACCTAAGCACCATATCAATTGGGTGTTGTGAATGCTGTGACCCAGCCCTGAGAGGTAGAGGCAGAAGGAACAGAACATCAGCATCATCCTCCATTACATAGTGGGTTCAAGGCCAGCCTGGTATATATAAGACTGTTTCACATACAACAACAGCAACAAACAGACAAACAATAGATCATGACTGCAGACAGTGAAGAGTTTCAAATCCTATAGTTGCCTGTTTGTCCCAGGATACTGTTGCTTTGTGTGTACATGTGGTGCGCACAGGTTGTGTGTACATATGTGTGTGTAAGGATGCATGCAGGTAGAGGGCAGAAATCAGCCTTGAGATAGCCACTCTTTTAAAAGGTGGTCTCACTGGGATTTGAGGACCTTCAATTAGTGTAGACTGGCAAGCTTGTGAGCTCCAGAGAGCTCTGTGTCTGTCACCCCTGCTCTGGGGTTATAGGCATATGCCACTTAATACCTGGCCTTTTATATGGGTATTAGATATTAAACTTGAGAGCTTGTGTTTGCAGTGTATCTTAGTTACATTTTGTGTTACTGTGATAAAGTGCCTTGGCCAAAGCAACTCAAGGAAGGAAGGTTTATTTTGACCCACAGTTCCAGGGTATAGTCTGCCATGGCAAGGAAGTCATGGTGGCAGGACTTTGAAGTTGATGGCCACATTGTGTCTGTAGTCATGAAGAAGAGAGCAGTGAATGCTTGTATTCAGTTCGCTTTCTCCTTTTCATATATGCTGTCCAGAATCTTAGCCCAGGAATGGTGCCCCCTGACTCTAATACACACAAAGATTGGGCAACCCATCCCTTTTAGCCTAATCAGTGTAATCTCATCAAGTTGACAGTGAGATTAACCATCACGAGTGGCAACACTTTACTGTGCACTTCACTCCCAGCCCCAAACAGTGTTTCTCTTATTATTTATTTAACATGACCTGGTATGAATATAGCATATTAAATTAGTTCTCCCCTAAAGCATGTGTTGGAATTCTCATATGTACCTTTAAAAATGAGAGCATACTTAATAAGATCCCCAAAGCTACAGAGAAACCCTGCCTTGAAAAGAAAAGAAAAAAAAAAAAAGAACCTTTTAGAATACATACTTTCTCACATTTTGTCTAATGTACCTTAGAGTGATGACATGGTGAAAGGAGTTCTAAGATCAACTAAACTGGGGACACAGTAAAAGCAGCATCAGCTAATAGCTAACATTGCCCAAGGTGGGCCTTTCAAAGGACAAAACAGACCATGTGCAGATGTGCAGCTTGATTCTTGAAGAACAGCCCATTGTACCCACCACTTGGGAGGAGCACAGAAGTGGATATTACATGAACCTTGTGCAGCTCTACTGTATTTTATCTTACTCAAAATTGCTGGAAGTTTTAAAAAAAGATAAGAAAAGTGCTACCGTGTGTGTGTGTGTGTGTGTGTGTGTGTGTGTGTGTGTGTGTGTGTCTGTTGTGTGCAGACACAGGGTTCATGTGGGGGTGAGGACACTCACATGAATGGCATGTTTATAGGTATTGAGTGTGTGGCTTTGCCAAGAAGTGACATTATTGTTTCCTGATTCTATTTTATTTTATGAATATGGATATTTTGTCTGTGTGTATGTATGTGTACCATGAGCATTCCTGGTGCCTGAAAGGCCAGAAGAGGACATTGAATTTCCTGGGACTGGAGTTACAGATGGTTGTTGGCCACCATGTGGGTGCTGGGAATTGAACTCAGGTTCTCTGGAAGAGCAGCCAGTGCTGGTAACTATGGAGCCATCTCTCTAGCCCTTCTTCTGATTCTTTTGGCAGTTTCTCTGGGTCCTGGGTTTACGTGCTTGTTAGGAAGTAGTAGTCACTTTAGGGGATGTCAGAGGCTTCAGGACACCAGACAGTGTCAGCAAGAGCTGCAGGTGGGAAATTTTGTTTGAAAAACAGTGTCTCTTTTTGCCTCTGTTGACACAGAAGACTGCTGTGACCTCAAGAGGTGTGCAGAGTTTTCCTTACCAGCAAGCCAATTGTCAGTTTTGCTGGGTGACTTCTGCTTCAATTCTGATACTGTTTGTTAGGAGATCAGAACTGACTGCACAGCTTAATCACCTTCCCCATCTTAATATGCCAGTTGAAAGCTCAGAAATTGGAGTTCTTGATCCCGTAAATAAGCTCACTGTTTTTATTATAAAGAGTATTTCAAAGGCTACAGAGGAGAAGATGCCTAGGGCAAGGTAAGATGAGGGAGCTTGGAGCTTCAGATCACTCTCCAGGAGAGGGAGAGAGGGAGGGAAGCAGGGAGGAAGAAGGAGGGAAGGAGGGAGGGAATGGGGGAGGGATAGAGAGAGAGAGAGAGAGAGAGAGAGAGAGAGAGAGAGAGAGACAGAGAGAGAGACAGAGAGAGAGACAGAGAGAGAGAGAGAGAGCGCCTAGGCTGTACAAGAAGATACTATAGCCTACTCTACTTTTTGGGTGCTAGGGATTGAATTCAGGTTTTCAAGCCAAGGCTGAGAAGTCAGGGAAGATTAGAACTGTTGTCAGGCGGTGGTGGCACACTTCTTTAATCCCAGCACTGTGGGATCAGAGGCAGGAGGATCTCTATTGAGTTTGAGGCCAGCCTGGTGTACAGAGCCAGTTCCAGAACAGGCTCCAAAGCTGCACAGAGAAATCCTGTCTCCAAGCAAGCAAGCAAGCAAGCAAGCAAGCAAGCAAGCAAGCAAGCAAACAAACAGATTAGAACTGTTAAGACTGTTGGGGAAGAGAAACTCTCCATGGCCTGCCTCAGTGAGGGAGTTATCAGCCAAAAATTGTAGATGGAAACCAAAACATAGATGTCATAATACCAAGGTGGTAGGATGTCAGGTGTGGGGTTGCCTGCGAGTGCTTCCTTGTTAACTTCTTAGGTTCCTGGGAATAAAAAGAGGATAAATGGCTTTGTGTAGGTTAAGCTGCTCTGATGAACACCGGGAAAGGCAGAGAAGCTACTGTTGCGTTGATCATCCAAGGGAAGGAACAGGATAACTGTTTCTGCAGTCATGAAAACCTGCTCTATTTTGGTTCTTTACTGGACATTTTGATCATCCCCAAACACTCTGAGTCTTACTGAGTCTTATAGAAGATAGGTCTTTACTTACTGTAGCACAATTCTATGTTAGATCTGGGAACCATGCTACATTGAAACAATGTATTCAGTTTTGCACCCAGAAAGTAGAGAGGGTGGACTATTGGGCACAAGGAGAAAAAGAGTGGGCATATATGGACTACAAAATCCCGAGTTTAAGAAACATGGAAAGAATTTGATGACTGGTGTCTGAGTGATGTAGAAACCTGGAATTACTAAACTAGGAAAGCTCCCTTTTGATAATGATGAGAAATAAAAGGGAAACAACCCATCAGAAAAGAAGTCTTGTAGAAGTTACTCTGAAGTACAATGAAAATACAAAGTTAGGACAACTTTAGATAACTAGATTTTAGAGCTATAGTGAGTGATGTGCTGTGCATAGCCGTGCTGTCAGAGATGTGCCAGGATTTTGAATTGGAAGTTGGAGGGTGGCCAACAGCAAAATCTTCATACTTGTGCTAGGAGGAAGGATTTGTACCTGGGCTGTGGCATGAGCCAGTAAGGAATCTCTGATTTCTTTTATGTTAATGAGGCTTTGTGATGTATTTCAGCAGCTTTAACCCCCTAAATGCCCAGATGAGGAGGATGTGTACTGTGTTATACTGCCAACCAAAGGAAGGAGAACAGAGATTACTGTCTAACTCTACAAGGGCCAACACACAGCCAAAGCTAGGTTTAACCACAGCTTTCAACCCCAGAGGTTCCTGGATATTATTTTACCTTTTTTTTTTGTCAGTTAAAATTCTTTTTTTTTCTTAAATTTTTATTCTTTGTGGGTTTTATGCCGTGCATTCCTATCCCACTTATCTCTTTGTTACCTCCCACCTGCCCTTGCAACCTCCCCTTCCCAAAACAAAACCAAATTTAAAAGAAAAACCAAACAAAACAAAGAACCAAGACAAAAATAAAAACAGCAAAAAAAAAAAAAAAGAAGAATCTTGTTGTGGAAGCTGTAGTGTGGCTCTGTGAATCACAGAGTTTACCCTTTAGTCCATACATCTTGTATTCACTGATAGGAGTCATTGGTCTGGTTTGAGACTTCTGGTTTCTGCTACACCCCCAGTAATGAACTTTCATGAGACTCCTCTTAGATGTCTTACATCATGGAGATCTTGCTGTTTTGGATTTTAACTTAATATAAAAACAAGAAAACTAGAGCTGTTTCATGGAGGGCCTTACAATGCTGATGTGATATCCTTCATTTTGTTTACCTCTTGGTTTACTACTTGGGTTCTGCTTTTATGTTATAGCATAACCAGACTTTTAAACTATTATGGACTGTTTTCCTACAATAAATTACAGATTTCCAGTAATGGCCAGTTAACAGATCTCAGAATTGAGGGAGAAGTTGAGAATGAAGGGAAAGCTTGGGATGACCTAGAACAAGAGGGAAAAGAAATCCTCTTATAGCTTTATTTCCTTTGTAGCCTTATTAGCATTTGGTACTGTAGAGTCTGGATGCTGGCTCTTTGGTTAGGAGAAGCAGAGGTTTACTTGTCCGGGACCAGGAAAACAGAAGGATTTTCCCTGGATGCAGTAGGGAGATTGAAGTAGAGGGTCATAAATTGAATCATGAAGAGTAGATAAGGTTATAAAGAAAGGAGGAAAGGCTTGCAGTGATCAGTTACTATCAAAAGATTCACCTGACAGCTTGCACTCCTGAGATGGAAGACTTAATGTAGATGAATGGCAGGATGTTTAGGAGATAGGAGAAACCTCAGATTGAACAAATATGTGCCTTAGTAGGAACGAACACAAGGAAGGTATTGGGGTCTCCTTATCATTTTTCTTCAGTCATCTTCACGAGCTCTTTGCGTATAATGGGCTAGTGATACACTGGACACTAACTTCCCGACTTGCACAAGTCTTTCATACAGACACACATGGGACATAAAATGATTTAGCTAGAATAATTTTAAAAAACCATTTAATTGGTGTTTCTGAAAAGTGATAGAATTACCAAGGAAATGCTGAAATACTATGTTGTCTTAGAGTCTTAAGGATTTTGGCAACTGGATAAACATCTTTTAGATTGAGCTCTTATTTTTAAAAAAAGCCTGTTTTGATTGAATTTCTATAAACAATTTGAGCCTCTTCCTATTTTGTTCCCCAAAGCACTAATATACAAGTATAGGCAGATTTCTAAGAAAACCACATGACTGACTCAGTAAACTAGGGGGTAAAATAATGTTTTGCAAAGGCATTGGGCTTCATTTTGATTTTGAGACAGGGTCTTGTTTTGTGGCTTCAGCTGACTTCAGTTTTTTTTTTTTTTTTTGGTTTTTACGAGACAGGGTTTCTCTGTATTGTTTCGGAGGCTATTGGTCCAGCCCGGCCTCGAACTCACAGAGATCCGCCTGCCTCTGCCTCCCGAGTGCTGGGATTAAAGGCCTGCGCCACCACCGCCCGGCCTCTGACTTCAGATTTTTAATCCCCACCTTGTCCTGAGTGCTGAGACTGCAGTTTTACTTTGTAAATGACTTACTGTACCAGGCCATTTGGCAGATAATGACATATGAATATAGTACATACACAGGGTATACAGATCCTAGGAGACCTAGAGATGGGTTCATAGAAGTCACACTGTGCCAAAGAATTCCCAAGGACACCTTGTTTGGGGGACGGGTGTCCTGTATAGGCCTGGCTGGCCTCAAACTAGAAGCAATCCCTCATGAGTGCTGAAATTACAAGGCATACCATTACACCTAGCAAGGACCCCCCCCCATACCTACTGTAGAAGAATTTTACTATTTAGTGATTTTATGCTTGTCACTTGAAGTTAGCAAGTTTAGAAAAAATTGTTTTCTAATAAATAAATTGTAATATATTCTGAAAACATTAAATAATTGATGGCACAGCTTTAAAACTCTTTTTGACTATATGGGAAAAAATAAAGACTAACGATATAAGATAAAGGATGATTTAAACTTTGGGTGCAATTCAGTGCATCTGAAAGAGCTGAGATTTTACAGCAAGTCCTGCTGTCTTTGTCTCTATGGTGGGGTAAAGTGGTCTGAATTGTTCTTTTATTAGTTTTCTTCACAATGTAATATAAAGATGTAATGTCATGTTCTGACTTGGTTTGTTTGATTTACAGCAAATGAACTGCAACTTATCTTTTTTACTTTAGGCTTTCAGATAAACTTCTGTGAAAAGGCACAAAGTAAGCTAAAATTTTGATATTCTGTTACTTTTTTATTTTTCATATCTATCTTGGTATTGGGAATGTGTCCACTGTTGTTTCAACTAACAAACCATGGTGATTTTACACTGAAAGAGCTTCCATTTTTCATTCTGTTCCTTCCAATTCTTTGTTATAGTCTTGACTATAAATTGTTCTTGTTATTACTTGAAATTCAGATAGGAAAAAGTTCTGTATAGAGATTCAGATGCATGTGAGCTTAGAAAAAAGAAGTATTCAGACTTAATTGTAATTTAAACTACAAGTTGCAAGTTCACCTTTAAGATTGTGGTACTGAAAGCCCATGACTGCATGTAAAGACTGTTTTTATTTAAAAGTGTTTAGTGCTGTTACTTTTTTTTTTCCTTTAAAACAAATCTTGATGCAGCCATGTCCATCTGTCTGTACCCCTCCCCCTGCAAAGAGCTCTGAGGATAGGCTAGCAGTATGGTGGGGCTCTTCATACACTTCATCTTCATAGACTCATGGGCTGGGCTTAGCTCAGCCGTAGCTCTTTTACCATGTAAGTGCTAGTGTCTTAGATTTGAGTCCCAGTACTGGATTAAAAAATAATAATGAAATGTTTGGGTTCATAGACTATAGAATAGATTTTGTTTAAAATAAGAAACTATTTATAAAACTAAGTCAAAATACATTTTGAACTTTAAACAGATTATGAGTTGCAGTTTTTTAAAAAATGTTCATCTCAAGGAGACTAGTCTAGTTTACATGAAAAAATTCCAAAATGAAATGGCTTTATCTTCTGCTTCTTCTTGTCTGGGGAAGAGCAATGACCACTTGATGTATCTCATTCTTAATAAATTAGTTTGTAGGGAGAAAAAGCAATTCTGTTTTATTAGAGCTTTTGTTTTATATATATTTTTTGATGGATCAGAAAGCTTAATTTTTATTGGCTGGACTTTGTGGTTTTCTCTGTAATGCATTGAACAGAAATTTATTTCTTGAATGGGTTACCTGTGATGTGAGTATGTGTACATGATAGAGTTGAGGTAACAATATACTAGGAAAAAGTTTTTTAGTAGGTACACTATTATCTTACTCTTAGCTTAAGCACTAAACCAAAAGTATATAGGAATTTCTGCCCATAGTGAATCTACTACAATTATGTAGCTATGAAGTTGTAATTTCTATTTCATGCTATCCTAATTTTTAATACACTCATGGTAATTGTAGCTGTCATTTACATTTTAACATAATATTTGCTTAATATTTAGCAATTAAAATTTTATTATACACTCCAAGGCTGATCTATTTAGAATTTATTATTGTGTTCACTGTATTCTCTTTGCCTTTAGTGCTGCTGTGTGTATAAAACAAGAGGCACATGGTTGTGGTAACTCTAAAGTGTGTGCAGTGCTGCAGACAGCTCCGAGGATAAGTTAGCAGTACTTTTGGACTCTGAGGGGTTCTGCCCTCTCCTGTTGCTGCAACTCTGCCTGCTATGCTGTTCATGGCTGACTCTAATAAGAGATGCTGAGCCCTGAAACCTATAGGCGATTGTGTGGGAGGGAAATATGCAGGCAAACTTAGGAACTCATTTTTTCATGCTGCTTGTCATTGTTTCTGTTTTCTCCTGATTTTCTTCAACTCCTCCTTTGTCTTTCCCATTTCTCTTTATTTTCTACCTATGAGATTCAGTATCATTGTATTCACTTCTTCATGAGGTACTCATTGACCTTAAGAACCTGTGCAGAAATGAATAAAAAGAGGTACCTGCCCTTAGCAGGCTCATAGTGTGGTGGACAGAGTTGACTTCCACTGATTATCAAGATCTAACTACTGATGCTACATGTAGACTGCTGAGAAACTTGAGCCAGGGTGAGAATGGTTGCAGGAGTTGATGTGCCCAGGACACCTTTATTTCTGCTGATTTCAGGAGAGAACAAGCCTAAGTTTATGTTCACTTTTTCCTTCCTACCTTCCTTCCTTCCTTCCTCTCCCTCCCTCCCTCCCTTTCTCCCTTTCTCTTTCCCTCCTTTTCTCCCTCCCTCCCTTTCTTGAAATGGGAGTCTGACTTTGTTGCTGAGATTGGCCTTGAACTTGGTGCTCACATGGTCTTCCTGCCTCAGTCTTCTGAGCAGTTGGAACTGTAGGTACATTCCACTATGCCTGTTTCAGTTTCAACTTTCATAATGAGGGCTGGAGACTTGGGGATCCGGCTGTGGGTCTATTTGAGAGTTGAGTGGAGCTGTCTCTGTTGACTTACCCTGGAGGTCTCAGGACAAGATGTGCACGTATCAGGGAGAGGAGGAACTGGACAGTTAGTAGGGATGGCCAGCCTTTAGCCAACAGCATTGGTGTTTGTACAAATCACTGCTTATATTTAGGATAAGGATAAGCTTATATGTTAACACTTTCCCCATGATTTTATACATTAAAAAATTTAAAATACAATTTGTAATGTGTGTGGCAGTTTTCTAGTTTGCAAATGTTAAGTTGGCTAAAGTAATCATCATTTCTTTAAAAATTAAGAAATTGAAATTGTCATTTGAATAGTCGTTCTCTTGGCTAATGCTTTGCCAGAAATGCCAAAAGAGTTTCAGAATTAGGGAAACATATTTAATTCATTAACACTAAGTATATATCTTATAGTAGTTGTAGGAGAGGATATAGCAAAGAAGAGAAAATTAGGTATTTTAAAGGTGCAGCTGAAGCAGCAATACCCAATTCTACATCACAATCAAGACTGTTATAAGATGATCATGACTAATGGAAGCTCTGAGATTAATGTTCCCATTATTTGACACGCACAGTTTTTGTTCTTTATGTTTCTATATCACTATTCCAATCAGCTATTGTGACTGCCTGTTTTAAGTTAGTGAAAGGTTATCAGAAATGCTTATATGCATGTTTACATGCACAGATAGTGTGAGATTCCAATTTTAATTTGGGGTCCTGATTTTGGTAGAAATTGAATACTCACTTTGTATCTCATTTTTTAAAATAAATTAGTCTGTGCATGTCTTATTTTTTATTTTATAAGTATTTAAGATAATATATTTTAGATAACAAAAATGAGTAATTTATGATAACTATATTTCTTTTAATACTCTTGGATCATTGGATTTTTCTGAATGTAAAATTACTTGAGGAAGAAATACTTTTTCATTTCTGAGAGTTCTAGATGTACAGTTTCTGCGTTCCCTAGATTGAACTTCAATTAGAGCCTATTGGTTAACCATGTTAAGCCATTACCTTTGTTCATGTAAATATGTTTATATAACTTATGACCCAGTTTGAATGCGTCTTTTCTCTTTAGTAGATGCACTTCACAGTATGATTTGCTTGCTTTATAAGAACCAGGAGTGAAGGTAAAGGTTTACTTAGAAACATTTTCCTGAGTTTTTTTTTTTTTTGGTTTTTCGAGACAGGGTTTCTCTGTGGCTTTGGAGGCTGTCCTGGAACTCACTTGGTAGTCCAGGCTGGTCTCGAACTCACAGAGATCCGCCTGCCTCTGCCTCCCGAGTGCTGGGATTAAAGGCATGCGCCACCAACGCCCGGCTCTGAGATTTTTTTTTGCCTGAGGTCTGCCAATCACTTGAATTTGGGATGCTTAGGGGACAAGAACAATGTCTATTATAGATCCCTGGACATGGGGTTTTCCTCAGAAAATATCTGAAATCCTGTGCTAATCAAATTGAGAGTTTTTAGGAGGCTGTCCAATAATTTAGTTCTTATTTCAGTGTATTTGTCAGCCCATAGCAGAAGACTTCTTGGTCTCCGAAGAAATTTGATTTCTGTAGCTTTGCCTTTTACACTTTTGGTGACTTTAAAAAAAGTGTTTTGCTTGGGAATGTTTGCATGGCAGTAGAATATTACCCCCACCCTCTCCTTGTGTCTCCACCTGTAACCTAGACTAACTTAGAACTCATTTTGTAGCTCAGGCTGGTCTTGGGGTTTTATAACCACTCCTTCAGCCTCCTGATGCTGGGGTTAGAAGCCTTTTGTGACTCTTTGGTTTACAACCAAATTGTTATGCAGAGAGTGTGCTCCAGAGGTGAGCATTTTCCATGGCATTAAGTGAATTAGACTACATTAGTAGTTAGTTTTGGTGATGCTGCACATTAATGTATTGGGGAAAGGTTTATGTGTGGAAGAGGGGCTTTCTTATGACTGATTCTTTTTATTGTTTTTTAAAAATTATTTTTTGAGCCAGGTGTAGCTCACTATTGTAGCCTAGGCTATCTTGAACTCTAAAGTTATGATCCTGCCTCAGCTTCTGAATGCTAGGATTATAAGCATGTACCTTCATACCCTTAATTGTGAAACCTTTTACAGTAATTATCTCTTTTTGTTTTAAATTGGTGGCAATAGTAAAACTGGAGGAAGGATGTTTCCTGGATCTTTTTAGAAGTTTGTGTTAGATATTCATAGTTTGCTCCCCTGATGAGAGTGTTTGTAAAAGGTGGTGTGTTGGCTTTATTGATAGAATAGAGAGATCCGGGGAAAAGAAGTTGTGAAGCAAGGGCCAATTCTTCATGTTTTAAATAAACAAAGGCTTAAAAATTAATTTCTTAAAAATATTTGTTTTTATTTTATTTATCTGTATATATACATATATATGTATATATATCTACTAGTCTATGTGTCATACACATATACAGGATCCTCTAAGCCAGAAGAGGGTTATTGGAGCCCCTGGAACTGGAGTTACAGGTGACTATGAGATGCTTGATAGGAGTAGGTGCTGGGAACTGAAGGTAGTTCTAAGCAAGAGCACTAAGTTTTCCTCTCTGCTGAGTCATCTCTCCAGCCCTGGCTAACTGCATTTCTAAATCTGTATTTTTTTGTAGTAGAAGTCCTGCAACTAATGACTAAAATTTTGTCATTTATAAGTTACTGACCTCAGCTGAGCTTTTTTAAGGAAACAAAATGAACACATTTATTGCTTTTGATTATTAGTATTGTTTATTTAGCTTGATATAGATGATGAAGTAGTTGACAAAAGAGGTTTTTGTTTGTTTGGTTTTTGTTTTTGTTTGATTTTTTGAGACAGAGTTTCTCTGTGTAGCTTTGTAGACCAGGCTAGCCTCAAATTCACAGAGATCCTCCTGCCTCTGCCTCCTGAGTGCTGGCCTTAAAAGCATATGCCGCCACTGCTGGGCTTGACAAAAGCATTTTTTGTAGAGCTGGCCCATAATCTATAGAGGCTGATGCCCAGTATACTCATCACTTTCTCTCAGGACCATGATATAATGTCAGTATACAGCCCTCCTTGGAACAACACTTCTGTCCTGAAACCCCAGAGATATATCTGTGATATATGGACAGAGTCAAGTCCATTGGTTCCCTCTTAACATACCATCGCAAGAGACGTTGCCTAATTATCTTCTACCTTGGAAGTTGTTAGAACACAAATTCCCCCTGAAAATTACTTTTGTTACTAGAGGGAAGATTTCTAATGTCTGTTACATTTAAGCCTGTACTACTTTTGAAGAAGGAAATTATTTAAGTGGTGTCCTCTCATATTGCAGTTTTTCCCTTATGTGCCAGAACACGTGTGGCTGAATGGATGAGAGTAGATGTGATGTGGAAGGGTTTCAGAGACCAGTCTCAGCTGTATTACTGTTCTAAGCTTTTCAGGTTTGCTTACAAATTCAGGATGGTGGTCTTCAAATAAGGTGTGGTAAATGCTAGAATTCTCACTTCTTGGTTTTCTCTGTGTTCCAAATCCAGACAAAAATGTTCAAGGAGGTAGGCCGTACCATCAGACATCTGTGGCTGTCATCTTGGTATTGGTCTTCCTATCAGGTGGAACTACTAAGTAAACATTAACCTGAAGTGAGGACTAAGTGTGGACAAGCATTTCTCCCATTTAGAGTGGCCCTTGTATAACAATACTCTGAATGACTGAGATTCATCTGTACCTGTGTCTCCGTGCTGGAGACTTTGAAGCTGAAATAAACCTAGAGCTCTCTTTGAAGAGCCATATATCCTTAGAGAGTGGACATGTGTACATAGACTATGTGATAGAAATAATAGGTGATGATGATGATGATGATTTGAGACGTGGTCTACTACTCTGGCCTATTCATTAATCAAAAGTTCTGTGCCCTAATTAAAAAAAAATCTTTTAGTTGCTAAATCTAATTAAAGTCAACATTAAGTAAAAAGACATTTTTCATGTACAAGATCAGTCTTCTGAATCAAGAGACTAGCTTTTGAATTTTTCTTACTTTATTTTTTCCCCAAATCCCAGCAGGTGCCATTCACTGTTTAGCAGTAACACTGTTAGCCACTTCTTTTTTAACACTCCTGTTAGCATGCTGATTCTGAAAGTGTGAAGTGTGCCCCCCCCCACAATGTTCTAAAACTGATTCAATCATTTGTTTTTCCTTCTTAAGTCCTGAGGTGTATGTGACAAAAAAGAAGTATCAGTCGGGATCTGTTTATGTACTGCATGCACAAGAAGCAAGTAGGGTGCAGTCTGTCCTCTTAGAATACCAATTACTCCTGCTATGCTTAATGTAGTCTAACCTTTTCAAAAACGGCAGTTCATAGGAGTATTTTATGGGCAAAAAATAGTGGTTACTTGTGTCTACTAAAAAATGAAATTCTTAGCTAGGTGGTGGTGACTCACGCCTATAATCCCTGCACTCAGGAGGCAGAGGCAGGCGGATCTCTGTGAGTTCAAGGCCAGCCTGATCTACAAAGCTGCACAGAGAAACCCTGTCTTTAAAAACCAAAAAAAAAGGGGGGGGGGAATAAATGAAAATCTTACTTACATTTTAATGGTTTTGAACATAGAAGATGTGGTGGTTTGCATAAGAATGGCCCCCATAGGCTCATATGTTTTAATGCATAGTCACCAGGGAGTAGCACTATTTGATAAGGATTAAGACATGTGGCCTTGCTGGAGTAGATCTTGTTGGAGGAAGTGTGTCAGTGGGGATGGGCTTTGAGGTTTCAAAAGCCTATGCCGGCCCAAGTCTGTCTGTCTCTCTACCTGCTTCTACCTCCTCCAGTGCTGCCATGTTTCCTGTCAAAATGATAATCAACTAAACTTCTGAAACAGCAAGTAAACCTTCTTTTATAAGAGTTTGCTTGCTCTTTAAAATAAGAGTTGCCTTGGCCATGGTGTCTCTCCACAGCAATAGAACAGTGACTGAGACAGGAGGTGTTTAATAAGGGTCAGAAGAAACTACTCATTTTTGTAGAAAGAGGTAGAACTGTGATAACTGTACATACAGAATACTGACTTTGCATGGATGAACCCACTCCTTTCCTACCTCTCTTGTTTACCTTGGTGATAACACAGTTAGGTTTAAATTAAAATTGGACTGTGCTTTCTTTCCTTGAGCAAATGGGTGGTATATTCACTGTGGACTGTCTGCATCTTAAAGCTTGCTTTATCCTAGTCTGTTTGCTAATGAAGTTCTTGCAGAATTGGGAAGTCCAGAAGAGTTAATTACTTAATGACTGATGGGAATCCCTGTGGTAGTTGGGCAAATAAGGAAAGAGTGTATCACATTTGCTTTTGACAAGAATCTGACTTTCTTATATGGTTAATAATAATATCCTAAGCAAACTTCCTAAGGAGGAAAACTCAGATCTGGTGGTTTCAGTGGCTTCTCAGCTTATTATGTGCTGCTGTGAATATTACCTGCCTGTTGCATACAGGTCTACTTAGCCATGTTACCTAGACTCAGTGGAGTTGCAGGCCAGTATGCTTCAGCTGGGAGCATTCTTGTTTTTCTTCATTTCATTGAACAACTCTTTTTATCTCATCATGGCACATACAATTTTATAATATTGACTGAAAAAAATACTGGTAGAATAGTAAGAAATCTGGCTAAGGTGCTAAGTGTTTTCTGTGAGGAGTTTTGTGGGCCAAGGTTCAGTGATATAGTCCTTTCTTTCCATTATGCAAAGCCCGGGCTTCCCTGGGCTTGATCCCCAGTGCCACAAAACATATGAAAGACAAAAATGAGAGAACTCTGAGCTGGGAATAAATGAAGGACTCAGAGAATGAACACCCTCTCTCTCCGCCCCTGAACTTGGGCTGGAGATGTTTTAACAGCTGCTACCTTTTAGGTATCTATTTGGTACCATATAGGGTGGTGACATAGTTGTGGCATTCCAACTCTTAGATTCCTGTAGAGCATGTTTGCAAAGCCATTCATGCTTGGAGTTAGGGCTGGCAGTTAGTGTTGGGTAACATGTCTCCATTACATCTGTGATAACAATGCCATTAGATGTAACTGAGACACACTCGAGACTCAACAGGGATCATCTGTGAAAATGAGAAATGATAGGAGCATGAATGTTCAGGTTGTTCTAGCAGGTATATGAAAATGTGTATATTTTGTTTTTTCTGTTTTGTTTGTTTGTTTGGTTTTGTTTTTGGTTTTTCAAGGCAAGGTTTCTCTGTGTCTTTGGAGGCTGTCCTGGGACTAGCTCTTGTAGACCAGGCTGGTCTCGAACTCACAGAGATCTGCCTATTTTTGCCTCCCGAGTGCTGGGATTAAAGGCGTACGCCACCACTGCTTGGCTTATATTTGTATTTTTAAGGACTTTAAAAACCCAGCTTGTTCTCTAGGTCTCGGTATGGCTGAGTTTAGAGAATTGACTGTTCTCCTTTAGAAAGATCTAGAATAAGTGAAAAGGAAATTATAATTTAAAACAGAAACAATAAACTGAAACAAGTTTTTAGTGTGTGTGTATGACCATGCATGTCTATGTATTTTTATGTGTGGAGGCCGGAGGCCAACTTCAGGTGTTGTTCCCCATATACTTTGTTTATTAAGACAGAGTTTTTCATTGTTCTGGAGCTTATTAAGTAGGGTAGGCTGGCTGGCCAGCAAGCCCCAAGCATCATCCTCTCTCTGCCTTCCCAGTGCTGGAGTACATGTGTGCCATTTTGTCTTACTGTTATGTGGATTCTGAAACTCAAATTCAGATCCTCATGCTTCCATGACAAATACTGTATTGACCAAGCCATCCTTCCATACCTCTGAAGTAGAATTTTTAAAGTGTGTGTGTGTGGGCGACTTACAATTATAGCACCTTCAATTATTGTGACATTTTTGAGAATGGTGTATGTGTGCAGACAAATTATATACTGGTATATGGTTATGTTTTTGTAAAATATTTTGTTTCATTACTTACTGCCTAGTTTAATATGCATTGAACATTCCTAATGTTATGGTGTCATTTTTTATAACATTTATTTGTGTGTATGTATGTGTGTACATGTGTGTGTATGTATCTGTATACCATTGGTCCCATTTGTGAACGTGTGGAGGTTAGATGAGTCTCTCCCTACAACATTTGGCCCCTGGGAATTGAACTCACATTATTGGGCTTGATAGCAAATGCCTTTACTTTTTCTTGTTGGCTGTAGTCATTTTTTCAAATGGAGTTTTTTCTTGAAAGTAATGTAATAGTCCAGTTATGGATGTGCCACAGTTTTTATAAGTAAGGTAGCATAAATATCACTGCTTTGAACATGTCTTTGTGTACTTTTTAATATCCTTAGCATAATTTTGTAGATAGATATTCTACCAACACTAAGAGACCATGGATGGCAGCCCAGACTACTATACCCAGCAAAGCTCTCAATCACTATAGATGGAGAAAACAAGATATTCCATGACAAAACTAGATTCAAGCAATACATATCCACTAACCCAGCCCTACAGAAAGTTCTGGAAGGAAAACTCCAACCCAAGGAAGTTAACTACAGCCAGAAAAACATAGGCATTAGATAATCCCACTTTACCAACAGCCAAAAGAAAAAAGGGGTGGAATTCCACCACCAACAACCATTCCAAATCAAGGAAGAATGAGCAATCAGTGGTCATTAATATCCCTCAATATTAATGGCCTTAACTCACCCATAAAAAGACACAGGCTAACAGAATGGATTCGAAGACAGAACCCATCCTTCTGCTGCAAACAAGAAACATACCTCACCCTCAAAGACAGACATTACCTTAGAGTTAAAAGTTTGGAAAAGATTTTCCAATCAAATGGACCCAAGAAACAAGCAGGGATAGCAATCCTAGTATCTAACAAATTAGACTTTAAAATAAAATCAATCAAAAGAGATGAAGGAGGTCATTACATACTCATCACAGGAGAAATCACCAAGATAAACTTTCTATCCTGAACATCTATGCCCCAAGTACAAAGGCATCCACGTTCGTAAAAGAAACATTACTAAAACTCAAATCACATATAAAGCCCTACACACTTATAGTGGCAGACTTCAACACCCCACTCTCACCACTAGACAGGAATACCAGAAACAAACTTAACAAAGAAGCAAAGGGTCTAATAGAAGTTATGACCCAATTGGGATTAAGAGACATCTATAGAACATTCCATCCAAACGCAAAAGAATATACCTTCTTCTCAGCGCCACGTGGAACCTTCTCAAAAATCGACCACATCGTTGGCAACCTCAGCAGGTACAAAAAAAACTGGAATAACTCCATGCATCTTATCAGACCACCATGCGTTAAAATTAGAATTCAACAACAACACAAATTGCAGAAACCCTACAAACTCATGTAAATTGAATAATGCACAATTGCACCAAACCTGGGTCAAAGCAGAAATAAAGAAAGAAATTAAAGACTTCCTAGAATTCAATGGGAATGAAGACACAACATACCGAAACCTATGGGACACTTTGAAAGCAGTGCTACGAGGGAAGTTCATAGCACTGAGTGCCCATATGAAGAAACTGGAGAATAGTTATACTAGAGAATTAACAGCACAGCTGAAAGCTCTAGAACACAAAGAAGCAAACTCCCCCAGGAGGAGTAGACGCCAGGAAATAATCAAAATGAGAGCTGAAATCAATAAAGCAGAGACTAGGAAAACAATACAAAGAATCAATGCAACGAAGAGTTGCTTCTTTGAGAAAGTCAACAAGATAGATAAACCTTTGTCCAAACTTACCTAACAGCCGAGTGTGAACATGCAAATTAACAAAATCAGAAATGAAAAGGGGGACATAACAACGGACTCTGAGGAAATCCAGAGAATCATCAGGTCATTCTTTGAAAACCTGTACTCCACAACATTCAAAAATTTAAAGGAAAAGGAAGACTTCCTGGATAGCTATCACCTGCCAAAATTAAATCAAGAACAGATAAGCAATTTAAATGGACCTATAACCCCTATGGAAATAGAAGCAGTCATCAAAAGTCTCCCAACCAAAAAAACCCAGGTCCAGATGGCCTCAGTGCAGAATTCTACCAGAAATTCAAAGAGCAGCTTGTATTTATTCTTCTCAAAGTATTCCACACAATAGAAGCAGAAGGGTCTTTGCCAAACTCTTTCTACGAGGCTTCAATAACCTTGATCCCCAAGCCACACAAAGACACAACTAAGAAAGAGAACTTCAGACCAATATACCTCATGAACATTGATGCAAAAATACTCAATAAAATACTGGCAAATTGGATCCAAGAACACATCAAAACAATCATTCACCATGATCAAGTAGGTTTCATCCCAGAGATGCAGGGATGGTTCAACATATGAAAATCCATCAACGTAATCCACCGTATAAACAAGCTGAAAAACAAAAACCACATGATCATCTCACTAGATGCTGAAAAAGCCTTTCACAAAATCCAACACCCCTTCATGATAAAGGTCTTGGAGAGACCTGGGATAACAGGAACATACTTAAACATAATAAAAGCTATACACAACAAACCAACAGCTAACTTCAAACTAAATGGACAGAAACTACTGAATTCTGCTAAAATCAGGAACAAGACAAGGCTGCCCACTCTCTCCATACCTTTTCAATATTGTACTTGAAGTTCTAGCTAGAGCCATATGACAACAAAAGGAGATCAAGGGGATACAAATTGGAAAGGAAGAGGTCAAAGTTTCACTATTTGCAGATGATATGATAGTTTACATAAATGACCCAAAGAACTCTACCAGGGAACTCTTACAGCTGATTAACACCTTCAGCAAAGTGGCTACAAGATCAACTCAAGAAAATCAGTATCCCTACTATATACAGATGATAAAAGGGTTGAGAAAGAAATCAGAGGAACATCACCCTTTGCTATAGCCACAAACAACATAAAATACCTCTGAAAATGGAAAGATCTCCCATGCTCTTGGATCGGTAGGATCAATGTAGTAAAAATGGCAATCCTGCCAAAAGCAATCTACAGATTCAATGCAATCCCCATTAAAATACCAGCACAATCCTTCACAGACCTTGGAAGAACAATAATCAATTTTGTATGGAAAAACAAAAGACCCAGGATAGGCAAAACATCCTTACTCAACAATGCAACATCTGGAGGCATCACCATCCCTGATCTCAAGCTCTGTTATAGAGCTGTAGTCCTGAAAACAGTTTGGTATTGGCACAAAAATAGACAGGTAGACCAATGGAATCAAATTGAACACCCTGATATTAACCCATACATGTATGAACATCTGATCTTTAACAAAGAAGCTAAAAATATACAATGGAGAAAAGAAAGCATCTTTAACAAATGGTGCAGGCATAACTGGATGCTGGCATGCAGAAGAATGCAGATAGATCCATGTCTATCGCCATGCACAAAACTTAAGTCCAAATGGATCAAAGACCTCAACATAAATCCAGCCACACTGAACCTCTTAGAAGAGAAAGTGGGCGGTACCCTTGAACGAATTGGTACATGTGCATATAATATAATTGCTGTATTTTAATTATATTCATCTCCTTCTTCCCTAATTCCTCCTGGGACCCCAATTTTCAGATTCATGGTTCTTAGTAACCTTGATGGTCCTATACTCAGCAGTGTGCATTTTTTATTTGTTTTTGTTTTTTGAGACAGGGTTTCTCTGTACCTTTTGAGGCTGTACCAAAACTCGCTGTGTAGACCAGGCTGGCCTTAAACTCACAGAGATCTGCCCATCTCAGTCTCCTAAGTGCTGGGATTAAAGCCATTCACTACCACTGCCTGACGGACAGTGCCTTTCCTGTGGAAATGTTGAGAAGAACACTGTGAATAGGTGAAGTAAAAGTTCATTTAGGCTAGTGTGGGGTGTTCTCTTCTGAAAGATTGGACAGCAGAATTCTGAGCGTGGTGCCAAGAAGGTGCTCCCCTTAGTCCTGGGTCCCTCCCTCCCTCCCTCCCTCCCTCCCTCCCTCCCTCCCTCCCTCCCTCCCTCCCTCCCTCCGTCTCTCTCTCCCTCCCTTCTTTCATTAAAAAATCCACAGTAGTGTTATGCATGTTTGTATTTTTAGTGATTACCAATAACTGAGGGTATAGCTTAGTGTCTGAGTGGGTACTTAGTGTGCAGGAAGCCTCAGATTGCATCTTCAATACCAACCTGTCAACAGGAAATACCTGAATGCGTAGCTGCAGTGTATGATATCCTGGATCTTTTAGGACACTTGAAGAAGGGAGGAATCAGTGCTGATGGGTGACAGAAGAGGATGCTCTGAAGGAAAAACCGTGGATGTTTGGAAGGAGTATCTCGGGTCTGAAAGGCCATCCCTTCCTCCCTTATCTTAGTCTCCACTGCCTCGGTCTTTCTTTTTCCTTCTCTGGACTATTTAGTTTTAAGTTCATCATCAGCTAATCATTTGCAGGATTAGGGTGTCTGCATGAGAGCTGGCAGGATAGTCTCCTTGTAGTTGAGACATTTGTGTTTGGACAGGCTGGAAACTTATAGTTCTTTTATAGATTTGTTAGTGAATGGTTGGAATACATACTTATTTGTAAGACTGAGTGTAAATCGTGTTTAAATCTAACTTATGTAAATCACATTGTGTTAAATTATGTACATTTGTTTTTGAAGTCAATTGCCTTTAAAGTCCCTTTCCTCCAATTTGATTTTCGTTAAAATACAGTGCTGAAAAAGAATTCCTCTTTTCTGTGTATTTTAAATATCTTTATCATCAAAAACATAGCTCAAGTGAGCTTTCATTGTAGTAACATGCTTCAGTATTCCCATAGAGTTTGCCTGTTACTAGCCCCTCACCCACAAATTGAGAAAGTGGTTTAGTGTTTTGCTTTCATACCAGTTCTTTGTTCTATCTTTGACTCATGTTTGGTCTGCATCTTTTGTCAGTTTTTCTTAATTTAGAGAGGTCATGCATGATTTGTGCTAGTTTTTTTTTAAAGATTCATTTATTTATTATGCATTCAGTGTTCTGCCTATATGTATGCCCACAGAACCAGATCTCATTATAGATGGTTGTGAGCCATCATGTGGCTGCTGGAAATTGAATTCAGGAACTCAGGAAGAGCAGCCAGTGCTCTTAGCCTCTGAGCCATCTCTCCAGCCCCAGTGTTAGTTGTTCTTAAGCAAAGCGTGTGACAAATGGTGTTCAGCTTTTGACTTGGTGACTTTTTTGGGTTTGAGCTCACTAAGACACATGCATGTAGGGAGATATCTTAGGTACCTTCTTGAAACAAAAGTAAATTGTGTCAATATACAAAATGTCTCAAACATATATAAAGCATATATACATGAAAATGATAAGGATATTTATGCATAAAAAGAAGACTTTACATAGTATGATGAATTGCAATAAACAAATTATAAATCATCAGAAGATATAATAATCTACCTATATCCCATCCTAAGCATATCTATTCCATCTAAACCTAAACTTATGAAAGAGATGCCCAGTTAGTATTCCCGCCTGTCATGTGGGGTTCAGTGCCCTGACGGGGAGCCAGTGTCTCTCCTGTGCAGCCCTTTATTTTCCACATCTGTATGCACCTGTAGCCACGCCCAAAGTGGACATGGTCAGCGGCACAGGTACACAGGTTCTCCCTACACATGCTTCCTTGTCTTTAATCTTCTCTGCTATCCCTGCTATATAATGCAGTATTTATAGGTTCCAGGGATTAGGACTTGGAATCTTTGGGGGGGGTCACCATTTGGCCCACTGCACTCTTGTCCTAAGTTATATATATCTTATGTGCAAAATACATTTATAATATTTCACTATCCCCAGAGTTTTATCATATCATAGCATCAACACAGGCAATCATCAGAATCATTTCATTCAGTTAGTGGTGAGACTCAATCAGTGTATTGTCCATCCTGGCTCAGTAATTTGTATTTGTGGACCCAGACTCCACAGTTGAGTGGTGAGAGCGTGGCATGAGTAACATTTCCTTTCACAGAAGACAAAGTAGAAGGAACAGTTTAGAATCCAACATAGCGAGTGCCATTAGGGCAAATCCCTTGCCTTTGAGAATCATAAGAGCAGATTTTCAAGAAGACTGGGAACATCTCATTAAAAATGGTTGTATATTGCTGAATTCTGTCAGTTTGCTTTTAAAAAGCAATTTGCTGTTCATGATTCTTTCACCCAGTCACCCTGATCAGTATGTTCTCTAAACAAGCTTGTACTTAGTACAGATCCTTTAGACTGGGCCACTTTAACAACTATGGCATCTTGAATGTTTCTTGTGTTAGCACTTCACACAGTTCTTCTTGTTTACATTAATATTCTTTGTCAAATTTGTTTTGCTTGAGAGGGAGACTCGCAGTATAGCCCTGGCAGCCTGGAACCTGCTTGTGTTGACCAGCCTGGCCTCAACCTGTGGTGATTCCCTTGCCTCAGTTTCCTGTGTGCTGGCACACGAGCCACCATACCCAACAAGCTTGTTTCTTGTTTTGCTTCTGTATGTTAAGTGATCACCTTGCTGTGCCACATGTGGTGGTAACACCTGTAATTCCAGCACAGAAAAGGTAGAAGCGGGTAGGAATCATTGTCAGTTTGAGGCTAGCCTGGTCTGTATTAACAGGTTCTGTTTGGCTGGAATTACTCTGTCACTGTCTCCCTCCCTATCCCACAACTCCAATAAGCATTTTAACTGATTTCATTTAATTTTTTATTTTATTGAAAATATATTTTTTCATGAAATATTTTCTGATTATGGTTTCCCTTCCCCTACTCCTCCCAGTTTCTCCCCATCTCCCCTTCCATCCAGATATACTCCCTTTGTGTCTCTCCTTAGAAAACAAACAGGCGTCTAAGGAATAATAATACAAGATGATACAATACAATGATAATTTAAAAAGAAACAATTTGGGCTATGATAAAACAAACAAGAAAAAGAACCAAAGGAAAACCACAAGAAACAAATATAGATGCAGAGACACAAATGTTCAAGAACTCTGAAAAATCCCAAACTAGAAACCATAATGTATATACAAAGGACCTGTGAGATTAAAAAAAAAAAATGAAACCCTCCCTGACTTAACATTATGAGACAACCTCCTAAGATGCCTTTTGAGTTCATTTTATGTTAACCATATACTTCTGGGCATGGGGCCTACCTTAAGAATAGTTTCCCCAGTAAGATGCCCTCTGAGAAAACTAACTTTCCATTTGCAAGTAGTTATCAATTGGAGATAACCTCTCCTTGCAGCTCTAGCACCCCACCTGGTGCAGACCCCTGCAGGCCCTGTGCATGTTGTCACTCAAGCATCGCAGTGCTAGAAGTCAAAATGTCTTCAGTTGAACAGAAATCCCCTTCCTTCAGAACAGCATATATGCTGAGTGACAGATCTGAAATGTCTGAAGCTGTGACAGTAAGAACCATCACAGCACGGTCTACTTCAAGCTAACACCACAGGCACCCCAATAATTACTTCCTTGAGACAATTTCTTTGGGCTTAAAAGCAGTTATCTACTGCAACAGATCAGAACAATACAGAGATCCATCCCAGCCCCCCACCCCCAGTCCCTTACTCTTTTCCTAGCCTCTGTGGTCCTATGGATTGTAGCTTCCTTATCAATGACTTAACAGCTTACATTCACATATAAGTGAATACAAACCATGTTTCTTTTTCTAGGTCACCTCATTCTGGATCTTTTTTCCTAGTTCCATCCATTTACCTTCGAATCTCATGATTTTATTTATTTAATGGCTGAGTAATATTGAGTAAATGGAATATGTTCTTTTATACATTTATCCTTTGACATACATCTGTTTGTTTCCAATTTCTGGTTATTATGAATAGAACCACAATGAACATGGTTGAACAAGTGTCTGTAGTAGGATGAAGCAACCTATAAGTATATGCCTCAGAGTGGTATGGCTGGAAATTGAGATAAATTTAGTGCCATCTTTCTGAAGAACCAACAAACTGATTTTCATAGTGACTGTACTCCATATCTTCATTAACATGAATTGTCTTTTATTTTCTTGACCTTGGCCATTCTAATTAATATAATGAAATCCCATAGTTTTGATTTTCATTTCCCTGATGACTAAGGATGTTGAACATATTTTTAAGTGCTCTCAGCCATTTGAGTTTCTTTGCTTGAGAGACAGGACGGCCAGAGAAAGTATCCCTACAATGAATGCAAAACCAGAATGAGTGAAAACCCTCATCTGTTACAGAATATCTGTTGAAACCCTAAAGTGATTCTTTGTGATTTATTGTCCCAGAAGGAAATATGGCTAGCAAAGAAAGGCATATTAAAGCAGTACCATGGCCTATGTGAAATTTTGAGGTAAAGCATGCAACTATGTTTAGGGAAACAGATTGCAACAGAAAGTTGCAGAATTATTATTTTGGAGGAAATTAGATATGTGTTTAACATTTTAAAACCTTGTTTTCTCTGAATTTTCTGGTTTTAACACACAGTTAACTTGTGTGCTAAGATATTTGGACATTTACCTGCTTTTAAGCCCAAAGAAATTGTTTCAAGGAAGTAATTATTGGGGTGCCTGTGTTGTTAGCTTGAAAGTAGACCATGCTGTGATGGTTCTTATTGTCACAGCTTCAGACGTTTCAGATCTGTCACTCAGCATATATGCTGTTCTGAAGGAAGGGGATTTCTGTTCAACTGAAGACATTTCGACTTCTAGTACTGCGATGTTTGAGTTTACCTTGGTATAGGTGATCCTTCTGAGACTGGTACTTTTCCTGCCAAGTGTTCTGAACACTGAACTGGAAGCAACGAGCATCATCTGATGCTCTGCAGCACAGGGGGTTTTATGGGAGTGCGCATAAGATAACTTTTGTTAATCTTCTTTTCAATGTAAGATACTTGTTATCTTTTCAAATATTATTCTATATTGACTGATTTCTTAAAGCAAGTTTCTCTGCCTTTCACTAACTTTCTCATGCCTTCAAAGTAATACCTGCTTTTATAATACTTGAATGTTTAAAAAGTAATTTAATTTAATCAACAAAAATTGCATTTATTGTTAGTATTTGAAACTTTTACTTTATGTTTGTTATTTCTCAGGTAAACGCAAAGCACTGAAGTTGAATTTTGCCAATCCACCTGTCAAATCGACAGCACGGTTTACTCTCCATCCTAACACTACAGGAGTCCAGAACCCACACATGTGAGTATTCTCAGGGACTAAGGGCAGAACTTTCCCTCTGCTGCACTTGATGCAAAGCAAGGGACTGCTGTTTCTGTTTCCTTAAAAGAATTTGAAATGTTAGTCTTTGAACTTAAATAGAAAGTTAACTGATTTTTAGTCATAAGTTGATGAACACAGTTTCCTTTTTTACATGTTTACTTAGGAAAATACTGCCAAAGACACAGGCTCACTTATATTTCTCAAATACCTCCTAATAAACTTGGGGCTTTCGGCTAAAGTGCAGGTTGTATTTAGGCAAGCAACTGTCCTCTCTCTGTGTCAGTCTCCACTGTTCACGTAGTGGAAACATAGATTCTTGTTTCTAGAAGACTCGTGTCAAATCAAAGTTGGTGCAAATTAGTATACAGATGTTGGTATTGCCTTTTATTAGCTAATATTTTTAAAAGATAGAAATGATAGTGTATCTTACTGAAAATACTGAGAACATGCTAGTTGATTTTTTTAGCTAATAACATCAGAAATAATAAGTTTCCAAAACTTTTAGTCTGAGTGATGTGGTATATTAAATAGCATGACAGCCAGAGGATTTACATTAATTCATTTGCATTTTCATCTAGTTCTAGTGTTGAGACAGAGAGCAGGTGGTGAAAGTTATAGTTAAAAAGCCGGCAATAGAGTACCTTATGTTTTAAAATAGTTTATTAATGTCTGGATTCAGGCTTTATTGGACTTCAGATATATCTAGTCCTCTCAGAGAGTCACAGTTATTGGTTTTCTTCTGAGTTAGGCACACTTTGTGTTTGCAAACAGTAGCAAGTGGATGCAGTGTCCTTAAACAGAGGTGACTGAAATACTTTATTTTTGCAATAGTAATGTCTACAAGTGAGGACTCTGGTTTCACCAGTAACCTTAGAATGAAGGAAAGCTTATCTGTCTGGGAAGGTATGAGCTTAGCTAGAGTCCTAGTATTTTTCTTTTGAAACATCAAACAGGGCTTATATTGAGCAAGGAAACCCAGTACCCAACCAGTCAAAACTCCAGCACCAAGCAGTGCTCCTTCCACACTTTCTACTATTTAGTGGAAACAAGTCCAGAATGTACCCCTAAACAGTTCACTTTATTATTGTGGTTACCAGCTAGTCACATGCTTGAAGTATAAGCTAGGAGAGTGTAAGATATGCTCCCCCTACTTCCAGTCTCCCTTTCCTTTCTTTCCACTTTCCATTTGAGTACTTAGAGGATAAAGAAATCATCTCATTAGGAAGTACCAGGCTTTAATTACCATTGACTAAAACTATAGATGCTTCTAGCATGTGAGAAATTAGTCATATAATAGAGACCCTTCTACACTTAACAACTGTTGTTGTTGTTTTTTTTTTTTAATCTTTTAGCTCCTAAAATGAAAAATCAAGTTGTCTGGTGACATAGGTATTGGGAACTGACCTGGGTCCTCTCCAAGAGCAATATATGCTCTTAATCACTGAGCCACCTCTCCAGCCCTGAAAAATTAAGTTGTATAAACCAAAGAGTATAAAGGGAAATAGATTAAAAGAAAAATTTATGACCCATTTCTATTATTTCTGTCAGATTTGCATTATGCCAGACACAGTGTCTTCCTCACACCCCAGGACTATTTGCATCAGGCTTGTGCTAAAATCATATTTGGTATGTAAACCTAAGAAGAAGTAGATATTCTATTGTTAAGTTGTATGACTTTATCGTCCTGAACAAAATTGTTTAAAGTATGCATAGGACAGCTGTTGCTACAACACATTACAGTTATTTAACAAGAAGAAACTTAAAAGTTAACTTGGAAATGGGGCTAAAGAGATGACTCAGCTGATAGGAGCACAGGTAGCTCTTTCAGAGGAATCAGACTTAATTCCCACCATCCACATGGTGTTTTACAATCATCTGTAACTCTAGTTCCCTGGAATCTGATACCCTCTTCTGGCCTTTGTGGTACTGGCTGCACAAGTATCCATGCAGGTGAAGCGCACGCACATTCTCTCTCTCTCTCTCTCTCTCTCTCTCTCTCTCTCTCTCTCTCTCTCTCTCTCTCTCTCTCTCTCTCTCTCTCTCTCTCTCTCTCTTCCTCAGTGAGGCTTCATCGAAAAGAGCACTTACTGTTGGTAAAACTGTAGAAACTTTGATCTTTTTGGGATAGGGTCTCTGTAGTTCAGACTGCCCTAACTCATAGCATCCCTCCTGCTTCAGTTTTCTAAGTGCTGAGGTTATAGGTGAGGGTCAGTACACCTGGCAAATTCTTGTCTTAAACCTTTTCTGTTCATATGAGCAGTAGGTGGAAACTAAGTCTGGCTTCTACTGACCACTATTATCTCTTGCTTGACTGGTATGCAGTCCATCCCTGACTTACAATACCAATGTTCATTATTTCACTTGATGAATTGAGGGAGAGAGTGGGAAAGGTGAAGAGTTTGGGGAGGGTAGAGAGAATGAAGTTCTGTGGAAGTGCTTTCTTCACTTTGTGTACAAAGTCAACAGGCTGAAAGACAAGGAGATTTTTAGATGGATGGAGGTAAGAGAGGGCTCTGTCTGCATTCCCCAAGCAGCACCAGGACACGTCTGATCTCTGCATAGTCTGTCTCTGTCCCCTTCTCCCCCTTTAATAGGCAGAGAGTAGATTCTGTTGTGGAGGGAAGGTTTATGTGCGAGGCTGCTCGCTGTATTTTGGGATTCAGACTAGGCAAAAAGGTAAGATTTATCTACGTTACAGACTTTTTCTGTGTTTCTTCCTTGTGCTTGTGCCTTTGGTACAGTCACTCCAGAGCAAACAGCCTTAGGTCACTGCTGAAGCAAAGAGGGGTCATGTTTGCTCTGTGACTTTTTATGTCCTATGGGTTTAAGTAGGTTCTGGGATTGATCCTACTCTGCATCCTCACCGATGCTTCTTGTATTTGATCTTCTATAGTGAAAACCAACCAACCTTCCTTCCTTCCTTCCTTCCTTCTTCTGTAGTAGTTCTTCATTTCGGTTTTTTTCCACTCTGCTGTTAGTAGGTATTATTATTAGAAGGTAACTTTAAATTTCTGAACTTGGAAGCTATGGTATTTGGATGGAAATGTTAGTTAGATCAATGATTTATATACATAGGATGATTAACAGTATGTACAGAATTAGCTAAGAGACTCTTATAATAGTTTAAATAACAAATGAAGCAGGTCAGAATCTATAGATAAACCTTAGAGATCAATTAGGTTAGATTGAGAAGATTCTTGATTAGGTCCAAATCAAGAAAATACCTTAAATAATTATTGTAGTCTACACACACACACACACACACACACACACACACCCCATTCCTGAAAAAAATTTGTAATAAAAAATAGGAGATTAGAATGATTTTTACTTCTAAATATGTTGTTTTCCCATTTGTATAACCTATTTGTATTTTTTTTTTAGCAAAATGTAACACAGGACTACTTAATTGCAGGTGTTTTCCTTCATAGTCATCTAATAAAAACACCTAATAAAACAATAATGTATTTTTATATTAGCTACCATAATTAAACAGTATCAATTAGTTTTATTACCCTCTAGAAACAAAGTGATATATGGTTTAAAATAATTACTGTCATTTACAAAGTAGTTATTAATTGTGATTCAGGGCAACTAATATTTGTTGAGCACCTCCTATTTTCTAGGTCCCCAGCACCTTTTTTACATTATAGAACACTCAGAACCATCCTTTTAGAGGATTTTTTAAAATTAAAAAACAACAACAAAAACAAAACCCCAAACCCAAACTAACAATAAGATCTATAGGGCCGTGCTCAGTTCTACAGGCAGTAACACATCCGGTTGTTCTGTTGACAGTTCTCAGGGAATATGCCACCCCTTCCTCACATGTGCGTTATATCCATAGTCTTTCGTTTTAAATTTATTTCTCTTATATTCAATATGGATACAAGTGGTATTTTTATGCATAGCATCATCAATTTTCTTTGGATAAAGTCTTAACTACTTAACTATAATTTCTTCCCTCTAAGCTTTACTAAAATATACATAGGAGGGAATGTATAATATTAAGTGTTACACTGTCATTTTAGGTATAAAAACATAGAAACACACTTCAAAGAAGTCACACCTATCATAAATAGATGCAAAACTATGATTTCTAAAATATATTTAAGATTAAACTTTTTGATTTATAAATACAGTTTTACAAATACAGGATGTTCAGGTGCTTAGATGACTGCATTATAGTGGTAAGATATACATACACACACACACACATAAAATACTGAGATATACACACATTCTCTTTCAAGGTTAAAACATCTTTCCTGACAGCTGAGTTCCACTGAAATAGAATACTAATCATGATATTTTCCTTTACAGTGTAGGTATATAACTAAAGCCAAAAGGTTATACAATACAAAGGATGTTGAGGATAATTGTATAGTTAATATTAAGTTCTAGGTAACTGTTACTACATAAGTGTATATCATCTTATAGAAAATCTTCTCTGAGCAAGGTATCTTCATGGAAAGGGAAGAAACTACAAAGAAACAGACTATTACTGATTAGTAAGTGCCTTTATTTTACAGATTAGTAACTGAGTCTCCTCTCTTGCTCCTAATACTGGTGACTGACCTCTAAGGCCTTGCATAAGCCAGCAAGTTCTCTATCACCAAGCTACATTCCTAGCCCTCTGAGAGCCAAGATACTAGTTTGTTAAAGTCATATGCCGGTGGCAGAACCAGGACTGATGCAGCCTGAGCCCTTTTGACTGTATTTTTGTTCTGTTCTTTTTATAAATAAATCTTACTGTTTTAGCTAAAATTAGGAAAACTATCAAGTAGTACAACCATTTTTTTTTTCTGCCAAACATCTCTTCTGTTTCCCCTATTATAATGAGCATTATAAGATCAGGATGTTGTTTGTAGCATTAGGGCATTTAATCGTTTCATTAAGAACTTTACAGGACAAAGTTCACTTTACGTATATTTTGATTTAACTGGAAAAAGCTTATACAAAAATCGTAACATTCAAAACTTACTTATATCATAGTTACATTGTATGTTGTAAAATGGTTCTTATTATCTTGACAGTTTCTTCAGATAGTCAGTTCCCCTGCCATAGTTGGCTTATGAAACCTTCCAAAGCTTTCAGTCTTGCTAGAGATTGCTCTTGTAGCTCAAGAACAGTGACCTTTGAATGCAGGTTGGAGACTTGCCAAAGATATTCCTTGTTTATGTTTTGTCTGCAGTATGAATGTTCAGTTTGTAAAACTTCTGCACTGTGATCTACATCCTTATTTAAGGAGTCTTAAGTAAGTGTCCTCCATTTCCATGGCTTATTTTGGGTCTGATATGACAGTTAACTGCAACTTTTAAATTTTCTATGGGTATAAAAATGGCAATAACAGATTTGTTATTTGTATTTAATTCTTAAAGGGAATAAATTTTCCTGACCTGACATGGTTTCCACATAATTATAAAGTTTGAATTAGTAAGATGATTGGTAATGATATCTTCTGAATTTGACGTTGTCAGAGTGACAGTTGCAGAGTTTGGATTCTCTGAAGATGCATAAAACCCAACTACACCTAAATCTTGATTTATTGATGTTCCCCAAATATCTTGTTTAAGAGTTAATACGTTATTTTGTATATTCTGCTATTAAAGCTGGTAGCTTCACTAGGGCAGTTGGATCAAGTAGATAAATGTACATGTTCAGGTAGTACACCTGTGTTACCTGTATTTTCATTGCTTCATTTTAATGCAAATGATTCTTTGGACTCAGCTTCCAAGCATACTTCTTTCTTATCTTCCAGTTTTCTCCTTTTTTTTTTTTAAGTATCTTTTCCCTGACAGTTTTCAGGCAAACAAAATATTGTTAGAGTTGAAGTTTGCTTTAAATAAGGGATACCCTATCTGATGACAACAGAGTCAGGAGTAAAATGATGACTACATGGGAACTGATATTTACTGGGACACCAAGAGTCTCATTTCATATTCTCTAGCCACTTTTCAAGTCTTTATTTTATCATGTAGAAGAAATGAAAAACTCAGCTTTCAATCTTTGTTATTATTTTGGTTCTTGCAATGTATTGCTGAGCAATAGGCACCATACACACCTGATGATCCGGCTGCCAAGGGTGCAGGCAACCTTGTTTCTTCTCTAGTGCTACCTCCTTTTCTGGTTTCTTCTACTTTGTGAGCTTGATTCTTGAAAACATCTGTTTACTAGTGTTAGAAGAGCAAAGGGGAGGTCCTGCATGTATATTTATAAATTGTCATTAGAGGGGGTTTTGAAATTAAACCTCTTGATTGAAGGAATTATGTGTTCCTATTGAAAGCTGATTTCTGAATACTTTTCTTTTTGTGATTGAAGAGAGTTTAAGAGCGACCCATAACAATATTAAAATCAGTATATATCCCAGACTGACTTGAAATTCCTGCCTCAGCTACCTAAGTATGGATTCTGGGTGTATACCATGAATCCTGGCCCTACATATTTCTTAAATCACCACCCCATGGGCATGAGTTAAACTCAGTCTGAGAAATTATGAAAGTTCTAAAGAAGAAGCCTAATGATATTATTACTAAGTATCTCACCGCCTAAGCAAGGCACAAAGTCTCTTTAGAAGATTAATGAGTAACATTGAAAGCTAGGAAAGAATGGATTCAAGTGTTAAATTAGAAGAAAGGGGATAATAAAAATAGATGAATAGTAAAGAATATTTGACAATTACAAAAAGTGTTTCTAAAAGGCTAGTAAGTAAATAAGTGAGATACTGTATACCTATTTGCTTTATGGCAGCTAGGAGTCTAGAGAACCAAGAGCCCAGCATGGGTTATATAGCCAGACTCTGTCTTAAAACAAGGAAACTAACAGCAGTAGTAAATACCTAGGACATGAGAGAGAAGAGGGGGGGTTGGGGAGAGGGAGAGAGGGGGAGGAAGAGAGAGAGAGGGGGGGAGGGAGGGAGGGAGGGAGGGAGGGAGGGAGAATATCCAGTGACACATAGTCAGCTTGTAGATCTACCACATGGGAGGACAAAGATGCTCCTTCCCAAAAAAGATACAAAAAAGAACTCTAAGCTACCATTGTAAAAAATGAAAGAGGGGCTACACTACAAAAATATAGTAATTTATTTCAAGAAATGTAACAAGTTGAGCTAGTTTGTGTCATAAATAACCAAAGCTGACTCAAGAAGAAATCCTTCATCTGCTAAAACGTTGAATTTATACTTTAAACATTTTCACAAAGGAAATGTGGGCTCTTGGTGGTTTTCCTCTACTTGATGACAAATAAAATGAGGTTTGGGCACAGCCCAGTCCAGTGTCTGTTAGTGACTCTGCCTAATGAGTGTGAGGCCCTGGGGAAAACAACAGCAAAAAATAAATAAAAATAAAAGAAGAAATCATATTCAGTTTACAGGACTTTTTAGACAACAGTTAACATAACACTGATAGAAACCAGACAAGAACATTATCAAGTAAAGGAGACTGTGGAACTCCAATGTTAATAAACACAGATCCTCATAAACAGGAAATTGGATTCATCTTGATTGGATATGTGAAAATGATTCTTATAATTCACCATATTAATAAACCAAGGGAGAAAAACTGGACATTTCAATAGATGGAAAAATATTTGATTTTATCAAAAACATTTCACTAAACTAAGGGGTGTAGGTCCTCATTGGTGGCATCTGAGGAAATGTACTTGCTATGTTATACCTAATGGTGAAAGACTCAGTGCTATGTCTATGATCTCTGAACAGAAAGACTTACAGTCTAGATTACAAACTAATCTTTTTTTCAGAAGATGTTGTGATTGTACATGTAGAAAATCTTTGTCTACCAAAATTACTAAAATTATTAAGTGACTTTAGCAAGGGGTCAGGGTAATGAAATTCATTCTTTCTATAACCATCTGTTAGTATACATAAACACCTGGAAGGAAAAGTTTTAGAATGATTATAGTAGCCTTAAAAGTATAAAATATTTATAGATACAGTTAAAGAAAATACGTTAAGAATTTTCCAACACATTGATTACTGAGAGAAATGAAAAACTTGAATACATGGCAGAATAAGAAGTTCAGCACATGAGCATGTATGTACAGTCTTTTAATTTTTTGTCTAAGATGCCTGTATAGTTCCAGGTAAAGAATAGTTTTTTTTTTTTTTTATGATGAGAGAGTACACTGGGATGACATCTATAATAGAATGAACTCCAATTCCTAATTCACAACGTGTGGTTGAGATACAGCATTTTTCTAAAGGGTAGAGCAGAAATTCCATTCAATTTATAAACGAAAACATCCTAATACATTTATCTGGTACAGGCAAAGACTTAACAGACACACAGAGGAACATACTTAGTAGTGTAAATCGCCACCAAAGATAAATTGAACTTTAGTAAAGATAATGTTTCTGCTTACCAGAAGTTTCTTAGGAAAGTATATGGGCCAGTTACGCAATGAGAAAATACTCTGCATTTACCTGACAAAAGACTTTCAGATATATAATGAAATGCTCAGAACAAATGATCCCGTTTAAAAAATGGGTTTTACAAAGTGTAGGAATAGGCAATAAATGCATAGAAAAGGAAGATATGTTTCAACATTATCGATCAGAAGAGCTAGATTAAAATGAGAATGATGTTACTCATCTGCCAGAATGGCCCTCACTTAAAAAGATGGTATTAGTATTCTCATATATTGTTGAGCGAATGGAAAAGGGTTCAATTATTATAGGAAACTCTTTGATAGTTTCTTATGAATTAAAACACGACCTAGCCTTGTTGTCATTGCCCAGGGTGAAAATGTTTTATGAAAATTTGCATTTGAACATTCATAGTAACTGTTCATTGTGGTTCCCAAAACAAGAAAGAATACAAATGTCTGGTAATGGGGGGATGGATGGATGCAATAAAAATTACTGATCCACATGATCATATGTGAATACAGAAGTGCTAAGACAAAGCCAGGCACAAAGGAGAGTACACACTGTTTGGTTCATCTGTCTGAAATTCCAATAGATAAGGTTGAAATCAATAGTAATGGTTAAGATCAGAAGTCCTTGTCTTGGGAGATTGACAAGAATGGCACAAGGAGCCACCTAGGGTAACACTCTTTCTGTCTTGTTAAATCTTTCAATACCTAAGTGTGTATGAATTTGCCAAAACTTAATGTACTACATGGTTATGATCTGGACATTTCACCATATGTAAATGATATTGTAATTTAAATAAACAGAATAATAACAATAAAGTTATATGGATAAATTGTTTATTCCTACTTAACAGTAAAAGTGGTTTTCTGTCCATTTTCTCAAAGCATACACGTATTTTAGCAGTTGTGACATTTGGTGATAAATAGATAAACATGGGTGTTGGTTGAATTCACTTCTTATGTTAGTAGAGAAGTACGTGACAAATGTCATTTCTGTTCATTCAGTTTCCCTTGCTAGAATGCTTGAAATAAACCTAGAATGATTAATTTATTTAGTAGTGCTAGTGATTTCATCTAGGGCCTTAAAAACTGCTATTAAGGTTTCTACCAGATTTGCTTGTGTAAAATTTATTTATTTAATATATGTAGGTGTGCTTGAGTAAGTTTATGTATGCCGCGTGTGTGCTGGTGCCTGGGGAGGCCAGAAGAGGGTGTTGGATCCCTTAGAACTAGAGTTACAGGTGGTTACTACCTGATGTAGGTATTGGAGCTGAACACAGGTCTTCTGCAAGAGCATTAAGCACACTTAACCACTGAACCATCTCTCTATCCTGATTAAAAATTTTTATCATGTTGTTAAGAATTATTTGGTACTCGGTCTACTCTGGAGCATTTGTTGTATCATGCCAAGTATAGGGTATGTCTGAGTGGCTGGCTGCTTTTAGATAACATTGGGGACTTGTCTTTGTTGTGCTTTCAAAAGAATGTTTTTGAGTCAGATATGGTGTCTTGCACCTGTAGTCCCAGCTACTAAGAAAACCAAAGTGGGAGTTCCCTTGTGTCCAAGAGAAAGGCCAGCCTGGATAGCATAGTGAGGCCCTGTCTCAATAAACAAACAAAATCTATATTTTTAAAATATAGATAAGTATAATCTTATCATTTAGAGTGAACATATCGTCTTTAAAAATTAATACATGCTTCAGGTAAGAGTATTCAATTTGGCCAGATATAGTGGTACATACCTTTAATCCCAGCACTTGGGAGGCAGAGGCAGGTAGATCTCTGTGAGTTCAAGGCCAGCCTGGTTTACATAATGAGTGGATAACCAGAACTACATAGTGAGACCCTGTCTCAATAAACAACAAAAAAATGAATATTTCATTGATAAAATTATGAAATAGTAAACTTCACACTATTACTACTTCTTTTCCAAAACAGCCCTACTAAAATAAGCACATATATGTTTTTGCGGAGAAACTTAGTAGATATCAAAATATACCATTGACTTTTCATTGTAATAAAGTCTGTGACAGCAATAACTTAAGAGGGATGATTAATTTTGACTTGTATTTCAGAGGATTTCACTCATCATGGCAACAATGGTATGTGTTGAGCATAACTGTGGAGTGTGATACAACCTGGTCACATCTATGGACTTGATAAGAAGTAGGTGCTAAATTGGAGCTTTAAGAGAAGCTGAGAGTCGTCAGGACATTGGTAATAAAGTTGCCTAGTCAGAAGATAGGACTTTATTTTGTTGAGAAATTGTATATAGGGCCAAACCCCAAAGAAATGTGATAGAGGCTTGAGGAATAAGATGCTTGAGAGGTGGAAGCGTTCGGTTGTGTGTGATGTCAGAGACCCAGCATTTTTGAAGGAAGCAGTTGGGAAGGGGTGAATTAGCAATGTGTAATGTTAAGAGAATCTTTAGTGGAATTCCTTCAGTACAGTTTTAAGTGCTGTGATGGGGGTAGGGGTTGGAAACATAACCTGTTAGCTTCATCTTCCTCTATATGAAGCATAACCCAGGGAAATGACTGTGGTGGTAAGCATTGAGTATAGATGTAGAGGGCCAGCTCAGCAGATACACTAGCTGTAGCAGTAATATATGAACATGAATGTTTGCCTCTTCATCTTTACTGTTTTTCCTTGATGAGGAAACATTTGTCTTTCCATCTTAAATCAGTATGGGCCCAACTACTGCAGATTTCTTTAGTTTGTCTCCCATCCTTCCAAGAGACAGGGTCTCACTACTTAACTCAGACTGGCTGAGGGCTTCCAGCCTCCAACTGCAGCCTCCCGAATGCTGGCTTTATAGGTGCCTGCAGTGCACTCAGCTTCTTACTACTTTCTGCCTAAGAACATGAGAGTGTGAGTGCGTTTAATTGGATTGTTTGAGCAAATTTTTTGGTGACTTTTTTCAGATTTTCCTTTTGCTGCTTCTTAGGTCTAGGGAAAGACACTCATTTTGTTAGTAGTGCCAGGAAGCAGGCAGTTTCCATGGTAACCGACAGGCTGAGTTTACTGTGGAAATTTCCGGAATTAACAGAGCTGCATTGCAGAAGGATGCATAAAGCAGTATTCATCTAGAGAGCTTCACAGCGTATGCAGGGAGGAGCAGTTGCTGTGGATCAAGATATGTGCATGTTTATTTTCTTGTCTAAGGAAGATTGGCAGTGTGTGTGTGTGTGTGTGTGTGTGTGTGTGTGTGTGTGTGTGTGTGTTGAGAGTAAAACAATTTTGTACGTCTTGCCTTGGTAACCTGGAGCTTACTTAAAGGCAAAAAGGAGTGATTTGCAAAGGAGGATCTGCTTGGTACCTTGGGGAGAGAATTAGGTAAGTACATCTCTTGGAGGAGTGGTGAGGAGCCGGGGAAGCACACTTCCACTTCAGTAGACAGGAAGAGGCCCTTGGGAAAGGTGGGCCTAGACAGAGGTGGGTTTTGCTTTTTAAAGGAAAAGCATCTGCATGTTTGAGAAATCAGGTGCCTATTTTGAGCAAAGAATCCATCAGAGTAATCAGTATCACCTGCTGATAGACAGCAGCTCAGACAGGCACCCAGCACACTAGTAAAGAGATCTGCTGCTGCCTTAGTGCACTTAACTAAATGAGAAGGAAGCCTGGAAAAGGTTAGCAGATCCCTAGTCCTGTTGATGTAGGGGCAAGATTTTTAAGAAAAAAAAACCCAAATATGTTTTGAGATCAAATTCTGGAAATAAAGCTGTAGGATCTGAGTAGATAATTAGGGTTTCTTATGGTATAAAATTAAAAATTTAAAAGAGAAAGGGATCTAGAAAAACAAGCAATGGTTTAGGTGCTTAAATGATAACTAGGCAGCATTCAAGTCATGTAGTCAGTGTGCTGTAGCTTCTGACCAGGTTGATCTTGTAAGTGAAGTTTAACTTGAACACAGCCGCAATGATATGGCAGCTTGTTTATGACAGAGATTGTATTGCAGTGATTGTATTGTGAAGCCTGAAGTAGTGTTTGAGACTCATAACATATTCTTTATGTCTATTATAATTAATTGTGGCAGACTTGTACATTAAAGCAGTAGCAATTTAGTCTCTCACAGTACTAGAGGCCAGAAATGCTAAATTAAGGTGTTGGCAGGGCTGTGCTTCTCAGGCAGGCTCTACAAAAGACTCCCTCCCTCTCTTCCTCCTTTTGGTAGTTCTAAGCTTTTCTGGTCTTGTCCCAGAGGAGCTATAATTTCTGCCTTTATCTTTATTTTACCACTATGTTTTTCTGTCTCCTCTAAGTAAGGTCATCTTGTTTGAAATGTCTTAAAAATCATGTATGAGTATGAATAGCAAGTTTCTGGGGTTGTTTGTTTGTTTGTCTGCTTTATTTTAAGACAGGGTGTCACCACATAACTCAGGCTTACCTGGAACTTGTTATGTAGACCAGACTGTCCTCAAAACCATAGGTTCCCTACCTGCCTAGTACTGAGATTAAAGACACATGTCACCACACCCAGTGCTTCTACTACTTTGAATATATCTGAATTAAGGTGATCTCTTTCTGAGATTTTGAATAAGACTTACAAAGATAAGGTTACATTCTGAGATTGTAGATCGACATGTATTTGGGAGAGTATAGGGGATTATGAAAGAAGTGGGTTTTGTTTTCTTAAACCACATTCTGTGTTAAGGCTAGTCAGTTCCTGGACAGTTTCCTTTGGACGCCCATGAAGAATACACTCTGCAGGAGACTTGAACTATTGGAAAAGATACTTTCTCACTCTTCAAGTATGGAACCATCTAAACCATAGAGTATGGCCATATGATATGAACAGCAGTGGAGAGGAGAGGAGCACTAGGATGCTCAAGAGGAGAGTACCAGAGCTCATAAGGGTCTTAGGAAGACAGTGTCAGAATCTTCATATGTCCTCTTCTCATCTCTTCATGTTTTTCCTCAGCTCTCACCTCTTAAACTCCAAACAGTAACAAAATTTGGAGTTTTAATGAAAAATGATTGGAACCAAAGCAAGAATCTGAGTTATGAGGGATGAGACTCATGGCTATGCCACTGGAAACAAACTGATTCAGAAGAAGCACCACGTAAGCAAATGGTAGATGGTGGTGTCGAAAGAACACACCAGTGCAAGAGCTTTTGCTGGGATGTCTGTACTGTGGGAGTGTTTAAATAACAGCTGAGGCTGGGAGGTCTACAATGCTGCTTTCTTCCTATATGAGCACATTTGTGAGCCACGGTCAGGATAATGGTATCTGCCCTTGTCCCTGGAAATCTCAGTCTCTATATTTGGTTGCATGTTTGAAAAATGATGAATATGTGTGGTGAAAAATCAAATTAGGGGTTCCAGTGCAGATGCTGCTCTAGAGAGAAAACCCTCTTGCATTTTAATTTGATGGATTAATGCCTATAGCTTTATCTGAACACTTTAAAATGAGACCCTTGATAGAGACACTATGGATATGACCATAAGAATTAAGCAAAAATGATTAGTAGTAGATCCAAATTAAAATTTACTAAAAGTAGGAAGTATTAAACGACCACCCCATGCGTTTTGATAATGTTGCTGGGATTATAGATCAAGTGTCTGCTAAGGACTAGTATGTTCTGAGTGCATTCATAGATGCAGTGGAGAAACATGAAGCCCAGTCCAGAATTTTCAGGGAGAGCTTCCCAGAGAGAAGAGACCAAGCGAAATGTTTTCTAGTTGAATTCTTTAGTCTATAAATATGTTCATATTGGGTGCCAAGTTGAAATGGTAGGAGGCTATGGGAATATATATTTTTTCACTTTACCAACACATTTGTGATATGGTTGAATTACATGCTTAAACCTAAATAATTTTCTAAAATATAAAAGTTCTCATGAATGCAGTAACAGCTTTATTTACTGGGATCGTGAGTATATGGTAAGAAATATCCTAAGAAAATAGAATGAAATCAGATATATGGTATAATCTGGATTAGATTAAGCTGCTTTATCACAGATCCCAGCTGTGCTGAACTCTTTACTTCTTCTGGGACAGGTCTTGTTATATGTCCTAGGCTAGGCTGGACTCTGTGATCCTCCTGCCTTAGCCTCCTGGGTGCTGACTTAGAGGTGTGTACCAGTGCACCTACTTCTCATGCTGACTTCTTATTGGCAGCTGTGCTCATTATGATGCTACCAAAAATTTCTTTATCCAGGTTTTCTCCTCAAGCAGAGACTGCCTGTGGAAGGGTGGCCCTCCTCTGCCCTGTCTTGGGTCCCCTTTTATCCCTTTCTCCAGACATAAAGTTCTTTTCTTCAGGGGGGAGAAATGGATGGGAGCACACCTTATCTGGGACATGGGGTCATCATGAGTAAAGCATTGTGGGTGGCAGTAGAAGATTGTAGTGGCAGTAATTTGTGGTCGTTATGCCAGGATTTATGCTTTACAATCCTTGACTGTCAGTTCAGAGTTTATTAGTAAAGAGCAAGGAGACTAGAGGTGAGAGAATTTGCACTGGAGCAGTGGATTTTCTCACTGCTGCACTAGGCCCTGCTTCTCATTCCTCACGCGGAATAGGGGAAGGTCTGCTACCATCTACACCTGATGTCCAGTGTCTTCAAAATTGTTTTGGGACTCGTTTCTGCTGTGAGGCTCATTCTTCTCTCCATACTCTGTAATGGGAAACTTGGTGCTATACTGACATAGATAGGTTTTGTAGGAGTAGATAGAAAACATCTTGATGGCTTTTAGAAAGATTATCTCTCAGTAACATTTCTCAGGACTCAAAATAGTCCCCCCCCCAACAATGACTAATTTTCTTCATAATGTTAAAAAAATGAATTTGTAGAGGTTGGAGAGTTGTCTCAGTGGTTAACGACACTTGTTGCTCTTGCAGAGGACCTGGATTCAATTTCCAGCACCTACTTGGTAGCTCATAACTGTCCATAACTCCAGTTTTAAGGCATCTGACACCCTCATCTGACCTCTGTGGACACTAGGCATGCACATGGTACACATACATGTAGACAAAGCACTCATATAAAAAAAATACAAAAATTTTAAAGAAAATCTGGGTGGTGGTGGCACACACCTTTAATCCCAGCACTCAGAGGCAGAGGCAGGTGGATCTCTATGAGTTCAAGACCAGCATGGTCTACAGGGTGAGTTCCAGGACAGCCAGGGCTGTTATACAGAGAAACGCTTTCTTGAAAAAACAAATGAATGAATGCATGTTAGAAACATTTTTTAAAGAAATGTAACATAAAAAATGAGACTGAAAAATCAAAATGTGAGACTAGGTTTGGATGAACAGCAACATTACTGAACAGGATGTCAAATGAGGAAGAGTGATTCTTAGAAACTTGGAAACACAGTGGTAGAATGAGACCATGTTATGTGCAGCATGCATACACATATATAGCAGACATCAAGAACTAGAAGGAAATAATTGATTTCAAAACATAAACATAAATAAGCGAATTTTTTACATGTGTAAATTCTTGAGTTCATTGAGAAGGTAAACAAGTCAGTGAAACATTTATGATGGACAGGGTTTGTGGTTCTAGATAAGAACTTGGTAGGCTAAGTAGCAATGACAAAACAGACAGTTGGACTAGCAAGTAGTCTCAGTTGTGCTCTTTCAGGTAGTTAACAGACAAGAAATGCTTATTAACAAGCACAGAATTGTTTAAGTGCAGCAGTGACACAGTGAAGTGCAATTAGAAAGAGTCTCGAGCCAGCACTGGTGGTATTTGCCTGAAACCCCAATACTTGAGGGGCTGAAGCAGGAGTTGGAGACAAACTCAGTCTATATAGACCCTGTCTCAAAAAAGAGGTGGGGTAGTTACTTAATCATAGTATTGTTTCAAATTAGAATGCAAGGCAAAGTGTGCTGTTGACTGTTGGGTATTGTTGGTTCTGCCAGGCCCATGCAAGCATGCTGTGCATCCCCGACCAAAATGAGGTGTCTATTTACTTAATGACTGCCATGTTAAAATATTTTATTGGAATTTGTGGACAACTTTTTGCTATTTATGCATATTGCATAGAAAAGTACAAACAGTGTTTTCTTCCTGAATTACGAGCAAGATTTTCCTTCTCTCTACCTCTGCAGCCTTGGGGAGGGTGCAGAGGTAGACAGGAGTGGCCCAGAAACCTGTCTTATTGCTGAGTTTGCAAAGCAGACACCACTACTGTATTAATAGAGGGCATGTATGAAGTTTCCAGTGTGGCTAGAGCCACCTGTAACTTCTTGGTTGTGTCATTGTATTTAAAACAAAGCAAGTAATATGGAGTCTGTCCATATACATAGAAAACAACATGAGATCTGCTCACCTATATTGAAACCCCTGAGCAGCTTTATCAGACACATGGTATGGAAATACAACTTTTTGCCTGGCAGTAGTGGTGTATGCCTTTAATCCCAGCATGTAGGAGACAAAAGCAGGTAGATCTCTGTGAGTTCAAGGCTAGTCTTGAACTGATCTACAGAGTCAGTTCCAGAACAGCTGAGGCTACCCAGAGAAACATTGTTTCAAAAACTAAATTCAGGATTTGGTCTGATTAATGTTCTGTAATGCAGTGTCACAGTTCTTTATTTTTTAAATCTGTGGGCTTTGAGAAATTATAGATTTTATGTGGTTCAGTAAAAGCTGACAGCTAAAACACAGTGTTAAATAGTAAATGGACAAATTGGTTGTATCTGTCCAAAAGCTAAATAATCAGAAAAGACTTGAGTACAAATTTGAAGGATCAAAAGGGACAGTTTGCAAATTTTCATGTGACAAGGTAAGTCTGTGATTTCAGATTTTAATCTCTGTGCATTGATACACAGAGGCATGTATTGAATGCATTTGAACCTGATATCAAATGTCCTACTTATAATCTTGTATGCTCTCTAACTTTTATGAAGTATGTCTGTTTTTCTCTATGTGAGTATGTATGTGTTTTTGTTTTTGTTTTTTTAGGAACCGAGAATAATTAGATTTAAGATTTAGGTCTCTAAGAAACCAGAGATACTTGAGTTGAGCTTTCCTTTCAAAGCAGAGCTTTTGGCTAGAATTGCTGTGGGTTTGAATATATTTGGGGTTATTGTTTCCAACCACTATATTGTGAGTGAATCTTTCTGCTGCCTGTCTCCTCTTGTGCCAGATGCTAGGGATTCTCCCTTGAGAATCACTGGGAGATAAAATAACATTAGGGACAGTATTAGTTCAGAGTAAGTATGTGTGCATACAAACATAAAGTACAGAGACAATAGCATAAGTCTCATTGTTTGCTTTTCCCTTTCCATAGATTCATTTAGAGATAGGCTGGGGTTCGTGTAGTGTTGTCATAGGTGAAATCTAGAGTGCTTATGTGGTCACCCTGTCATTCTCAACATACTTTTTCCATTCTCAAGAACCTTGAAGGAGCCTAGAGCAGCAAGGAGGAGGAAAAGGAGTTGCATCAATTCCTTTTAAAGTGCTGTGTTCCTATTTACCACTTCTAACTGCAAAGGTTATTGGTATCTTAGATTGGCCTGCTTAAAAACTAAAACCAAACCATTAACTGTGTGGCTTATATAGCAGAAACCATTTCTAACAGTTGTGGAGCGTAAAGAGTCCAAGATCAAGATACTAGCAAGATAGTTCTATTCTGTGGTGTCTTCCCAAGGCTTCTAGGTGGCATCACTTCATTGGATGCTTGTGGGACCTCTTTTCTTCATACATGTGGGAATGAGCAAGCTGTCTAGTGACCTCTCTTATAAAACTATCAGTCTTGTTGGAATAGACCCCGCCTTATTAACCTTCTTTGACCTTGGTTATCTCTGTAGACCCTGTCTTCAATATAGTCACACCAGGGATTCTTTGGTGTGTGATTTTGAGAGGGAGACCATTTAGTACATAAGTGATTAGGGCATACAGTATTACCACCTCATGTGGGAAGGATAGAGAGGAGAATGGGTGATGGGCAGCATGGTGGTTATATCTGCCACAAACTCTAGCTGAGTTTCCCAGCTTGGTAATAAAGAACTTGCAGTTGGGACATTATGGATTATTCACTGAAGGCAGCTTAGGGTGATTTGTAGAAAGCTATACAGAGAACGTGAAGACTGTTGGGGGAGATGTTTTTTTGATAAAACATGTTATTTTTTTTTTCTCAAGAAGGGTTATCAGGGAACTTTTTTCCTCTTGAAGAGTGCAGTCACAAGAGTGTGAACTTATTATATTTTCTGTTTTTTTTTAAATCATTTTCAACATTGTGTGTGTGTGTGCATGTTTTGTGTGTGTGTGTGTATGTGTGTACTTGCACACCTGTCATGGCATGGTTTTTGAGATGAGAGCACAACCTATGGGAGTCTGTTTTCCCCTTCCTATGTGTGCTCTAGGGGTTGAACCAGGGTAATTGGACTTGGCAGCAAGTGTCTTTACCCAGTGAGCCTTAATGCTGGTCCCCTTGCCAAACTTCCCAATTCATGTGTGTTCTCTCTTGTTTATAGACTTTCTTTCCTAGGCCTCTGTCTTATTACTCTCCTATTATTGTGAAGAAACACCATGACCAAGGTAATTTATAAAGTAAGCATTTAACTGATGACTTGTTTACAGTTTTAGAGGGTCACGGTCATCATGGTGAAGAGCATAGAGGTAGGCAGGGTGCTGGAGAAGTAGCAAAGAGCTTATGTACATCCTGATTCATAGTCAGGAGACAGAAAGACTGGGCATGGTTTGGGCTTTTGAAACCTCACTGATAGTGACACCTCCTCCAGTAAGGCCACACTTATTTCAACAAGGCCACACCCTCTAATCCTTCTCAAAAAATTATCAACAACTAGGAGTCAAACATGCAAATATATGACCCAGTGAAGGCTATTTTCATTCAAACTCCCATGGTCCCTAAAGTAGTTTAGGGCAGATATTGACTGACAACTGGAGTTCATGGTTGAGTTCAGGCAAGTTTCCTAGCTACTGCCATACTTACTATTCTTTGAAAGACATTAAATTGGGCTTTTGAAGTGGAAGGTTTAGTTTTCCTGGAAAGGTTGTTGGCTCAATTATGGGTGGAGTATAGGAACATGGTGTGGTGATGTCATAACCATGGAATGTTCTCTTTGATTTTGTAGTATGTTCAAAAAGTTGAATATATGGTGGCTTACTCAGTTTGGGGCTTTTTATTAGCTCAGTAAGATATTGTGTATCTCTTAGCTATTTAACTGTACACTTTCAAAAAGAAAATAGGGATTAATCTCAACTATATAGCTCACTAAAGTAAACTAATCAGAGAGATTCCATAATACTAAAATTCACCCTTAAAATTATAGAGCATTATACCTGTTGTTATTCCATGCTTTTATATAAGAATGATGCATTAATTTTCATTCTCAAGGATGGTAGCATATACATGTGACATAATATAGTCATGGAGTAGTATCCCATGATCTCTACCATATTCTGTTTGTTCAAAGCAAATCACAGATTGGCCCCTCCAAAAAGAGAAACCTGAGAACTGCTTGAGGACAGGAGGGGAAAGGTATTGGGAACTATGTGGCTCTCGTGTTAGTAAATATTTTAAATTTGGCTTCCAATTTACAAGTGATTTCAATTAACTTTTTCTAGCTACCTTCTCTGTTATAGGCCAGTGTTATGCTTCATCAGTGATTAAAATGTGCCATGGAGTTAGTATTACCAACAATTATAGAGCAGTGGTCATTATAAATGGAATTTCTTTATGTTAGATTATTTCCTGGCTTACTCTGTCTACTTCAGGAGAAAGATTACTAAGAAGAATCTCTTTGCTATCACCTGAATATATGTTCCATCTTCAGAGATCAGTGCTGGTTCCATCAGGACTGAAGTGGTCCCTTGGCCCTGGCTCTGGAGGTCTGTCACTGGGAGCTAGCCTTACCAAGATAGGGATGGAAGTGAAAAGCACTTGTGTGACGCAAGCCTATAGTGTGAGACTCTCTTATTTGGAGCATGGTTTCCCTAAATCATTTAGATAAAATATACAAAGCTTTTAACTATACCCTTGAATCCTGGTTATTATCAACATTAGTCAGTATGGCTATTTGGGAAAAGAGATTTTTAGCATTCTAAAATTTTTGAGGCCCTTAGAAGTAGCCACAGGAAACCATTTCTACAAAATGCAGATGTTCCAGAGTTCTGCAAGAACGAAATAGATAACTGAGCCTGTAAACCTTCCTTACTCACATCACAAGGCTAGACTTTTAAACAGATTCTGGTAATTTAGTGTGAAATTGAAAACTAGTTAGTTGATACTTAGTCGTCTGTTTGTATGTGTTGCACATGCTAGGTTGACATGGCTTGTTCTCACGGGGGAGGTGGAGAAGAGAAAGAAAGCTATGGTTTCTGTGTTGGAATTGGGTGTGGTATTTAATGTAATATGACCTCTGCTTTTTCTGGTAACCAACTCCCTTTTCAGCTCCTTACTCCAGCTGTTGAGCAGAGGTTGAAAGGTTTGAATTAAGAAAGCACAGACTTCCTTTTTGTTAGCTGGCACTTTATCTATTCCCTACTTCAGCATGGTGTAAACAATAACAGGATAGTATATTAAAGTACTCATTCCCACATACCAATGGGAATGCTTAGAAATGCTGCTCCTAGCTTATCCCATATACTCTGCTTTAACTGCTATAGGCTGCTTCCTGGGCTTTGGAGTTTAGAACAGTAGGTCAGACTATCTTCAGATATATCAAATTTTGGAAACAGCTTTACCAGCTAGAAGGTGTGATAGGGTAAGCACTTTGTAAAAATGTCTCAACTCTGGGACTCTTGCTTGGTAGTAATACAGTTTTGTAGGCTCGAAAAGGGTCTACTATTGAGTAATCAAAACTGGTAGACAGTGTTAGTTTCATCAGCAAAAGGAGATCAGATAGTATGCATGTCTTTGAAGCTGTGCCTTCTGGATACCTAAATGTATTTTACCAAAATTGAGTGTGTAAAAAGCAAGATGATAAAAATGGCTCCAGAGCTGAAGGTCATGCTACTTGTGTCCTTATGAGCTGATGAGCTTTTCCACACCGTACTCAGTGCTAGCTAAAAGAAAAAAAAAGTTAAAACCTATTTAAAATGTGGAAAAATTGCTTCCCAATATTTTAACAGAGAGAGACTGAGAACACACAGCATTGAGTCATCAGGAAAACTGAAGATCTCCCCTGAACAACACTGGGATTTCACTGCAGAGGACTTGAAAGACCTTGGAGAAATTGGACGAGGAGCTTATGGTTCTGTCAACAAAATGGTCCACAAACCAAGTGGGCAGATAATGGCAGTTAAAGTAGGTGATGCCATGATTACTTTTGGTACTTTAATGCATTAGCTGGAATTTTGTGGTACAGCAACACCACTGCTCTGTTCTTACCTTTGTGGTAATGATGGGTGTTAAAAATTCTGTCTCTGCTTTCCCTGAGGGTGTTTTGTGTAGAGGTTGTCTTACTGGTTGTGTTTTCTTGCTCTGGAACATGAGTGTGTGAAGTGTGTGTGTTCATTACACTTTTGCCATGATGCATTAACAGGTTTTAAACTTCTGGCCCCTTCACTGCCAAGGTGAGTTCATGCTGGGCTACCACACTCCTGGGAGCAGGGCAGTGCTGCTCTGAGCCAGGCCAGGCGGGAGCTGGAGGAAGAAGCAGCACACTGGGCTGGGCAAGGTGCGGGGCTAGGGCTAACAGCAGTCTCACTGAAGGTTTCCTGGAAACCACACACATGCTGTTGCCACTAACCTCAACCTTACTCGGTCCTGAGCGGCTCGGCTTCTGTTGGTTTATTCCATCTCTACTAAGTACTGCCCTGTTCCCTGGTTTAAAAGTTGTATATGAATGCATACCTTGTGATAATACTGTCACATTTTGTCCTTATTGTGTTGTGCCATTTAATTTGTTCATTTACTTTCTTCCCCTAAAAAAGGCCAGAAGTGGAGATTCGGTCTGTAAACCATACCCCATTAGGCCTCTGTGTACCTGTGATAAACTAGTAGTGTTCGTCTCACTCCTAATGGATTTGCACAACTGTACTTTGCTTGTTCAAATGCTTAAAAAGTATTGTGTTCTGTTTAAGATATTCAAGACATATCAGCAATTTGGAGGCAATTAAAAAGTTAAAAACAAGATATGGCCATATTCTCATTAAATTTAAAATATTTATGAGAGCAAATAACATCTCAGTTTGTAACAGCTAAGAGTGGCTTTGCAGGTAGTCTAATTGAATCTTTTTAATCTTTACTTTGAGACTGTCACAATGGCTTGAAGAGATGACACTGGGGAGTGGGTCTGTTTGACAGCACTTGAATGCTGTCAGGCCTGTTTTGGCAACATCTTACTTGATGGTGTTTGTCTCCAATGCTCTGTGTTTCCTCACTACTGGGTCATCTCAGAATAATGCTAAATGAATGTTGAAGAAACATCTAATGTTTCTCCTCAGTTTCTTGTTTTTGACCATTTTTTTTTTACAATGTGGAGAGAACGGTACTTTTGGTAGGAAAAAGTGTGTATATTCATGAAAATTTGCATATAGCCCAGAGACCTAAAAATGCAGACTCAGACCTCTCTCTGCTCTAGAATGTCTGTCAAGACAGAACGTGCTTCTTAGAATGGTTTCTGTATTCTTGTCCTGTGCTCCTGCAGTGTAATGAGGAAGAAAGTCATTGGGTTTAGATGCTTCTGATGAATGTTCTGTTGTCCTTCTGTCCTCGTACTGTCTGCGTGTGGCATCCAGCTTCAGGTGATGAGGCTTTAAGAGAAGGCTTCATGAATAGCTCAAGTTCGAAACTTGCCTCCCAAGTATGAGGGAAAATACTTTTAAATATTATTACTGACTTTTTCTTAGTGCTGAGTGTACTTTATCTGTGGGGATCAACAGCATATGGTGTTTAGTAATGTGGATAAACTTTAAAATTAGTAAAAGACTTTAAAGGTAAAGGAAGCTTTATTTTGACATTTTGACATTTCTCTGTGATTAATTTGATGATATTTGGGGTTGTATAATGGTTACTCAAGTTTTGATGGTGAAAATATTGAATTATTGTCCAACACTCATAAACAACAGATAGTATTATAATACCAGTGACTATTTTGAGGGCTCCATTGGTGTGCTGATATGAACTCCACCTCTTATGAGGTGCTCAGACACAGTGATAGAATCTATACCTGTTGCTGTCAAATGTATATTTCCGAGCTGAACTATCTCTGTTTACTCCCTTAATTGAGTACACACAGCAGTTTGGTACATGAGAGGATAGCAGTAAGGCATAACATGACAAAAGGTGGGCAAGGGTCATTGGACTCCATGATATTATTAATACTGGAAGAATAAGATCAATGTACATTAATTTGACACTAGTTGATGAATGATAGATGTCAACTACTATAGAATTTTAAACATATTTATTGTTGATTTCTTTAGAGAAAGAGTCTTTTGTCACATATCATCATGTAGGCACACAGACCACCCTGACAAGCATAGTTATATAGAAGTGACAAGTGGTTAAGGATGAGTTAGATTTGATGTGTTGTATTTAAAGAGAGGTAGCTACATAGTGAACAACTTTTTATTGTTGTTAACTGAGAAACATTTCCTGAAGTAGCTCAATGTTAGCATTTAAATATGTATTTTGGTACAATGAAGAAGGATTGCTTTATTAGACATTAAGTCTACCCTGCAAATAATATTCAGAATTTACTTAGAGTAGCTATACAGAAGTGAACTGGAATTTCTTTTGGTATTATGATACCTCATTTTTCCTTTTGAGAATGCCTTTTCCCAGATTGGTTTTGCTGTGTATAAGAAATGGTGTGTACAGAGTGAGTTCCAGGACAGCCTCCAAAACAATACAGAGAAACCCTGTCTTGAAAAGGAACAAAACAAACAAAGAAAGAAAGAAATGGTGTGTAGGTTGGGCATTGGTGGCCCTTAATTCCAGCACTCGGGAGGCAGAGGCAGGCAGATCTATGTGAGTTCTCAACCTGGTCTACAGAGCAAGTACCAGGACAGGCCCCTAGGCTATACAGAGAAACCCTGTCTTGAAAAACAAAAAGAAAGAAAGAAAGGAAGGAAGGAAGGAAGGAAGGAAGGAAGGAAGGAAGGAAGGAAGGAAGGAAGAAATGGTGTGTATAAAAAAGGTGTCTTCTTGTTGGTCAACTGAAATAATTATCTCAAAGACTTAATCTGAAGATTGACTAAGGTGTAATAAATCAGATTCAACAAGGAACATGTAAAATGTGTCTTTAGACAGTTCCTGATGTGTTAGTGGACATATGTGGACAGTTTTATCTCAAAGCTTTAATTGCACACACTAGGCAAAGATCTATTGCTCATTAATGAGTGTGAGTAATACCATTTGCCTCTCAACCCATGCCAAGATGATTGATCATAGCTGCTTAGGGAGAAGTCATTGTTGGCAGTGAGGTCTCCTGAAGTGTTGTAAAAAGAGGGCAGTTGTCAACTCTTGACTTTGATCAGTATTCTTTACAAATGACATTTATTTAATGTTCCATTAAAAATTTTAAAGTAAAAATTCTAGAACAGATCCATGAAAACAAAAAAATCATAATGTGGAAATGCCCCCCAACATACACATACATATGCACGTACACTCACTCTCACACACACACACACACACACACACACTCTCTCTCTCTCTCACACATTACACACACACACACAGAGTGCAGTACTTAAATTCATTTAAAAATATCAATTACCAGGTGGGCATTGGTGGCACACGCCTATAATCCCAGCACTCGGGAGGCAGAGGCAGGCGGATCTCTGTGAGTTCGAGGCCAGCCTGGTCTACAGAGCGAGTTCCAAGACAGCCTCCAAAACAATACAGAGAAACCCTGTCTCGAAAAAACAAACAAAAAATCAATTACCTTAAATTTGTCATTTTTTTATGTTGGACACAAACTAGTTTTTTGAAACATACAGCATGTTCTCTATTAAAATATTAATTTCTATGCAATAAAATAGCATACTAGAAGTTCCAACTATAGTAATAACTATTCAATAACCTTTACCCATAGCTCTCTCTTGTCCCTATTGCCTCAATATCTACTACTATGTTCTCAGCTTCTGAAGAGAAACTTTTTTCAGGCTCCACAAATGAGACTGTGCAGCTTGCCTGCACAACTGGCTGGCTTGCAGCTCCAACATTGCCTTTATGACCAGTACTTCATTCTTCTTTATGAATGAATAGTATTCCACAGTGTAAATGCACTACATTCTTTTTATCTGCTTTTTAACTGGTGGATATGCAAGTTGTTTTTGTTTGTGGTTATTGTGAACAGCACTGCGGTGAATTTTGAGGTTATTGGCCCATTTTTCTTGATGGTAGGGTAATCATGGAATGAAACAAACATAAAATCACTGTCCTCTAAGTAAAGAAGGTTTCGCTGCATAACTGTCCACAAGGGTTGATTGTAGCAGGTAAATCTCAAGGTTTGAACCCTGTCTATGAAGAAATTATTAGGATTAGATTTCTTAGGGCTAGAGATATTCAGGTCTGGGAGAAACATCTTAGCAGCATCAGGACATAGGTAAGTCAGACAAGGGAGATCCTGGTATGTGGGAAGAGATGAGAAAGAACCAAAGAGGTGTCATACCGAAACTCAGACTTATGGCCTGACGTGTATAGTGAGCAGCACCAGTTGTTAACTATGCGAAGGAAGACTGACATGAGTCATCCACCTAGATCTTTCCACAGTAAATCCTACATGGCCAAAGAGTGTGGGTATTATGTTGGTGTTGCATCCTCTGCTTGAGGAGCTACCTAGGCTAGTCAGGAAAATAATCCAGTTGCTTAGGTTGGATTTTGTACCATACTGCTAATGGTGTGACAGTGTATATTAGGGCTTCAGTAATTTTCTTTTTTGTTGATGATCTGCCTAATATGTCTCATTTTTTTGTATCCTCAACTCTGCTCTTTTGCATTTTCTGTTTTATTCAACTGTTTTAATCCAGGACTGGTCATTTGATCATTTATATTTGGATTTTTACTTCAGTGTCCTTGAACTAGCACCTAGGTGTTTAGTGGGAAGGACAAGGTTCCTCTGGTGACAATATTAGCTGCCCCACAGCTGTTCAACCCTTTCCTACCATCTGCTGGTTATGTGTGTCTGCCCTTGACACAGATGGTACAGATGTGGTATTGTGTAATTTTTCCAGGGAGATGTAAACAAACATTTACCTGAAGTAGGGCATCAGCGACAGACCAAAGAAAGGATAGTACTTGAGCGTAGCTTATAAGATAGTGAACTTGTTGGAGTTGCTATAGGAACATATAAGGTGAGAGATTACTTAGAGGAGTAGGAGGACTTGGGCAGTTGTATTAGAGAAAAGTCCTACCCCAGCTCTTCAAAAAGCTACATTCCTGATGTATATCTTTCAGGCAGCTCAGCCTGCTGTGGAGAGCAGTTGTTACTGTTTATGTATCTCTCAGAGCTATGTGAGTCTACTAACTTTCAGGAGTTTCCTAGGCCTTTTGCATTTCACTTTTCTGAGTCATGTCTTTCCTTTCTCCCAGTTGGAAATACTTCAATTTGAAGGAAAGAGCTTCACATTGTTCTACCTCTTCCTCCAGCTAATTGTTTTTGTTTCCTCCTCCCCACCACTCCAAGTTCTCTGAGACGTGGAAGGGGTAATGGGTATATCTGATTATTTTCTTCCATCTGTCACTGAACATTGGGCTACTGTGCTACAGCAACAGTCATCTACTCTCAAGAGCCTGATTGGCTGTGAATCTGCACTAAACACTGCCCATTGCAAGAAAGAAGTTTCTCTTCATGAGTCACCTAAGCCGACTATAGCAGTGACCTGTGGTTGCAAAAACAAATATTAAGAAGGCAACTGGATAGGCATATCATATCTGTTTAACAAAACAATAGTTTTGTTCTGTTTTCCCCCACATTAGGACCTGTTACTTCCCTAGCCATGGCCTTTTGTCCTAGAATATAATAGCAGATACAAGTTCCCTCTGGTGTAAAGGACCTTAAATCCAGTCAGAAGGCAGTTGGTTGACCCATGACAGTTGTGGAATGCACTACTATGTCAATTAGCACACCTGGTATGGTGGTATAACTCACAGGGTACATAACTGAGCAGCACTGCCAGTGACAGTGAGCCCCTAGCAACCTACATAATGCCTTCCATCACAGCCCTGGTCTGATTCCTCCATGTCTGAGTCAAGGCCCATAGTGTGTCAGCATGGGCTTTTACTTCCAGTTCTGGCATGTAATCAATAGCGTGGCAATAGACTTTATGGCTTGTGGGAGTCAGGGCCTCTCTGGCCAATAACTGTCAAAATGGAAGTACAACTCCTGGTACTGATTTTTCAGCCAACAATGTTATGACTCCTGAGAGTGTCATTTTCTATTCAACAAGGTATTTTCATTTAAACTCCTTAACTATCTTTCTGATACTTTAAAGGTACTCAAGGTTTAGCATTATATAAATGAGCCTTTTTACAGGTAGACAGGATCCCTGAAAGCCTGCTGTCTATTCCAGCCAAATACCAGTGTCTTAGATGGCTAAGAATATTTAAAAAGAAAGATTATCCCATGAAAAGATCGCAATACTTTGTATCTTTCCTTAGGAGACCATATTGAATGGGTGAGATGGCTCAGCCTTAGGTTAGTTCCTGGGACAAACATGGGGGAGAGTGAGAGCCAACTCCCACCAGTTGCCCTCTGACTTTTGTATATACACACACATGAGCCCTCCTCCCCCAGCAAATATAATAAGAAAATATAAAAATATAAATAAAAAATTTTTGGATACAGTAGTGTGAATGAGAAACACCACCTATTTGGCACTCTAATCCACTCATTTTCCACAAGTCATCTATTGACTCAACCTGATATTCTGTGCTTTACTCCACCCTGATGGTCCCTGTGGGACCAGCATACTCTGGCCTGGCTTAATTCCAAGGGAGAGCAAGGCCATGCTGGTGTCAGACTCTGGGTGGCCCTTGATTTTCCATCAGTCACATCTGGATGCTGAAAGGGTGCCAACCCAGGGAAACAGTATACACTCCCAGAGTTATGACTTTTCCTGGGGATAAGAGAACAATTATTCACCCAGATAGGACACCAGCAGCAGACCAGAGAAACAACTCCACCCAAGTGTAGCATGGTGAACCACTGAGTTCATTAGGACTGCTCACGGGAGCATAGGTGAAGGATTACTTATAGAAGCAGCATTGGTGACTCAGAGGCATCCATACCACTGAAAGCCCCACCCCAGAGTGGGTGATGACTCACGAAAGCTGCATTCCTTGAGTTCCCTGCACAACTTGTAGGTGGCAGAGCCTGCAGGAGTCTCCTCTCTGGCAGTTGTTGCTGCTTGTATAACCAAAGGATGGAAGTGTGTAGGAGGGAGCAGCTTATGAATCTTATGAGCTTCAGGAGCTTTCTGAGTCTTTAAGTTCATTTCAAGTTCCTGAGTCTTGCGAACCTTTCTCCTCCTTCCAGGGAGGATGCTTCAACATATGGGAAGACAGGGATGGTAAAAGTACAGTTTGGCTTATTTCTTCACCACCCTGGAAACTGTGCCAACACTTCCGTTAAAAATTTCACCATTGAATGGTTTTGGTGGGTATTGATTGGGGAAGAGTGTTCATCTTTATGTTTATAGTTATGTCTTGCATATTGTTCTGAAGGCCCTAATGTGGTAATGACAGAGGTGACTTCAATGGGGAAGTTCCCTTTTGATATCATAGAGTGTTTTATCAGGCAGTAGAAAGACCATAGTGACAACATTTGATTATGGAAATCTGGATGGGATACAGAATTTGTGGCTGTGTTGCTTGATTCAAGAATGATCTTTATTATCTTGTGATCTTTTTATTGGTCAGATCATGTGGCTAAAATAAGAAATCCATGATTGACTGAGTCGTTACCTTCCTAGTGTTGCTTAGAGGTATGGTATTTCCTGTGCACAGTACAAATGGAGGCAGCCCAAGAGTGGGGAATTCCAGATATGACAAAGCTGCCTCCAGTCAGGCTGGGATTTGAATTACATCTGTGCTTTCTTTGTTGTAGCTCCAAGTTACTGGTTTTCACAGTATGGCTTTTTTTCTTGTAAAAGTTTTACATGAAACTCGATACATCAGTAGAGGTTAGAGGAGGCTAAGAATATAGTAAAGTGGCAGAATGTGTTTAAGCATGCCTAAGGTCCTGGGTTCAGTCTTTACCATGAAACAAACAAAATAAGAGGATGTTGGAACCATGGACAAAGAAGGTTGAAAGCCCTCAGATTATCAGTTCAAAGAAAGAACATGAGAGTTAAAGTTAAGGTAGTTTGGAGATGCTTGTTACAGGTGAATTTTGACCACCCATTGTGTGCTTCAGATCATACTTGAATCTAGTTTTTGAAACTGACCATCTCTTAGTAAACCTATCTGATTTGTAAAACTGAATTATACCCCAGCACATATAGTTATTTGAGGAAAGAAATACTAGGCTTATTATATCTCACTCTCCATGGGAACATCTGAACTAACATTTGGTATATTTCCTAACACTGCTTGCTGTCTTAAGACTTTTCTCCTATCTTTTAGATTTGGATCATTGTCTCTTTTAATGTCACAGGTACAGGAGTGACAACATGATCTTTAGACGTTAGAAACTTCAGTGATAGTCTATATTATGCTGTTTGAATGTACATGATGAATATGCTTAGTGAAGAGAAAGAAGCCCCTTTGTCAAGGCTTACCAAGCTTGTTACATTAACTCTGTTCTCTTCCTATTGTGGGATATTACATATTCTTTCAAGTTCCAGTGCACAGCCAGAATATGTAAAAAGTATCAGGCCCTAGTGTCCTCAATGAAAAAAATGGGAAGTACTAATATTAATTTGTTAATTTGGTCACAGCTAAACGTCACAACCTTTCTTCTGGATTTAGTAACTGCAAATACCCTCATAATAATTTCATACTCAGTAGATAAGATTTAATACTTTTGGACATGAAAACAAATGTATCTTTGATCTGTATTTCATGCTCCTCTCTATACCCCACCTTGTTTTGTATGATATTGCCATCTGTTTGTCCTTGTGGGTTATGGTGCTCTGAGCTGTCTTGGGAATTTAAGTATGTCATCTATATAGAGGCTCTAAGGATGAACTTGTCAGCAGGGATATCAGTTAGTGGAAGACAGAAAATACAAATTCTTACGGTTTTATGTGGCCCAGAGGAAGGCTGTATAGAGTAATAGGGCTATAGCAGGGTGCAGGGCATCTCCTTTTCTAATTTCTTATATGAATTTGCATCTCTAGCTAGTGGGGCATGGTATTGTAGTAGTTTTAGGAGAATGGAGATTTTTTTTTTAAAGAACCATAAAAAGTAGCACTATTCCAAAAGCTAGAGAGCTACACAGTTAATTTATATCTTCTGTGATGATAATGGAACCATTTGGCGTTTCTGATCACATCTACATGCTTATTTTATTGGTGTTTACCTGCTTTTAAATCTTACCAGGTGCTTAAATGACCTTGAATACAAATTTGGACTATTAAAATATTTTTGTCACTCTAAGAATATAATTTCCTCACTGGAAAAAAAACCTTGTATATGAAAGTTATAATTTCCCATTAGTGTTTTAGATGCTTGTTTAAACTATGTTACATTCAGGTAAAGTAAAAATAGAAATAGTTCAAAGATATTTTGTATTAGAAGGAGATGTGAATTGCTTTTCAAGAATGACAGCTATGTTTTTTACCAGGGGCATGTGTTCACTAAACATGGTTAATAAAATAGTGACCAATGAAAAGCTCACAATGGCTATAATAAAAAAAACTTTGATTTTATAGAATTTCCCTATATTTGATTATAAATGAAATCATTTAATCATGAGATGACTTTTTAAAGTGTTTCATGGTCTCTTATGGACATTTCACCTACTGTTTGGGTAAGAAAAAAGAAAGAAGAAAAGGATAAAGGCTTGTGCCGCCTAAGCTAATATCACTCCTACTCAGCTTAAATTTAAAATGTAAATAAGTGAACATTTCTTAGAAACCAGTGTGTGAGTTCCTGGTTGAACATCTGAGCATGGTGAGTGTTGTTTCATCTTTATTTTCTGTTTTCCTATGGCTGGGATTAAAGACAGACTGTGAAGGGAAGGAAAGGTTCTTACTGATGTGTTCAGCTTTTCAGGGTTTTGCTCCCTTGGTATTAGCCCACATTGGCCTCACTTGTTGCAAATTGTGAAAACCTTTCCCATGCTACTGTTCTGATTTCCCTTAAGAATGTGTCCTGGTAGTGACTGTGTTATTACTAGCTCCACACTACTCATTATCCTTAGATATTCTCTAACTTGAGTTATTCATCAAGGCCCTGAATCAGTCATCAACTTGAATGTACTGTTAATGTAGGTATATACTTGTAGTTATTTCTCCTATGGGAGGACCAATAGGCCTCTTGAATTGGTTTAATTTGTAAAGTGTTCACTGAGATAAATGTTACGATTCAACCTCAGAACTTTACATAGTTACTGAACTATGCTTGCTCAGTCCAACATCATTTAGGTGGACTCCCATAGCTGGCTGCTGCTCACCTCTACCTAGTGCTTCTTGAACAGAGTGAGAATGTAAGGAGGTGTTAGTCTAGTGCAGAGTCCCAGGCACACTGGTGTCATGTTGGACCTGAAGCCATCAGCGGTGGTGTTCCTTTTTGTTCAGAGTGAACTGCGTACAGTGTTGCAGATAAGCAGACTCTTCTGCCAGAGCCTGGAGCTGCACAGGAGTTGTCCCCACATTCAAGTTGGCCACAGGGCTGCCACCAGGGATTTCAGTTGGGCCTCTGTGCTGTGGAGTAGCAAGCATCCTTTCTTTAGCTACGGCCAAGTTTTGGAAACCTATTTCTAGAAGTCAGGCATGGGTATGAACTGTTGTGGTTTTCATTGTAATGTTCCTTTTTAAAACTTAGATAATTTTTATAAAAATACAAACTTAGAAAACCTAGGAAGACAAAATTTAAAATCATATGCTCTAATCTTGTGTGTTAGTATAGTTGCATGTACTAATCTACATATGTAGAAAAGATACAAAAGTAATAATTAAGAAAAAAACCTGAATAGTGAGAACTCATCAACTACTACATAGAAATCTCAATCAAAGTGTAGTTTGAGTTTTCTCTCTTGTTTTAAAAAAATTAATTATCAGCTCTTTGTTTTAAATTCTGATATATGGAAATAATGAAATTTCTTTTTTAAAAAAATCACATTCACTATTTTTGCAACCACACATTCCAATTGTATTGTTAAATAGAAATAAATGTTAGTTCAAATAATTACTGATTATTAATTAAAATTGTCTTTGCCATGTTTGTGTTTTGAACAAACACAAATCACAAGTCTGCTCACTTCGACTTTAACAGGTTTCCTTCTGTAGCAAGATGTTAATGTTGATTTAGAAGCAAAGTTGTACTCACTGTGAAAATAAGAGGGAAAGAAGGAAACTGGTCTCATCTCTAAGGGGGCTAGTTGTCTTTTCTGTTTCTCATTCTTACTTTTATCTTTATTTCTATGACAGTGACATTCAATGTAACATTCTAAATCAAAGTCAAAACATTTCCTTTTATATGAAACACTGTAGCTAGCAAGTATGCATTTTAATTAAATACATTTAAAAATATATTTGGAATATATGGGATGGATGCTGATGTAGTGTCAAAACATAAAACTGAGAGAACCCACTTCTGTTCTTTAACTGCTTGTTCTCGTGTCACATGGAATACTCTTTTGTATCTCTGCCTCTGGCTTCTCTTCTGTAAAATGGGCTCAAGAATTTAATTGACTGCCTTCACCCTTTGCAAGAACATTGAGGACAGATACCTTGAAGTCTTGGAGGACAAAATGCTACCTTGTGTATTTTTTGATACTAACTTACCTTGTAAGTATGTGCTTTGTGTTGTGTACAGTGACACAGTGTGACATTGTGAACTTCTTTATGAGAATAAAAGTTCTTTGCATGCTTTAATGTTAAACTATACTTCTGTTATTAATGTTTTGTTTTTCTGAACTTGATTCTGTTCTATCTTACTAGTGCAGTAGGGAATGTTCATCTGAAGCCTATGTATTTTATAGTGTTCTGGGTGGGAGGCAGAGTATAGATGTTTTCTGACAGTCTTAGAAATGTGCAGAGTTGTACAGTTTGGTTAGGACTCTGCTCCAGGTCTGCAGTGTACAAAGGACTGTCTTTTCAGCTTAGGAACAAGCTAAAGGAATCCTCTGTTTCTCCATTGTAGGGTTTCCCACTGATTTCTGCTAACCCACATGCCAAACCACTAATAAAAAGCCAGAGAGAGCTTCCTGTTTTTAATGTAGAGGAAGTTCGCTGAAGGAAGACCCCAGTCAGGACCCAGTCAGGATTTCAAAGGCTTGGATACTCATGTTTGTGCTCCCATCCCGGTCCTCACTTTTTTTTTTTAATCCCCAGACTGTTAGTTCCATCACAATCTAGTGACTGAAGTTGCTAGGTAGTTAATATTGTTGTTGCATTGGATGCTAGAGTCCATTCGGTTAAAAATATATGTTGTGAAGCTACCTATAATTATTCCTATGTAAACTTCTATACTCTATGATTTTCTTTGTATTTGCATGTGGGCATAATTCTCAGAGCCTAAGAGCATTGTTGTGTAACCCCCACCATCATCAGTGAATGTGTGGTCCAGAGTCCTGTGCCCTTAAAAGAATTCCTAAGTGCTTTTTGTTGAATGTTCTGTGAGCAGACTTACAAATTATAAAGTAAAAGAAACATGATAATTTTCCTGTCTGGTTAATATTGTGAAGTTTGGCAATTTTCAGTGCTATGGTAAAGGTTTTACTCAAGTTTCTAAAACTGTTCTGTTTGTATGACATCTGTTATCATTCTTTTCCAGAGAATACGGTCAACCGTGGATGAAAAAGAACAAAAACAACTTCTCATGGATTTGGATGTAGTAATGCGGAGTAGTGATTGCCCATACATTGTTCAGTTCTATGGTGCACTCTTCAGAGAGGTATGGGTAAACTGCGTTTTAGCTGATAAATGCATATCTAATTTGGATGTGTAAGAAATTGGCAGGATTCAATTCTGATCTTCAGCAAAGTGACCCATTAACAAGGAAGTTGTCTTTCAGTATTTTAGTACAGAGTCATTCAAGTTAACCTATAGATTATTCTTTCTACTTAGGATTTCTTTGGCTACTCATTTATTTGCTTTTGTTTTGCTTTTCTTTCTAGTTCTAGGGAGGAATGCCAGTGAAAATTGGATCACAGCTTCTTGTTTTTGTTTTTGTTTTTGTTTTTTTTTGGTTTTACAAGACAGGGTTTCTCTGTATTGTTTTGGAGGCTGTCGGTCCAGCCCGGCCTCGAACTCACAGAGATCTGCCTGCCTCTGCCTCCCGAGTGCTGGGATTAAAGGCGTGCGCCACCACCGCCCGGCTGGCTCACAGCTTCTTACATTAAAGGATGATTATCCTCTATACAAATGTGAATATTTCTGTATATTTATGGTTACTACTTCTGAATTCCATAGGCTTTCTATTAAGAATGTGGCACATCAGTGTGTTAGTACTTCAATGTAGATTTTTAAAAATCAGTATGCTTAAATTTTTTTGGTTTGTGATGAAATGGGTGTCATGGTGATATTTTTATTTTTTAAGAAATAAAATTTTAATTGAAATAGACTTATATCACTTCCCCCCTTCCCTTTCCTTCCTGTAATCCCCTTTGTGTGTATATTGCATTACACTTTGTTCTTATTTGTCCCACCCATCTTAGTTGGGCTTTTTTTTTTTATTACTGTGAAGAGACACCATGACCACAGCAAATCTTACAAAGAAAACATTTAATTGAGGTGGAAGCTTACAGTTTCAGAGGTTCAGTTCATTATTATCATGAAGGGAAGCATGTTGGCATATAGGTAGATGTGATGCTGACTACATCTTGACCAAAAGGCTGCAGGAAGTCAACTAACTGTCACACTGAGGGAATTTTGAGCAAAAGAGACCTCAGAGCCCACCCCCACAGTGACATACTTCCTCCAACAAGCCCACACCTCCTAACAGTGCCTTTCCCTTTGGGGGCCATTTTCTTTCAAACCAGCACTGCCTCCTGCTGAAGACCTTCTGTTTTCAGTGGCCACCTTTCCTGCTCTCATGCTAGCGTTTTGTACACCTTCTTTTTCACTTAATTCCCTCCTTCAGACCTCCCCCAGTTCCGTTTTTACCTTCATGTCATCTGTGTGTCTGTATAAATGTATACATATATGTTTATATGTGTGTATGCACATGTGTGTATTATATATTCTGCATGTAGCAGAAAATATGTAGTATTTGTCTTTCTGAATCTGGCTCATTTTGCTTCGTATGATTATTTCCTGTTTCATCCATTTTTCTGCAAAAGGTATAATTTCATTTTTCACAAAGTAATAATATTCCATAGTGTGTGTGTGTGTATGTACCACATTTTAAAAAGTCCATTCATCTGTTGGTAGACATAAAGGCTGGTTCAGTACTTTGACTGTTGTGAATGTTCTAGCATCTTTGATGGGCCGATTTAAATCTTTAGATGTATACCTAAGAGTGGTTATGGCTGAATCATGTGATAGTTGTGCTTTTAGTGCTTTTGAGGGGCCTCTCTACTGATTTCCATAATGACTGCACAAGTTTGTAATCCTACCAGCAATCTATAAGAGTTACTCTCTATGTCTCCATTGGCATTTGTTTTCTTCATGAGAGTTATTTTGATGAGGTGAGATACAATCTCAAAGCAGTTTTAAGTTGTATTTTCTTGATAGATAAGCATTTTGAAAACTGCTTTACAAATGTTTTTGGCCATTTGTATTTCTTCCTTTGAAAATTTTCTATTCATTAGCTTCCTTATTGATTGGATGATCTTGTTTTGTCAATTATATCACAGGCAAGACTTTCCCCCATTTTGTAGGAAGTCACTTTGTTGTATTCATGGTTTTCTTTGGTGTATAGAACTTTTTTTAATTTCCTGTAATACCATTTTTCAGTTTTAGAATTGCTTCCATGCTTCTGGAGTCCTTGTTAAAAAGGCCTTGCCTGCACCTCTGCTTGGAATGTTCAGCTTTTTTCCCTCTAGCAGCTGTAGGTCGTAGACTAAGTCTGTTTTGGTGTGTGTGTGTGTGTGTGTGTGTGTGTGTGTGTGTGTGTGTGTGTGTGTGTGTGTGTGTGTGTGTATGTCAGGAGGTCTGGACCTTATTTCCTTATTTTACATTCAGTATGCAGTTTACCAGCACTATTTGTTGAAGAGGCTTCCTTTGTAATTTTATTTTTTAACACATTACACTTTTGTCTTAAGATTTGGTGGCTCTAGCTGTCTGGATTTATTTCTGGGTTCTGTCTTGTAAACCATTAGTCTCTGTGCAGTACCCCTACTGTTTTTGTCATTGTGTCTCTGTTCGTATAGTTTTAGATCATATATTATGATGCCTCCAGCATTGTTTCTTCTTTTCAGTATTGCTTAGTATTATTTGTTTGTTTTATTGTTTTTCTTTTCTTACTACTTTTATGTGGAATCCCACTAAAATTTGGATGGGACTTTCCTGGTTAGGGTTACTGTTGCTGTGATGAAACACCGTGACCAAAAACCAGCTTGGGCAGGAAGGGATTTAATTTCATTCACAGTTCCATATAACAGTTCATTATCAAAAGCAGTGAGGGCAGGAACCCAAGAAGGGCAGGAACTTGGGGGCAGGAGCTGATACAGAGACCATGGAGGGATGCTACTTAATACTGACTTGATTCCCATGGCTTGCTCAGCCTGCTCTCTTATAGAACCCAGCTTGGGGTAGCCCCACCAGCAATGGGCTGGGCCCTCCCTGATCAATCATTAATTAAGAAATTGCCTTGTAGCCTTGTTTTGGTTAGGGTTTTGCTAGATATTTTATTTACTTTTTGCAATTGATGAATGAGGGCTGTTTTTGTTTGTTTGTTTTTATTTTGCCCACAATTTCTTTCTGGGCAAGTTCATGAAAAGACAAATAAGTTTTACATTCATAGTAGATGCAGCATACAGTTTATGTCTTAGTGCTGTAAAGAGATACCATGACCAAGGCCACTTTTGGAAGAAAGAGTTTATTGAGGCTTGCTGTTTCAGAGGGTTAGAGTCCATGACCATCATAGTAGGGAGCGCGGCAGTAAGCAGAAGGCAGCAAGAGCAAACTGGGAATGGCATGGGCTTTTGACCAGTGGCATACTTCCTCCAACAAGGTCATTCCTCCTAATCCTTCCCAAATATTTCCACTAACTGGGGACCCAGTATTCAAATATCTGAGCCTTTGGGAGCCATTTCATCCAAATCACCACAGCCACTTTACTGTGATTATCAGATCTAGAGTTTTCTGGTGGAGTCTGTAGGATCTTTAAAAATAGGATCATGTCAGCTAAGCATGCCTTTAATCCCAGCACTTGGGAGGCAGAGGCAGGCCGATCTCTTTGAGTTTTAGGTCTACAAATTGAGTTTTAGGACAGACAGGCTACACAGAGAAACTCTGTCTCAAAAAAGGGAGCTGGATTATGCCATTTATAAATAGGGATTGTTTGACTTCTTCCTTTATTACTTGTATCCTTTAAAATTTTTTTCTTGTCTCATTGCTCTAGCTAAGATTTTCAGTATTACATCAAATGAGAGTGGACACCCTTGTTTCTTTTCTAGGTGTTAGAGCAAATGCATTCAGTTCTCTTAATTCACAATAGTCTTGGCTATAAGTTTGTTGTATATATCTTATATTGTGCTGTATTATTTGTGCTTCTAACCCTAGTTTCTTTAGGGCCTTCATCCTCAAGGAATGTTAGACACTGTCAAAAGCCTTGTGTGTATCTATTGAGATGATCATGTAAATTTCTCCTTGAGTTTTATTAATGTGCTGTATTATTTTATTGTATGAGGTGGCTTGAGTGAGAAATGTCCCTGGTAGGCTCAGATATTTGACACTTGGTTTCCAGTTTCAGTTGGTGGCATTGTTTGGAAAGTTATATTGCATTCTCTACTTCATGCTTGTACTTAAAGATACAAACATTCAGCTTCCTGTTTCTACTGCTACTTACTACCATGATACGTTCTTGGCCTTCTAGACCTGTAAGTCCAAATAAACTTCAGGAATTGTCTTGGTTTGGTGTTTTATAATGACAACAGAAAAGTAGTATGCACAGGTGTATGTGTGAAGCGATCCTTACATTACTGGAGTGAAACCAGCTTGATATTTAGGGGTTCTTGAATTCAGTTTGCAAGTATTTTGTTGAAAACATTCTGTGTATATGTAGGTTAGTGTTGTTGTAATGTCAGTTTTGTAGAATGGATTCTTTCTATTTTTTGGAGCAGTCTAAGGACACTAGTGCTGGCTCTTCTGAAAAAGCCTGGTCAAATTCATTAGTCAGTCTTTCCTCTCCTGGGCTTTTCCTTATTGGGGGATTTTATTACCACTTCAATTTTATTGCTCCTTTTAGATCTGCCTAGTTGCTCTTACCTTCTTGATTTAATTTTGGTAAGTCATATATATCTATTAATTATATTTCCTAGATTTTCTAGTTTTTGAGAATATATTTTTAGCCATGCAGTAGTGGTTCACAGCTTTAATCCCAGCACTTGGGAGTCAGAGGTAGGCAGATCTCTGCGAGTTCAAGGCCAGCCTGGTCTACAAAGAGAGTTCTAGGACATCCAGGACTATTACACAGAGAAACAATACACATTTGCATATATGTATATATGTGTATGTGTGCATATATGTAATTTATGTTATGTTTTCAAAGCAATTTCTAGTGATCCTGTATCATTGTCATATGTTGTACTATACCCCTTTCCAATTATATTAATTTTAATTTTCTCTAGTTAGATTGACTAGGGTTCTGTCAGTTTTATTAGAGAACCCACTTTTTCCTGCCTGCCTCCCTGCCTGCCTCCTTTCTTCCTTCCCTCTTTCCTTCCGTGTGTGTGCCCACACACCTCACTCTCTCTCTCAGGCAGGTTTTGTCTATATAGCCCTGGCTGGCCTGGAACTCACTTTGACCTCAAACTCACATCTACCTGCCTCTGCTTTCTGAAGTGCTGGTTAGTGTTAATGGTGTGGCCACTATACCAGGCAGAGCTAACTTTTTCTTTGATTGTTTCTATATGTAATTCGTTTTTTTTACCTTGACTTTCATTATGCATTGATGAATAATGTTCTTGTTTTTATGAGACGTCAGAATGTACTAAGCTATTTATTTGTGATTGCTGTAATTTTTCTTTCAGTGTAACTACTCATAGCTATATATTTTCCTCTTAGAAGAGCAGGAGGTGTATACTGAAATTCTGGCCAGCTGCTTTCATTTTCATTTGGTTCCAAAAAGCATCTGACTTCCTTTCTGATTTCTTCATTGGTACACTTCATTCCAGAAAGTACTGTACAGTCTCTTGAGTATTTGTTTCATTTTGTGCCTTTTCTGGCCATTGATAGTTTATTAGTTTTTCTTCTGATTTGATAATGTCTAAGTTGTTATTTTGATTTTTTTCTTGTTTGTTTTGTGAACACTTGCTTTGTGAATTAGAATGTGTTCTATCATAAAGAAAGTTCCCTGGGCTGCTCAGATTCCATAGCTGTTGTATGGAAGATTCTAGAAATACCTATTAAGTTCATTTTATCTGTGGTGGAGTTTTTATTTGCTTGAATTGTTAGGGTCTTTTGGCAACATTTTATAGTTGGTTGTTGTATTTGTCTTTTTCCTGTATCATTAGATCCACTTCTGTGTGGATTTCATCATCTTCTACCTTTGTTTCCCAGTAAACACACATTCAGGAGTTTCTTGTTTTGTGTTCCAGGCACCTTTGGCTTAAACATGACAGTGTTGTTACTGTCACTCCTCTTCCAGGCAGCTCAAGTGGTTTTCCTCCCATTCTGTCCCCTCCTTCCTTTTCCTTCTTTAAGCTTGGCTCATGGTTTTGCTGGTTTTAAAAACTGTGCACAAAAGGAGGTGTCAGAGAGAAAGAACTTTGCTTGCTGTGTACCTTACAAACTGCAAGTCTGAAGAGTCTGTCTTTCCTCATCTTCAGTTCTCAGTTCCTTCTTCCCTCCTGTTGTTGGTCTGCTCTGACCCCAACTCCCATCCACACAGTAACTGTTGCTTTTAAGCACATTTAACCTGTGTGAACTCATGTGACTTTTATTATAGTCCATAAAGGGTGGTGGTGGGCAGTCTCATTTCATAGATGAGGCAGGAAGAGTCCAAGGTATATATAAGCAGAAAAGTGTCAGGCCTTCCATGCTCTCAGTAGAAGGGATCTTTCCACCCTTGAAATTACTATTTGCAGGTGGTGGTCTGAGTGCACTGTAGTTTTCTCTTAATAGAAAGCTGTAGTAAATCTACTGAGAAGGAGTCATTAGATTAAATTAAAATTAAGTTTGTGTTTTTGGTGCAGTTTTGATTTTTCGGGGAGAACTATTCTCTTAGAACCCTGTAGAAAGGTAACATTGAAGAAAGGCAATGCAAAGGTTCATTGGGTCAAATATGCCTTAAAAATATGTTCCCCAGTCACTTAGTGACATAAATGTCCTAATCCTATTACTCTTTTTAGTGTTCTTTAGTGTATGCTCTTCATACTTGAGACTTAAATGTGCTTGTGCTGTGTTTGAGGCCTAACTGAAGAAAAGACCCAGGAAAGCTGTGTTCTACTCATAGCTAGTGAATATTTTTACCTTAAGGGGCAGTAAAACAGGAGAGAGAAGGCTAGAAAATCTTTGAAAGTAAAACTATCCATAAATTAGTAGTAGCATAAAAGCTTTTGAAGATTCTCTGCTTTGGTCAGTGCTTTATACCCTGTTCTAATGGACACAGCTGCTAGTTCCTTAAGTGCTAAGGCCCTGCACTTTCTCATACCTTTCCTCCTACCTCCATGACCAGTGTCAAGAAAAGGAATTTAAGATACTCTTCAGTGTTGTACACCATTTCCTTTTTTGAGTTGTTCAGAGTTTTCTAGTTTTTGTTATTTCTTTCTGTAGTTTATGGGATATTAAAGATGTATTACTATTCATGGGATGGTTCTATAAAGTCAATATGGCTACAGTAGGTTCACCTTACTTGCAGGAAGTGCATCCCAAGATAGCCAGTGGATTCCTGAGACCTCTGATATTACCAAACTCTTAATATTTTTTTTGCACATATACCTGTGAAAAAATCCAACATAATATTGGCACAGTACGTGATAATCATAATTACACTAAATGTAAGATGTAATGATTATAATACCTTAGGAATACCTGAAGCATAATACTGTAATACTGTGACAGTTGATCTAATAACTCACTATAGAAGCATGGCTATATAGGGTGAAATGGGGACTCGCATCAGTGGTGGGACTGGGAAGACAGCACAGGGTTTTCTCACCTATGCAGATAAACACACAATTTGAAACTTAGGAATTGTTTATCACCAGAACACTGATCACAGTGACTGCAAGAAAGCAGAGACTTCTTCCTGTGTCTCTCATAAAATTGCTTTCCTATACTGTCTTAATTGTTGCCAGTATTTATTTCCTGAAGACAGAATAATACATGAACAGTTGTACTGTATTAGTCAGTAGTGCATGCTGCATCCAGCAGACAGGGAAAAGGAACACTGAGCAGGCTGATTCATCTCACCAAGAAGACTTCTGATCTGAACAAGGTGGCATTTACTATTTCCTTTTAGGTTTCTAATTTGAGAAGTTTTGCTTTTGCAAGATAAACTTTTCTGTCAAGGAGAAAGGATAGTTTTCCATATATTTCCAAATTTTATTCTCAGTTATGGTAAAATTTGAAATTTTCATCAAAGCACAAAAATTTTCTGTGTAAAAAAGAATGGGTAAAATGGGGCTGAAGAAGCCAGGCGTTGGTGGCTCACACCTTTAATGTCAGCACTTGGGAGGCAGAAGCAGGCGGATCTCTGAGTTCAAGGACAGCCTGGTCTATAGAACGAGTTCCAGGACAGCCTCCAAAGCCACAGGGAAACCCTGTCTCAAAACAACAAAAAAAGGGCTGAAGAGATGGCTCATCAGTTAAAAGCATTGACTGCTCTTATAGAGGACCTGGGTTCAATTTCTTATACACAATTTTCTATAGTCCTAGTCCCAGGGAATATGGCACCCTCTCCTGACCTCAGAGAGTACTGCATTCTCACATACAAAGACATACTTTAAAAAAAATAATAAATTAATTTAAAACAAAGAATGGGTAGAACAGGCTCTAGCCACATAATTATGTTTAAACCCAGATAGGATATCCTTCCTGGGATATTAATGATAAATAAAAAATGATCATGAGTTGGAGGATCAGTATAAAAGCAGAGAGAGGTGTCTTCCTTAATTCTGTTTCTGTCCTAACTAGGAGGATTTTAGTGGTGACAAGCATTTGTTGTTTTACAGGGTGACTGTTGGATCTGTATGGAGCTCATGTCTACCTCGTTCGATAAGTTTTACAAATATGTATATAGTGTGTTAGATGATGTTATTCCGGAAGAGATCTTAGGCAAAATCACTTTAGCAGTAAGTATCTGGCTTTCATACCCCTGATGTGTAACTGTGTGAAGTTGCTGGTATTTGTGATTGCACATGCTTTTGGATTATTGCCTTCCTGAGAATATCATTTTTAGTAGGATAAGATAAAAAGTTACTTCTGTGCTATAATTAACACAATAGGTCTGAAGAACACTTTTAAAAATGTGGTTTGTGAATACTACAGTGTTGTTCTATTCCAAATCTGAAAGAGCTGTAACAGACTGGTTTAAGTAAAACTATAAATACAATTTTATATGTATTTCTTCTGTTTTTTTTAAACTATCTTATGTAGATTATATGCCCTAAGCTAATCAATGGCAGAAGTCTTGTTGAAGCCCTTTAATTGAAGCTTTTAGACAAAGTTATGTTTTGCTATGGGTTAAGACCAACGATTATTGAGTTTAAGCCATTTAAAATGTTGGCTTGCAATTTTAGTAGCTAGCCTTATGATTAATTTGATCACTTAGTTTTTACCAGAAGACCAAAAAGTGAAAGAGTTCTTTTCTTTTGTTAAATATGTGTTATGGTTTGAAAACTGAATTTACAATCACTTATTTTCTTGTTCTCATCTTTTATTTGAGGAGTGTATACAATTTATTTTATATAGAAAAAGGCAACTTATTTTTTTATGAAGCAAAATTAATAAGATATTAGAATCCCTGAGCCAGAGATACTTGTCTAGTTAGTTGTTGTGTGAGCTAAATTATACTGTGGTTGTTTCTAATTTCTTTCAATCACTCCTTTCCCCATTTTAGTTTGTCAGTTGCCAATTTTGTGATTTCTAAAGCCAGTGAAACTGATTTAAAAAATATAAATAATTTCAGTTGTAAGAGATGTGTGTATCTAGTAGACTTTTAAAATTTTTATTAAGCCGTAGTTAATAAGTTACTTTGAGACTGATAATTTTGTTAAAATTTTGTTCACTGACAAATTGATTAACTTTAAATTTTTATGAGCTAGCTAAGTTTTAAGGTATATGTATAATACTAAAGAGTAAACTGGGTTGAACTAGAAACTTATTTATTGCTCAGATGAATATGTAAATCTCACACTGGTCATTTGTTTAGCTACCCCTTCATTGTACCAAGCTACTATTGTCTTGGAACTTGTCACTATTCACAATATTAGAATACAATAGTACTATACATTAGATTAGTACTGTAGTACTATACAATAATAGAATAATCATAGTAGCTAATGGTGAGTGAACATTATTTGTGTTGAGCCAAGATTCTATAACATAATTTTCTTGTTAACTCTGCGATAATTAATATCCAATCTTTACAGATGGTAAATCTGAAAGCATTGAAATATTAATTTTCTTTGGTATTTACAGTTTTAAGTTGTTGATGGTCAGAACCTCTTCAGCTTCATCTCATAATCCCACTGTAAACTACAACATAATAGGGTGGTTGTGAAATTTCAACAACAAATATAAAATTATCATGTATTATAATATATATCGTATATACATGAATAATTAGTACATGCATCTTTGTGTTTTTCAGACACTTTATGTATCTGTATGTATTAAGCACATTTTAAACTACTTTCTATGAGGTCTCTTGCTAAGTAATAGACCAGTGAACACATAGGAAGTTTTTCAGATAATACAAGGTGGTATTTTCTACATTTCTCATATAATTCCTCTGACAGTAAAGGCTTGACTTTTCTTTGTTCCTATCCTTCCTTCCTCCCCTTCCTCCCTCCCTCCCTCCCTCCTCTCTTTTTCAAAACAGCAAATGTGTTGGCCTATTGTCAAGTTTCTGTTGTCTCCCTTTCTGAAGAAGCCTGTGATTTCTAATCATGAGTAATGTGACCCAGGACAGGCTAAATTGCTGCTGGCTGAGCAGATATGCTGGATCTGCAGAACGTACTTCAGGGGTTTAGTGAATGAGTGTAAGGAACTGAAGGTTTATGAAAATTATCACCATCATGGATAGTAGAACCAGTCCAGTGAACTTGTACCATTTTTATGATTGTACATGTTTGAGGTACAAAAACAATACAACTTTTTAGTGATTTAAAATGTAAGTCATGTTACTGTTTTCTTAATCGTTAGAGAGGACCATGTAAAGGCAACTTTTTCTATGTAAAATTATATGCCATCATCATTCAAAATACAAGATAGCATTTGGAATGCTAGGCTGAGAAAGCGTACAGGGGACTGTGGATGCTATTACTTGTGATAGGCTGTTTGGCTGTTTTATTAAAAACACAAGTCTTTATCCCACTTCTTTTTTTTCCTAGACTGTGAAAGCACTAAACCACTTAAAAGAAAACTTGAAAATTATTCACAGAGGTGGGTATGGATTGCTTTCTGTAGCATAGGAGTCAACTCTTTCTCCTTTTATTAGTTAAACATTTTTTAATGAAAACTTCCATAATACTATATAAACTTACATGGAATATCTGTGTTTGTGACCAACAAAACAAAACAAACAAACAAAACATCTAATGGAACAAACACGGAGAAAACCCAAAAGCATCAACTTTCTCTTCCCTGGGATTCTTTAAATTTCCTCTAACTTAGTAAATGTATTGGGCTTAAAATTACATTTTGCTACAGATTATTGATTTAGTTAGAAATAGTTACTGTTGATAATGAAGCCTCTTTGTGCAGTTCAAATGTGCCAATAAAAATTAATAAAAGGGTAACATGAATGGCTAAAAATAATCACTCACTGCCCAGTGTAGTTGATGACTACATACAGTCAGTCAGAGTGGCTGTGCAGACATCCAAAGAAGAATCTGAGCAGACAGCACCTTAAGGCATTTCTCCCCCATTTCTGGGAATTGAACGCAGGTCCTGTGCATGCTGAACAAGTGCTCTCTACCACTTAGCTATACTCCCCACCCCTATACTCAAGCATTTTAAAACCATGGTATTTCTCATATGAAATGTTTCTTCTCACTTTAGTGCATGTTTATAAAAGAGATTTAAAATTCACATTATAAACTGAAACACTAAAACATGACTTCTTTCTAAAGCATTGTCTGGCATTAATGACTACCTTAGCTCTCAGTGTTGCTTCTAGACCCAACAGTGTCCTGAAGAAAGGACTCTCACTTCCTGAATGGCATAGGCAGCAGGGGTTTTTTCTTTATATGTTTGTATTCTATGTCACATTCACTAGAATTGTCCCCTGCTCTAAGAGCATGAGACTTACCCTGATAAAGCTGAAACTAGTCAGGAGCCATATTTGGAAGTGTAGATAGAAGCCTTGCCAAGATCCAGGTCCTACGAGAAGGATGGGAGCATTAGAAATGGGTGTTTTTGAGAGGTGATCCTCTGACTCTATTATCATGGGGGAGCTTTTCTGGACTTTTATTTATATATAGAGAGAGATGTTTTCTGTGTCTCAATTTGTTAAGTTTTCCATGATACCGACAATGAAATAGAAGGATTATGATAGAAATAGAGAATTGGTGAGCATAGGGGAAATTTTGACAGTTATCTCTTTGACACATTTGTAGTGATTATTAGTGAAGAGGAGCTTTGGCTCTCTGCACACTGAGCAAAGGAACAGCAGTTCTGAAAGTCATAGAAATGAATCCAAGGGAAAGTTGGTTGGGAGTAATTGGAGAAAGCCACTTAAGATCAGAAGACCCTGAGAGGGGCTGAGAGTTGGCTCAGCAGTTAAAAGTACTTGCTGCTCTCCCGAGGATCCAGATTCTGTTCCCAGCACCCACACTGGGCGGCTCACGGGCTCCTGTAACCCCAGCTCCAGGGGATCTGATGCCTTCTGGCCTCTCAGGGTCTCTCCTCACATACTTGGCCTACACTTAGACACACACACACACTCACACACTACACACTACACACCATGCATGCACACATAAAAGTTAATCTTAAAAATCTTTTAGAAATAATTGTAGTTTTGAGAATAAATAATTTCCTTTAAAGTAACTTTCATAAATTAAAGGTATACTCAATGAAATTGTTGGTTCATGACTGTTATATCTTATACTTTGTTGTGTAATTGTTGGCATCGTTTGAAAATTAGCTTAGTATATTGTCTGATAAAGTTCATTCCTCATTCTGACTGCTGAAAAAACCATGATTTGTTTGTGTTTTATACATGTGAAGATGTTAAGAGAAAATGTCTTTGAGCTTGTTAAATTGTAATGGTGAAAGGACTTTGACTGTTACCTTACAGTTCTAGTCTCTTTCTAGTTTTATGGACAATATCTTAACTCTGTAGCCCAGGTTGACCTCAAACTATTGGTACCCTTCCCCCAACACTGTTACAAGTGCTGGGATTACAGGGATGAGACACCATCTTTGGCCTTGGTTATTGATAGTGAAGTTCTGTTTCTTGTATATTTGAATTTAAGGATTCAAAATTTTCAATAGTTTTAACTATAGTACTTAGAGTTGCTTGATTGACCAGTTGTATACTGAATGGCACACATCTCTTGCAGATATCAAACCTTCCAATATTCTTCTGGACAGAAGTGGAAATATCAAGCTCTGTGATTTCGGCATCAGTGGACAGCTTGTGGACTCCATTGCTAAGACAAGAGATGCTGGGTGTAGGCCGTATATGGCAGTAAGTGTGCAGCCAAGTCTCTTCCTTATCAGTCATCTCATAGAGAGTCTGTGTCCTTTGGTGCTAGGTGTAAGGGATCCGCATTCAGCCATGCAGCTTCATTGTGTTGGAATATTTCTCTCCCTAAGCATTTCCAAGCTTAAGTTTTAGCTTCTGGAAACGTTGCTAAATTATTTTGGTGCACTCTTGTATACACGTTAATCCACTTGTTTGGCATTCAGCATTTATAATCTTTCCTGATTTTTGTTTCGTTATATTAAGCTCACCCAATCAACCATGTGATAAATTGTCTATCTTTGTGTTCCTTCTGTCTTTTGTACTTTCTCGCCCATAATAGATAATCAGAATCAGTTGAGAGATGTATGTTCTAGGCCACAACAGGATGCTGTTACAAGCTGCAGAAGAGTAACTTGGTGCAGGAAGGCAGTTGCTGGCAGAATGCAGTGTGTTTTACAGAGTATGAAGCTGTGCTCCAATTGTGATGTCTTACGTCAGGAATGGATGCAACACAGTGATAAATGCAAAGCTAGAGGCCTTAGGTATTTAGCAGGAAGCAGCTTGTCCCTCAGGAAGACAGATGGATACTATCCCTTCAGAGCTCCCTGATTGCCTTATCCTTGTGAATTTGCATGACCTGTTCCACAGCTCATATTTTAGACTGCATTGGATTTGTGTTTGTTGTATATATTTTACTTTTTTCCCCCTGGGTGCCAATTTTTTCCTTTAGTGTCCATGATCCTTTAGAGGAACCCACCATGCTCCTATAAGTGATGATAAAATTTTCTGTTGTTTATTGAACCTTTTCTGTCACTCTGTTTCAGTATTGTAGCCATTTGAAATCATCATTGATGGGGCATGAGGCCGTGGTGCATGTGGAGGTCAGAGGACCCCTTTATGGAGACAGTTCTCTCTGTCCACCTGTACTTAGATTCCAAGAATTGAACTGAGGTGGCCAGTCTCACTCAACAAGTGCTTTTACTCACTGAGTTATCATGCCTCCAAGAACCTTTTTATAATAAAGATTAGCTAAGAGTTGAATAAAGTTTTTCCTCCATTGTTTCCTTCATGATTGCATCTATAAGTGTTATGAAAATTTTAAGTCAGAACAATCACAAGCTAGGTGCTTAAGATTTTCTAGCATGCTCTGGATAGATGGGCTTGGTGCCTCCTCAGATTTCATATTCATTCAAAATCTTGAATATATTTTCTTCCCCACATCACTTGGAAGTCAGTTTGCTATCAATTCTGTTTCTTACCTCAGTATGTGATCATATGAAACAGTGCTACCTGTTCTTTGCATGTTTTATCTTGCTGCATATACATGGGCTTCATGTTTGGAAAGTATTACATATGAAATGTTTCAGTATTGACAGTATTTTAGAATTATTGTATTGTCAGTAACCTAAGTTTATTATATTTCTTTCATTCACTTTTTCTACAAACAAAAATGTAAAAGTGTGTGTATAGATAAAAAGACATTTTCTTTTAGAGTCTGATCTTTGTGAATGTTGTCTCACTTGATAGATGCAATTCAGAAAATCCTATTTTCATGTTAGTTAGAAACAAATGACATAGCAGATTCAAAGGCAAGAAATAAAAATGATTAGACACATTTGATTACTACCATAATTGACACATTCAGTAACTGTATAGCCCAGAGAATAACTGAGCATATTACCTGGCTCAGAGCTGGTTTATTGCTAAGGTTAGCTGGAGCAATTTTCCCTGTGACAGTATGATTTTATTGTTGTTCTTGTGGTAACAGAACACCTAAAGCTGAGTACTTGTAGGGAAAGAATGTTGAACTTGTAGTTTTAGAGGCTGAAAGTTGAAGACTGAGTGGCTCTCATCTATTTGCTTCTGGTGAGAGCCTTTGGCTTTACCATAATATGGCAGAGGAATGGAACGGGAATTATCTGCACACAGAAAGGGCTAAAAGGCCATTTTATAATAACCCGCTCCCAGAAGACCTGACTTAAGAGCCCATCACCAATTCTTTCAGAGTCTCCCCTTGACCAGCTAACCTCTTTAGAAACCTCAGCACTTTATAGTCCATTGTCTAAATGATTGACTGTCTTACTCCTGACACCTTGGGGACCAAGCCTCTGGCACCAGAACACTTAGGAACAAAGCAAACCCAAACATTAGCACTGACTGTGTGATGTTCCTTAAGATTTCCTTTTGATTCATGCAAGTCTTTTAAAAGATGTAGGTGTGGCCCATATATAGCAAACTGTTTGAAATTCAGGTAACTTTTAAAGAAGGAAGCAGTCTCTGTGTTCTTGTGTAGAGATGTGGTTTCGAGACCACCACAAGAGGAGTGTAAGGACTAACTATGCTTCCTGACTTTATCCAACTCTGGGACAACTGTATCCTACAGTCATATTCTATCCTTCAACTTTATCCTACAGGCCCGCTGTAACCTCTGCTGTTCTGATGTTGACTGGATCAAATGAAATGGTCCTGTCAATTGGCTTACAGAGGCTGACATATTAATACATGGACAAGAGCATTAATTTTGAAAGTCTGGAGGTTGCTTGACTCCCCTTGATATATTGTAGCATGTCAGTATGAAGCTTGTGTTTTTGAAACAAGGTCTTATGAAGCCCAGGCTGTCTCTGAATTTGAGATCTTCCTGCTTCAACCTCTATTTTACAAGTACTGGTAGTGACTTTTACAGTTTTTCCTCAGTGTAGAGAAGCTAGAATTATTCTTTAACTTGTTGAACATAGAAAAAGATCTGAAATATAGAATATGTATAATGTTTTTATATGGAAATTGTTAACAGTTTTCTTTCTTTCCTTCTTTTTCAGTTTAAATTTAGATAAGAAACAAGGTTGCTTCACAAGTCAGTTCCAGGTCCCTCTCCCTTTCCCTCCCCTCTTCCCGTGCCCTCCTTCCAATCCCCCCCCCATTATCCCCTCATTTCCCCAGGGAGGGTGAGGCCCTCCATGGGGGTGTCCATAGTTTTCTAAGTTCTCTTCCTCTACATAAAAATGTGTACATGTATGTACATGTGTACGTTGTATGCTTTCATGCTTGCTGAATAATTTTATTCTAAATACTTGAGTGTCCCTCTTCTAAAATGTACACTCATTTACATGACAATAATAACATTACCATGCATAAAATAGTCAAGAATTGTGTTTATTACATGGACAAAACTTAGATTTCCTAATTGTCTAAGAAACTGTCACCTTAAAATGATGCCTTATTTTCGGCTTTTGCATTCTTTATTTTAATCTGAGCTGATCTGGACCATTCTCCCCCCTCCATGGGATTGACCTTTTTGGAAGTAGATGTAGAACCTTACATTCTATATGAGTCTGATTGCCCCAGGTGATTAGATTAGGCCATATAGATTGTGTTTGGATGCCAACTTCATAGATGTTGTCTGCTTTATGTTGCTCTATATGACAAAGCACATCATGTTGACTACTTAAAACACTTGAAAGACAAGAGAACAGTTGCAAAATAGTGTCCTCTTTCCTTGGTTTCTCTTTTCATCTCTTGAACACACCTGATGATCTAATCTCCATCTTTCTATTACCTTCAACACAGTGACTTCTAGAAAGTTACCTCAGGGGCCGGGAGATGGATGGCTCAGGGATTAAGAGCATCTGTTCCTCTTCTAAAGGATCCAAGTTTCATTTAAATTTTAATGTAATTCCCAGCTCCAGTGTTGGGTGACTTAGAACTTGAGCCCCATGGGATCAGATGCCTTGGTTTCTGTGAGCACTCACACACAAGGCGTATGCACAGAGACATGCACATACACACAGAAACAAAATACATAATAAAACTCTCCCAGCTTCCGTTTTACGTCTTTTCTTCTTGTGTATCTTCTTGTGTTATAGAAGCCTTGCCATGTAATAAAATGGTGCCAGATCATTGGTGAAAGAAAGGATCCACTTTAAAGAAGTACTTTCTGAAATGTGTCATTATCAAAGCTTTTTTCTCTGTTCTGCCAGTGTTCACTTCATAAATTGCATGGTCCTGTTATTTAGTGTATAGTGTATCTATTTTATCTTCTTTAAGAGTTCATGTCGCACCTGCTGTGCAGCCTGCATCCGAGAATGTAGCGAGGTTGTCGGGATAGATGACACAGAGACCGGTCGGTTGCTTTAAGAAAAACTTTATGCTTCCCAAGTCAGCTTTAGGAGGAGATTCCAAGTCCCCTTAGGAGAGAGAAGTCTCAGGAGAAGTCCCTCCAAGAAAAAAGAGCTTCCCTTTTTAAGGACTTCTGCCATCCATCTACATACCATTCTTTCCAGACTTCTCACCCTCCTGGCTGGTGGTTTAATCTCCGGCCCCATAGGCCCCAGAATCGGGGAGAAACCGCAGGGGGGAGAGGCATCTAGCCGTAGGGGGTGTGAAAGTCATGGTATCTCAGTGAGCGAGCCCTTATCTGAGCCCTATCAAGAGCTTTAAAGCACTGAATTGTTTTCAGTAAACATTACACAGCTGCCTGCTCCCAGGCCGAAGGGGAAGTGGGTTTCTGCTCAAGGTCTGGTGTCCCCACAAGTTCACTCTATTAATTTATGTATTTTTGTTCTCTTACCAGTGTTCATAGTTTTTAGTATGGAATTATTTAAAATTGATTCCTAAAGAATTCATGGGTTTGGCCAATAGTGACATATACCTTTAATCTCCATGTTAAGGCAGAGTCAGGCAAATCTCTGAATTTGAGGCCAGCCTGGTCTACACACTAAGTTCCAGGATAGCTAGAGCTGCATGGTGAGACCCTGTATCAAAAAACCAAAAAGTTTGTGAGTTTAGATATTATTGTTGAGATGGAATGAACTTTTCGTTTTAACACTTTACTATTATTATGTGGAAATATCAATAGTTGGCTTATGTTGGCATTGTATCTTGGTGACCTTGCTAATTTAGTACCACTGGTAGTTTAATAGGGATTTTCTGTGTAGAAAGAGTTGTAGAAATTTAAATGTCTCTGAATAAAAAGTACCACCTCTACCTTGCTTGTTGCCCTAGCTGAAACCCAGTGCTAAAATAGCAGGGGTGGATATCTCCATTAGAGAGTGTTGTTTCTGGAATTAACTCTAGTTTGCCTTGTATTTCTTTGATGAAATGAGTACTTTTTATCTATTTTTAATATGCTAAGACTTGTTGATATTGCCGTTATTACTGGGTTTGAATTTGAGTTTTGTTAGAAGCTGAAGTTATTGATCATACATATTTTCCCCATTATATGAATATGTATTCCATTCATGTTATGTGTATAAGGCTCATATTATTCCTAAGACAGAGCATACTGGTCCTGATGCATTAGCTCTTCTGTGGTTATACTGGATTTACTCATGCTTTTAGTGAGTTCTGTGCTTTTGTGTAGGGAAACATTGTCTTGCACTGTCTCTGTCAGGTTTTCCTAAGAGCTTTTAGTGGCCTCATGGAATGAGTTGGGAACCATTTATTTTACTTTTTGGTCTTTGGAAATAAAATTTGTATAAGATGGCTGGTATTTCTTCCTTGCAGGTTTGAAAGGGCTTAAACTCATCTTAATGTGAGCCTGTTTCTGGGAGGGTGAGATTTGTTCATTGTTTCTCCATTTTTCTTTTATGACAGGGTCTTTCACTGTAGCCCATACTATCCTGGTACCTGCTATCCAGCCCAAGCGTACCTTGAACTTATGGTAACCCTCCTGCCTTAGCCTTCTCAGTATTGAGATTATAGGTGTAAGCCACGACACCCAGCTTGTCGGAAGGTTTCTAATGACAAACTCATTTAAAAAAAATACGCTTCTGAGGTTATTTGTATTTCTTTATTGTCTTGATAGGTTTTCATTTTCCTTCTGAAAATATTTTATTATTATTTCTTTTAGACTTCATAGTGCTTTGGATCATATTCACCCCTCTGTCTTCCTCCAGTTCCTCTCTCAAGTCCAATTTGTGCTAACCATATACTCCTAGATGTACAGCCATCTATCCACTGGATTGTGGTTGACCTATCAGGGGCCACATCCTTCAAAAAGACCCACCCTTCTCTTCCCTAGCAGCCACCAGCTGTTACTGTCTCCTCAGTTACATATGAATACTTGTATGGCACTTCTCCCAACCCCATATCAGAGGATTTCATTTGTTTGTTGCTTTCAGGTCAATAGGAATTCCCAGCCTTCATTCTCACTTAGAAATGTCAAGGCTTTTTCATTCTCTTGGTCTGCTTAGCTCTGGCCTTCATGATGTGATTCTGCTATTGCCCAAGAAGTGCTGTGGCTTTGTTGGCTTCTCTATTGTTTGTTTATTTTTATTATTATTCTTATTTCATTTAACTCACTGTCTTTGTTACTTCCTGATGCTCAGTTCTTTGGGTCTGGTTTCATCTTTTTGTGGTTATTGTTGCTGTTGTATTTGTTTGATATTTGGTTTTCTAGTTCCTTAGTCTATACAACTGGGTGATGATCCTAGACATCATCTCTATTATTTGCTTTTAGGAGTCGATATCCCTCTTAGTAAGACTCTGCCACATCCTGTAAGGCGTGCTAAGTTGGAATCTCATTTTTATGTAGTTCAAAATAGATTTACTACTTCTTGAGACTTCTTTGGATGTTTTCTTTTCTCTCAAAATATTTGGTGATATTCAAAGATAGGGTTAGGGTTTGAAGATACTCATGATTTCTAGTTTATCTCATCATCTCAGAATGTGCTATGCATTGTTGCCATTCTATCTATATAAGAAGGTGTGTGTCATCTACTAGTGTGGATTAGTGATGCTGGGACAGTGTTTTCTCCTGTGGTTGAATAGTCAGTGTTTAGGTGTAGCATGTATCATTTTCAGTAAAGTAATATTTATAACAAGAATGTAAACAGCTTTCAGTGACTATTGGTGCAGCACAGTACTTGTTTTCAAATTAAAATGTACATCTTCAAATTAGTGGTGTAGTTACAACTATTACATTTTAGTGATGTTTCTTTTAGTAGCAATTACTATCAGCCTCCAGGAACAACCCATTGTTAACTCTGAGCCACTGATATACTCTCTTGTATTTCTTTTGCATCCATTGACACATTTTGTAAAAATGGTACCTAATTTCAAGGAAATACAAAATGTTCCCTTCATGGAAATTACTAAAAAAAATTGAGTATTTAGGGGAGAAATTCAGAAAGACTATAATAGCCCATGTTAGTTAGGGTATTATTGCTGTGATGAAGCACTATACCCAAAAGCAAGTAGGTGAGGAGAGGGTTTATTCATTTCCCCATGGCTCATCATCTAAGAAGTCAGGATAGGAACTCAAACAGGACTAGAACCTGCAGGCAGGAACTGATACAGAGACCATGAGAGGTGCTGCTTACTGACTTGCTCCTCATGGCTTGTTTAGAACACAGGACCACCAGCCCAAGGATGGTACCACCCACAATGGGCTGCTCCCTCATCACTAATTACGAAAATACCTTACAGCCAGATCTTATGGAGGTATTTTTTTTCCAACTGTGGCTCCCTCCTCTCTGATGACTCTAGCTTGTGTCAAGTAGATATAAGACTAGCCAGCATAGTCAACCATTGAATTCAGTAGAGTCTTTTGTTAGTTGTTTCTAATACAGTAATGTTTCCCAGCTACTCTCAGCCTGACCTTGGCATGAGTTCTTCTAGGAAGATGCTGAGTTTTTTGTCTCCCTTCCCAGCTACTACTTCCTTTCACCTGCTTCTTTAGGGTTCACATAATAAATGACTTTGACTTCTCTTTGTATTCCAGCCTGAAAGAATAGACCCAAGTGCGTCACGACAAGGGTATGATGTCCGCTCTGATGTCTGGAGTTTGGGGATCACATTGGTATGTTTCTGTTGGCACAAATTTGTCATAGTAATGTAATAATAAGAGATTAAGAGGCAAAAAATGTTGAAAAGGGATAATGACAAACTTCATGATTTGTAACAAGCAGAAGCTTTTCATCTTTACCTAGAGACTGTATTGACATTTTCATTTAATTTTAAATGTATCTGCCTTAGTTTGGAGTGCTTTAGCAAAGTGCTATAAGTAGGTTATCTTAGTAAGACTGGGTATTTATTCTTGCATTTCTGGAGACTTAGAAGTCCAAGATCAAGGGTTTGACATATTTTGTACAGAGTGAGCTGTTGTCCCTTGTTCTCACATAGCAAAATGGGTGAGGGAACATGGCTGTCTAAGGTGTGTCTTGTAAGTGCTCTAATCCTGTTTGTGAGGCACCAAGCACTCTGACTTAGTCACTTCTTCAAGCCCTTCACTTCCTCAAGCCCTGTCTCCTTAGGCCATCACCTTGAGTCATGGCTTCTACATAAGAACTTCGAGGGGACATAGTGGTACTTTTTTTATGTACTCATTTCTTTTCCAAAGTTTATTTTCCTATGTTTACTGTTGTTTCAGACCTTACTAAGATTGTTGTTTGTTTCTGGTTTTGAATAGCTTCTGTAGCTTCTTCTACATTATCTGTGAAGTTTCTGTCCCATGTGGGTTCTGTGAGGTAGATAAGGTAAAACACCTCTTCTTACATTTTCTTTCCATTTCAATTTGAGCCAAGACCCCTTAGTTCAGGGTTAGAGCAATGAGCTTTTTTTGGCTCACCAGTCTCATTTTTTAAAATTGGAACTTCTTCCTGAAATCAGAATGACATGTCCTTGTTAGTTTTAGTGAGAACTGTTAACAGACTAATGAATTCTCTCTTATAGAGAGGTTAACAGTTTGCCTCTGTAGGCCCTCAGCTGTTTCCTCTTTTCTCGTCATGAAACTAGTTCACAGACTATAGGCAGATCTATTGCTCCCACATGTGAAGCATATTTTAAATTCAGAAATACCAGCCTAATACCTCCCATAAGCAAAAAAGCCAGGCATAATGGCCTGCATTTGTAATGCTAGAGCTTCAAGGCAGAGACAGGTGACTCTTTGGGCTTTGCTAGCCAGCCAGTTTAGCCTCCTCAGTGAATTCTTGGTCACAGAGAGACCCTGTGTCAAAAAAACAAGATGGATGATGCCTGAGGAACAATATTCAAAGTTGTCCTGTACCCTCCATACACCTGTGTGTGAATAAGCATACACAAACATGCTCATGCGCACCTGTGTACACACAGACACACTCATGTGTAACCCCCCACACACACAAAGCCTTGTGCACCTGTGTACATACACCCAGAGCAAGTATATAGTTCCTTACTAAAGGGAAATTTTGTTTAAAAGTTGCTTTTCTTTTGTTTTGTTGGGGAAGAGGTGGCAGTTATACCAAGGTCTTAGGCATAGTAGGTGAGAGCTCTACCACTGAATAACACACCGCACCTGTGAAAGGTTTTAACTGAAAAACAGTTCACACAAGTTCCTTTAAGCTGCTTTAGCAAAGCTTTGTTGAAGCAAAGTGTTTTAGTACTTAGAATCTGTCATTACTGATTCTCTTAGGAGAATCTTAAAGAAAGTCGCTCCTCACCATTAAAGGCACAGACTTCTTGTCTAGCCTGTGCTCCAGAGCAAGCATAGGGAGGTTATTCCTCATAGGTAAGGATTAGCCTTCCAAAGCATTTTCAGCTTTACGGAAGAGAAGCTTCGGCCAAAGCTGTGATCCTCCCTCCCCTGTGTGTGCCTGCGTGCACATGTTGGTCTTCTCACTTTCCTATGCACCTTTGTCTAAGCGAGCTGACAGCTGTCTGAGGAGAAAGTGGAATTGGTTTTCCAAGAAGGTTCACTCTTATGGGCCATTCTGGGTACAAGCTTGGAGCCTCAACCTCACCTATCAGTGTTTTGTAAAAGCATATAAAATGGGATTTGTGATTTGTGGAGTAAATTAGTTTCATATCTTGGGAAAAGTATACACTTCTGTGGTTTTCATTGAACTTTAGAACAGAGCCAGGGGAATGTTAGACATAATGGTTGTTAGCAAATGGTTTAGTGTCATAGTTTTAAGGACATGTGTAATATATGCTTTAATGACATTGTTGTGTGTGTGTCCTTTATTGGGTCCTTAAGCATCACTTGGTTTCTTCAGTAATTATAAAGTCTGACTGTGGTTGAAATAACTATAGGATTTGCATACTGTTTCCTCTGAATTCAGATTGGGTTTTAGTTTGTTAAATGTTCTTTTTACTTTATAAAGGAATCTGGCCACTGTTTTGACTGAGAACTCCTATGCAGGTGACTACGGAGTGTGAAACTGCTGTAGAAGTCTAGACTAAGCCTTCCAGACTAAGCCTTCCTTTCATGCAAAGGGGTCAGACCTGCATTATGGAGATATAGTTGAGCCTAGATTCAGAGTTTGGCATTCACCTGTAGTCCAAGTCCGTGAGTTTGGTTGAGGCACACTTCTCTACATTATGTCCTTCACCTAGCCTCATGATCCAAGGATTCTTCACTAGTTTGACAGAGTTTGAAGGAGGGCTTTAAAAGAGTTTTGCTGGATGTTTGGCTTGACATCACTCTTCCATTAGGGAGTAGTAAATCAACAGTAAGTCTTTCTGTTTCCTTTTTGTTCTCTTTAGTACGAGTTGGCCACAGGCCGATTTCCTTATCCAAAGTGGAATAGTGTATTTGATCAGCTAACACAAGTGGTGAAAGGAGACCCTCCACAACTAAGTAATTCCGAAGAAAGGGAATTCTCCCCCAGTTTCATCAACTTTGTCAACTTGTGGTAAGTACTCTACCAGTATTCAGACACACATGGCTGAACAGTCAGGCAACTTAATCACAATTACATGGATGTCTTATGTAGGGAAAGAGGTCCTTTGTTACATTACCCCAGCTAGGTCTATCGGTCACTGCTCTGTGGAAATTCCAGCCAGCCTGGAGAGGCATCTCCCTCCCTCTTATTCTATTGTAGATATTGGTGAAAAGCAGCTGTGGGTGCTGAAGAAGCAGTTGCCTTCAGGTCAACAGTTTCTGGAATAAGTTACCAGGTTAAATGTCTAGGTGAGACTGGTAATGTTATCATGATGAGATTGTGCTAGGATCACCTGGATGCTTTTACAACTCAGTAACTCACCAGACCAGACTTAAAGGCATGCATCTCTGCTCTGATAAAGCTAGAGCATAGCTGGGTATGGGTATGAGTAGGAAGGTCAAGCCCGAAATTTAATTGGTTAAAATGTATGTAGTGTCTCTTTGAAATCCTATCCCAAAGAAGGCATGAACTCCATGCCTGTCCTGTTGTCTACTCTGTCAGTTCTTTTTCTATGTACATGGCACCTGAGAGTAAATGTATGCAGGGTTAGGGAGATGGCTCAGTGGATTAAACACTTGCCTTGCAGATATGAGGACTCTCTGTCTAATCCATAGAACCCATTAAAAGCCAGGTGGGCAAGATGGCCTGCTTATAGTTCCAGCACTTCTACTTAGAGACAGGACAAACTGGCTAACTAGACAACAGAATCAGTGAGATCTGGATTCAGAGAGATCTTTCCTCTGAAAATGAAGCAGAGTAGAGTGATTGAAAAAGAAATATGTCGACCTCTGCCCTTAACACACAAATGTATGCACACGCGTCCATACATGTGAGCATGTGTGCATATATGCATGCATGCAGAACACAAGCAAAGAATAAATGTATTTAGATACAGCTGGTAGTGTTGTATTCTGCTTTCAATAGCATTTTTAGGTTAGCATTAAACAGTTTTGATAATTGTTTATTTTATTCAGCGAAATTTAAAGACGCCTTATTTACTCTTGAGCATGCTTTTCTTTTTATAGGAGTGCTGTCTCTCTGTACTCTGTCTAGGTTTTATAAGACTCCTATTGCAGGATCTAACATTGTCTTCTTCCTGAATAATGAGAAAACATTTGTTGACTGGAGTTTTCAAGTTGCTTTCATCTTCTCTGACCAAATTCTGCCTATTGTGATCTTTCAGAAAGGGGAAGGAATGTCTCAAGAACTAGATAGAAGAAAGCTTGTGAATGACAATTGACTGGTTCCCTCCCCTCACTGAAAAACAGTCTGTTGTTTACTAATTTGCACACAGTATATGCACTTGTATAATCCCATAAATTTGGCCATTCTGTATATTCCATTTTAATGATTCTTGCTTAAAAGAATCTAATGTATATTACAGACTCTTTATTTTTAAAATTTTATTTGTCTATGTTATATGCAGCCACACAAGTGCCAGAGCACGCATGTGGAGGTCAGAGAACAACTTTTGGGAGTTCATTCTCACCTTTTACCTTGCTTTGTGAGGCAGAGTCTCTGACACTACACTGTACTCCAGGCTGGCTGGCTAGTCCACAAAGTGCCTCTGCCCCCCATCTCTTGGGAGTACAGGGATTGGATGTGTAAGCTACTACATCTGGCTTTTTTTTTTGTTTAATCTGAGTTCTAGAGATCTGAATTTAAGGCAGCAGACTTTCAGGGCGGTGCTTATCCCCACTGAGTCATTTCCCCAGCTCTGCTTTGTTTTGACCCCTAGACCTCCTCTGTGGTTTTATTTATGAATGAGTTGCTTATGTTATATTTTCTCTCTGTTTGCCTCTGTGCCACAATAGGTAGTAGTGGTGAATATGTGTTCTGTGATTTGTTTCTTAGTATGTCAAAGCCGCTGTCTAAATCATCATATCTACAGGTGAAAGATGTCTATACTGTCTTCATAAGAGCCTAATATAACCCAGGTTGGCCTTGAACTTTCTATATAGCCAAAGATGACCTTGACCTGGTCCTGCCTTTCACTTGTAAAAAAGTAAAATAATTGAGTCAATGTGGCTTCATTTTAACACTGTTACTTTTATGTTATTTTAGCCTTACAAAGGACGAATCCAAAAGGCCAAAGTATAAAGAGCTTCTGGTGAGTATGGATCCCACAGTCAGTTTACTAAGCCATATGGGTCTCTAGACAGAGGCTTGGCCTTGCAGAGTTTCCCACAATAGGTTTTAATCAGAGAAAACTTGGTGGTTAGTTGTCCTTATAATTTACTAGCTCATTTCTCATAAAAAGAATTTGGACTTAACACGTTAAGCATTTCATTACATAGTCTTAAGTACATGTAAATCCTCTGTAAGAAAAAGTTAATGGAAATTTTATTCATTGTGTTTACTCGCCCTCTGCTAATGTACATCACCTGCCAATTCACATATCTTTGAGTTCTGATAAGAAGCAGTCTCCTTTGTATGGTTTTCCTCTGAGAAGAGAAAGAAGTATTGTCTGGTCCAATGATATGGGAATGTTTTAAGAAAAGATTAGATTGCTTATCACATTTAGGACTTGGCAAGGCTGTAAAGCAAAATTTGAGGTCAACCTAACAATGACTATAAAGATACCTAGATGCTACAACCAGAGAAATTGTAGGGAAAGGTATTGCTTATAGTGATGAAGAACAAAAAGAAGGCCTGGTGAAGCAGAGCCCAGGCTATGGGCTCTGGAGAGCACAGGGAAAGTCTCTTTTGGCCTCTTTTGAGTAAAAATTAGAAGGTTTGAAACTGAAAACTCCTTTGAAAGATTCTTGAGCTACCAGTGGGGGAAGTAGAGGCTTGTGATTTACTCTGGTGTCCTAAGAGGCTGGCCTGAGATTCCTGTAGTTTTTGCTCTCACATAGTGTGGATGCATGCTGAGGAACGAACAACTCTGTTTTCTTCCTTGGTGAATCCTCTCTGTATGCAGGTAAGTTCTAATACCTTACACATATGTCATAGTATGTCACATCTAGGGTATCCACATCCACTAAAATGTCTGTGTGATTAATGCCTCTCCTATGATATAATGAGGCTATATGTAGTTGGGAGTTTGTAGTTCTGTGCTATATAGAAATTGAGAAAGGTTGAGTTAGGTGTCTGATATAAATGCTTGATGCATTTCTCTATTCAACTTTCTTGCAGAAACATCCCTTTATTTTGATGTATGAAGAACGTACTGTTGAGGTCGCATGCTATGTTTGTAAAATCCTGGATCAGATGCCAGCTACTCCCAGCTCTCCCATGTATGTCGACTGATACCGCTGCTACATCAGACTGTAGAAAAAAGGGCTGAGAGGAAGCAAGACGTAAAGAGTTTTCATCCTGTATCACAGTGTTTTTATTGCTCGCCCAGACACCATGTGCAATAAGATTGGTGTTCGTTTCCATCATGTCTGTATACTTCTGTCACCTAGAATGTGCATCCCTATAATACCTGACTGATCACAGTGTTAGTGCTGGTCAGAGACCTCATCCTGCTCTTTTGTGGTGAACATATATTCATGACGTGTGGAAGTCAGTACGATCAAGTTGTTGACTGTGATTAGATCACACCTTAAATTCATTTCTAGACTCAAAACCTGGAGATGCAGCTACTGGAATGGTGTTTTGTCAGATTTCCAAAGCCTGGAAGAACACAGTGATGGATGTACTATGTCTGAACATAGAGACTTGGGCTTGAGTGAGAAGAGCTTACACAGCCAGTGAGACACATTGCCTTCTGGAGCTGGGAGACAAAGGAGGGATTTCCCTTTTTCACCAAAGTGCAATAGATTTCCTGATCTGATATTCTGTTGCTTTACAATTACAGTTGATGTTTGGGGATCAATGTGCTCAGCCAAATTTCCTGTTCAAATTATCATGTCAAATTAGAATGAATCTATCTTTCCATAAACCATGTTGCTTTCAGAGAGGTGAACATTAAAATACTGAGACAGGACAGAATGTGTTCTTTATCCTTTTCCAGCCCTGCTCTTCACTGGGAAGGTACAAGAGTCTACCTCTTGTCATAGAAGGGTGCTGCCAACTTGATGCTCTGCCTGCCACCAACTGCCAGGACTGAACAAAGAAAACAGTACGAGGGCAAAGTTTACAGATGTTTGGATTCTGGTATCTTCTCCAGAACAGTTTGTAGCAGCTATAGATTTTCCCCTTGGCCCCAAGCCTGGTACTTGAGCCATTGTAACTCACTAACAGAGAGAAGTATCTAGTAGCAATGTGCCTTGATGATTAGATGAAGATTTCCTGAAGGCAGCAAAACACCAAATCATAATTCTTTGCTTCTTGACATCATGGGCCAGGTCTTCAGTTTCTAATTCTTTCCCACATGACTTTTGCTCAATCCAGTATTTCACCTTGTTTTTCATGTTTGGAACCCTTACATTACCAGTGATGCTACTTACCAAGGATTTGTAGCCCTGAATCTCTCCTGTGCTCTAATGTTTGGAAAGCTGAGACAGCGGTCCCAGTTGATGTGGTAGGTAAGAAAGAGGCAGTCTGTTGGAGAGGCACATTTGAGCAGAATGAAGATCTGAAATGGCAGCCTTTCAAATACACGTGCCGCCTGTTGGGGCCTCTACCAGTTCCCTATCTCCCTTAGATGTGGAATGTTACCCACCTCTGCTCCCTCCCCCCTCAAAAGGAACCCACTTCACCTCATGTGCTGCTTGTCTTCACTTACCCATTATCCAGGCACTGAGCTTCAGGCTTTGCATAGCAGGTAATCAGCACTAGAAGTTGGCCCTTACAGAATCAAGCCCTGGTAGGTACTGCTGTGTCTCCCAGAGTGGCACTCATAAATACTATAAAACAATGCAGGGAGAATGGTGCTGTTCAAAGTTACATCCCTATTCATTGCAGAATTTTAAAATGGTTTATCTCTTGGTCCACTTGCCTAACTTCCCCCCTTTCTACCCCGGGCCCCCTAACACCTTAGACTTTCTGAGTTTCACTAGGAGACATTACTGTATGTCTTCCTTAAGCTGTACCAAGCCATCATCCTCCGTTGCTCCCAGGACTCAAGAGGAATTTGTTTCTCTGCTGTCAGCTTCCTGTCTGGCTCAGTATAGCCTCACTCCGCCATTATGCAAATGGAGATCAAAGCAATTCTGACTGTCCAGGAGCTATCTCACTTTCTGCTGTGTGGGCGACCACATAAAAAGGCAATTTTAGTGTATTAATCATAGACTATTATAAACTATAAACTTAAGGGCAAGGAGTTTATTACAATGTATCTTTATTAAAACAAAAGGGTGTATAGTGTTCACAAACTGTGAAAATAGTGTAAGAACTGTACATTGTGAGCTCTGGTTATTTTTCTCTTGTACCATATGAAAGTATATAAAAAATATCAAAAAAGCTGATGTGCAGGGATTTTGCCTTATTTGTCTGTAACATAACTGCTTCTTGGAGCTTTGGAATATTTTATCCTGTATTCTTGTTTGAATCCCTCCTCTATTTAAGACATAGCCATGGAATCCACATGTTTATGGAATAGTCTACCCTTTGCCTGCAGGTCAGTTGTAATAAACCTAGGATGTGATGATGACATTGTAATTTGATTTTCTGCAGTCATACTCTGAGAAAGAAAGTCAAGAAAAATGATTAAATTATCTGCGCATTTCATATGGAGGGGGGTTATCTCCTTCCAGACGTTTCTGGTTCTTTTCTTATTTCTCTTCTTTCTCTGCTTGTTCCCTGACCACAGAGGTAACAGTGAGGCACAGCTTACTTTTTCTTTCAGCAGTCGTCGTGCAGTCTTTTCAAGCTTGTGCTTGGTTGGGTGTCTCGACCTACCTTGCTGCAGGATGCTGCAGGCAGCAGGTGCAGATCTACCTGTATCCACGTTGACAGCTGTGACATCAGGCCCATGTTGCCAGCCAGGCTCCTGGTACTCAGACTCCCAGGTGAGAGGTTAGTTGTAACCTCTCACTGCTATTTGAGAAGAAAGCAGGGTAAGAGAATGTAGTTTAAAAAGAGCTATAGGGGTCATGGCTGGGGGAACTTAAGGGGCAAGGGGTTAATGAAGGTGAACAGAAAGCCACAGGAGCCCGGAAGTGGTGGACACATTTCCAGGTGCCAAATTGCTCTGTTGTGTGACCACTGCCACGGGAGTCAGTGCCTCCTTACCATACAGTAGTCGTTCAGCACTGTTACCTGGGCCTTCCCATGTTTGCTCCTCAGCTAAGTGTCAGCTGCTGAGGGAAAGAAGAACTCAGAGTGTCACATTCCGCTTGTGCCCAGGGTGGCAGGAGGGACAGAGTGCACTCCCAAGTTTTATAGAACTCTACATTGTGTTTATTTGACCCTTTTACTCTGAGTGCAGTCCACCAAAATCAGGTGGTAGGCAGCTGCCCTTTGTGGACAGGAGAAATAAAAGGGATTGGAGAAGTTCTAGCTCAGATAATAGTGAACAAAGAGCTGGGATACCCAGAACTACACAACAAATGTTAATTTAAAGCCACTACCTGGGGCAGGCAAGATGGCTCAGTAGATAAAGGAACTCACCACCATGCCTGATGACCTGAGTTCAGTCTCCAGGACCCACATAGTAGAGAGAATCAACTCCCTGCAACTTGTCCTCTGATTTCCACAGGCATGCAGGCATGCAGTGACACAGCCCCTCCCCCTACTCATAGTAAAAACCCCACTACCTTTAAAGAAAGAAGGGGGCCATTGAAAAGTAGTTGGAGGTCCTGTGCTTGTAAACCTTACCAGGACCTGCTCTCTTTGTGGAAATGAGTTGAAGATGGAGGTTCTGTGGGAATAGTGGATTTGGTCATGCATGCACAAGCAGGTATGAGGTTACCTGAGAACTCTGGGTCCTTATGTTAAGTATAGCACTTAGGGAGTCAGTGTAAGAAATTGCCTTTCACTAGTATGACGGACCAGCTGCAGAAGAAGAAAGTCAAGCTGTCCTATGAGTTTAGATTGATAACTAACTACTCAGCGGTGTAGCTACAACATAGAAAATAGAGACACTGGCCGTGGGGGCATGTTTGGAATCCTGGCTGCTCAGCATGTTTGGAAGGTCTAGCAGTGGTTTATCTCTATCTTAGCCAGTTCCCTTTTTGATGTTGTATATCAGACAAGTCAGCTATTGTTTAGTACAGTTAAGCTGTGTGTAAGTCTGAGGCAGCTATACCATCCTTCCTTGTCACCCTCAGATTTGTGTTCACATTATATCACTTATAAGAACTGAAAATCCACAGGTCCTACCCCATAGTTCTTATGTATGTATGGAGAAATTTTACAGGCAGACAGCAGTTTACATTATGATTACTGTGACCATTTAATTGACAATTTAAAATAGCGTCAGTACTGGGGAGATGGTTCAGTCATTGAAGCCCTTGCTTGCCAAACATGAGGACCTGAGTTTAACTCTCTAGATCCCATGTTAGAAAAAAAGGCTCAAGTGTAGCAGCACACACCTGTACTTGGCATGCTGGAAGGGAGGAGATGAGAGATGAATGAATGTGAAGACTGAGGAAGACATCCTGTGGCAACTTTGGCAGCTTCTACATGTGTGTGCACTTGGCGCACACACACATTAGCATAAATACATTTTAACATCTGAAAAATGTACAGAGCACCAGTGATGCTCATGGGCTCAAGATCTGAGGTGTGCTGGACATGGTGATACTGAAGTGGGGCAGGGGTGGGGGGGCTGAAGCAGGAGGATCTTAAGTTCAAGGCCAGCCAAGAAATGTGTGATAAGCCTTTCTAGGTACCCATTTGCAGCCATAATATAAATGTCAATTTTTATCTGTCTAATTTTTTTGAATGTCTGTGTTCTACCTTTTGTAGTTGTTCATCTGCATATTCCTGTGTGTGCATGCATTTTAATCTCTCAGAACCTTCTGAAGGCTCTAGGCCCTGTCTTTATTGATGAAACAGCTGCCAGACCTTTACAAAGAGTTACATCATTGCATATGCCCACTTCCAGAGTTTGGTTGTTCTAGTTCATATCTTTACATATCTGCCCACTTTCCACTTTTTGGGATGGCATGAATGAAGAGACCACTTTATACTTTCATCTGTGACATCCCACTGTCCTGGCATCTCTGCTGAGGACATTCTTTTCCTCATCATTGAGGACTCTTAGTACTCTTGCTGATAATCTTCTAGTCACAGCCATTTGGACTAACTTCCGGATCCTCTGCGCAGCCTCTCTGTCTTGACTGCCATTGGTTTACAGTAACTTTTGATTTTGCTGTTTTCCTTTTCAGGGTCCTTTATACCTCTGGCAGCTCTGTACAGATGTTAGCATCAGCTTTGCAGTTTCTGCAGAGAAGTCTTCACAGTGGTGGTCCTCCCCTAGCGGATGAGCATGGGAGGGGATCAGTTTAACCTCTTAGAGCTTTGTCTTCCATGAATTGGAATGACTAATTCTAGTTTCTTTAAATCTTTCATTTCAGTGTTTAGAATGAAATTTGTTAGATTAGTTTCTGCGTATTTTTTGATGCTCTTATGAGCAGGATTATTTTCTCGACCTAAATTTCAAACACTGATTGTAAGTCCATGGGTTATAACTCATTTCCCATAGATCTTGTATCTGCCACCCTACTGAATTCATTTATCCTAATAGTTTTAAAGTAGATTCTTCCAGGCTGTCCAAGTACAAAATAATGCTACCTACAAATGCAGTTTTGACTCTCCCAACTTATTGCTTTACATTATTATCCTAATATAGCATTTAAATTTCTGTACTGACTTCTTACCATGCAGATTTAGAGTTTTTTCAGTGACTACTCTGGGATTTAGTTATTATATGCACATTAAATTAATCAACTTCAGGTTTATACTAAATTCCAGTGAACCCTAGAGATGTTACTTTGATATGTCTGTTTCCCTTTCAGCTGGGTGGTGCACACAGAATCACACACAGTCATGCATACACGTATCACACACACACACACACACTCACTACGTAATGCTGGAAATACTGCTTATTTGTCTGTTTCTTTTTAGTAATGGGCTGAATTGTTTTCGTGAAATCTACTTCCTTTCCATCTGCAATCTCCTGTTTTCTGAAATCTTTACTATTTAATACAATTACAGTTTTTCTACTGAGATGTAGCACAAAATAAGATTATTACTAGGTACTTATATTACCAGGCATTAGTATAAATGTGATCTTATGCAGAGAAGCAGAATCTTGCCTCTGTCCCCTCCCTCACTTTTCCTTTTGCCTCTAGTAATAAGCTGATAGTTTTCAATTTTGCACTTAAGTGGTCAAATCACCTACCAATAATACTTTCTTCTTTAGTCATCAGTTTAACTTACACTGTCTCGTTACTCTGACTATGATTGCCAGTACCACATTGGTTAGAAGGGTGATGATGAAGCCCAGCGAGCAAAAGAGGCCTGTTTTCCAACATCCAGGAGCTGTGCTGACACTGTTGGTTGACTCTGTAGCTAGAAGCAGGAAGTCGTTTTCTTCTCTGTTGTGATACTGGAGGGGTCTCAGGGTTCACTGTGATGTGATGTCCATGTTCTTTGTGTCTTGGAGAAAGTATTGAAGAAAGCATAGCTTTATTAAATGTAAGGGTAAAGCATGGAATGTACTCCACAGGTTAGGATGGGAGTGGGAGCCAGAAAGCATGTAACTCAAGAGATCTGAGCACTTTTCTGGGGTTCTTTTTTAATGAGCCCAGGTGGAGAGGAGAAATGGGGTGGATCCTGACCCTGGTTTATAAGTTCTATTTTAGATGCCCATCATGCACACATGAGTTGGAATTTTCTTGGCAGGCCACTACAAGGAAAATTAGCCTTCACTGTGCTTACCTCCTATACTGGTCCGAACTGGCCTTTTCTATATCTCCTACCAAGAAATGCCTCATCACAAATTACCCACGGGAAGAGGTTTTTTTGTTTTTTGTTTTGTTTTATTTTTTTCATGCCTTAGGTCACTGAGATGTCCCTAAACTTATGCCTCAGTTGCAAGCCCATTCCCTTGATTGAAGTGTTTTTTTTTTCCCAAGGAATATAGGGGACCTCCCCACTTCTGTAGAAGAGAACATGCAACATAATTAAAACCATACAGAATTCACAGTGAAAGACCAGTGTAGCCATATGTGCCTCTAACCCCAACACTCCAGGTAGAAGCAGGAGGGCCAGGAGTTCAAGATCATTCTCTGCTGCATAGGGAGATGGAAACTAGCATAGGCTACATGTGACTCTGTCTCAAGCAAAACCAGCATCATTCTCCAGGAAAAGTAACTGACAATGCTTCCTCTTGGTATTAGTATGATACTGAAAATCACAGACAGTAATTAGAGGAAGATAAGGCAACTATGTTGAAAATAAGTAATATCACCTTCTTAGGTGATATGATCATATATACAAACCCCCAAACGGTTTCACATAAAAGTTATTAAAATTGATAACAGAGCTTATAAAATTAGTATGGTACATAGTAAGTTGCAAGCTTGCAAGATGGCTTGACAGGTAAAGGCACTTGTCCACCCATCCTGATGGCCTGAGTTCATTCACTAGAACCCATATGGTGGAAGACAGAGCAGAGTGTAGACTAACTACCCAGGCCTCAAACAGAGATCTGCCTGCCTCTGCCTCCTAAGAGCTGGGAATAAAGGTGAACACTACTACACCCAGCTTATCTGCATACTTTTAAAGGAACTACTTAATTTTACAAAACCTAGACATTTCTATTACAATTTTCCCAAATTTGGGGGCGCTCCCCCTAAATATTACAAGCAACCTCCCTATATACATGTAATTCCATTAATTAATAAAGTAGCACTCCCCCAAACAGTATAGATCAATGCTATTATCAAAATCTTAATGGAACCTGTGTTTACAAATAGGAAAGCTCAGCCTATAGAGGGCTCAGCAGTTGGGAGGTCCTGATGCTCTTCAAGAGGACTTGAGTTCAGTTCCCAGCACTTCATCAGGCAGCTCACAGCCACCAGTACCTGCAGCCGAGGATCTGCTGCCTCTGTCCTCCACAGGTATTCATGAACATAGCATATACTCACACAGACATGTAAATAAAATGTAAAAAGAAAGGTACAGCCTAAATTCAAGAGTATCTAGAAAACCCCTGAATAGCCAGAGGCAATTGATTATGGGTGGGTGGGGAAGAATCTAAGAAAAAGTGTGGTATGTGCTGATGTAAAAATAGATATATACATGAATAGAATAGAAAGCCAAAAATGTATAAACATGATTTTTTATATAAGAGTTCCAAGGCCAGTAAGAAAAGGCAGTTTTAGCCAGGTGGTGGTGGCACATGCCTTTAATCCCAGCCCTGGGGAAACAGGTAGGCAGATCTCAGTGAGTTTGAGGCCAGCCTGGTCTACAGAGCAAGTTCAGGACAGGCTCCAAAGTTACACAGGGAAACCCTGTCTGGAAAAACAACAACAACAACAAAAAAAAAAAAAAAAAAAAAAGAGGAGAAAGAAAAGGCAACCTTTCTAATGATGCTGAGAGAAAATTTCAAGTTATGTATATGATTAAAGCATATATAGATGTACTCAGAGGAGGCTCAGTGGTTAAAGAAGTCACCGCTCTTGTAGAGGATTAGAGTTCTGTTCCCAATGCCACATTAAGAGGCCACAACTTCCTGTAACTCCAGCTCCAGGTAAACTGATGCCCTCTTCTGGCCCCCACCAGCACTGTTCACATGTACATAAATAACACTTGAATATTTTAAAGGTTACAGAATTAGCACATATATGTTGCCAATGGGGGAGGGGAGAGGGAACCAAGAAACACAGAGGGTGATAAGAGGAGGGGAGAAGAAGGCATGGGGGAGCAGGAAGGTTGAGTCGAGGTAAGAATAGAGGAGAGCAGGATTGAGAGATATCATAATAGATGGAGTCATTATAGGCTTGAGGAGAGAGCTGGCACTAGTGAGATCTCCAGAGATCTACAAGGATAACACCAACTGGCAAACTAAGCAATAGTGGAGAGATTAGATTAATAGCCCCTCCTTGATGATAGGGTTGATGACTACTCTATATGCCATCCTAGAACCTTCATCCAGGGACTGATGGAAGCAGAGACAGATACCCACAGCTAAACACTGAACTGAACTCCTGGAACCTAGTGACAGAGATGGAGGAGTGATGAGCAAAGGGGTCAAGACCATGATGATGAAACCCACAAAGACAGCTGACCGGATAAGGGGGAGCTCTTGAATCCCAGACTGATGGCTGAGAGGCCAACAGGGGACTGATCCAGACTCCATGAATGTAGTGCCAGTGAGAAGGCCACAGAAATCACTGGGGCCTTGGGTATTAGATCAGTGTTTACCATGGTGCATGAATGATCTTTGGGAGCCCATTCCAAATAGAGGGATGCTCTCTCAGCCTGGACACATGGGGAAGGACCTAAGTCCTTCCCTGGATGAAATGACAGACTTTGGAGATTCCCCCAAGGAGGGCCTTACCCTCTCTGGGGAATGATGTGGGGATTGGGTGGGGGGCTGGGAGGGCTGGTGAAGGGACAAGGGAGGAGGGGTGGGAGAGGGAGCTGGGATTGGCGTGAATCATTCATGTTTCTAATTTAAATAAAAACATATTGAGGAAAAAATTAGCACATATAATATTTTTAAAAAATTAACAGCGGTGAGATAATCAATTTGATTAAAAGGAAAATGTTTTTATAAAAACATTCAGAATATGCAAATCAATTAGAATAGTTACGATTACAACAAAACCAGGAAGGAAATGAACCCATGTGCCTTGTGAAAGCATCTGGAAACACAACGTGTGGCATGTCCTCACAAGTTGAGAATTATCTGATCCAGCAATTCTGCTTCTGGTTGTAAATCCAAAGGAGTTAAATTAATGTCAAAGCCAGGTGTGGTGATTCCCATCTATACTCCCAGCACTCAGGAGCCTGGGGGCAGGAGGATCGCCATGAGTTTGAGGTTAGCCTGGGCTACAGTATCAGTTACCTTTCTGTTGCTGTGGTAAGATTGCAGAACAAAGGCATCTTACAGAAGGAAACTTTTATTTTGGCTTACTTTTCCAGAGGAATAAGAATCACATGGCAGGGAGGCATGGGAGCAAGAGGAAGCCTTAGCGCCAGGGACAGGAAGCTGAGAGTTCACATCTTCAACTACATACACAAAGCAGAGGGTGAAAACTAAAATTTTGCAAGGCTTTTACTACCAAAGCCCATCCCTGGTGACTTACTTCCTTCAACAAGTCTACACCACTGAAACCTCCCCAAACAGTACCTGTCACTGAGGAACAAGTGGTTAAATACCGAGAGACATTGCTCATTCAAACTAGAGCTATATAGTGAAATCAGCCTGAACTATAGAGACCCCATCTCAAAGATAAGATAGTATCTTGAATATGTACACCAATGCTAACAGCAGTATTTTCACTTGGAAGCTACCCACGTGCTGATCAGTTCAGCAGACAGATAAATAAAACACAAACTATATATCCACTGAAAAATTACTCAGTCTTGAAAAGAATCCTGACACACACTTTAATAGAGACAATCCCTGAGGGTATAGACCAAATCAGATAGACAGTCATGAAAGACGAATACCTCCTGGTGCCATATACATGAGGAACCTATAGTGGTCAAAGTCATAGAGACAAAAGCAGACGGTAGTTGCTCAGGGCTGGAAATTGGGGCATTTGAGATACGTTTTTTCTCCATAAGATGAGAGTTCAGGAGAGGGATGGTGTGGTTGCACATTATGAGTAATACTTAATATTGCTGCATTGTGCCTAAAAAATACTTATAAATTACGTTCTGTGCGTTTTTAAACCACACTGAAAGTGTAGAAGATAAACATGCCAGAGAAGAGTGAAAGGGCAGTGTGGGAGGATCCTTGGCAGCTCTCATGCTGATGAGGACCTCTAGCTCCTCCCATGGATTACTGACTTGTTGGACTATGGCAGTCAATCAAGTCATAGGCTAGGCTGTGACAATGAATGCTCCAAGCACTTATTCTTTCCTTTTGAACCAGGATGTACTGAGAAAATGAAGCAGGTTTGCAGTGAGTCTGGATGCTGAAAGGAATGAATGAGGAGTGGGGGTTGTTAGTATTTAGGCATCTGTGCTGGCCCGCCTTTGGAGTTCTGACAAGATATACCCTTAGCTGCTGCCACTAAGAGCACCACCTGTGCCTATTTAAAAGGACCCTGCCCACCTCCTATCTCTCTCTCCCTCCCTCTCCCTCTCTTCTTTCCAGCTGTTCCTGTCCCTGGAGGCCAGTCTTCCCCCTCCCCTTTCCCCTTTTTACAATCCTGTTCCCCTAATAAAAACAAACCCTCTGCTTGAACCCTGTCTCATGGCATCTTTTTCTCTTGAATCTCTTTTTAAAAATTACGACAGGGGTGAAAGCGGGCAGTGTGTGTGGGTCACATGTACACCAGAGCCTGAGGTCAGGAAAAGTGGGATGTGCAGATCACAAGCAAGCCAGCCTGAAAGAGCAGAGGGCATCTGTGAACAGAAAGTATGGGTGGAGAACACCAAAGAGAAAGGCATCTAGTATAGGGAGAGGCAATGGACAGCCCAAGGCCTGGATGCCTCCTGTGGAATTCCCTCATCCTCATACTCTTTAAGCATTGAAACTACCATTAATCCTCTAAAAATCCAGAACAGCTGGCTCCCTTCTAAATTTCTTCTCCCTGAGCCACTCAAGGGTCAATAAACTGCTTGGCTCCCCAGCCAGGATGGTAAGCTCACCTTCCTGTATGCATGAAGCACAGTTAACATCCAAATCAATAGCTCTTTTCAATTCAAGAGGACCCAGAGAGTTGTGAACTGGCAGGATGTGTGAAGCTGACCACAGCTTCTCTTCCATGAAGAGCAAGTGACAACTCCAGACGACCAAAGAAGAAGCCACAGAGGCCGAAAGGTCACACCCTTAGGGATGGGTGAGAAGGGAACTCAACACTGGAGGACTGTGTCTTGTCATATCCCACAGAAACACAGAGCACCTTTCATGACATAAAACCTAGAAAAAAACCAGAAAACTTTGTGGAATGTTCCAGAAGTGGGCTCCAGGTTCAATGACTGGTTAGTTCCTTGTTCTGGGTCCCTTAACTGAGTTGAATCAAAAGTAATACCCTCAGTTTAGTGTGGTATACATGTCTATAATCTCAACACTCGGGAAGGTAAGGCAGGAGGATCACCAGTTTGAGGTCAGTCTGAACTACATAATGAGCCCCTGTTCTGAAACAAAAGACAAACAATTGAAGGAAAGCCAAAAGGAACCACACTCATCCAGACCACCTGCAGGCAAACGAGGAAAGCGAGCCAACGTCTTTTTTGTGTGTCATTTGAAAACAGATACTTTTATCTTTTAAATGCATTTATTTTATGTGTATGGGTGTTTTGTCTCTGTGTATACATGTGCAGCAAATGCACGCCTGATATCTGTGTAGGTTAGAAAACGGTGCTGGATACCTTGAAACTGGAGTTACCGATCCTTGAAGGCCACCGTGCAGGCGCTCCTGGCTTCTCTGCAAGAACAAGGGCTCTTAACCACTGAGCCAACTCTCCAGCCCTTTAAAAGAGTTTCTTTGTTTTATTTTCTTTTAATTATAGTATATCTATTGTACAAAACAGAACTGCATTTATGATGGTTTCTGACAAGTATATCATGAAGTTTGATTACATTCGTTTTTTTCTCTAAGGCCCTCTTTTCACCTTGGCTGATTTCATGTGGATGTCTCCGAGTTGTACTTGGATTCCTTTGAACATATTCCCAGGTATGGCTGGGTCATAGAGTAATTCTATTGAGCTCTCTGAGGAGCCTTCACCCACAATTCCACAGTGGCTGGACCAGTTCCCATCCACACCGGCGTGCTCTAAGGTCATTCTACCTTCCAATGCCCGACAGCGTTTCTGTTGATTTCCTCTTAGTAGCTGATTGGGAGGGGGTGGAATCTCATCAGAGTTCAGGCCACTCCCTGACTATGCCATTTAGATGGTTGATCCAAGGAAACTTCCTGAGGTAAAACGTTCCTTCCAGTGGAGTCGAGACTGCTCCCTCAGCAGGATATGGAAGGACATGGAAGAGGTGCCGGTTTTCCAAGATGACCTGGCTGGCTTCAGAAATGCTTTCTGGCTAACGGTAGAGAGGAGGGACATCCTCTGTCACTTGGCTGCATGCATCCACAGCTTTCTGATTCAGCTTCTAATACCAACCAGCTGCTCATCCCCTCTGGCCTCTCTGCAGAGACTGATGAGCTCAGACTGCAGCATTCAGACTTCTGGGTGTGAACCGTGTCAGTCTGTCTGGGTGTGAGTTGTGTGTCTGTTTTCTCACCTGTAAGATGCAGGCAAAAGCAATAACCAGCTCGTGGTGTTTGGGCGAGAACTCAAGCAAGCGAACCCAGGCTGCTTATAAATATCTGACACATGTCGGAGGGTTTCTAAGTACTAACAAACAGTGCACGGGCATTCATTCTACTTCCATTCATCCCTTGGGCACTTGGGGGAGCCGTCTGATTGTAAAACAGGCACAGGCCAGGGAAGGGTGCTTGGAGTAAAGATTGTAGTAGCTGGAAGTTCAGGAGGGCTAAGGGCCATGTAACTCTGTGCCTGCCCTTTGTACAAGGGGAAACTGGCCCAGACATTAGAAGTTTGTTTGTAGTCATGCAAATAGCAGGTAGTGTGAAGGTTGGGGTCTTTATTTACCATTTATTAGCACTCAGGAGCCTAGTATGGTCCTATGCTCTGGGTCTGTGTAGAGTTTAAAACAATCTTATCTTTATCAAATTCTCTGCTGATGAATTTGTGTTATTTTTATTTTGAGCTGAGCAAGCAGAAACTCCCACAGATGTTGTTCATTAAATTCATCACAGTGATGTACACATGCACACACGCGCGCGCACACACACACACACACACACACACACCCATGTATCCCCACTTATACACAAACTCACACATTCTCTCCTCCCTCCCTCTCTCTTTCTCTCTCAGTTTTCACCAAACACAGCAGGCACTGCTTTCAGAAACCTTACCTCTATAGGGGAACAATGGCACCCTCCCACTTCAAGTTGAAAGTTCAAGCATCATTTGTAAGTGGATAACTGAGATTTATCTGTCTGAACTAGATTTGTCCCTCACACTTGAGGTGGGCCTATCTACTTTATAAACATTTCCATGGGGAGCTTGGGTGTCTATTCACATGCTTCCTGCTCAGGGCTCAGAACCTCCTCCCCTGCTTCCCTTTTCCCCCCAACAGTTCAGTTTGTAGCAGCCTGGCCTACCGTCCCATTTTCTCAGGCCCAAACTCCTCCCTAGCTTTTCCTTGTATCACTTTATTACATCCGTTATCAAATTTGTTGGCTCTATGCTCTAGAGAAATCTGGGATCTAACAGCTCCTCTCCACCTCCACTGCCCCCACTCTGGTCTATGCCACTGTTATTGGAGTCATTGGGCCATCATTATCTTAACCTGGTTCCAACAGCCTGCTTCTGGGCTCCCTGTGCCCATTCATGCTTCCTCCTCATAGGGGCAGCGTGACTCTGAAAAGTGTGAGTGACATCTTGCATCCCACCATGGTCTGAATGTGTGTGTGCCTCCAACTCTTCTGTCAAAATCCTGGTCCCTAAAGTAGTAGAGGGAGAAGAGGCCTTTGCTAGATCATAACGGAGAAGTCCTCACTAAAGTATTAGTGCCCATATAAAATAAGCCCTAAGATAAGCCCTGGTCATTAACCATTCAGGGTCTGGCTTGAAGACTGGAGCATGAACCTCTGATATCCTGACCATAGATGTCTCACCTGCAGACCTGGGAGAAATCAGCCTCTTTGTTAGGACGAGAACACCCTGTCTCTGGTGTTCTGGTTCAGCAGCACCACCAGGTGAAGACTCCCTTGTCATCAGAGTGCTCACAGCCTCCAGCATGCCTCTGACTCCAGTCCTGTCCTACTCCTTACCTGGTAGGCCTTCTAGCTGGCAGGATCGCCACAACAACCTCCAGGCTTACTGCCTCCAGCCCTCAACACCTGCCTGCATCACTCTGACCAAGAAACCTGAAGTGCCTGCTCTCAGTCTCCTGTGGAGGTCTCCGCTGGCCACCCATGAAAGGTGCTTAGTCACCACTCTCCCTCCTGCCAACCTGGTTTCCTTACTCTTATTCGTCCCAGAGCGTCTTATTTAACATTCGATGTGTGACTACCCCACGGCACCCACAGGAAATCATTCCCAGGATTCCCGTGGATATCAAACACCTCAGAGATTCCCAGAAGCTCAGGTCATTTATAGAAAGTGGTGCAGTTGACAATTTGAACACATACAGGGCTGTAAAGCTTAAGTCGTCTTTACATCACTTTATATATGACTGATAATGGCAAAGAGGGAATGACAAGAAACAGAAGTCTGAACTTGTTCAGTATTCAGTATTGTCCAGACATTCTACCCGTGGTTGGTAGAACCTGCTGACAAAGACCGGTGAATATGGGAGGCAGAGTGTTATTAGTTGTTTCGATTACTTCCATTTCTCTCCCTTGGAGCCTTAGCTCCAGAGGGCAAGGTTCCCCATCTCTTTTCATTCTGATGTCCCCATTGCCTACGACTGCAATCTAGCATGCAGGAAATGCCTGGTGCTGGAATGGGGCAGGGCAGGCAACAAACAGGGTCTGGAGAGGCCTGTGGTGGGAAAGCAAGCTACAAAGAAAGAGAAAAGCCAGCGGCAGAGGATTTGAGAGTAGGCCAGAAGTGCAAGGATTTAGGCATCATGCTGGCCTGTCCCTGTCACCTGACAGAATGCACTCAGGCAGTACCCTGGTCAGCACGCAGGTGCAAAGGACCCCTTTAAAAGAAAGACCCCGGCCGCTTACACTCTCTTTTCCCTTTCTTTCTCTCTCTCTTTCCCACTGTTCCCTTGGAGTAGACAGGACTTTTCCTTTCTCTCTCTTCTTTTCTATCCTCTCTGGCTCTGTGTCTCTTTACCCCCACTCCCACACACCCCGCCCCTTCCCTTTCTAATACAACTTCTCGCTTAAGCTCTGGCTGCCTGGCATGTTTGTCTCCCACCCCGGTCACCCTCACCTGCCACGGAATCGGCCAAGGTTCCCCACATGTTATATCCTAAGGAGAAGACAAAGTCCAAAGAGCCTCATTTCATGAGTGAGGCATAGACGGCCATGAACAGACCAAGACCTACGCAGTAGCTTAGAATGATCAGATGACACAGGATGGATTAAAGTTAAGGTGACTGTGGAGCCAGGGATCACCGAAAAGGTGGTTAAATGTCTTAGGTCCCCAGAGGACAAAGGCTGGAAAAGGGTGTCACTAGGGCCAGAAATAAACAAATGGGACGCAACTTAAAAGAGAAAATTGATTTAGGAAGTGACAAGAGAAAGTTGGGACTGGGTATTTAATTCCCTGGCAGAGACCTTGATTGACAGGCAAGAGGACCTAGGTTCTTTCCCCAACATTACAAGGAAAGGAAGGGGAAGAAAGCAAAGAACGGTCTTTAGCATGTAACTGGGGAAAGGGCAGGAAGAGGTAGGTGAGAGCAGGATGGTGGCAGGAAGTGTCACGTTCCTAGGCTGTGGACATTCAAAGGGAGGAGACTGGTTTGGGGTCCCTTTTCTTCCAAGTAAAGCATCAAAATTCCAGGAAAATGTGCAGCAGCTTGAAGGTAACAGGAGGAGGCAGCACGGCAGGAAAGAGTCAAGTGAGGTGAGGGGAAGTAAGGAGAGGGGCCTCCCACCTCAGACAGAGGCCAGAGTGAGTGTGGGCAGACCCAGGAAGCAGGGATAAGGAGACACGGTGAGCTTATTGCTGAGTGATGCTTCTGGGGAGGAAGGACACTCAGTTATCTAGCTGAGGCAAGAGCCAGGCATCACTGGGGCTTGCCAGGAAATAGGAGTAACTTGGCATAGGATGATGGCCTCCCACATCCAAGACTTAAATATGCCCGCATCCCCCACCACAGTCATTCCGTACTCGATTTATGTACAGGGCCTGAAGTTTTCATTGTGTGATAGCATGTTTTATGTTTTCTTTTCTAGAATGGAAATGAGGGTAGTTTAGGGTGTGAATGGGGACACCACTGAAATTATTGGCCACGCACTGGAGCCTGGGTGTCAAGATGCTCATGCCATCTTCCACTGTCCCTTCTTCTATGTTTAGGATTCCTTCAGTTCTTACTTACAATTCATGCATGATCCATCTTTAAATGTTTTCTTGACCTTCATTTTTCTATTGTTATTGCAAAATCACACCCCTGAAATAATTCAACTCTCTACTCACTCTCTTTCCATACTAATTGAACATAGTTAGATAAGCATACACATACCCTACACCAACCTCTGATGACTAGCCCCCTTCTAAATTCATGGTCATTTACTGCAAATAGGCATTCAGGGAAATATAAGCAGGGTGTTTGTTCCTCTGACCGTCCAGATGGTCTTTTCTAATGCTTATCATCCTCTCTTACTCACACACCCAACTGATAACCCTGTTTGCTACTTTGCTGACAAGATGGCAGCAGCTGAGAGAGACATTCTCTGCTCTCCCTATAGTATCTGCCTTCTCCTTTGCCCTGCCTCTGTAGCATCCACCTTCTCTGCTGAGTTAGGCGAATCTGTCCTGACATCTGCATTGGGGCAACAGATATCTCTCCTCTTGCCTGTTGTGGAATTATTATTTTAACTGGGCAAAGATGTATTATGTTTGTTTCTGCTGCAGAATATTACTTTAACTGTGTAAAGGTGTGTTACATTTGTTTGTACTGCATTTGTTTAACAATGTAAGAATATGTGTTTAATTATGTAAAGATGTGCTGCATCTATTTCACCTTGCCTGCCTAAGGCACCTGATTGGCCTAATAAAGAGCTGAATGACCAATAGCGAGGCAGAGAAAGGCTAGTCAGGGCTGACTGACAGGCAGACAGAATAAATAGGAAGAGAGAGAAGAGAGGAAGGAAAGGAAGAAGAGAGAGAGGAATGAGGAGAAAGAGGGGGATATACCCGGGCAAGAAGCCAGGCCCTGCCAGTCAGCCAGACGTAGCAGTGAAAGTAGGACATACAGAAGGAAAGAAAAGTAAAGAGCCCCAAGGCAAAAGGTAGATGAAGAGAAACAGGTTAATTTAAGTTAAAAGACCTAGCCAGAAACAAGCCTAAGCTAGGCTGAGCATTCCAAACTAATAAGTCTCCATGTCATGATTTGGGAGCTTGATGGTGGCCTAAAAGAAAAGCCTGGTATACTTGCCTGTGCCAAAACATTGCTCCTGCAACAGTTCCCAAGTCTCAGACTCTCCTGCGACAGCCACTTTACCCCTATCAGACTTCCTTGACAAGGAACTCTCATCTTGACAATCCCATGTGTCTCATGTTCCCTTTCCATTTCCTTTTTATGTGCTACAGAAAAATTTTCTTCAAATGTTATTGTGGTGGTCAGTAGTGTCAACTCAGAATTTAGTGCCACCTTGGAAACACATCTCTGGGCATGTTTGTGAGGGTTTGTTTTTTTAGAGTGGGTTCATTGGGATGGGAAGACTCCCCCTAAATGTGGACAGTACTAGAGTATACTAGAGTCCTGGATTAAATACAAGGGAAAGCGAGCCACCAAGCACAGGATTCATGACTCTACTTTCTGAAGTGGAAACAGCATGACCAGCAGTCACAGCTCCCGCTGCCGTGACTTTCCCATCATGATGGACTGTGCCCTCAAACTCTGAGTCAGAGTAAAGCTTGCCTTAAAGTTGCTTTTGTCAGCTACATTGTCACAGTGAGACACACAACTGATACAAACTGATACAGCCATCTATGTGCCCACTCCAGACTCTCAGTTTTCCCCGCCCGCCCGGTGATTCCACTTCAGTTGGGCGTTTTCTTTTATCACCCTAAGAAATGCTTCTATCTGCTTTTTAAGAGACATGTTTCTTTCTGTTTTTCTGAAAACCCTATTCTGTAGCCCCTTCCATGAATTTCCTGTGGCATTGCCAAAGTTTCCCCATTTTGCTATGCTCAGGACACTGGTGGAGCCTTGCCTGTGGCACACTTCAAGGCTTTTCCTGTCCTGACACACTGATCTCATCTAGTTGTTTGACTTTAAATATTACATATACTCATGACTCAAACCCTCCTATTTTGGAGCTTCAATCTCTGATCATGAAGAAGTGACAGTGTCTAGTGACAGCTACAAAATAGGATGAAATACATAATATAACATTTATATATGATATACATATATATATATATAGTTATATGGAGTGTGTATGTGTAGTATAGGCAGGGCTACCAGACTAAGAGAATTCTGGGAAGAGGTTGGGAGAGTGTGAGGCCAGGGATATACCATGTAGCTGCCAAGGGAGCAAGAGATCTGGGCATCACTAGTAAGCCAAGATCGTGTGGAGATACACAGATTAATAGCTATGTGTTAATAATTAAGAGAGAGCTTGCCAGTAAGAAGCCTGAGTAGTAGGCTAGTTTATATAAGCCTCTTTGTGTTTATTTAGGTCTAAATGACTGTGGGACCTGGCAGGACAGAAACTTCCATCCGTGTGTGTGTGTGTGTGTGTGTGTGTGTGTGTGTGTGTACAAATGTCTCCCACTAGGGACAATAAGACTGTCATCCTCAAAGAAAGAGAAAAATGTGAACTGAGACAAGCAAGCATAGGGCCTAGCTTAGTAGCCTAAGAGACTGCTTGGCTTGGGCTATGTACAGCCTCCTCTCTGAATAATGTTCCTAGCATCCTGTGAACAAAGTAAGTCCTTCACTGTGTAGAGCTGTGCATCTATCTGCTTTAAACAACGGGGATAAATTACCCGGAGTAACCACCTATGAACATCCTGTTTCTAGTAAAACACATCCTGGAACACCATCCAGGAACTAAGGGGAAATGGGCTGATCCCATCTAGATTGTTTTTGGGTGCATGTGCAGTATGAAAAACTATGTCCTGGAGATGACTTTAAGGGAGAATTCCCTATTTACTATCGTATGCCTCTGTGCAATTGAGTGTGCATATGATTAAAATGAGTTAGATGCACTTTGTGGATGTGACATTGGCAGTGAACAAGGGATTCTATAATCCAAGCCTCTCAGTCAAAATGGAGAATCATCAAATTACACCCGGTTCTGAGTACCGAAACCCCTCCTTCTCTTGAATCCCATAAAAGGAAGCCCTAAATGTGTACCCAGGGCTCTTGAGTGTCCTCGTTCATGTTGTCTACTGTCAGTCTTGACAGTGTATTTCTGGCCTGTTTGATCACTTTGCTTTAAATAAGTTTTTCTCAAGACTTCATAATCTGTGTGGGCTTTTATTTCATTCTTGAAAAAGATTCCGAGAATCTGGGAATACCAGGCAGGCCCAGAACATGACCACCAGTAAGTAACAGGGGGCTCAGCCTGCCTTTCCAGCTGGAAGTCATTTCCAGAGGACAGACCTAGAGGAGAGGTGAGCACAGCTGGTTTCCCAGGATACAGCGACCCACAGACCAAGAGTGGGAAAGGAGTTTGGTGGCTGATAGCCTCTGCCCAGGATGAGCTGCTTTCCCTGAGCTGGGGTTAGGTGCCGGGTAAAGCATGGAAAGGCTCAAATGTACAGATTCTCAGTGTTTTGCCTGGACTTAGGGCTCTTTTTCTTTTTAAAAAATTCCTTAAAGCCAGGTGGTATTGGCACACATCTTTAATCCCAGCACTTGGGAGGCAGAGGTGGAGAGGCCAAGGCATCTCTGCAAGTTCAAGTCAAGTCTGGTCTACAGAATGAGTTACAGGACAGCCAGGGCTACATAGAGAAACCCTGTCTTGAAAAATGATAAATAAATGCATAAATAAATATTTTTTCCTTTAAAATTGTGTGCGGATATATGCGAGTGCTGGGGCCTATGGGGGTCAGTAGAAATTGGATCCCTTGGAGTTACAAGGTGTTGTACCTTTAGGGTGGGTGCTGGGAACTGAACTCAGGTCCTCTGGAAGAGCAGAGCAAGCTGCTAACCTCTGTGGCATCTCTCCAGCCAGAGTCTATACATCTATGAAGACAGTCATTTGAGCTTTTGTTTATTTGAGGAATTTAATAGATGCTCTAACATTGCTTTAGCCTCCAACATGTGAGCGAGATAATGTCTATTTATTGGTGACAAACTATCTTAAAATTTAGTTGGGAATGTATGCTAAAAGTTCTACATTTCTTTCACGATTTTACTTTGTATTTATTCTTAAGTGAAATTGCAATGTAATTTCCCCCTCATTATTTCATCCATTTGTTTTCATTATGAGAGGTTTTTAAATTTTTCTTCATGTATGTGAAGGCACTTCTTTAACTATTTCATTTTGGTGGAGTTTCCAATTCTCTCATCATCATCATCATCTTGTAGTGCTGGAGACTGACCCTAGGACCACGTGCAGCATAGGCGTGCGTCAATCCCAACGTGAGGATCAGTTTTTATGCGAACTGTGACAGCAGCACAATAGTCAATCGAGGATCTCGTTTTTGTGTGAGGCTTAGGGAGAAGGTATATTGCTATGTCCTACATCTCCTAAGTATTATCAGTTTAAATAAACTGTCTGTTACTTTGTGCTAATTTAGTTTTTAGGACTTTTTTCATTTTAAAAATAGTCTCTCTCATCACTTCTGGGTCTGGGTCTTGATTTGTTGATGAGGACTTCATCATTCTTCACTGGAATAGTTCATATTTCATCTGTCCCTCTTTCTTTTTGTTCATTTTACCTTGTCTGTCTCTTGATCTCTGTTTATAGAATTCTATCAGCCCTTCCCATGAACCAACTCCATCTTATTTATCTTCTAAAAACTATTTTTCACCTTCGTGCTTTGTTGACTCTTGTCTTCAATATTTCTGTGTTTTGTTTGTTTGCTTGCTGTAGATGTTCATTCAGGATACATCATTAGCACCCAGGCAATGGGTTCATTTGCCTTCTGTGGATGTCTTTTGAAATGTGATCCCCATTAAATGGAGACCCTGGAAGTTTTGGAACATTCGTGTGTAAGAGAGACCAGGGGCCATGAGTTTCTCTGAAGGTAAACATTTGATGCTAGTTCTGAAAGCAGTTTCCATGTTCACTGTGGCTCTACCAAGGTTGTAAGTGTTTCTTACACAGGTCAGGGACATCCCTGGATGTCCCAGTGCAGCCAAGAGAGTCCCACATGTGAGGCTTTCTGTCACCCACGGTTTTTCCTCCCATATAAAGTGGAATTTGCAATGTAATGACCCAGAAACTTGTTGTAAATGCCCTGCCTGGGCTTACTAACTTAGAGTTCTGGCAACAGTTTGAGGAGAATTTGGTTTGACACCTTCATTTTGTAAGTGAAAACTGAAGAGCCCAAGAGGTAAGGTAGTTAAGAAAGACCATGCACAGAAGGAGATTCCTGTGGGAAAAATGGGAAGGAGGGAAGAGAGAGGGAAAGGAAAGAAGGAAGGGGAAGTGGGAGAGACAGAGAGGAAAAAAAGGAGAGGGGGAGAGGAAAGAAGGAAGGAGGGAGGGAGGGCACCAGCGAGTGTCTGGGGAAACATTCTTCCCTTTGGCCCCTTTTGGGGCCAAGTCCTGGGCATGCAGAGTAGCTAGGAGAATTTCGTTCACAATAATAGAAATTTGTTTCCATACCCTTGGTATCACACTTGAGTGGCTGTCGGAAAATGCATTCATCTCCAATAAACGTCAAGTTCTGTGTCCAGCAGTGGGAGCAGCAGCTACAAAGCCTAGAAAGTAGGAACGTTTGGTGCATGGCCCAGGAGGTGCCTGGGAGTCACAGCCTCGGGACCAGCTGTCACTTTGTAGCAAGGTTTCCTTAGACCTCCCACTTCTCAGCAGGCCCCTGGACTGTGGCTCACCCACTGCCTGGAAGACACAGGCATAAATCTGCAGTGGCCCTCCTGTCCTGCAGCGCTCCCTTCCAGAAACCTTGGGGATTATTTATTTTGACCCCTGGAATCCTCTGCAAAGTTTCATCCCCAGGTGCAGGAGGTGCATGCTCTATTTCTGTTTGACATCCTTTGTCACACACGAGCCCTGGACGAGGCGTAAGTCATTCAGCATTATATACAGAGGGTGAAGTTATGTGGCCATATATCAACACCAGGCCCTGGAAGTCCTTGGAAATCAGGAGAGTATAATTTTAGAATGAACGTAATGAAAATCTTAGAGATGATCCATTTTTCTCCTCTACCTCTGAGACGTGCTAAAAATAATTGAGAGATTGTTTTCCAAGTGTGGGGGGACACAGTCAGGAGAAGGCCCCCGAAGAGGACATGGACGAGGGAAAGAACACCTCCGGGTCACCAGCCTTGACCTCTCTGCACTTTCAAGAACCTTATTTATGGCCGCTTCTCCGATGATTCCCCAGGAATTCCATGCCTGTAGCTCCTCCAACTCCTCTTGAAGGGACCTCACTAAGTACCTTCCAAATCCATCTCTTTCTCTATTTCAAGTCGAGATTGTTAGCCCCACCCAGTTCCCTGTGGTCTCTAAGAAGCTACCTCCTTGACTCCTCCCATTCTACTTCTTTGACCACAGGTCACGCAGGTCCTGTCAAATCTGATTCCAGAAGGTTCTCAGAGTCTTTCTGTTCTTAATTCAGGCTGTCATTTCTCATCTGGATTGCAGCAATCCCAGTTTATAAGCTGGAGATGCAGCACCAGGCCATCAGTGGCTGTCTCAAGCCTCTGACTGTATCAAAGCCATATGAGGGTGTGTGTGTGTGGGTGTGTGATATGTATGTATGGTGTGTGTGTGTGTGTGTGTGTGAGTGAGTGTGTGGGGTGTATGTGTGTGTGTGAGTGAGTGTGTGGGGGTGTGTGTGGGGGTGTGTGATATGTATCTATGGTGTGTGTGTGAAAGAATGTGTGTTGTGTATGTGTGGGGGGTGTGTGTTGTGTGTGCGGTGTATGTATGTAATGTGTGTGAGTATATATGTGTGTATGTGTGAGTTTGTGGTATGATATGTGTGTGATGTATGTGTGAGTGTGTGTGTGTGGTGTGTCTGTGAGTGTGTGTGTGGTGTGTGTGTGGTATGTGTATATGTGTGTGAGTGTGGGTATGTGTGTATGTGCATGATGTATGTGTATCATATCAAAGCCGTGTGTGTGGGAGGGTGGTATGTATGTGTGGTGTGTGGGTATGTGTGTGTGTGAGTTTGTGGTATGTATGTATGTGTGTGGTGTGTGGGTTTGAGTGTGTGTGTGCACGCATTCATATTCTAGAATACACTGAATTGATTGATACCACTTAACAACTGAGAGGTTGTTCACTTTTCCGAGGTAGACTAGAAAATCATCAGATTTAGCCTCCATGGGTTCTCATTCTCCAGAATAGCAAATGCCTGCTACAGTCATGGGATCTCCTGTTTGCCACACGTGTTTCTCAAATGTTAAATAATTCTGGTTATCTATATATTCTTGTTGACATTTAAGTTTTGGATCTGACTCTAATTGCTTGAAATCCTCTCTGACTGTTTTATAACACCTGGATCTGCACAATGCTGTGTGCACAGTTGTTGTTATCTATAGAATAAGGTGTGGTGGTTTGAAAGAAAATGGCCCCCAAAGGGAGTAACACTATTAGGTGTGACTTTGTTGGGGTAGGTGTGGCCTTGTTGTCACTGTGGTGGTGAGCTTTGAGCTCACATATAGGCTCAAACTACATCCAGTGTCTCAGGCCACTTCCTGTTGCCTGCAAGTCAAGATGGAGGACACTCAGTTACTTCTCCAGCACCACGTCTGCCTGCACACCATCATGTTGTACCATAATGATAGTAGACTAAACCTCTGAAAAATGTAAGTCACCCCAGTTAAATGTTTTTCTTTTATAAGAGCTGCCATGGTCATGGTGTCTCTTCACAGCAATAGAACCCTAACTACGACAAAGGGTAAAGAAATGAGCAGGAATTTGGTGTAGGTGCCACATATTTTCCTCTGTAAATATCTGCAGTGTAGAGATTTGAATCCAGGGCTCTATGGATTCTAGGCAAGTTCTCTACGCTGAGCTACATCCACAGCCCTTTACAATTTTGTTTTGAGACAATGACTGACTACTCAAGGGAACTTGTATGAACCTATTGCATTGGCATCTTGGATTACAGGTGCATGCTACCATGTTAGGCCTTGACATTTTAAACCTGTGGCTGACCAGATTCGCTGGCTGGAGTTTATAGATGCACACGTCTGTCAATCTATGAAACACTCAGAAGTAGATTTGCTTTCATAGAAGGGAGAGAGGCTAGCCTGGAGCTGCATAACCAAGGGTATCTGGACTTCAGGCAGGAACTTGGGGTTCTGCAGGATGTAGTCCAGGGATCCTTGCTCTAGACTCTGGGAACCTAAACTTGTCCTTGCAGCACTTTGCTGAATCTGGTCCCCAAATCATCAACTGTAGGGAACAGTGCACTAGACCCTCAGATCATTCCGTTCACCATTTTCTCCACCCTCTTTCCTGTGTGCCTGGGTCTGTGTGGTCTCAAGGCTGACAGGGACCATGCAGGATTTATAGACAGACCCCCTTCTCAAGGCTCCATGGTCACTAGTTTGTTCTCCAGAATTTTATGGAAATGCTGCATTTTCCCTGTGACCATTCCACGAACGACCAAGTTAAACAAATGATGCGAGTATGAATCAAGTATTCACATAAAAACGGAAACGCTTGGGGGCTGGGGGGGCCTTGGTCCAAGTACAGAATGGTCTCTAGCCTTTCCTTTCCTAAATATTTGCCACTCTCTATCGGAGGCTGAGAGCATAAGTAAGGAATGTGAACTTGCAGGAGAAGAAAATAACCATCTCCCTCCTGGAAGATGTTTTGAAATGATGCCAATGAGCTAGCGTTCTGGCCGTGGGCATTAAATTTACTCAGCACCAGCTCTCCCGCTGTCAATGACTGAGGAAAGAAGATTGTCCTTTTGTTTGGTAGGAAAACATAATGTTTTCTCAGATTTTGGGTATTGGATGTCTAGCTAGTTCAAGGGTCCCTGTCACCTCACTTCTTCCTGATTTGGCTCAGGGTGTGAAATCGTAGATCCCTTTGGAAAACAGCTTGCCAGGTCTTTATGAAGTTAAACACTTGCTCTCTCCTGAACAGGTTTTCTTTTTTTCCCCCCTAACTGAAAGAGATATGTGCAATCAAGGCCTGGGTTCAAAAGCTCACAGCAGCCTTTCTCATGGGGAGCTATAACTTACAAACAGCTGAAATTCATCAGCCTGTGAAGAGTTCGACATTCCTTTCATTGCCTGGAGTACAACTCAGCAATAAAAAGGAGCGTATATCATGAATGCTCAGGAACACAGATGGATCTCAAAGGCCTGTGCTAAGGGAAAGAAGCCAGACATAAGAGAGTAAGTGTGTGATTCTGTTTTACGTGACATTCTGACACAAGTCAAAATGAAAACAAACAAAAATTGTGACAGATCCTTGTTTATCTGGCTCTGAGGGTGGGGTTGACTGAAAGAGGGACATATCAAAAAGTTTTGGGATAAAGTTTTCTAATTTTAGCTTTTACTTTTAAGTCTATGGTCTACTATGAGTTAGAGTTTGTATGTGGTATTTGAGTGTCTCAGTAACAGTGGCTAAAAAGATTCTCATCTTCCCATGGAATTCCTTTGCAACTTTATCAAACACCTGATGATCATATGCATATCTGATTATTTTAATTATTTTTTAAAATTATACTTTTTATTTGAACTCACACTTAAAATTTTTAGTTTCTTGTCTAGCTATAGCATTGGTCATATAACACAATATTGGTATTTTTTTTTGTTGTTGTTGCTGTTTTTTCTTTCATTTTGAGACAAGTTTTGCTATTTATTCCAGGCTATCCTGGAACTCATAATCTTCCTGCATTTTCCCTCCATCCAGTTTACACACATAATACATTTTGGTAATGTATTGTTTATGATCTGATAAAGTCACTGAAGATCAAAATGCAAAGACAGCCACACTAGTCAGCCATAGAAGCTGGGAGGTGATGGCATACACCTTTAATCTCAGGATTTAGGAGACTAGCAGATGGGTCTCTGTGAGTTCAAGACCACCCTGGGTGACCTGAGAGTGAATCAGTCTAAAAGAGCTAGTCAAGCTCACCTTTAATCCTAACACTTAAAGTATGTAAGATAGGAGCAGACGTTTAGTCTTGGGCAATTGGTCTCCAGCCACGTTTGGGCAGTTACTCTCTAGCCATGCGCTCTAGGATTCTGAGGCTTGGTGGAGAGCAGTGTAGTCTGGAGATGCAACCTGAGGGTCAGTGGATCTCCCCTTCAGTCTGAGCATTGGTAGAGGTGAGAATGCTCTAGTGTTTGGCTGCTTTGCTTCTTTGATCGATCGATCTCTGGTTTTTATTGTTTGTGTTACAATGCACTGTGCCTGGTCATCACAGCTTCTTTTTTAAATATTTATTTTATTTTTGAGTATGTGTGTGGATATGTACACCAAAGTGCAGGTGTCCCCAGAGGTAAGAGGAGGGCATTGGATCCATAGAACCGGAGTTACAGATGTTTGTGAGCTACCCAACATGGGTGCTGGAAACAGAATTTTGGTCTGGAAGAGCAGTATGCACTCATAACTGCTGATCTGTGATTCTTGTCCCTATCACTGCTTCTAACAGCATGTCTTAGCCAGCGTTCTGTTGCTATGAAAAGCCACCATGACCATGACAACTCTTATAAAGAAAAGCATTTAATTGGGGCTAAATTACAGTTTCAGAGGTTTATCCCATTGTCATCATGGCAGGGAGCATGGTGAAATGCAGGCAGAATTGGTGCTAGAAAAGTAGCTGAGGGTTCTACATCCATATCTGCAGGCAGCAGGAAGAGAAAGACACTGGGACTGGCTTGGGCTTTTGAAACCCCAAAGCCCACCCTCAATGACTTACTTCCTCTAACAAGACCACACCTACTCCAACAAGGCTACACCTCACCCCTCCCAGTGCCACTCCTTGATAACCAAGCATTTAATATTCCAGGGAGTTGCCACTGTAACAGGTTTCCACATCACCTCTTCCCAAATGCCCTCCAATTCTAGTCATCTCTTTCCATACTTTCCCCCATTCCTCCTCCCCAACCTCTCCACCACCGCAAAAAAGAAAAGAAAACCAACCCAAAACAAACCAACCCAACTTGTTTCTCTTATACTGATTGTAGATGCGGCCTCTGTGGAGTAAAATTATTTTTATTACTTTTATTAAGTGTGAGTTGTGTGTGTGTGTGTCTGTGTGTGGTGTGCATGTGTGTGAATGCTTACAATAACATGCATGTAGAGGTCAGAGGACACCTTGTGGGACTTTGGTCTTGCCTTCTCTCATGTGGGTCCCAGAGATCAAATTCCAGTTTGTTAGGTTTGGCAGCCAGTGCGTTTACCTGCTGAACTGTCTTACTAGTGCCTGCATGGAAATAATAAAGGATGAAGCTTCTAAAACTATTTTAGAGAGGACTTTGCAAAGCCATAAAATGCATAATTTTATAGTCATTGACAATGCTACACAGTCATTGGTCAGCTCACAGCAGTAGCTATCTCACAGGGTAATGTCATCATTGGCATCAGGCCAAGCAATCTTCAGCCAGGATCAGTATGGAACCAGAGCTACTAACTAGAGCTACTAACTATTGACACAGAAATTTGGGTTTGTTTAGAACAATGGTTCTCAACTTTCCTAATGCCGTGACCCTTTAAATACAGTTCTTTATGTTGTGGTGACCCCAACCATAAAAATTGTTTTTGCTGCTACTTCATAACTATAATTTTGCTACTGCTATGAAACATAATATAAGTATCTGTGTTTTCCAATGGTCTTAGGTGACCCTTGTGAAAGGTTTGACCCCAAAGGGGTTGTGACCCTCAGGTTGAGAACCACTGGTTTAGAAGGATTTGCTTACTGAAAGGACACATGAGTTCTGGTGGTAGAGGCCAATAGCTAAGTTCTCATGGCCTCCTTCACCACCTCACACATGGGTCTGCCTGGGGCTTCCAGCATACTTTCAACTTTTCACTGGAATGGGAGATGATCTCCATGCTTGACAGGGTGGAACAGTCTGGGTTAGGTACAATTCCTCCTTTAGGGCTAACCCTCCTAGAGGTTCTCTGTGAGGCCTGGGGCAAATCAGTTTCAATGTCTGCATGTTCCTCTTATCTACACTATGCTGTGTCTTTTCCATGTATCTCATCAGGATCTGAGGATGAATATCCACGAAGTCTCATTGAAGTTTCACCCAGGCCTGGGGAAGAGTGAATAGGGCATGACTGAAAAGATTTTAGAAGTTTCTTTTCATAACCACCCTCTTCAGTGTGGGTCGTGGAAAGGCACCTTAAAACTCATATGCCCATGTCCAGAGCTTTTGGTTGGTGGGGATTTGGAGGACGGATGGCCAGGTGTGGGAAGTCAGTTGGCAAATCTTACTATTCACTAACTGGGTGTAATGCCTAAAATAGCTGAGGAGGTTAGCATTACTGAGACAAAGGATTCTGGAGTGTGCACCAGAATCAGCTTCCTGGTTCAAGATGTCCCAGTGGCTTTCCAGTCTACACCCATGGGCACCCTGACATTTTCTATGACAGCCCTTCTTGTTCACAATGCCTCTGTCACATTAGTTCCTCCTTGATCCCTCAACCAGGTTAAACTTTCCCTAGTCCAGATCTGTTCCTACCTGGACAGCCTTCCCATCAGCTCCTTCATGCCCTTCCTCTTCGCACTTAAGGTTCAGTTTAGATGTCATTTGTTCAGGAAAGTCTGTTTGTCAGCCATACCTGCAGGAGTTCCTTTATAACCTGAGCCTCTTCCTGCTTTATCTTCTTGGTTTTAGCACAACACTCATGTTAAACATACCATATTACATTGCATATAATTGATTAACTGTTTCTGTCACCTGAATGCACATTCCTAATGGTTCCCAGCAGTCATCTGTGAATGAATAAATAAGTAGCCGAGTGAGGATCATGTCTGTTCCCCAAACCTAAACAAAATGACTCTGCAATATGATGTGTTTTCATGGGAATTCCACCAGAAACTCATACGTGCATTTTTTTCATGCCTGGTTTATTCCTCCGGAGGCATTGTAACCACACCTCTATGTGCACAATTACAGACTGAGCCAGGTGTGGCCATGCATACTTGAACTCCCAGTATTAGAGAGGCTGTGGCAGGAGGACCAAGAACCCTAACTCAAATATGTAAATAAAGAATAAAAAGAAATAACTAAGCTCTGAGGTTCCATAGATCTATAAGCCTGGTAGGGACAAACCCTTGAGGCGAGGACTGAGGAGAAGGAAGCCTGTACTGGGTGAAGAATATGGCAAGAACGTTACAGAGGAGGCAGTGCATGAGCCGTGGCCCTCCACGTCACAGGATGTTTTTTCCCATTTCTGAATTTGAAGGAGTCTTGGAATCAAGAGCAAGTCACAGCCATTCTGGGCCAGGTGGCACTCAAGACCTATTGTCTTGGCCTGTATTCGTGAGAATCCCATGTTCCTAGGGATAGAACAAGACACTTGTGTATACATTTTGAACATAACTTGAGTACCTTCCTTTGGTATCTTCTGACTGGGCCAAGAGATCACGGATATCAGACATCTCAGAATATATATCTGGGGTTTGGAAGGAAGCCTGGAAGCCATGGAGGGGATGCTTGCAGGATGCTCGCTTGGTGTCACCTACAGGAAGGCCTAGAGTATAAGAACACATGAGAATATGGACAGCCGTGTCTCAGAGTGAAGGAGCCAGTTAGACTGTTGGACTTAGTGTGCAGAGTGGTGGTTTTCAACCTCCCTAATGCTGTAACCCTTTAATACAGTTCCTCATGTTGTGGTGACCCCCAACCATAAAATTATTTCACTGCTACTTCATAACTGTCATTTTGCTACTGTTATGAATTGTAGTGTAAATACCTAATATATGATCCCTGTGGGGGTTTTGACCCACAGGTGGAGAACTACTGGTGTAGAAATTTGAGAGACACGAACAATGACTAACATTGCATATGTATTTGCTTTCCTGCGGACGTGAAGGCTGCAAATATTTCAGTCCAGTTTCTAAGGAAACCTGATAGAACCCTTTCTCTAGTAAATGTAGGAAAGCAGTTCTGAATGTGTGGAAATTTCACTGGCTGAGATGCCTTGCTTCATGCTATATAAGATAACTGCATTGCAGAATCAGTAAAGCCTTAGACATGATATGAGCTGTAAGACTCATTTAAATATCAGAGAGAACAGAATGGGTTGGGCATCCCTAATCTGAAACTCCAAACCTGAAGCTTTCTGAAGGCAGGCAGCTCGCCAAGGCAGAAAGGCCACACTAGATCTCATTGATGGCTCACAGTTCAGACACGGGCATGCTGAAGATAAGACGCAAACCCCTTCTAGGCTGTGTGTGTAAAGTGTATATAAGATATACATTTCATATCTCGATTCAGGTCCCACCCCAACTTAGCTTATTATGCACATTTCATTATTCCATAATATGAATAAAGTGTCTAAAATATTCGGGTTGCAAGCATTTTGGAAAAAGGATGTCATCCCCATTGCAGATGAGATGGGAGGTGGGGATGGTGCTGAGCAGCGACTGCCCCTGGTGCACCCTGGGAAGTAACAGCTGCTCTCAGGTTGACCTAACAGCTGGTTGATTTTCTGAACCTCGGCGAACCTCCCTCAAAGCAGTCCTCCACACAGTTCAAGCATAGGAGTCGCCTTGCTCTGACACTGAGCAAAACCACACGGCACCAAGACACAATACTTACTCTCCAAGTTACTCCAAATGAATAAATAGATGAATAGAAGAATGTTATAGGCATCCTCAGGAGATCCACAGGGGAGAAAGGAAGGCAGTGGCCAGTCTAGTTCTGTGAGCCAAGAGAGGAGGGGGAGGTCTGTTTGTCTCTCTAGGTCATTGAAGATTTTCAAGCAGTAAACTATTTTTCTCATGAAAATGTCCACTGAGCGTTTGAAGTGAGTAACGCTTTTCTTACGACCTAATGGAGGCTTTTTTTAATGTTGAGCCCTTGGGACAAAAGGGGCCTTTTGTTCTTGCTCCATATCTGCTGTTTGCTGGCACCTTTCACATTGGCTTATGCAAACCAGGATCCAGGTGGAAGGCAGTAGCTGCTGTCAACCAGCGCTGGTACCAGCAATCCCTGGGCCCCAGGGAGGAGCTTCTGTTGGGCTTGCCTGTTGCCCAGGTGAGGTCTGTTCATTGCAAATAGTTTGCTTTGCTAGATACTTTAGCAGGATGGGACATAAAAGGGATATGGGTCCATAATTCTTGTCAATAAATGTCTAGGTTAGTTACTTCATCTCTCAGTAAAGAGAGTTGTCGGGGTTTGTTTGGACAGGAGGAGAAAAGTAAACACGTAGCTCTTGTTTGAATTATTTGTTCTTTTTTCCTCTTCCTCTTTCTCCACCCATTTCCCCTTTCTCTTCCAACTTCATCATCCTCTATCATCTTCCTTTCCTTCTTTCTCTTTTTCTCTTCCTCCTCTGCACTCGGTCCACCCCCCCTTTTCCTCTTCCTCCATCCTTCTTTGCTTTCATCTCCTTTTTCTTCTCTTCTCACTTTTCTGCCTTCTTCTCTTCCTCCTTTACTTCCACCCTCTCCTGTTCCCTTTCCTTCTTTGCCTTCTTATTCCCCACTTTCTCCCTTCCTCCCCATAATGGTTCTTTTCTAAGAGCAGGACAGATGATTATTTACTTTTCTGGTGAGGGAAGGCCATATAAACTCCACAGCTGCAAAGGATATCAGAAGTTCCAGAAGATGCTTTTCAGGCCACTCTGAGGACTCTGAAGGATTTTCGTGCCCAGTTCATGAATGCAACTAAAAGGTGGACTGGACATGGCCTCCATCCTCTTCCCCCCGACTCATTTACAGAGGCTTACTGTTAGTTTTGGTTCTCCATAAATGATTTCTGTCTTGGGCTCTGAGTTGAGTATTTACAAGGTCGTAAAACCGCTGGTGCAGATCAAGATTCTCATTTTCGGTAAACTGTAGCCACAAGAGGAAATGTGACTAGCTCCAGGTCACAGAGCTCCTTGGTGAAGGAGTAGGGACGGGGAAGCCTGTCTTCTCCCACTGCACACTTATGAAGTTTGGAAGCAAATAAACAACTCACAAGTCTCAGAAAGTCCCTGAAACTTACCAGATGCAAAATGTTCTTCTCCCTCCAGGGTTATATAAACAATAAGGACTTATGAGAAGACTCAGAGCATCCTAACTGCCTGGAGGAAACTCTGACATGAGGAGCCACCTGCAAGGCATGCAGAGAGCTTCAGAGTTGTAGTTCTCATGAGTTGTCACCCATGTCAGGGTGTGCTTTTGGAGATATAAACTGCCTTTAGTCATCCATGCTCGTTTAAGTAACACTCCTCTCACCCCCCTTTTTTTTAAAGATATGGTTTCTCTGTGTAGCCCTAGCTATCCTGGAACTAACTCTTGTATAACAGAGATCTGCCTATGTCTGCCTCCCGAGTTCTGGGAGTGCACCACCACTGCCCTGCTCTCCCCAATCAACTCATTGGTTCACCAAATTGGACTTTGGTAGTACCATTACTTTGATTTGTCATTGATACCCTAGTGGTAAGTAGATGTTTGCTCACATCTTCCCAGGAAAATTTTTGCAAATAGATGCATTATCACATGCTTGGCTTGTTAAATAAATCACTGTAAACTTATTGCTTTAATGTACCAGAGGCCAGAAGCCTAAATTGAAGGTGTTGGCTGATCCATGCTTCCTCAGAAACCTCTGGGGGAGAATCTTTCCTTGTCTCCCCCGCATCTGCTATCCTCAGACATTTCTTGGATTGTACCTCAGTCTCTACAAAGTCATCTTCCCTCTGTGTCTGTGTGTGCAGTTCTCCCTGCTGTTATGTGGATACACTCATATTGTATTAATGGCTCTCTCTGCTCCAGAATGATCATATCTTAACTAATTACATCTACAGTTGCCTCATTTCTCTGCAGTCACTTTCTGAGGTACTTGAATAGCTCTTTCTGGAGGATGCAGCAAAGGTGGAGAGGCAATTCCTCATATCTCAATTGGTCCACCCCCATATCTCCTCCCTGGTGGGCAGACAACAGGTCAAAGCCCTGACCCTTCCTCTGCTCTCGACAGGATGTAGACTGTGCTCTTAAGCTTTTTGGTTCAGCACACAATGAGTCTCACACATCTGGAGGGTTTGCCTTAGCATCTCTTGCCTTGACCTTTTGGATTCAGCTGTGGGTGGAAGAACCTGTTCTGGGTATCTACTGGAGGACTGAGATTTAGAGCCAGACAGAGCCCTGCACAAGAGTGTTCTAAGACTGGATATTGAGGCTGCCAATACTTTTCCTTTGGGTCTAATATGACAACCATATGTATTTGTCAAAGAATAGAAATCAGTATGTGTAAGTGGAGCTGACTGTTGAAGAAACACTGAATATCTGCAGTCCTGTGGCTGTTTGAGCAGTTAAACTGAAGCCCAGAGTTCTAAGACTTTCTCTCAGTGAATCTTGGTTGTTGTTTGTTTGTTTCTCTAGACTTGCTGGTAAAATGCAAGACTAATTAATATATTGGGGAAACAATACTTTAAGGCTTGAATGGAGGTCAATCCAGGAACCCTGACTAAATTCCCAAAGATTCCCCTGAGAATCTTCCTCCCAGAAAAGGATGGGTACATTGATGCAGAGGAGAATTTTTTTACTGAGCCTTAATGGACATAAGCAAGTCATGTCACCTTCCTGCTTCATCTCAGCTTCAGCTTCCTCTTCTGTAGAATGAAGGAGCAAGTGACTTGCAAACTCCTTTTAGTGCTAATATTCCATTGATTAAAAATGGTGAAGGTGACTGGAGAGACGGCTCAGCAGTTAAGAGCACTGGCTGCTCTTCCAGAGGACTTTAGATTCCATTCCCAGCATCCACATGGCGGCTCACAAAAAAGCTTCTATGAATCTGGAAAATTTAAAACCTTTGGTCAAACTATATGAAATTCACATTTTTGTTTTTTCAGCACAAAGGCCAGTCTAAACATTATTTTTCATTGGAACATATTGTCCGGAAATACCTTAAGCTACCCTTCATGAAGGAATGGGGCCAAAATGCCTTTCTCCTTGTAAAGAATTCTCTAAATCAAGGCCGACTCTTTAATGACTCAGAGTCAACACGGCATCCGCACATGAGAAAATGCTTCTCGTTTACGCTAATGAGACCATGATAAAAAGCTGGGGAAGCAGCAGATGCCGCCCCACTCCAGGTCTCTGCGAGTAGAACCGTCCCAATTATGGTTTACAGTAACATTTTTACTTCAATGCATACATCTCTCACAAAAATCAGTGCTTTTCCTTAAGTATTGTGTTGTTTTAAATATAAATGCATATAAAAACTAGTGATTTGGTCACAATGTGTGCAGACAGCTCAGGACTCAGGTGCAGGGTGGTTTGAAGGTAGATGGTAGTTGGCTGGAAGCTGTGGACCAGGGTTGCTTGTGTATATGGAATTTATTTCTCTCCTTCCCATCCAAAAGGACCACCAGACGTTCTGCTGGGGAAAGCTCCTACCTGCGTTCTGTGGCTACACTAGATTTTGTTTTCAGCTCCAGGGAGAGCCCTGCTTAAAGTAAACAAATCTAGAAAATTCCAGCTCATTTATATTGGCCGAGCAATCTGCTTGGGTGTGTCCCTTGTCTCCCCAGATTCATGTGTTGAAATAGCCTGACCCCCCATGGCTGCTGTAGTGAGGCTGTGGTGGGGCTTTTGGAAGATAGTTGCTCATAGACTAAGATATAAGACTTGGGTGTTGAGGGTAGAATCTCCTGTGAAAGGAATATGAAGGAGCTGAGAGAGACGCCCACTTTCTAAGTTATGAGGGCACAGGGGGAACTTAACATATATGAGTCCTTATCAGACCCTTAATTCTCAGCTGCCTTGATCTTGTATTTCCCATCCTTCATTGTTTATGGACTACCCAGTGTACTGCATTTTGTGATAACAGCCTGAATAGGCTGAGACCATAGACATAGTCCAGCCTCAGAGACTGGTGTATATGCTCAGGCAGTATGGCAGTCAGTGCTATTGTGAGAAAGTGGCTTGTCCATGGGCAAGAATGAGGGACATACATTAGGACAACATCCTCATCATGTCCCCATCCCATGGGAAGCAATGCTGATAAGCACAAAAATGAATAACTTTGCCAATTGCAGGGAAATCCTGTGGTGACCCAAAGTCAACACAGACATAAACACAGGAGGTTAGCTGCAAAGGAATGAAATGGGTGGTACCAGGGGCAGGGAAGAGAAAATGGGAACCTGCCTCCGATGCTGAAGCAGGCAAGGCTATGCTATAGCCCTGCCATCAACATTTGGGGCTTGAACAAGGATTTGATATGATGGAGGGATCTTCCTCGGTCTTGTAGTAGTAAACACAAACACTTTTCCTGGATTCTCATCCTGCAGACTTCACTTCAGTGGGCTACAGTTTCCTATTTTTTTTCAATTTGCTGCAAAGAGACACAACACTAAAAAGAAATCCCTCCTGGATGCTTCCTTTTACCGCATCTACTGGAAGAGAGGGAAGGACTTTCACCTTGACGCTGCTTCCCCTCCATGCAGGCCTGCCAAGGAATGCACCGGGCAGAAGAATGTCCACAGCTGTGAGGAGGGTGGCGTGGCAACAGCCAGGCCCCAGATGATGCTATTGAGACACAGTGAGGACTGGCCTTTGCAGGGAGGTCAAGGAAAACCAGGAGAAAATGATGAAAGGGATGAAGGCAAGAATGGGGGAGAAGTATGAGAAGAATGGGGACAAGGTCTCCTTTAGAGCTGTCTGCAAGCAGACAGCTTCCATGCAAACCTCATCTTGAGGACTCCCTCTTTGGGTCTCAGTTGCTCATCCAAAAAAAAAATGACCCATGTAGTTGCTTCCAGCCCTTAATTCTATGATTCTAGGAGTAACTTTTGGATATATATGGGAATCTTCTGCATACAAGCTCTACTTGTAAGGGAGAGTCTATTTCTGAAATAATCCTGTCTGAACAAAGGAAGGAAAAGTGAAAAGTAAGGTGGAGTTTTGGGCTTTGAGAGTTGTTTCAATGCTAAGAGAAGATAGTAGGGCTTGGGATACCCCAGTTTCTTGGAAATTTTTAAAGAAAATAACATATTGCTATTTTTCTGGGATGGAATAATTCAAGGAATTCACTCCCTAACATGTAAATTTGAGTTGTATGGTTAATTTATTAAAATGTAGACATTAGAATTTAAATGCTCCAAAGAGGCTTTGCACTAGCGGGGAGGTGTGGGGGATTTACTTTAGTATGTAGTGTTAAAAGCAGTCTCAGGTACATGACTTCTTCAAGAAGAGGACAACCCTTCAAAACCAAGAAAGTGGCATCATAACCTCAGTGTTGAAAGAAAGAAAGAAAGAAAGGAAGAAGGGAAGAAAGAAAGAAAGGGAGGAAGAAAGAAAAAGAAAGAAAGTTGGAAGCATTAGGTGTGTAATTACTATTAAAACAATGCTCCAAGGTTTTTGTTTGTTTGTTCATGTTTTTGAGACAGGGTCTAGCTGTCCTAGAGCTCAATATATAGATCATGATGGCTTTGAATTAACAGAGATCTTCCTGCCTCCATCTCCCAAGTTTTGGAATTAAAGACTTGTATCACTATACCTGCTTTAAAGCTCTAAGTTTTAAAAATGTGGTAGGTAGAAGAAATGAACCAAACCCTTTACTACTCAAGAAGTCTGAGTCCCAATTCCGGGGGCTTGGGTATGTGTGTTTTTCATGACTCAAAAGCATTTTCAATGGGATAAACACTGGGAGAGGATCCTGGGATACCCAGGTCAGCTTCGAAAGATAGAAGAGAAAGGTGGAAGGTCAAGAAAGGTGCTTGTTGGTGGAAACAGGCTTAATGATACGATCACTGAAGGATCATCAGCCTTGGAATATAGGAGTCCCGCCAGGGAAGGCAATAGAATGGATCATCCTTCAGCGTCTGGAAGCCATGTTGCCTGGTTGTCACTTTGATTACCAACATTTTAGATTCTTGACCTCTACTACTACTAGGTAATATGTATGCTTACTGTTTGAAGCCACCAATGAGGTTTGTTATGATAGCAACAGAAAAACTGAATTACGGAACAATTGAAAAGTGCAGGGAAGGTGGTGGTGGGGTGGCAATAGAAACAGAATCAAGACCAGAGAGTTGGATTTGCGAAGGAGATGGCTATTGTAGAGTCTCTGGAGTGCTGATCTCTTGGAGCCTACAGGGGTGGGGCAGAAGTGCTGGAGGAGAGGACTGGCCAAGACCACCACATCCCCTTCAGGGCACCCCCGCCTGCATTCCCTTCAAAGTAAAGCCTGGAATGATCATGAGAGTGACAGTAGATGATGGAACCAGGGAGGAGAGAGAGCTAGCCTTAGGACATATTGCTGAGGTGGCCACTGCTACACATAGCTGGTCCCTGACCATCCCAGAGTATAGTAGGGGTAAGGGGTGGGGGGCTCTACACAGCTTCCACATACTCTTCTATGTCCATTATTATTATTATTTTATTTAGCTTAGAAAAACAATCTTGTTTCACATGTCAATCCCAGCTCCCTCTCCCTCCCCTCCTCCCAATCTCCACTCCGATCCGCAGGGAGGGTAAGGCCCTCCATGGTGGATTTCCAGTAACTGTCATTTCATCCAGGGCAGAGCCTAGGCCCTCCCCCAAGAGTCCTGGCAGAGAGAGCCTCCCATATTATGGCATGGGCAGCCAAACTCTATTTGTCCCCATAGATTACCTAGGCCTCCTCACTGACACCCACATTCAGGGGGTCTGGGTCAGTCCCATGCTTTCCACACAGCCATCAATCTGGAGTCCTAAGCTCCCCCTTGTTCAGGACAACTGTTTCTGTGGGTTAAACCAGCTCACTCTTAACTCCTTTGTCCATCAGATCTCTCTTTCTGACATTGGTTTCCAGGAGTTCAGTTTAGTGTTTGTCTAAAGCAGAGGGTATCTGCCTCTGCTTTCATCAGTCACTGGATAAAGATTCTGTTTTCTAGACTCTCTGGCGGTGGGATTGTATGCTGGCACTCCCCTGATTCATGTCTAAAATCCATAAATGAGTGAGTATATACCATGTTTCTCTTTTTGTGACTGGATTACCACAATCAGTATGGTTTCTTCTAGTGCCATCCATTTGCCTGAAAATTTCAAGATAGTACTCTATCCACTCTTCAGTTGAGGGACATCTAAGCTGCTTCCAGGTTCTGGCTATTACAAATAATGCTGCTATAAACATAGTGAAACAGATATCCTTGTTGTATGGATGTGCATCTTTTGGGTATATGCCCAAGAGTGGAATTGCTGGGCCTTGTGGTAGACTGATTCCCATTTTCCTGAGGAATCTCCATACTGATTTCCAATGTGGCTGTACAAGTTGGCACTCCCACCAGCAGTGTAGGAGTGTTCCCCTTTCTCCACATCCTCTCCAGCATAAACTGTCATTGGATTTTTTGATTTTAGCCATTCTGACAGGAGTAAGATGATATCTCAGGGTTGCTTTGATTTGCATTTCCCTAATGGCTAAGGATGTTGAGCACTTTCTCAAGTGTCAGCCATTTTAGTCTCCTCTATTGAGAATTCTCCATTTATTTCAGTCCTCCACTTTTTAATTGGATCCTTTAGTGTTTTGGAGAACAGCTTCTTGAGTTCTTTGTAAATTTTGGAGATCAGCCCTCTGTCAGATGTGGGGTTAATGAATATCTTTTTCCAATCTGTGGGTTGCCTTTTTGTCTTGCTGACTGTGTCCTTTGCCTTACAGAAGGCACTCAGTTTCAGGAGGTCCCATTTATTAATTGGCGTTCTTAGTGTCTGTGCTACTGGTGTTATGTTCAGGAAGTGGTCTCCTGTACCAATTCATTCAAGGGTACCTCCCACGTTCTCTTCTAACAGGTTTGGTGTGGCTGGATTTATGTTGATGTCTTTGATACATTTGGACTTCAGTTTTGTGCATGGCGATAGACATGGATCTATCTGCAGTCTTCTACACGTCAATATCCAGTTATGCCAGCACTGTTTGTTGAAGATGCTCTCTTTTCCCCATTGTATAATTTTAGCTTCTTTGTCGAAAACCAGCTGCTCATAGGTTTATGGATTAATCTCAGAGTGTTCAATTTGATTCCATTGGTCTACCTGTCTATTTTTGTGCCAATACCAAGCTGTTTTAAGGACTATAGGTCTATAATAGTGGTGATGCCTCCAGATGTTGCTTTGTTGAATAAGGTTGTTTTGGCTATCCTGGGTCTTTTGTTTTGGCATGTAAAGTTGAGAATTGTTCATTCAAGGTCTGTGAAGAATTGTGTTGGAATTTTGATGGGGATTGCATTGAGTCTATAGATTGCTTTTGGCAGGATTGCCATTTTTACTACATTGATCCTACCTATCCAAGAGCATGGAATATCTTTCCATTTTCTGGTGTCTTCTTTCATTTCTTTCTTTAAAGACTGAAAGTTCTTGCTATACAGGTCTTTCACTTGTTTGGTTAGCATTACCCCAAGGTATTTTATGTTGTGTATGGCAACTGTAAAGGGTGATGTTTCTCTGATTTCTTTCTCATCCCTCTTATTGTCTGTATATAATAGTGCTACTGATTTTCTTGAGTTGATCTTGTATCCTGCCACTTTGCTGAAAGTGCTAATCAGCTGTAAGAGTTCCCTGGTAGAGTTCTTTGGGTCACTTATGTAAAGTCTCATATCTGCAAATAGTGGAAGTTTGACCTCTTTCTTTCCAATTTATATCCCCTTGATCTCCTTTTGTTGTCTTATTGCTCTAGCTAGAACTTTGAGTACAATATTGAAGAGGTATGGGGAGAGGGGACAGCCTTGTCTTGTTCCTTGACTTTCTGTCCATTTAGTTTGATGTTGGCTGTTGGTTTGCTGTGTATAGCTTTTATTACGTTTAGGTATGTTCCTGTTATCCCATATCTTTCCAAGACCTTTACCATGAAGGGGTGTTGGATTTTGTCAAAGGCTTTTTCAGCATCCAGTGAGATGATCATGTGATTTTTGTTTCTCAGCTTGTTTATATGGTAGATTACACTGATAGATTTTTATATGTTGAAACATCCCTGCATCCCTGGAATGAAGCCTACTTGATCATGGTGGATGAGTTTTCTCATGTGTTCTTGGATCCAATTTGATAGTATTTCATTGAGAATTTTTGCATCAATATTCATGAGGGAAATTGGTCTGAAGTCTTCTTTCTTAGTTGTGTCTTTGTGTGGCTTGGGTATCAATGTTATTGAAGCCTTGTAAAAAGAGTTTGGCAAAGACCCTTCTGCTTCTATTGTATGGAATACTTTGAGCAGATTTTATAAGCTGTTGTATAAGCTGTTGTATAAGCTGTTGTTTGAATTTCTGGTTAAATTCTTTCCTGAAGCCATCTGGCCCTGGGCTCTTTTTAGTTGGGAGACTTTTGATAACTGCTTCTATTTCCTTAGGTGTTATGGGTCTATTTAAATTGCTTATCTGTTCTTGATTTAATTTTGGCAGGTGACATCTATCCAGGAAGTCTTCCTTTTCCTTTAAATTTTCGAATGTTGTGGAGTACAAGTTTTCAAAGTATGACCTGATGATTCTCTGGATTTCCTCGGTGTCCGTTGTTATGTCCCTCTTTTAATACCTGATTTTGTTAATTTGCATGTTCACATTCTGCCATTTGGTGAGTTTGGATAAAGGTTTGTCTATCTTGTTGATTTTCTCAAAGAACCTACTCTTTGTTACAGTGATTCTTTGTATTGTTTTGCTAGTTTCTGCTTTTTTGATTTCAGCCCTCAGTTTGATTATTTCCTGGTGTCTACTCCTCCTGGGGGAGTTTGCTTCTTTGTGTTTTAGAGCTTTCAGCTGTGCTGTTAATTCTCTAGTGTAACTATTCTCCAGTTTCTTCATGTGGGCACTTAGTGCTATGAACTTTTCTTAGCTTTCAAAGTGTCCCATAAGTTTGGATATGTTGTGTCTTCATTCTCATTGAATTCTAGGAAGTGTTTAATTTCTTTTTTTTATTCCTCCTTGACCCAGGAATGGTGCAATAGCGCATTATTCAATTTCCATGAGTTTGTAGGGTTCCTGCAGTTTGTGTTGTTGTTGAACTCTAACTTTAAAGCATGGTGGTCTGATGAGATACATACAGTTATTCCAATTTTTTTTTTACCTGTTGAGGTTTGCTATGTTGCCAAGTATGTGGTCAATTTTTGAGACGGTTCCATGTGGCATTGAGAAGAACGTATATTATTTTGTGTTTGGATGGAATGTTCTATAGATGTCTGTCAAACCCAATTGGGGCATAACTTCTATTAGTTCCTTTGTTTCTTTGTTAAGTTTCTGTCTTGTAGTCTTCTCTATTGGTGACAGTGGGGTGTTGACGTCTCCCACTATAAGTGGTTCGAGTTTTAGTAATATTTCTTTTATGAACATGGATGCCTTTGTATTTGGGGAATAGATGTTCAAAATTGAAACTTCATCTTGGTGGATTTCTTCTCTGATGAGTATGAAGTGCCATCTTTCATCTCTTTTGATTGATTTCATTTTATAATTTAATTTGTTAGATATTAGGATCGTTACCCCTGCTTGTTTCTTGGGTCCATTTGATTGGAAAATCTTTTCCCAACCCTTAACTCTGAGGTAATGTCTGTCTTTGAGGCTGAGGTGTGTTTCTTGTATTCAGCAGAAGGATGAGTTCTGTCTTTAAATCCATTCTGTTACCCTGTGTCTCCTTATGGGCGAGTTAAGACCATTAATATTGAGGGATATTAATGACCATTGATTGCTCATTCTTGTTTGTTTTGGAATAGTTGATAGTGGTGGAATTATATGTGGATTTCTACCTCTTTTCTTTTGGCTGTTATTAAGGTGGGATCATCTATTGCCTATGTTTTTCTGGTTGTAATTAACTCCCTTGGGTTGGGGTTTTACTTCCAGAACTTTCTGGGTTAGTGGATACGTATTGTTTAAATCTGATTTTGTCATGGAATATCTTGTTTTCTCTATCTATAGTGATAGAAAGCTTTGCTGGGTATAGCAGTCTGGGCTGGCATATATGGTCTCTTAGTGTTAGTAGAATATCTGTCCAGGACCTTCTGGCTTTTAGAGTTTCCATGGAGAATTCAGGTGTGATTCTGATAAGTTTGCCTTTGTATGTTACTTGGCCTTTTTTCCTTTGCTGCTCTTAATATTCTTTCTTTATTCTGTATGTTTAGGGTTTTTTATTATTATGTGGCGAGGGGATTTCCTTTTGTGGTCCACTCTATTTGGTGTTCTGTAGGCTCCTTGTACTTTCAGTGGCATGTCTTTCTTTAAATTGGGAATGTTTTCTTCTATGATTTTGTTGAATGTATTTTCTGCCCCTTTGAGGTGGATTTCTTCACCTTCTTCTATACCTGTTATTCTTAGGTTTGGTCTTTTTACAGTGCCCCATATTTCCTGGATATTTTGTGTTAGGGATTTGTTGGACTTAAGATTTTCTTTGGTCGATGAATCTATTTCCCCTAGTGTATCTTCAACACCTGAGTTTCTGTCTTCCATCTCTTGTATTCTGTTGGTTATGCTTGTATCTGTAGTACCTGACTGTTTGCCCAGCTTTTCTATTTCCAGCATTCCTTTAGACTGTTTTTTTCTTGTCTCTATTTCAGCTTTCAACCCTCGTACTTTTTGAATTTTTCTTGTAAAGGTTTTTGCTTTGTCTTTTCCTGTCTTTCTTGCATTTGTTGAAGTTTATGGTTTATCTTTTCTTCCATTTCTTGCATTTTTTGCATTTTTGTTTTTTCCTCCATTTCTTTCAATTCTTACATTTTTTGGATTGTTTTTTCCTCCATTTCTTGTATTTTTGTTTCATTTTTTCATTAGGGGATTTTCTCATATCTTCTTTGAGGGCCTCTATCATTTTCATGAAGTTGTTTTTAAGGTCTTCCTCATCTCTTCTCCTGCAGTGGACTGTTTAGATCTTGAGGGTGTAGATTCTCTAGTTTCTGGTGGTGTCTTATTGGTTTTTCTGTTGGTGGATGTGTTTTTGTATTGTCTCCTTCCCATCATTTCTTCCTGTTGGTGCAGAAGGAGTCTCTTCCTCCCCTGGTGGGCATGTGACCACGGTTCCTTTCCAGTGGGTGGGAGCAAATCCAATACCCTGGTGGCTTTCCTCGTGTGTCGATAGAGGCTGTCCTAATATCGGGACCTTAGCAAACTCTGGGTAGGCTGGACCCTCATCTCACCTGTCCTGTGGGTGGAGACTGGGACTTGGAAGCTGGCAGTCTCTGGGTGGCCTGAATCCCGTCAGGCTGGGATTCGGATCTGCTGTTCATAGTCCTCAGGTCTCTGGTGGTTCTGCTCAGGCCACCAAAAAGCAGGATGGAGACAGACCCACACTTACCTCACCTGTCCTGTGTGTGGAGAATGGACTTGGAAGCTGGCAGTCTCTGGGCAGGCTGAATCCCTTCGCGGTGGGATCCGGATCCGCTGTGCGCAGTCCTTAGGTCTCTAGTGTTTCTGCTCAGGCCCTTCTACGTCCATTTGTATCTAATTGTTTCTACCATATGCCACTCACATTCAGTAACAACTTTGTTCATCTAATCATCAATGTGAGTGACAGCCACTCTATGAGTGCTGAGGGAAGAGCAAGTGTCTGACCTGCATGGGTTATTGTTCTAGTTGTAGTCACCTGGGCTATTATTCTAGTTTGGTGAGAAATTGCCTCCATCAGATTGGCCTATGGGTGTTAAGAGAAGCTTTTTCTTTGCTAGCCACTTTGGTTTATCCCCCGCCAGTCGCCCAGGCTCTGCCACGCCAGCCTGGTTCCAGAGCCGCATCAGTCCCAAATAAACACACAGGAGGCTATATTAATTATGAAGCTGTTGGCCTTGCTTGTCCCTTACTGGCTAGCTCTGCCTTAAGTAATTACCCCATAATTGTTAATCTAAGTATGTCTCTTACCGGAGAATAGTTCCAGGCTTCCTACCCCCAATGGCGTCACATGTTGACTCTCCTGTGTTTTTCTCCTTCCCAGAATCCTCCTGGACTCCTAGTCCCTCCTATCTAGGTTTCCTATAGGCTCAACAGTACTTTATTGACAAATGCACAGGACTTCCCCCAACATCTGGGCATATCTTTGAGGGCATTTTATTGATTATTCATCGATGTGAGACGGTCATGTTCATTGTGGGTGGCACCACCCCTGGGCAGAGAGATAGCCCTGGTCTGTATAAGAAAGAAGGCTGCCTTGGCTTCCCTAGATAATGGACTGTAAGCTGTAAGTCAAATAAACCTTTTCCTCCCGAAGTTGGTTTTGGGCAGTATTGTATCACAACTCCCCTGTAAGCGAATTATAGCAAGTTATGACACACATGTTGACTCAAAAATGGGATGGGAGAATCAGAGGGAAAAGATAGATTCACACAGGTGGGAAGTGGTCATCTAATGACCATGCTCCCTGGGAACCTTAATGGTTGGTGACTAGCTCTGGACAGTGTATCTCTTTAGTTACCTTGACTATAACTTTGCCCTCCCCATGCCTTCACCTAATAGAACCCTTCAGGGATGGCTTATGAGGCTCAGGAGAATGGAGCCATCTCAGATTCATAGAGAGTGCCATTGGCTGCAGGGAGCTCACTGGTGTTAAGGGGGAACAATCATAATCATCATTTAAATTCAACCAATGAGGGGCCTTTTTTCCTTGGTCCTTGCTTACCAATGTGGTATGTTTATAATTTCAAGCCAGTGAATCCAGTTATATTCCCCAGCACCAACCCCAGGGTCAGCAGTGGGTGCTATCTAGACAGAGGGAGTGAGAGCTCAAGTCATATATATGTCATATATGCATATGTGTCTGTGTATGCCTATATACATGCATATATATGAATGAAATCTTATAAATCTTTGTTTTTATTAATCTATTGGTATATATGTATGTATATAGTACATATGCATGTATGTGTGTGTATGTATGCATGTATATATGTTTTGCATACATATATTTGCAGATGCACATACACAGATGCTAGGATGATGTTAACTGTCTTGGTCTATCATGCTCTTCCTATTCTCTTGAGACAGCAAGCCTCAGGGATTCTCTTGTCTCCAGTTTTAATAGTGCTGGGGTATAGGCATGCATGTGGTTATACCCAGATTTTTCTGTGGGTGCTGGGGATTTGACCTCTGATGCTCATGTTTATATATCAAGCATTCTTTCACTGAGCCCCAGCCCTTCTTGTTACTTTAAAAATATATTTCCATGAGCATAGAAGAGTGCCCAGATAGGTGTGGCAACTCCCAGCTCCTCATCTCAGACCTCTTTGTGTCCTTGAGTTGTGGGCTAAGATCCAGTATGGGAAAGTAGGGGAAGTACCATTATATAAGCATTTTATTGGCCTTACTGGGAGATGGGGAGGGAGGCTAAAAGGGATGCAGATCTCACGCTTCACCTTTGGATAAAGGACTGCAGGAAGAGTCCTACATCAAGTCTAAGCACCAGGCAGGATAGTTTTAGGTAGTAACCCCCCACTTCTCCCAGGCCCCATTTAGAACATTGTTCAGCTTCGCCTCAGACCTTTCCTCACCTCTGACCTTTTTCTGGCTATCCAATTTGAATCTGCTGAGGGAAAGATTGTATTTTCTTTTCCTAATGCTGAGCACAGAGGAAAAATTCATACTTCAGTGTCTCTCACAGCTGAGTTGAGATCATGTGACAAATTCTGGCCAATGGGTTGAAGTCAAAGAGACACGAGGCCGGGACAGCATCTCCTACATGCTTTCTTGCTGTGGTGACCACGAGACTGCCTGTCGCAAGGTGGCAGAGCCTCTGTGGGCCCATATCCCTGCAGCATGTGTAGCTCAAAGTCCTCCACAAACAGACTAACAGACTTTGGAGGTGAGTATGAGGAAGAAAGGGGTCTTCATCAGATGAAATCAAGGGAGCTGGAAACCCACTTACTACCATAGCATGGCCTGACTTATGCAGGCTATAAAAGAAAACCTCATGTGTTTGTCTTTTCATTTTTAATTTTTTGATGGTTTCATAAAACCATAAAATAATTTCAGCTATTTTTACCACCATTCCTTTCCCTCATTTCTCCCTCTCCCACTGAGCCCCTTCCTCCCAACAAGTCTCCACATTACCTTTCCTTGTGTGTGTGAACCACTGAGTTTAATCAAAGTTGCCTGCATGAGCATGAGTGGGGCTTAATGGGCAACTTCCCAGTGACTCCACCACTTGAAAAAGTGAGCCCCTCCCCCAGCAAGCATGACTTGCCAGTAGACCCTCAAGGCTGAGGTGGGCCTCATGGGTTCCTCCTAATTTTTATTTTTTGCTACTAATCAATGTTAGATATACTAGTGTCCTCTCCAAGCTCTTTGAGATACATTACTCTTTATTTTTAGTTATATTAACCCTGATGTACCCTAGATCACCAAATTCATTCCTCTCATCTAACCACAGTATTGTTCCTATGGGCTAACCTCATATCATCTTCTATTGTCACACACAAACAGAATGCCATGCTTTGTAATAGCAGAATAGTATTCTGTTGTGTATACATACTATATTTCCTTCATCCTTTGGTTTGTTGATGGGTATTTATGCTGATGTTACATATAGAATACTGCAGTAGTCTTGAGGTCCTGGATTTCCCCCCACATCTTCTTTTCTTTGCTTTCAACACGTGTAAATACTTAAGTTGTGCCAAGAGTAGTAGTTGGAGTGGAGAGATAATCCCTGAAAGGAAAACAGACACCCACCAAGAGAGGTAATGTTTTTCTGAACGGTTTCCAGGTTTGACAGCCTGTGGGTTGTAAATGGCATAAATAGGGACTGACACAGGCTTTGGGCAGATAAAGTCAGTGGGAAGGCTGTCTAGGGCAGGGCGCATTTAGGCTGCAAAGATGGCATTTCTGGTCACTGTGGCCTTCTTCCCTTTTAATAACTTCTGTGTTGCCATGCTGCACAAAACAGCTCTTAATCATGCCTGCCTGCCCTGTGTCTTCAGAGCAGAGCAACAGGGAGTGGGCAAGAGTTGTTTGGTAAATGTGTGGGGTGCTACAGGCTGGGCTTTTGGCATTTATTTTCAGGAGACTGAGTGAGGGAACTTCATTTTCCTGACTGTATTCTTTTCTTCCTCCCCTCCCCTCCCCTCCCCTCCCCTTCCTTTCCCTTCCAAGATAGTGAGTGTCTCATTATGTAGCTCAGGGTGGTCTTAAACTTACTATATACCCCAGGTTGATTTTGAACCCGTGATCCACCAGTCTCAGCCTCAGGAGTGCTGCTACCCCAGCTCCTCTCTCCTGATTTTCCAGATCTGCTTTCTAGCAGGATAGCCACTTTCTGGCCCCCTCCCCAGCACCCATGTCCATAAATGCTCAGATTTCCATGATATTTTTCTCTAACTGCCCTTCATTTCTGATTGCATTTCAAAGGCCTGCCCCTGTAACTCATAACATTTTAAAGGCTTCATTGCTTCTCAGAATTCAAAACATGAGATCACAGGAGAAATTTAACATACAGGAAGCTGCTTCCTTGCACCTGGACTATGGGACACATAGAATGTGCTCAGTGACAATTCCACTCCTCCCATGGCATTGTGGGATAAAGTACAGAGAACCTTTGCCATCACTGTGATTTGAATGGAAGACCCAGAGTTCTAACTCCTTATCTAAAAGCCATTTTACGAAGAGCACTCAACACTGTGTGCATTTGTTCTGTATAGCCTTTGAGTGTGGGGATATATGTGCACTGTGAAACCATCTTTCCCATCAGGCCCTAGTCATATCTCCCATCTACTAAAGTTTCCTCTCTCTCCATTATTAGAAACCATTAACTATTTTGGTAAGAATATTTAGCTTGAAGTCTAGACCCTCAGAAAATAATAGATATGTAATATTTATGTGAACCACAGTCACCATGCTGCTGTACACCAAAGCTTTGTTCTGTATCTCCCATTTGTCTGCCTCTCCATCCTCTGCTGAACACCATTTTCTTCTCTGAGTGTGACTGTTTTGGAGTCCACATGTCAATGAGTTCACACAATATTCCTTCCTGTGCCTGGCTTAGTGCATTTAGCAGATTATTCTCAGTGTTCATCCGTGTTGTCAAAGACCGCAGGAATTCCATTCATTTTTAGGCTTATGTTCTCTTGAGGTAGAGACCACTTTCCTACCTGTGTAAGGACATTTGGGTCCTTCCATTATCTTGGCTGTTGTGAATAAAGCTGCAATGAATCTGGACAAAGTCTAATTAAGAATCAAGCAATGTATAACTTGATATTTTCAAGCCTCAGGAACGGCTGCTGCCCAGACTGAAGGGAAATTGAAACATCTCTTGTTATCTGGATCCCAAAATAGCCGGCTCCTCTTCACTTGAACTCTCACAGCTAATCTCTGGCAGCAGAGGTGGGCCTCTGGCTCCAGAGCTCTTGCATGGCCTTATCAAGGCACAGAGTCCTTCCCAGAGGCACTTTGCCTGCTCAAGGGACTGTGGATCTGGCTGGAAGATCTCACATGGATTGTGTTCTCATCTCATTTTTTAATAAACAAACATACTTTGCTCTCTGCTTCCTTGAAGTAAATTCTCAGCAGTCTACTTTTCCAGAAGAAATTTTCACTTAAATAATTGAATGGCTGGTTTTGTGTGTCAATTTGGCACAAGCTAGAGTCACCAGAGAGGAAAGAGCCCCAGTTGAGGAAATGCCTTCATGAGATCCAGCTATAAGTTATTTTTTTCAATTAGTGATCAATGGGGGAGGGCCCAGCCCATTTTGGGTAGTGACATCCCTGGGCTGGTGGTTCTGGGTTCTATAAGAAAGCAGGCTGCACTTGATCTTAGCCAAAGGGGGGGAAAAGCAGGCTGACTAAGCTGAGGGGGCAAGCAGCTCTGCATGAGTTCCTGCTCTGGAGTCCTGCCCCATTTGAGTTCCTGTCCTGACTCCTTCAGTGATGAATAGCAATGCTGAAGTATTAGCCAAATAAACCCTTTTCTCCCCAGCTTGCTGTTTTGGTCATGTTGTTTCATTGCAACAATAGAAACCCTAACTAAGACAAATATTTTCCTGCATGCAGTTGGACTTTGAGAAATTGCAATTGTTTTTAGAAACACACTTGTGTGGATTGAGTGTAATTCTAACAAACAGTGTTGTGTCTACTGGCAGATTGGTTTAAACAACTGGTTTTCCTTGTGTCTGAGCATGAACGTGTACCCAGTCAAGACCAACTCTGCTTCCCATCTGGATCCTTGTGAAAATCTGGGTTCTCCCAGCTTGGAAGAAGGGTGACATCAGGCAATGACTGTCTTGCATTTACTGCTCAGTTTGGATGGGTTTGGGAATGTCAGTCACTGTAGTAGACCAGATATTCCCAGAAGAACAGAATAAGTATCTTAATCTATATTATATCTTTATTTAACTAGCCATCGTTTGTATATCTGTCATGACTCCATTGTCCACTATGTATCTGTCTATCCACCTGCTTTCTCTATCCACCCACCCAGCATACATCTATGTACATCTCCATCCATCTATCATTGAATGTTGGCTGTGTTCAGGTCATGGCTTACCAGGGAGGCAGGCTAGCAGAAACAAGGTGTGTCAGACAGAGCCTAGATATGGGATCTGAACCCCTGGCTGGGAGCTTGGCCTCCCCACTTTCCATCCATGTTCACCTCCATATCTTTAAATGGAAAGAGGTCTCTCCTTACTCTTGAGGGAGTCAACCTCATGTGAATGCCAAGAGGACTGAAGTTTTAGCTGTTCTATCAATACCAGATACTACTGGGCATCTCCCTGAAGTTCATAGCATGCTCAACTCCTAGAAGGTGGCAAAGAGGATGCTCCTGTGACCTTCTTATAACCCCAGACAGTGGATTGTGGGGGAATGAGAAGCCTTATGCTCTTGCAAGATGGTAGGAGGAGGCTTGCTTGTGATGACAGCCAGAAGATGTGGAACAAGCTCTCCTGATAGTTCCTAAGTGAAAGAAACTTGCTATGGCTCCATTGCCTGGTGGCCCCTCACTGTTCATGTTTCAGCCCACTTGGGATGCTGTTGCTCCTTGCCACTCATTGACAGGTGGCCCCTTATGTCTAGTGGCTCTAATGAAGCTCAGGGTAGGATTTGAAGTGTTCTGAAAGACCATGTGTTGTGTCATTGGCCCTGTATGTCACTTGGGGACCATGCAACCTCTGAGGGGTGATTCCAAGAGATCTTTAGATTTGAGAGAATGCCCTTTAAGTGGACCATGGGACCATGGACTCCAGCTCTTTTTGCTACCTTGCTATTAGGCTGGCTGCTTGCAGTGACACATATTCCTGCTGTATTATGGTTTGATTGTGACTGTCTCTCACAGGTTCATCTCTTTGAACACTTGATCCCCAGGTGGCAGTGCTACTTTGAAGTCTGTTAAACCTTTGGGAAATAGGTACTCTCTGTAGAAGTAGGGTACCGAGGGGTGGCTCATGGGCTGGCCCTGATTTCTGTTAAGCTCTCACATCCTGCTCTGCTGAGCTGTGAAGAGTCTCAGTGATGCACTTGGATGCTATGGACTCTGTTAATGCCTTTCCTGTCATGACAACTGCCCATTAACCATGTGGGTCTGAGGTTCCAAGGTGATGGAAAAGAGGCAAATGGTAGCATTGCCATTAATAGTGGCTGGATACTGGTGACTTTGTTGACCTTTCTGCTGGTCACTAGCTGGTGTGCAGTATCTAGAGCTGCATGTGATGATGGCTGGCTCTGTAGCTGGCCTAGGATAGGTGAGCCACACATTATGGAGGTGCCAGTGAACATAATATGCTCAACCGACACAGATGGTTAGTGCTGGGTTTATGATAGAGTGCCTGGCCTCCCTGTGGCAGTTCATAATACTTTTCTTCCTTCCACATAGCTGGGTACACACCGAAAGGAGAACCTGGTCTGCCTTTATTTCTGGGTTGGAGCACGGTGACATTCACATAACTGGGTTAATGTGTGCTAAAAGATTAGGGCTGCCAGGTACAAGACAGGGTGTTCAGTGCAATCAAGTCAGAGGCACACTTATGCTGCAAATTTATGTGTGGTTTATCTGGAATTTGGGCTGACCCGAGCATGCTGTGTTTTTATTTGCTCTAGCTGGTAATTCTGTGGGAGATAAAATTCTCCCCAGAGCCACTGAGCAAACTGAGTCACAGCTGTATAGTCTGGTCCTGGGTCTCCACTGCCATGCCAATTCTCAGTGCTTTCTGGGAGTTCTCAGGAGGGCCACGGTGCATCCACAGTACTGCCAGACCTCGATAGGAAGCCAGAACAGTTCAATCACTTCTTCACAGTCTAGATGCTTGCACCGGGTAGACAAAATATCGAGCTGCTTGGCAGAATGGCTTGCTTGTCCTGTGGAAGTCTGGCATCTTGCAGCTGTGGCCTTGGAGTTCCTCCTGTGCTGAGACAGTAACTTGACCTTGCTCTCTGATCTGTGATGACCCTGTGGACCCTCTCCCTTTCTTTTCCAATGAATCCCAGGCCATGCTACTAGAATTTTCAAGGATTTGTCTAAAGTCTGGACAGGCTTTACATTGTATTCATTTTTGGCCCGAGACTCACATGTACATACAGTTGTTTTACTTCAGTCTGCTGATAAAGCTCAGACTTCTGCAGACTTCTTGTTATGCAGGAAGTCCAGCAAAAAAAAATCAGACCCGCCCCCAAGAGCACAATGAACTGAAATAAATCCTGTGCATGCTATAACATTGTGACTCCATTAAGAAGATGGATGGGCAGCAGGGGCGGGGGAGGGGGTCACCCAGAAGTTCTGAGCTTCTCTGAGAGGTGCTTGCATTCGTTGATTCAGCTGTTCATTCATTCATTCATTCAACCAATTTCACTGGCTCTTTGTGGCCTTGGAGAGAGATGAACAGCCACAGATGCAATGGTGGGGACAGACTACTCAGTCTGTCCCAGGCTGGCTCTGGCTTCTGTCACCTGTTAGCTGTATAATCTTGGTCAGTTTCTTCATTTCTCAGTACCTCTGCTTGTTTGTTCATCTGTTAACAATGGCTCATAACAGGGCCCACTTCATAGGGGTGTTGGGAGCATTTAATGAGATTTCATGTAGCTGCTTAGGAATGTCTGACATTTAGTGGGTACTTAGAAGTATTAGCTTTTGTGCTGGACACAGAGCTGTGGGGGCAGCTTTGATCTTAGAGAAGGTGGGATCCCACCCTAAAGGTGAATTCAGACTCATTATTTGGCAGAGCTGGTTCTGAGTTCCAGTTGTATCTGGGTCCTTCGGCTAATTGTCTCATTCCTCTTGATTACTAATTGGACTAGGAATGGCCTTGATCCCCAGGATAATGACACTATAAATAGAAACCTTTGGCTGGAACTTTCAAAAAATCTTTTGCTTTCCTGATAAAGAAGAGGAAAGAAGAAGAGAAGGAAGAGAAAAAGAAAGAAACCAGGAAAAGGAGGGGGGAGGAGAAAAAGAAGAGGGAGAGAGAGGAGGAGAGAATGGGAAAGAGTGAGAGAGATGTATGTGTGTGTGAGAGAGAGACAGGGAGGGAGAGAGAGAAACAGAAACAGAGAGAGATATCTTTTGGCCTGGAACATGTGATACTTAGCTATACAGCAGCCATTTTGTGACTCTGGAGTCATAGCATAAGAATTAAAACTGAAGGGGAAAAAGGGCACTTAGGTGGCTAAGGGCATGCTCAAGTGCTCTCCTTGTATGCTTGGATGATTTGTCTTTAGAATTAGGGAGTGATGGAAATTGACATCTATTTTCTCAAGACACTATTGTTACATTTTCTGTATCACCCCTGGCTAAAATGGATTTTTTCATTGATTTAATCAAATAAATAAAAAAGGTACTTTGTGTGTGTGTGTGGGGGTCAATATGCCCCAGATCAGTGAAATGACCTAGGACATTATGTGAAATTCTTTGCATGCAGGGAAAAGGAGTATTCTGTCTGCCTGTAGAGACTCAGCTCCATCTCTTAAAACCTGTCTCTTCTCATCAATGACTCTTCATTCCAGTCTGGTTCTCAGCCAGACCACTTTCTGTATCACCTCAGTCCAGTGATGACCTGGTTCTTTTGGTCCCTTCACTGTCGCAGCTGGCCCCTCTCTGTCACAGAAGCTCCCACTTTGGCTGAATCTTGTTTTCTGCATAACCCCTGTTTCTTCTGCCATCTCTGGTCTACAGGGGGTGAGAGAAAAGTTGTTCATGGCCTGGACTTGTTTGGGTCAAACAGACAAGTTCAGCCCATCTGTGGGGTGAAGGTCACTGTGCAGAGGCATCTAAGCATCTTTGAGGTAGGGATGAACTGAGACTGGGTAAGTGGCAGAGGATCGTGTGCAATGGAGGAAGGAAGAGGGTGGAGTTGGGAATGAGATGGAGAGACAGTGTAGCAGGTTCTCACAGTCGTATTTCCACCCTGGTAAGACTAGCAGCTGGGATCCTGCTGGGTTCAAGAATTAACATGGATGCACTGGGTGTGGTAGAGTCCTCACACTCCTGGGGAAGGCTAGTTAGAAATATTATTGACTTAAGAACCAAGGGAGTTCCTTCACGTGCTCCAGCAGGTCATAGATGGGGAAGATGTTGGGGAATGCCAACTCAAAGCTCAAGGTGTGTGTCTGGGTAGTAGCTGAGTTGGTTAGTCCTGGTTGTTGGAGACTACCCCCACTGTCTCGGTCAAGAGGTAGAGTCAGCTCTCTTGTGCCCATGGTGAGGGGCAGGGGTGGCTTTCCTACGTGCATGGGTGCTAGTTTTCTTATGAGGGGTGGGACCAGCTCTCCCAGGACCAATGAGGGGTGAAACAGGCTCAGCTAGGCCCTTAACTTCACCACACGTGGTGTGCATGGGCCCCTATGGTAACACATGCAACATCAACAGACATCAACACAAACCTCAGCTACTTCAGGACCATGAACCCAGACATGACCCTCAACAGAATAGCCACAGGATCTCCATGACTCAGGGGCAATAGCAGGATATCTGAGAGGAGTTTCAGTGAGGGTTCAGTATTGATAGTGTACCAGAAGCTAGAGGCCTTGAATCTAACCCACAACACATTACACAATGAACAGTTGCAAGTAGAGCTGTTTGGACACAAAGGTCTGCTTCATGACACATGGCAACTCCCATTGCCACCAAGACAAATGAAGAGGTGATGGAGAGGCAGAAAGAGGGAGGGGCAAAGTGGTTTTGTTTTTCTTTTTCATGTCATGCTGTTTTTTGTTTTTGTTTACTTTTAGGTAATATTTTTTACTTCTTATTTTTATTTCTTTTTAAATTTTCCTTTGGTGGTATGCTACAAGGGTTGAAGGACAGATGCAGAGGGATTGGGAAATGTGTGGGATTTGGATGCATGATGTGAAATTCCCAAAGAATCAATAAAAATCATGCTAAAAAGGAATCAAGGAAGTTAGTCAGAAGATTTACAGTAATGAAAAACATCTTCCAAGAAGTTTCAGAGGCATAATTAAGAACAAACAAATGATTATTTCTTTTTTCAGGGTAGGATCTTGCCGTATGGTTCAGTCTGGTCTGAAATTCATCCTCAGCTTCCCCGGTGCTGGGATTACAGGTGTATGTCAACATCAGTGGCAGGATTTTTTTATTTATTTTAAATTAAAGAGCTAACTGTGTGTGTCATGAAGTGGCCTAGACCTATATCATCACATTTAGCAATGTTGGTGGAAATCAGCCTGTGTCTGGCTCTGAGTTAGTTCATGTTGTGTAGACAATGGCTTTCAGACTGTGCTTGTCCTGAGTGACTCTGTTCTATGGAGCAGCAGTTTGCTTCATTTTGAGTGCAAAGGTAGAGGAAGATAACTCCATATCTTGCTTATGCAAATAAACAGCTGCCCTTGACCAGCACAAACCCTGGCACAGAGCCACAGCTCACTCAGTCACATGGATAAAGTGCTAATACCTATGTAGGTCGGTTAAACCAGGGACCCATGGAAACATGGCGCATCAAAACCACATCACAAGAATCCCCCAGGCCTATGAAATTTCCAGACACCAGATCAGCAAATGATGCATCCACTTGGCCTGGATCATGTAAAAATAGGGCCGCATCACACTGGCTCCCAAGGACTTGTTCTCAGAGTACATGGTGTACCTATCATGGCATTGGCAGCTGCTCTACAGGTGATGACATTTGGACTCTGCTCAGCATGCTAACCTCCTTGATGTGTCCCTCTTTCAGGACCCAGCACTGTGGCTTGAACCAGTTTCGCATGCATCAAAGCTCAGCCATCGGAGTCCATTGCTGTTTTATCTACTTGTACTGGCTTCCTCCCCTGCCCCTTCCTTCTCCAGGCTCCTTTGAGTTCCCTGGCTTCTTCAAACCATTCTTAGCCATTTTGTAGCCGGTGTGTTATGAGAAGTGCAATGTTTAACTTGTGTTAATATTAGTAGCTAAGTTTAGAATGAAGAATCTGTGATTGCCAATGGCCATATTGTTAAGGGAGATAAGCAGGTGGTGAGTTACAAGCAATGTTATCAACTTACTTGTAAGTTGACTGCAGTTTAATAACTTTGGCATTGTGGAAAGGCACAAATGTGACATTTCTGTTTCTGACATAGTATGCTCATAACAAATACATGATTAGCCCCATTTTGTAGATGAGAAAGGAGAGGTTTGGGAGATAGTTCTGAATCTACAGCTATTAAGTAATGAGGGCAATATTTGGATCCAATGAAGATAGTATAGGAAGTCTAATATATATCACCAACTCCCCATTATAGGATGGAACTCGGACCTCACAAATGCTAGGCAGGTGCTTTCCTACTAAGCTACACTCTATCCCACAGACACAGTTCTTAAATGAAACATCCAAGTGTGTATTCAGTTCCTAGGGCTTCTGAGAGCTGTGACTGAGTCTAGATGCTAATAAGAAGTAAATGGAGCAATAATGGGAGATCTGCCTGGACTCTTACCCCTGCTATCTCTGGTCCAGTGCTGCTTTGGGACCTAGGGTTTAATTACAGCCTGAATCCTATAGCTGAGATGAATGCTGTCTGATTAACTGTTCAATAGTGAGTGACCTGGGGACATTGTAGGTCATTGACAGGGATTTCTTCCCTAGGAAGCTGTCAAAGCCTGTGGAGAGACACTTCCTATTTCTTAAACAAACACACAGTGGGGGAAAGGCACTCATCATCAAGGACTTTCTTAACATTCTTTACACAACAAGAAGGCATGTTAAAATAGGACTGTGCTTAATTTCTTGGAACTAAATGTAAGTCACCTCTAAGAAGTATGTGGAAAACATCTAACTTGGCATTCAGGTGATCCTTGACATTGTTAGTCTATAGGGGTGTTCTGTGAAGCATCTGGGGTGGATTGTGCTAGGAAGGGGGAGGGATCTTTGGAGGCAGAGTGTATGGAAGGGAAGGAATTCTGCAACTACATCTTGGCATGAAAACGCTCTCTTTCAGGTCTCTGAGCGCAAGCTGTGGGGCGTCAACCCTAACAGCAAAGGATCAGAGTGCAAGCTTAGAAGGGAGGGCCCATTGCATACAGTCTAAAGAAGACTGTGGAGCTACCGTCCCCAACTGTCTGAGTTCCTTTGCCACTGTGACAATAGTCAACAGAGACTGTTCTTTTTTGTACTTTTTCTGAAGTACCAAGTCCCAGGTATTGTATTACAGTAATGGGAGCATGACTGGGGATTTCTAGAATTCTCTAGAATGACTTACACAGTTTTCCTTTTCATTTCTTCCTTCTTTAAGTTGAAGGTAATTAACTAATGACTCTACCTTAAAGTCATCTAAGGTCTATCTGAGGTCTGTATAAAGTCTGTCTTCAGTCCATTCAAAGTCTTTTTCTGACTAATTTTAAAAAACGTTTCCAAAACCTTTTGAGATGGCTTACCTATTGAAATTTAATACATCCTCTAACATCAGAACATTTAGCATTTTTTTAAAAAATAAAAAACCCATAAAATCATGGATTTCATTGTGGCTTCAGAACTGAGCAGTGTTGTACCTGGCATTGTCTATTCTTGTATTCTTGATGTTTTTCTGTTCTTCAATGCAGCCGAGTGTTCTTTTTCCATGAGTAGGCCTGCTATTTCTGTGGTTTACTTCATGGAGGAAACAGTTGTTCACTCCAGATTTGTGAAGTATAATATCCAAAAGCTCAGAAGTGATCTGGAAGGATCTGCTCTAGGCAGTTCTGCATGCCATCGAAACAGGTCTAGACGGAGGTGGCAGTTTACACTTAAGGCTGTAGTTCTGTTCCCATCTCTTCTAATTTCACATTGAAAATCATTCTAGTTTGAGAGTCCAGAGGCAAGCACAGAACTCTTGGAGAGACAGAACACTGCTTTCACTTGTATCTGCCATATTGGCCTCTGCTGACTGTCCTTTTAGGGGTTACATATATTTTTTTTACTGTATTATTGATGAGAGTAGGTACATTAAGATCTTGGAGCTGGAAGACTATCCTAGGATGTTAAGTTTGTGTGGAACCTCAGGGTCGAGGCTCTCCCTCCCTCCACATTTAAGGAACATGAAAACTGAGATCAGATACTCTGAAGGGAAACTTATGAGGCCATGGGGAAAGCTGAGGTGGAGAGTCACACTTGACTCCCATTTCTGTAACCCTGGTACGTCTGTCCTATCAATTGCTGTGCTATCCTCATGTTTGACCTAACAGACTCCCAGAAGCCACCTAGGTGGCCAGAAGAAAGGTGCCCCACAATCAGCCTTCCATAGTGGAGTGCCTGTGCCTTCTGCTGGGAGCACGTTGGCCACAGAAGCCATCAGTTCTGATGGCTCATAAAGGAACTGACTGATCAAGCCTCCATCAGCCACACTTTCTGAATCTCCACAGACAGCAGAGGACTTCAGAGGGCTTGCTTTATCTCTTCCATCTACTTCTGAAGTAAGCCTGAACTTTCAGAGCATAGCCAAGGGCTGGGATCCCTGCCAGTCCATATACACAATGTCCATCTGTAAGGGATAGACCAGAATTCAGGCTAAATGGAGATTCCCTCTTTTGGCTGCTGTGTGCTGTCTCAGACTGTGTATCTTGAAGTGGGATCCACATTCTTGGCAGGTCAGCTGTGAAACGTGTTTGACGTTGGTGGAAAAGGGCAGTTCTTGGATGCAGGAGGCTTGCTGCTGTGTTTGCCCTCACTCCCAAGGAACCCAGGGGCAGAAGCCAAGTTTTTGAGAGCCTGTTTGGCTCTGTGTTTGACACTGATGTAGCAGGGTAGGATGACTATGGACTTTGAAAGGTCCTGTCTCTCTTAATATTGTGTAGACCACTTACAACCTGCCTACATGTAAAGAGCGTGTTCAGTGTCCATCAGAGTTCTTCATTAAAGGAAGAGATGGTATAGGAAATGAAAAGGCAAGCTAAGCTTACCCCATGGTTTGCATGATAGAATGACAGAAGTCTAATGAAGGGATGATGCTTTACTTTTTTCTCAACTCTAGGGCCCAGGCTCTTTGGTTTGTCCCACCCCACACACACATACACATTTTATGTGGGGAATCAAATTAGATGTCTAGCCCAAGCTACATCTAGATATTCCTTCTGCCTTGCTTGCTTTTATGATTTCTCTTTTTAAAAGGATTTTTAAAAAAATAGTGTGTATGTGTGTAAGTCTGTGTGTGAGTATACAGAGCCTAGAGGCTGCAGATTTCCAGACTGCTGGAGTTATTGGTGGTGGTGAGTCATATGATATGGGTGCTGAGATTGAACTCTGGACCTTGGGTAGAGTCATCTCTTCACCTCAGTACTTTTATGCTTCCTGACGGTCCTTCTAAAGTTATCTTAAAGGTCTAGTTACAAGGTAAGTCGCTGTCCTGGAGAAGTGTCCAGGAAGCACAGATGCAAATTCAGAACAATCAAGGGAAGGTGTGAAGAGGCAGCCCCCAGACACTGTCTATGCTGTCTGGGTAAGGCCTGTTCCTCATCATCCCTGGGGACCTTTTAAGATCATGTCACTGTGTCTTCCTCCAGCCCTGGATAGACAGGTTGACTGATAAGGACTACTACTGCACTGAGAAAAACAAAAGACAAGCAGAGGCTGCACCATATCAAGAAAAACCTTCTTGCCAGGGATTGGTAAACACGCCTGTACTCCCAGCAACTGGAGGGGCTGAAGGAGGAGGATTGTGAGTGGGAGGCAAGCCTGAGATATACTGAGGGTCTAGCTCACTCCCTCACACCCAAACCAAACCCCGAGCCAACCAACCAAAACCAAAGAAAGGGCAACTCCTTTAGCAAGGTCTATGTAAAGTCAAGAGAAGCAATGACTGAGATGTTTGTCTTGACAGACATTTGGTATAGTCCTGACTAGTGACACCCACTTTGGAGCTTTAACTCCATCCTCTTCCCAGGTCTAGCAGTGATGTGTGTATGAGAACCCTGGTTTGGTAGCTTCCAGAAGAGATATAGAGAGGGAGGGAAATTTCTGGTGGAGGACACTGAAATAGTTGAGAAGTGATTCTCTCTGCATGTGGTTTTAGCTCCATGGATGCTTTTGTCAGCTGTAATAGGAAGTTCCCAGGGGTGGTGGTGGGTGATGGTGGTGGTTGCTGATGTGGAGGTAGATAGTGTTGTTGTTGTTGGTAGCTGTTGTTGTTGTTGTTGGGGTGCTGGTGGTGGGTAGTGGTGGTGGTGGTTGTTGCTGGTAAGTGGTGGTGGTGACATTCAACCAGTATTTTAAAAACCTGCAAGGGGTTCAAGGTGCCAAGGGAGAAAACACTGTTCAAGGGAAGGTGGAGTGATTTTTAAGAGCCATCGGAGAGTGAAGCTGCACCAATGCAACTTTAACCATATAGTCCAACAAACAAGAGCTGAACTGCAATAACACCAGCTGACATGTCTGCATGGATGGGGGAAATCTCACAAGGCCCCACCCTTACATGAAGAACTTCAGGTAATTAGTGACTGCAGAGAGAAGACTCAGTCTTCCCCAGAGGTGAGCCCTGTGGTTGTTTATTCAATATCAAGTGATCAGACCTAAGCACATAAGCCCATATATACATATATGAACAACAACAGCAACAATAACACACACACACACATACACACACACACACACAGATGGATAGATAGACAGACCAGCAAGGTTCTTTTTAAAGTTAATAGTCTCTTATATCTAGTCATAATTTCATACTATTCTACTCAAATGACTGGCAACTGATACATTTTTATGCTTTAAGACATATGTTTCATGTTTTAAAGCAGTTTTCCTATCACCAATTTCTTGATGGAGTGTCAGTCTTGACCTAGCAAATCAGAGAGATCTTGGCTTTTCTTCCTTCATCTCAGAAGAAAGCTCTGTAAGCTCCTTTTTTTCTTTTTTCTTGTTTGCTGAATGAGAACCTGCCCCTGTCATGCTAATTGGATTCAGCCGAGTAGGACTGGTAGGCAGCATGTACCTGACTCATCTCAGGCTGAGTAGTATTGTATTGGTACCCAGTGTGTACTTGGCACATCTCAGATGTTCAGTAAGTTTTCCCTAGCTCTGTAGACATGGATGGCTACAGAGGGGATGAGGTGCATCAGTCCTAATCTGCATGGCCTGTACTGTCACTGGCCTCCATATTCTCTAATGTTCTCCCACCGTGTCTGTAGCATTGGGATGGTTGGCTTTATAAAAGACGTTATTAGTATTGTTAGTTAATAAGACTATTAGTAAAAGTGCTGGCTCATAAGTTTTACACTTCTACACTCATCAAATGCTCACTTGGGAAAACAATATATCACTCTATTTATCTCTGTGGTTCCCTGGCATGTCAGTTCCTGTGGTTGTCAGCAAGGGGCTTGTTATAGTTTATCAAACTTCCCTACAATTCTACACTTAGGTACAGCCTTGACATAATTATCCACCTGGGTGAATTGACCACATTATTCCAGCTGTCAATAATGGATGTGTATAAATATGTTGGCAAAATACACATGCATATTCATTGGCCTGAGCTCAGTGGATCTCAGATAAGATAGATTGGATATTTTGATCCCTATAGCATGTCTTCCACCTTTCTCTTATCTAATTTGTCTATTTTTTCATGATCCAAAGGCATATATAATTTTGTGGCTATGAACTGCTGTTAAAATTAAGTTTATGGCCTTCTGCTTTGTCCATAATGATAACCAGAGTGACCTTTCTATTTGATACCAGAAAACAAGATGAAATATATGAAACAATGGATTTTAGGTAGCAGAGAGCATGGTTACGGTGGAGAGACAAACGAGAGTAATGCTGTGGGTACCCTGTTGAGGAATAGGGTGTGGACCCCGAGATCTGATGGCCCCTGGCTTAGCAGACAAATACACACACGGGAGCTTGAGAAGACCTGCTGTTAGCCGCGAGGCACATCAACAAGAGAGAAAAGAACTCAGAGAAAGGGAGCTGTAGTGAGACTCCTTTGTACCTCAGACGACGGCTGAAAAGTTGACACATGTGAAAAAAAATGTTCTGAAAGCAGGAGAAAGAGCTACCTGAAAACATTAGAGCCAATTCCTTTCTATGTTCAGAATTTGAGGGGGACATTAGGGATGAGCAGAATTAAAAGGGAAAGAAACTAGGTTGCAGAGGGCTAGTCTTCAGGCACAGGGGAATTCTGGGTGTTCTTAACAGAGATGTGCACAATCCTAATGTGGCCCTCGATATTTGTTACCATTCCCTATAAAACACAGAAAGAACCGAGACTCCATTTGTGTCCCCCGTGCCTATTCCCGTCTGCTAGTCCCCAGAATACCATCAGCCAACTGTTGCAGCCACCTCCTCGGCCCTCACCGCTTCCGACTCTTCCACCTCTACCATCACCTCTGTGATCATCACCCCTCTTACCGCCACTTTTACCTCTGCCGCGATGTCCACAGCACCACCTCCATACCCTGCCACCTCTGTGACAGCCACCTCCACACCTCTACCGCCTGCTTCTGTCTCCACCTGCAGCCTGCAGCCGCACTACCACCTCTCCTCCTTTCTGTTTTCTTCCTCGCCATCACCATTGCTACACCTCTACTATCTCCCCGTCCCCCCTCTCCTCTCCCTCACCCACCATTTCTATCTCCTCCATCGTCACCGCTGCTTCCCTGGCCCTCACTGCCAAGCCTCTTATGATCTCTGTGTCATGCGGCAGTTGTCAAAACACTGGCTGTCTTGGAGATACTGCCTCATTCTTTGGCAAACCCTGTGTGTCCTCCTCATTGCCCAATTCCCTGGTTCTTGATGAGTACCCATTCTCCATTAGTTCTGTTAGGAAGGTCTGGCTACGAGTAGATGGTTCTCTTTATCGGGTACTGGAAAAATGCATCAATCCCAGTTATGTTCCACACTGCCCTTGATCCTGTGGGAAACTCTTGGGCTGTGGCTACTCCATAAGCCCCTTTGGGCTTCTCTCTCCCTCTGGTTCTCCTTCTTCCTGTCCCCAGGCCTGTGAGGACAGAGACCTGCCACTGAAGAACGCAATGCCTGTCACTGCAGACCCCCAGTCATTATCACAGGGATTATTTTGAATTAGTTACTTTTTGTTGCTGTGATAAAATATCATGGCAACTTGGAGGGGACAGGGTTTATTTTAGCTTATATCTTAGAGTCTGTCATAAAGGGACATCAAGGCAGGAGCTTGAAGTAGAAGCCACAGGGAGAAATGGTTAGTGGCTTGCTTGTCACAGGCTGTCCTTCTTCTGGTGCCTGGCTCAGGGGTATACGACTAGCAAGCTGGTGGCCAAGGGAGTGGCAGCCAGAGGGAAGAGGTGGTTAGGGATGCAGGCCCTGGTTTGGTTTGTGCATTTGAAAGTGGCCAAGGCAAGTCCTTTGCTCTATCTAGGAGGAAGGGGCAATCTTAGGGTCAGCACAGGTCCCATAGACCAAAGAATCTGAAGCCAGAAAATAGAAAGCATGGCTAAAAGAAGGTCACTTCTCTCATCTCATAGTAAGCTCCAAAGGAGGTTTCTGGTCGAGTCTGCTTAGAATGCAGTGTATTTAGTCCCTCTTTTTCACAACTTTGCATGTTGACTGTCAGTTCTGCATAGATCTTAGCCAAAACACTGATGGAGAAGTGATCTGGATGTCTATTCTGAAACAACAGGAAATATGTCATTCAATAGCCTGCTAGTGATTAGAAATCAAAGTAACAGATATTAAATGGATTGCACTGTGTGTGTGTGTGTGTGCGCATGCGTGCACACATGCACACATGTGTGAGTATGCTTGTGAAGCTCATTATCAGGTACAATGCACCTCTATTACTCTTTTTTTCCAAGACAGGATCTCTCTATGTTGCCCTGTTCTGTAACTCACTTTGTAGACCAGGCTGGCCTCAAACTAACAAACCTCTGCCTGCCTCTGCCTCCTGAGTGATGGGATTAAAGACATGAATCTTCCTGGTTCATTTTTTGAGTCTTTTCACTGAGCTTATTCACTGAACTACACTGGCTGGACAGCAAGCTGTGGGGACCCTTCTTTCTCTACCTGTCCAGTGCTGGGGTATGGGCTTCCATGTCTGGATTTTTCATGGGTTCTGAAGATCTGAAGTTAGATCCTCATGAGTATGTAGCAGTAAACACTCTCCCCACCAAGTCATTGCCCTAGCCCTGGAAGTGTTCTTTGGGTCTCTGTGAGATTCTTGGGTGTGAGCAATAGGATCTGGCTGGCTGATTTGAGCAAAACCAGAATCTGTTGCGTGGAGCCAGAGAGGATGACTGCCACTGTCACTCATCTGCCCCAGAACCCCTATTTCCTTCTTTTCCTTTTGGACACAGGGTCTCATTATATAACCCAGGTTGGTTTTTAACTTGTAGTCTTGCTCCCCCAGTCTCCTGAGTCCTTACAGGGATCGCAAGTCTGTGCCATTACATCTGCATCCCCAGCAAATTCTACACCTGAGAGGAGGAAAACCTTAGATGGAGGTCTGAATAAGGAGCTTGTAATTGACATCCTCAGCCAGGGTGTTTCAAAAGAGGAGCCAACAAGATGGCTCAGTCTGTAAAGGTGCTTGCTGCCAAGTCGGATGATCTGAGTTCAATCCCTGAACCCAAATGGTGGAAGGGGAGAAGTGACTACTTCAAGTTACCCTCTAACCTCCAACCATGTGCCATGACATGTGCCCTCCCCCACTGGATAGATACATACATAATAAAATAATAAGTGAAGAGCTTTTCAAAAGAATAGGCATGGTTTCCTAGAGTTAAAAAAGAGCTGGTACCAAAGGAAGGAACTTGAAATATGTGCAGGCAAAAATAAAACACGTTCACTACAGGGAAGTGAATAACTACCAAGAGTCATATTTGGCTTCACCAAAATCCATATTTAAGTTCCATCTCTGTTATGTATTGTCCTGGTCATGGTGTCTATGTGTTCCTGTCATCTCACTTATAATATACAGGGAATAATAGCAACCTTACCTATAGCATAATATGTAGGGAAATGATACCCGCCTTATCATACTGTGGAGGCCTACTAACACGAAAGAGCTAACAATGGTGTCTCTCTCCTAATCATGCACATTAGCTCAAAGGGCAGTATTCCTTCCGTTTCTGAGTCTCCATGGTCTTTTGGATGGCATGTAGGCTGCTGCATGCTTTTGGACACATGCACTAATTGGTTAGCCAAACACAGAAAACCTTAAGGATATCACAGAAATGCAGTAAACTCTAGTTTAATACATGTCAGCTTCCACAGCCCTAAATGGAGTGGATCTGACACAGTCATCAGTATCGTTAACTGTAAAGTACTGCAAAAGAAAAATCCCCTTTATTTACCTAGATCCTCTATTTATCTTGAAACAGACTGTCACCGAGTCAAGAGGACTTCATGCTTCTCAGCATGCTAAATGCCAAACAGATCTTATCTGACCCATTGTTACCCCTGTGCACAGCCCTGAGCCGCTGCAGAATCTGTGTTGACAATATCGAGACGTGTTCAGCTGATGTGCCAAAACCTTTTGAAAATCCCAGGCCTGGACTGTGCTAACAGCACCTTTTCAAGCCCTTGGAATCTAGGCATATCCTGAGAGGAAAGAGACAGGCCTCCACGGTGTCTTCCTTCCCTTGAAAGAGAAATGGGTGGGAGGATCCGAGCCTTGAGCTCTGTTAGGGTTTCCCTTCAATAAGGGGAGGAAAATCATGGCTTATTCTTGAGCTGTGTCTTCTGGTGGAATGTGAGCCTTTCAGGGGGTCTCTACTTGAGAGTCTAGGATTTTGCAGTGAGCAAACATATCATGAGCACCTGGGTCCAGCACATTCTTTGTTGCCTTTAAAATACTTCCAAGGGCAGGTCCCTTCTGAGGACCATGTGGTTGTTTGTATTTATTTCATAACCCATTTTCTCCAGGGGTGAGTATATGAAGGGTGCCATGTATCTCTAATGAACTGTGGACACAAAATGCACATTGGACACCCAAAGTCTTAACCAAGTCAGGAAGGTAGACTGACAGAGCATAGTTGCTAGAGTCTAACAGCAGAACTGTGGAGAAGAGAGAAGTGGCTGCCATTCTAATTGCTTCTTGTATTCAGAGGAGGTATTCTCTAAGACTCTTCCCCCAGTGCCTGTGATTTTCTGAAATTGCACACAGTACTAACTCCCCTACATATGCAAATGTTTTGCATCTATGGTACAATTTAGTTTATAAATTGCACATGGAAAGAGACTGAAAATAATAGCAGCAAAATAGAACAATGATATAACAGCATACTTAAGTTACTTTACATTTTATTTTAGATCGATTTCTGTCTATAATTTAATGTTTTCAGACTGCAGTTGACTGTGGGTAACTGAATCTGCTGAAAGTGGATTTGTAACACGAAAAATAAAAGACCCAGACACAGATATTGGATTTTCACACTCCAAGCTGAAGACGAGAGAAGCAGATCATAAACAATAGACCACCACGTGGATTCGTTGGTTAGGGATCTTGTTCATGTTGCTAGGTGACATGACAAGTGTAGAGGTTTGTTATAGACACCATCTTATCAGTTCTCAAGGGTTTGTTAGTTAGGTTGATAAGTCAGGCAGGCTCTGCTTGGGAAATTCTTTGGCCCCAAATGACATATATCGGGCTATTCTACTGTATCTGTCTGATGCTTTTCTGCTCAAGGTGGTTCAGATCCCTGCCCTATTGCAGGGACAGCTGGCAGCCTAGGCCCTCAGGGCTTTTCCATGTGGTGCCTCCAGCAGGAAGTCAGGCTTCAAATAGCCTGTCAGTGCTCCTAGAGACCACGGCAGGAGCTGTGTATGGGACAGTGTGAAGGTGTTAAAGGAGCCCATCTCTTGGAGAAAGCAGTGCTGCCTTCTCTGATGCCGGGGTAGAGGAAACAGACGTACCTTGGTTCCTTGGTTGGGATATGTAGCTACTTGCAATATGCAGAGGTGTCTCCTTCATCAGCAGGCAACATGATGCTTGGCAAAACCCAAGCCTTGGGGGGAGCAGGGCCTGGATATGCAATGTCCTAACCCAGCGGCTTACTTATGAGACATGGGGTTGAGGGGACACCCTCACTCACACCCTCCTTCAAGGAGCAGAAGGCAACAAATGGCCAAAGCAGTGTCTGTTGGCTGGAGTCGGAAAGATCATGTGCAAGATACAAGAGCTCCGTGGGTGGCCAGACCGGCCTGCAAAATCTCTCCACACCACTTGCACGGATTCCTTTTCTTTCAGTTTTCATATCAGCATACATTCGCTGTACAAAGTTCTGGGTTTTATAGGGAAATTTTCATTAATGTTAAAGGGGAGATATGGCCAGCACAACCTGAGATATTAACTATTATTATCTTGTCAATGCGTATGGTCCAAGGGCAGGTTAAGTTTGTGAAGAATTGATTATGTCAAGATTTTGTCCTTCAGCCCAATCGAAGCTCACCCTCAAAGTCAACACTTCTCTGCATTTTGGGGGCTCCAAACCTAAGTCTCACCTCCCTGCCCTGTCACCTTGGTCCCTCTGTGGAGGCCTCACGAGGGCCCATTCTGCACCTCTCTGCCTAGTCTCATAGCTCTATAAATCTGCAGTATTGAGCCTCTCATGTTTGCTGGGAAGAAACTGAGGCGGAGAGATGGTGAATCATATCCCAAACTCACTCTACTCTTGCAGGTCTGGGCACGCGATGGTCCATTAGACAGTTCTTGTCTTTTGAGAAGGTCCAGAATGGGACCAGAGTCGTGAATCCTCTAGGAGGAGTAGGCCTATGTTTCCTCATTTGTCAAGGAGCTCTCAGCCCTACATACAAACCATCCATACCACACTGCTGCCTTCCTATTCTTTCTTCTCCCACCTTCCCCCTTCTTCCTTCTCCCTCCCCTTCCTCTCATTCTTTCCATCTCCTCCTTCCCTTTCTCTCCTCCTTTCATTCTCTCTTCCTATCTTTCTCCTCTCCCACTTGATTCTTTTCACGGAACTGGGGACCAGATCCATGGCATTGGGTATGCTAAGCAAGTGCTCTGCCACCCTAAACCACACCCAGGCCTTTCTCTTTTCTCAACCAAGAATTCAGGAATTCCTCCTGGAAGAGGTGCAGGGCAATGCCCAGCATGCAGCACAGTTCCCATCCTGGCACAGCCCTGTGGGAAGGTAACATTCGAGAACACTTGAGAGTTCCAGGATTCCAAGATCTTCTTGTGATCTTGCTCTTGCTTGGGTTTCCTACTGCAGACTCCCAAGAAAGAGAGGAACTGTCTTCCTTTTGATGTAATTTCTGATTTTACCCATGGGGTAGGGGAGGTGGACTGTGGAAGTGAAAGCATTCTCCAACTGTCTGGTGTCTCTGTCCCCCAGAGTTCATCCTCACTGTTGGTGGTACCCACTCTTTCTCTCCATGGGGGGTCTCCACTGGGAAACAGGTGTAGTCAAGGATAATGCCAAGGACAGTATTTTCTCCATTTTAAGGTATTCAGCCCCAAGATGATGTGTCTATTGCTGTTTCCTGTCATGGTCACTCAAGCTCTTCTCATATCTGTTATAGATATAGGTGAAAATGAGCCATTTCCTGTTTAAGGTCTAGTGTCTTTCTGAAGATGACTTGAGTTATTCTACGTTCTGTCATCTGGAATGTCCTAAAGGACCATGTATTACAGGGTTAGTTCCCAGGGTGTACAATTGGAAGGTGGTGGAACTTGGAGGTCGGGGCTTAGTGTGAGGTTCCAGGTTACTGAGGAAAGCTCTTGAAGAGCATTGTGGGAGCCAGCCTTTTCTCTCTTCCTCACTCTTCCTTCCTGGCCATGAGAAGCTTTGCCCTTCCACGCCCACTTCTTTCTGTGACTTGCCACCTAATTCACAGGCCCAAAGCAATGGGTCAGACTATGGGCCAATTGGACCTTTGCTCATTATATGATAATGATCTCAGGTATTCTGTTGGTGACAGAAAGATGACTCACACACTCCCAAGTCTATTTGCACTCATACTAGGGCATTGATACCCTCCTCTCCTGGCTTCTCTTTTTGCCTCTTCACCTCACCACATAAGAAAGTGAGGTTGTACACATTTTGGATCTCCTCACCCATCCTCTGAGCAGTCAGACTGATCCCACATGTCTGCCCAAGCTTCACCTGACTATTTTTGCATAGTCAAATGTATTCCTTTCTTTGAAAATCCTTGCCTCTTGCCTTTACTAAACCCCTAGATTTGCTATGGGGCATTCAAGGCCCTTGCTGTCCCTAACAGCTCACATTTCCAGGTGATGTCTCCACATCATAGAAAAGCAGACTAATCACTACCTTACTAGGTGCTTGTGACCTCTGTGTCTGAGAAGTGCTATGCAATGCTCTTCCCTGACACTTTTAGCTTTGAAAGCATACCAGCTTTACAAAGACATGCACAGGTTTTTTTCTTCCATAGGCATCTGTCCTTGAATCTCTGCCTGTATAAACCTCACCTTTCTGTTGCCTTATAGCAGCACTTCTCTTGGTAAGTTTCTTACAGGTCCTCTATTACTCTTTGGCAGTGGTTCTCAACCTTCCTAATGCTGAGACCCTTTAACACAGTTCCTCATGCTGTGATGACCACCCATCCATAAAATTATTTTCTTTGCTTCTTCATAACTGTGATTTTGCTACTGTTATAAATCATAATATAAATATCTGTCTTTTCTGATCATCTTAGTCAACCCTGAGAAAGAGTTGTTCAACCTCTAAAGGAGTCATGGCCCACAGTCTGGGAATCAGTATGGATGGGGAGCTTCAGGGCTGGCTTTGGGAACGTGTGTTGAGTAGGACCTGCTACTTCTGTGCAGGAATAATTGATCAGTGGGTTCCACAGAGTGGTCTTTCTTACCGTCCTTAAGAACTTCCTAAAATCAGTGCCTGACAACTATGGAGAATTAGAAGACAGGATTTCACACAACATCCTTCTCCCCCTCGAATTACTAAAGACAATCATAAAATGGTGACTATCTTTGACTATTGTTCAAAAGCTATGTTTTGCTATTCAGAAACAGCAGCCTGTGGTTTATGTGTATGTTGAATAGATGGTCTGGTCATCTGGGGCAGACTTGGTTTGCTTAATGTACCCAGGACATTTACCACTTGGTGGCAGTGTCCCCTAATGACAAGATTCCTAAGTAACTACTACACTCTGATAAATGCTCCAACTATAAGCCAGGAGTTATTAAGTGGCAGCATCATTCCACATGTAGATTCTTATTTTTTTATTTTAGGGATTCTTATATGGATACCAATACACCATATACCCAAACACAAAAGTTAGTCTTTTGCTGTGGTGGCAAATCTTAGTTAGCTTTTTTTTGTGAGCCAAAGAATGGAAGTGTAAGATCTCATAAAGAAAAGCCAGAAAATGTTAGGAGTGAGAACAGGTGCTCACATATTACAAGGCAGCTTTTAATTCTCAGTATGATCCATGACATTTGTGGGAGTGGAGGAGTTTTCAGAGAAGCAGACACATTCAGGGTTGTATGGTTTCAGATAGAAGGAAGAGTTAGTTCCATGTAAAATGTTCTATTCCTCCCAGAAGGTAATGCAAACAAATTCAATTCCGGAAAATCCTAAGCCCATGAATCTAGGAAATGTATATACCTACCACATTTTCCTTATCCATCCCCTGGTTTGGGCACCTTGGTTGGCCCCATAATGTAGCTATTGTAACAGCACTTCAGTTAGCATTGATATACCAGTGTCTCTGTAGTTTGTTAGCGTGGAGTCCTTTTAGCAAATACCAAGGAGTGGCAATTGCTGGGTCATATACTCACACATTTTTCAGTTTTATTTTTGAGAAATAACCACACTCACTGGCTAAGTTTCCATTCCCACCAGCAGTGGCTAAATGTTCCCCTTTGTCCACAACTAGCACTGCTTGCTGTTGTTCAGTTTAATGGCCACCATTCTGTCTAGATACGGTGGGATCTTAATGTGTTTTAACTTGCATTTCTCAGTTAACTAGTGATTCTGAGTAATTTTTCTTGTCTATGAACCACTCATATTTCCTCTTTTAAGAACTGCCCATTCCACCCCTATGGAGGACCTCACCCTCCCTGGGGAAATGAGGGGTTATTTGGGGAGGGGATAGGTGGAAGGGTGTGGGAGGAGGGGCGGGAAAGGGAGAGGGACCTGGGATTGATATGTGAAGCAACCTTGTTTCTAATTTAAATTTAAATTTAAAAATAAAAATTAAAAAAGAACTGTCCATTCATTTCACTTATTGACTAGAGTGATTTCTTGCTGCTTAGTATTTTTAGTTCTTTGTATATTCTAGGTGAATTCTCTGTTAGAGGTGTGGCTAGTAAGGATTGTCTCTCATTCTGTAGGCTGTCTCTTCATGTGAATAACTGTTTCCTTTCATTTTCTAATTTCATGTGGTCTCATTTGTCAATTTATGGCATTATTCCCTGAGCAAATGGAGTCCTATATCTTTTCTTCTTCTAGTCCTGGTGTTTCCTCCCTTACATTTGGGTCTCTTGTTCATTTGGAGTAGATTTGGGTGCAGAGTGAGATGAGGGTTTTAGTTTTTTCTTTAACATGTGAATATCTTGTTTTTCCAGCACCATTTCTTGAAGAGGCTATGTTTTCTTTGATGTATATTTTTATATCTTGAAATTAGAATCATAGTAGACTACAAAAATCCATTTCTGCTTGGGCATGATGGCAAATACCTACATACAATCTCAGTACTCTGGAGACTGGGGACCATTAATCCAGCTTGGGCTACATATTGAGTTCTATACCATTTTAAACTGCCATGTCCTTAAACAGTTTGGGTCCAGTGACTCTAACTAGGGGAAACATGGGAATGAAGAAAGGAAGGGCATTCAGACACAGGAACAGAAAAGTTGAGCTTAGGTGGTCTGGGCTCGTGGATGGAGAAGCCTCAGAACCCCAGAAGCTCACCATGTTTACTACATATAGCTGAACAAACAGAGGCAGGGTTAGCTAACCTAGATGGGAGTGGTCACCATAGAGGATCAGTCTTCAGGTCACGAACATCTGGGTGAAGAAAGATGGGGTGGACAATTACTGCACAAACTGTCCACACCCATACACAGACCCATGAAATATTTTTGCCATCCCTCAGAGCCTTTCCCTGGAGGAAGGATTTGTCATTCCCTTGGATCTGAGGCATTGTGTCTTTTACATGTCCATGTTCATGCCAGCAATACATGCACACTAAGGACTGTATCCACTCCTCATGCTCACTCAGGACAGTGTCCACTCTACATGCTCACTCAGGACTGTATCCAGTCAACATGGCCACTCAGGACTGTATCCACTCCACATGCCACTAAGGATAGTATCCACTCCACATGCTCACTCAGGACTGTATCCACTCCACACGCTTGCTCAGGACTGTATCCACTCCACATGGCCACTCAGGACTGTATCCACTCCACATGGCCACTCAGGAGTATATCCACTCCACATGCTCACTCAGGACTATATCCACTTTACATGTTACTCAGGACTCTCTCCGCTCCACATGCTCACTCAGGACTGTATCCACTACATGGCCACTCAGGCCTGTATCCTCTCTACATGTCACTCAGGACTGTATCCACTCTTCAGGTCACTCAGGACTGTATCCTCTCTGTGGGAACACCAGACCTTGAGCAGAGACCCACTTCCCCCTTCTGCCTGGGAGTAGGCAGCTGTAGACAATGTTTAGTAAAAACATGTTTACTAAAAACGATACAATAAGTTCCTGGAAAAGGCCTTCCCACGGAAACCGCCCTGACCTCGACCTTGTCCAAAGACTAACCGCACCTTCAAAAACCCACACACATCCACCTCTGGAGTCAGAGCAGAACCAGCCAGGGTAGAGGAGAGAGCAGAAGCTTCTCTGGTGGGAGCTTTTCTTAGGAGGTTTTCTTGAACCTTTTTTGGAGCCTGTTTAAAGTTTTCTTTACATCATTGAACAAGTCTCTGTGTTGTCAATCCCTGACACCCTCCGCACGTTCTCGGACACAGGCCACGCAGCAGACGTGACAATTGGAGGTCCTACCGAGATCGTAAAAGGGAGGTAAGTGGACAGGGTCGTCCCTTTTGCCAGCCAGGGACAGATGGAGGAAAATAGGAAAAGAAACAATGGGAAATAGTCCCTGGAAGTTTAAATTACAGTATCACGTAAAAAAGTTGCTTGAAGAACAGGGGACTACAACCATGGCAGGCTTTTTAAAATGGATTGAACGAGGGAGCCCATGGTTCATTACTGGGGAAGGCTTAAATGTCCCAGATTGGGAGGATGTTTGCTATGATATTCAGAGAGCTGGGTGTTGGTGGCATACGCCTTTAATCCCAACACTCAGGAGGCAGAGATAGGAAGGAATGAGGCCATCCTGGGTTATAGAGCAAGTTCCAGGACAGCCTCCAAAAGGATAGAGAGAAACCCAGTCTCAAAAAAAAAAAGAAAAAAAAAGAAATGAAAAAAAAAAAGGGTAAAATAAGAAATAAAATAAAAAATCTCCAGTCTTTCGCCTGATCCACTGAGGTCAGGAAAGTAAAGGGGAACTGAGAGATCTAAAAGGCTGGCCAGTAAGACTATGCGGATGTGTTAAAAAGGGGTACCAAGCTAGGGGTACTGGATTAAATCTCCAGGCCTTCGCCTGACAAAGGTCAGGAAAGAAAGGGGAACCTGAGAAATCACCCTAGGTTGGAGGGTGGATTGGATTAAATCTCCAGGCCTTCGCCTGACACCAAGGTCAGGAAAGAAAGGGGAACCTGAGAGATCACCCTCAGTTGGAGGATGGATTAAAAGTGGGTAAATTGAAAATTGATAATGGTTAATAAAGGAGGTACTGGTATTAAGTAAAAGAAAAAGACAAAGGTATATGGAATGGAAAATTTTGTTTACATTTAAGTTCTATTTTGTGAGTCATCTCTAAAAACTTTTGGCCAAAAGCTTGGCCTCTCCACCTTGCATCTACAGTTACAAGGAGTAGGTACGGCTGTACCCCATGACTGTAGCTCAAATGGAGGAATGATAAAGAACATACAGGACTTTTTAACCCTTTTAGTTCAAGGATTGGCTGGTGTTGTTCTTTTACATAGATTTCAATTAAGGAAGCTTCATTGCAACAGACTAATCATGACCTAGGGAAAAAGGATGACTAAAAGATGCATGTATATTCTGAATGTATGGTGTGGCCACACCGGTATGTATGAAATGTGATTGTGAATGCGTGAGTGTAAACTGCTTATATGATTAAAAGGATACTTAAATCCCTTCAAAAATAGTTAAGAAGCTACCTTGATTGCTTTAAATATAGCCAAAAGGAACATCCAGCCAGTCTGTTAATGTTTTAACGGAAAAATTTAAGATGCAAATGAGGCCTTGTCAGCTAGTGAGAGCTCTACAGGTTAGATTGGGAAAGACTGCTCACAGACTTCAAATAATTTTCAAAAGTTATTTGGACACAGTATAGTTTACAATCTTTGAGTGATTTTCAGAAGTTTTTGGGAAATATTTAATGGCTATGTCCCTTTTAATGGGCATCTACAAATAATCTAAGTAGTAATCCCAATTTACCTAGATAGTTAACCAAGGAAAATAAACAAATCCTTCTACTGTTATGGTCCAGCTTCAACAGTTCAAAAAATTTTTTTAGAAAATAAAAAAGGGAAAATAATGCCCCCAGTCCCCACATGACTCATCAAATAATATACTCCTCATTTAAAAAATTTTATAATGTGAATGCCAGTGAGCTTCAGACAGATTCTGGCATGATGGAACTTGAGTAACCATTGCTCAGGTCAAATGGAGACATCCATGCACTAGACAGTGGAGAAGACCCTAATTTGGGGTCGAGGGCATGTTTGTGTTTTCTTGCAGGAAAAGAATAAAGCTTTGGCAGCTGTCAGACCATTTAGTGAGATGCATGGAGCAGAGAAAAACTGGACCTGAGACTATGGGAGCCTACCTAAGCCAGTTTGAGTGAGATCTTCTAAATCAGTGTTCCTGACTCCTGATGTCATCAAATTTAGAGCCCAAGAAAGAAGAAAACAGTTGGTTTGAGATTTCCAGTTTCTCAACAGACCTGCTGCATCAACCTTCCGGACCCATGAGTTTTCATCGTAAAGCCAACAGAGAAAAAAAGGACCCATTTAAAGCATTTGGACATTGGTATGGACTGTGATTGAGCGGCAAAAGCCTCTTTTCAAGATTTGAAAAGGACATGGTCACTTGAAATATCAGACTTGATGGTTCCTGTTTCTGGAATCACGACTAGGCCAGTGTATTTTTCTGGAGAAATGCAACTTGTCCTAATGCGACAACTATTGTTCATATTTTTCATAATGCTACATGTGTAACATCAATGATTGTGCCCAATGTATCTGTGCAAGTGCACTTTCTAAATGCTTTCCTGAGCAGATCTTGAAACGATTGTAAACTCTATCAAATTGTAAATGTAAATCACATGCGGGTTACCCTTGTAACAGAATGTAAATTACGTGCATGTTACCCTTGTAACAGATGAAGGCTGGTAGAATGTTATGGCCCAGATCTGGTGATGGAGAGGTGCTATGTCAATGGGGGTCCTGGAAATGGTGGCAGTGGCAGTAGGCATTCTGGCTTTATGCCGAGCTCAAATGTGCCTTGTTCCAGAGGCAAGAGATCCGTAACCAAGTATTGCTTAGCTTAGCCCATGGCAATCCCGATAGCCATGAAGGTTGGTTACAGATGATTTAAGATTGGGGTGTCTCCGACGACGGGCAACCTGTGGGGAAGACCCCTCCCACCTAAGACAGGGGTTCAAGGTCCCCCAAAGACGGGAAAGGGAGGGTGACCCTACTTGACCTAAACCAGGAGTGCCTCATTTGAAAATAAAAAGGGGTGAATTGTGGGAACACCAGACCTTGAGCAGAGACCCACTTCCCCTTCTGCCTGGGAGTAGGCAGCTGTAGACAATGTTTAGTAAAAACATGTTTACTAAAAACGATACAATAAGTTCCTGGAAAAGGCCTTCCCACGGAAACCGCCCTGACCTCGACCTTGTCCAAAGACTAACCGCACCTTCAAAAACCCACACACATCCACCTCTGGAGTCAGAGCAGAACCAGCCAGGGTAGAGGAGAGAGCAGAAGCTTCTCTGGTGGGAGCTTTTCTTAGGAGGTTTTCTTGAACCTTTTTTGGAGCCTGTTTAAAGTTTTCTTTACATCATTGAACAAGTCTCTGTGTTGTCAATCCCTGACACCCTCCGCACGTTCTCGGACACAGGCCGCGCAGCAGACGTGACACCTCTCTACATGTCACTCAGGACTCTATCCTCTACACACCCTCACTCAGGACTGTACCCACTTCACATGCTCACTCAAGCTTTCCTCAGCTCTCTACATTGAAAAAAATCAATAAAACTCATCTTGAAGAACCCACCAATAAAATGCCCAACCACAAACAGCCAACCAACAAAAAAGGAAAACAATCAAAGAATGCACTCCCAACTGTACCTAGTGCTCACTCCTTAATTTGTCCATGCTTATTCCCTCACCTGTAAAATAGAGATAATAATGGCAGAAAACTCTTAATGATATATGAGGAACAAGTGAGATGCTTGTGTAACAATAGAGTGCCCAGCCGACAGCAAGTTCTTAATGCATGTTCACAGTCCCCATCCTCAGTGGCATCGTTGTTATTTTTATATGCAGTTATCTTTTAGCTACTACACTCAAGAAGAGGCGAGAAAGAAAACTGAAAAGAAAAATAAGGTATAGTAACTGTGCATTTCTGCTTGTTGACCTGCTAACAGGAAGCTCTTTAGGACACCATAGTTGGAGGCCCTAAAGTGTTCCACAGTGTCTTCAGCACCATGCCTGGGTCCTAGTCCAGGTGCAGAATTTCTTGTGCTCTTTGGAGTCGCGGTGCTGCCTCATTACCTGCGGCCAGGAACAGTAAGGCCTCCCTGTTGGGAAATGGGGAGAACTCCCACCTGCCAGTCAGCTTGCCAGGTAGGAAAACTCTGCCAGAGAAGATTACCCCACCCAGCAGCAGCAGTCCTAAGCCGTTGGGCACTTAATCAGGCACTGGCTTTGTTGGCACTTTCTTAGACACGACAAGGAAAAAAAGTAGACCTGTTTTCCAAGAAGCCGTGGGTCCAGAGGGAGAAAGATGCCATTGGGTGGTCAGGAAATGGCTCCTGTCAGCCACCATGTAAGGCAGATGTGTACAGCCAGAGGTGATGGACTTTACTCTGCCCTTTAGATAAAAAGGAAGCTTTGCATGGTGGTTCCACTTGTCATCTTCCTGCAGAGCACAGACTACCCTTCCCACCTAGGATGGGGCATGACCAGTTGGCTGCCACTAATGGTTCTCCAATGATGTCTAAAGGGGCTACGGTGAGTCACAGTCTTTTCTAGAACTTAGAGTTTATAGAAGACCCCTCCTGGATCTGGGTGTTAGGCCCTGAGCCCCAGTCAGTCTCCCACAAATGGTAGTACCTGGGCTCAGTCCAGGCTGGACTCTGACAGGGTAAAACAGGAAAGTACTGAGATGTGATCTCCCATGTTCTGTCTTTTCAGCTTTGCCAGTCTGCAGCTGGATCACATGAAGGCATGCATTTCCTCAACTCACTCAGGCTCCTTCCTCTCTGATAACTCTAGCTTGTGTTAAGTTGACATAAAACTAGCCAGGACATGCTGTGTCACCTCCTACTCCCACTAACTTACTTCCGTTTCCTAATCAGTTCCCCTGATGCCTTTATACTTTTGTTTCTCTTTTCCTTTTTTAAAAATTAACTAATGACTTGATTATAAAAGCACAGATAAGGGGTTTTGGACACTCGACTGAAGACAGTGTCTTTCCTAGGCCCACAAGTAAGTATAGACACATTTCCCCCAAGACCGTTGACGGAGCCTGGTTCCCGGGACCCACGTGAGAGAAATAACCCTTTCAAGTTGTCCTCTGATCTCCATGTGCATGTTGTGGCACTTACTTCTCCTCCCATAAATAAACAATGGTGTAATAAAAACAAGTAAATAGCCCTTCCCCTTGTAGGACCCCAGAAAGCAGTAGGGCCCCATGAGCCCCATCCAGTGTGTGATAGGATTTGGCAGACCCTATTAGGAGTGACCACTCACTTGCTGGGAGTCAATGGTGCTACAGCGTGCCCCTCCCCAGCTTTGGAGTTGGTGTTCCATAGGGCTTCCCTGTTCTCTCCTCCTTTCTGCTCCTATATTCTTTCTGCCCTTTCTTTCAAAATGCTCACTGGGCCATGGTGATGTAGGGTGGCCTAAGCTTGGTGACCAGTTAATGGTTGATAATCTAGGCTATCACTTACTCTCAACATTATCCTGGCAGGGCAAGGCAGTGCAGAGGGTCCTCCATCTTGTATTCTTGCTGAGGACATTTCGTGTTTAGCTAAAATTTGATCTCCTTGGTGGAGAATCTCGTGGAAAACCGTCCAAGTCTATTCTAGAACGTGGGGCCAAGGTGCCCCAGCTAGCTTATCTTAGCTTCTGTTAAACTGCTTGCTTGTACAAACCTCTTCCTGCAGCTGCTGAGTGAAAGAAAAAGGATGTGGTTTTGCCTTTAAAAGCTCCTTGGTCTAGATGATCCAGGATCATCTAGTATAGTTACAGCCAGTTAGAATAAAGACTTTCAGTTGGGTGAAAACTGTGACTGAGTAATCATCTCTGGTGGGCTCTCCATAATGCTACAAGCCTCTGCAGTTACTTCTGCCCATTGCAAAATACAGCTTCTCTGGTTGAAGATAGCAGCAGCAATAATCTATAGGTGGAAACAGCTACTTAGAAACATTATTTTGAGAAATGGCATATCATGTCCATTTCTCAAAATAATAGCAGTATCTCCCCCAACTAAGACCTATGACTTCCCCAGGCATGGGCTTTTGATAAATCTTACAGTACCAGGCAAAGATTCCTTTGTGTGCAGTATACCTCAAATGTAACCCAAGAGCTTGTTACCCCAGCAACATACCTGCCATTATTGTACCAGAGGATGCAACTAGGCCCACAGCTGCATAAGACGGTTGATGACAGTTCTCTCCCAGAAATCTGCACAGGACTGTCTAGTACTATGAGACTAGCCACCAAAGTTTTAAGCCCAATTCCAGCTTGATTTCTAAATGTCCTATGATCAGAGTGTGTGATATCTTCAGCAGCAGGATCTCACTATCTTGCTCTGGTGGGCAAACAACAGCAGGTCAATTGCCTGTATTGGTTTGAGACCTCCTCCTGGGTGCCCTGAACAATAATTGACAGTGAAGTAGCCCACACTAGCAGTGGGGTTTTATATACTAGCCTATGACTTCTGGGAATAGTTTGATCCACCCATTCAGGGTGCCTATATTTGAACTACTTTTTTCACTTCTCAAGATTCATTTTATTATTTTAATTGTGTGTTTGTGCTAGTGGGTATGTGCATGCGAGTGCAGGAGCCCTCAGAGGCCAGAGGTGTCAGATCTCCCTGGGTTGAATTACAAGTGGTTGTGAACCATCCAGATGTAGGTTCTGGGAACAAAATTCAGGTCCTCTGCAAAAGCAATAAGTGCTCCTAACTGCTAAGCCATCTCTTTCCCATTTAAACTTTTAAAAATTAGATTACAAAGTACCAGGTTTCTTTAAATCTTGGCTGATATTCCCTCCCTCCTCACCCTGTCTACCCAATCCCTTAGACCTTTCACTCCCAGCATCTCCCATTCCACTCTCATACCTCATGTGCTTTACTGATGCCAAGGAATGGGTCCTTTCAGTTTTCTAGGATGCACACACATTCATCCCCAACATCAAAGCTACTTTTGGGTGGTTTTGCTTTTCTGAAATGGGGTCTCATACTGCAGCCTAGATGGGCTGAGAACTTTCTATGTAGCCTAGACTGGTATTGAATTCATGTTAGTTCTTCTGCTTCATGGTCCCCATTTTGACAACCCAGAGGCATTATTAACCATTCCAATCATTTGAAAATATTTCTATCAACCCCAAATGAATCTGCAAAACTCCCCATTTCCTCTTACTCCTACTCCCAAGCAAAGAGCCTAATTCTTTATCCTGTTTCTATGTATTTGACCATTACAGACCTTTGATTCTAAGTAGAATCATGCAGTATATATTGTGACTGACTTATTTCACTCAACATAATGTCATCAAGGTTATTTCTTCCCAGCTGACTACACTGTGTAAGTGCTAAATTTTGAATCTGCAGTGTAGCCGAGAAGAAACAGCCTTAGGGAAACTTTGTCACATTGCCTTTTCTTCATCAAAGAATTTTCTTTGCACCAGATTATTATCTTTGAATAGTAATCCAACAGTCTTGAGGGCATTTAAGAAATGAAGGGGCACTGCTCTAGCAGTGATGGCCTAGGAGGTTTGGGCAATGGCTAACAGAGCAGGGCTTTTAGGACAGAGATAAACACAGCGTCCGAAAGGCACCTGGTGGTTTCCTTGGACAATGCACAATTAAGACTCAACAGGGATGAAAATGAGGAAGTTGAAATTAATTTGTTTACATGATGCCTTGTGGGATGATTTAAATTAAAAAATAGGAAAGTGGTGCTGAGGATGTGACTCAAACAGAGGTAGTGGAACTTGCCTAGCATGCATCAGACTCTGTGTGCATCCCTGTAAGTCCCACCAAAGAAAGAATGAAAGAGAGGGAGGAAAAATTAAAGAAATCAAGTTGGGTACCATATTCCAGAGTGTTATGGTTTAAAAGTGAACCTTACCCACAGGCTCATGCATTGGAAAGCAGTCCTCTGCTGGTGGTGATGTCTTGAGGCCCATGGAACCTTTAGGAGGTGGAGCAGTGCCGGAGGAAGTGAGTCACTGGGAGCGGGCCTTGAGGTTTGATATCCTGACTCCATTTCCAATCTCCTCTCTGGTGCCTGACCGCAAACAGGACATGTTCCTGCTGCAACACCTTCCATGCTCTAGTGAGCTCTATGCCCTAGAACCGTAAGTCAAAATAAGCCCTTCATTCCTTAAGTTGCTTCTTAGGGCATCAGGGTGATGAAGTGGTCTAAGGTACCTGATCCAAGCTCTGTTTGTTCATAGCAACAAGAAAAGCAATTAGTACACAGCTAGGAAGCGCTCAAGTTCAAGACAAGCATGGCCTTGTCTGAAAAACAGAATGATGTAAAAGAAAATGAAACCAATAAAAATAATAGATCTCTTGGATCACATTTATCTTTCTTGAAACTAAGAAAGTCCCTCATGAAACCATGCAAAAGAGCAGGCATACTTTAAGCAAGCTGCCTAAGGATTATCCTTAGTCAATTGTTAAGGGGTATAGGGAAATTCCCAGGTTTGAGGTGATAGCAATGTGAGAGAAGGAATGAGTGTCTGTCTGTAAGCACACTTCTGTCTTTCCCATAATGCCACAGAGCTCAGCTCTATCCATCCATCCATCCATCCATCCATCCATCCATCCATCCATCCATCCATCCATCCATCCCTCAGCGGCAGGTAGGCAGCCTTCCAGGCTCTGGGGATATAGGTAGCAGTGCACAGATCCTTTATAGCCGCACGGACGTTGATAGTTAGTCTCTGCTCATGTGGTTGTGGATGGCAATGTCCTTGTGGTTATGCAGAAATATAGGTATGCACTGCTGTATTGGACAGGGAGGAATTTATTGCTCCAAGGCCCTGCCTCATTTTGCTTTCTTTCTTGACGTCCTTTCCTAGAAGGGGAGAGAGAGAGAGAGAGAGAGAGAGAGAGAGAGAGAGAGAGAGAGAGAGAGAGAGAGAGAGAGAGAGAGAGAGAGAGAGAGAGAGGAAGAGTCCCTCTCATATAAAGAACATGGCCCTTCCTGTCTTCTACAAGGAAAAAATCTTGGGGAAATCTAACAATAAAAAGGTAAAATAATAATAATGTGTCAGATGGTATGGCATAGAGGGAAGGGGGAAGTAAATTCATTTCCTCATTTCCTGGTATAACCTGCCTAGTGGCTTAAACAATAGGTATGTATTGTCTTTCATTTGTGGAGGTTGTAAGCCTGAGGTCAAGAGGTCAGCATGTCCTTGACCCTCTGAAAATGCCAGGGAGAGAGCCATCATAAGAATCTGTCCCAGTAATTGTCTTGGTAGTTCCTGGGCTGGTGGCCCGAGTTCCCATGCCAAGCTCCCACAGCTGTCAGTCTAAATATACCCCTACTCTAAGGATATTGGGTATCTTGGATGAGATTCCACTCGAAGGGTCACACCTTAACCTGATAATTGGAAAAGGCTCTGTTTCCAGATGAGGTGGTATTCACATGTGCTGGAACTTAGAACTTCAACAGCTTTTCTGGACAACAACTCAAGCCTGGACAGAAGTAAAGCAGTAGGCAGGCTGCTGTCTTATAGAGGCAGTGCAATGACAAATGAGGCCTGACAAAGTGCCAATGAACTGCAGATTTGGAGAAACTGAGCACTGGGTCACAGTGGGGTTTGGGAGAAGAGCCTCCCAGGCACAATGTGGGTGCCCTGTGCATTTTCCAGCAGCAACAGGTATGCCATGGTTTGAGACTAGATTCCCACAGAATGAGCAGAGATGGAGATGAGAAAAGCTCTGGGCTTCACATCCTGGTGCCCCAGTAGTTAGAACTTGGGAAAATGAAGCAGAACAAAGAGGAGACCAAAAGTCCATGGCCTGTGGGGGGAAGAGGAGAATCAAGAGACTGGGTTTTATGAAGGCCAGAGCAGAGGGAGTTTGGCCTGAGGAATCTGTGTCAAGAAAGACAGAGACTTCAAGTGGCTGTGCATGGGAAAATGTGACTATCACTGGAGACTTTGATAGAAACATTTTGAAAGAATAAATGGGAGCAGTACAGGCTGTAGAGTAGGCAGAAGAGACCTGCCCGGAGAAGAGATCGCTAAGCATTTCCACCTCCTTTAGAGATGTTCCCTTAGAGGGAAACAGAATGACTATATCTAAATGTCAAGGGAGGAATTAGGTTTATTGGTTTTCAAATGGATGATAATCTGAGTTTCATAGGTGATAGAGATTTTGGGGTAAAGAGAGAAAGCTAATGATGAGAGAGACAGTGGAATGGTTAAAGCTATAGCTGTGAAGTTAACAGGTCAAACATCCTATGGAAGAATTAGCTGAGGGACATAGTGGATCCATGAAAATAGAGAAGGGGAGACAAGAGAGATATCTGAAGTACTCATGCAAGAAATCTTGTTGATGAATTGTTAACAGGATCTGGAAAGGCTTTTGCTGCTTCTACTTATTCAGAAAAAAATAAAAAGCAAAACTTTTAGTAGATATTAGAAGGGATGTTTGATTACAGCAGTATGATGTAGAGCCCATTAGGTACATAGAATAATAACTGGGTTAGGCTAAGAAACTCCAGGTACCACCTTAGAATTGGTGATCATGAGTTCCATGGTTAGAATGATGGCTAGTTTTTACAGCCATCTTGAGCTGCACAGATTCAAGGTCAGAGAAGGCAAAGGGTGCAATCAGTGGCAGAGGGGAAGGGAGTTGAGAAATATGTGGTTAACTGACTATAAGATGGGCTATGGAACCTTAGCCTTGTGAGGGAAGAGAGGGCAGATGAGGGCTGAATGAAGAAGCGCAAGAGTTGATTGGATGAGTACCATGAGGCCCTGGTGGAAGTGGAAGATTTCCATGAAAGAATGGCTACAGTCATGGTAGCCATTAGACACAGGCACCTGGGACTGTGGAGTAGTGGATGGTGACATGTGTCCATCAGGTGTAGAGCATGGCCATGAAATAGGTGGCAGAAAGAAGGTGGAAGACAATATAAAAACCATGTAATTAGAAGCTAAGAGTCCAGGACTTGGGAGGCTGGGCTTTTGGAAGATCACTGACTGGATATCACAGTAAGAATAGAACTTGACAGGAGCATTTTCAGAGAGAACTTAGAAGCAACCCTTGACGGACTAAAGGGGAAGCTGCTGAGGTCTGTGGGTGACTGTGGAGAGGGCACACTTGGTGAAGACAAAAGCATAAACTTTGTGGTTGAGGGTGTGAGGATAGAGAAGACAGTGGCTGGAATGGCAAGGACTGGGGCTAAGGGATGGGAGTAAAGAAAGCTGTCAGCACTCCAGAAAGAGAAATCGAGTCCTCAGCAGTGAGCTGGGTTCCAGTGAGCATGGTGACAGGCCAAGGGGGGCTCCAAACAGAGCCTGATTTTGTTTGATGTGTTAAGAAGTTTGAATGACAGGGTGAAACCGTGCTTTGAAAGTTGTCAGGATGATAGGAGGGAGTGTTGAGTGTGACTTCATCATGGATGCGGGCCTTCATGGCCTCCATGGTAGTCTAGAATCTTGAGGCTACTGGTATGCTTTGGACCATGGAATGTGGACTTTAGTGGAGCAGATAGGTTTGACTCTCAGCCTTTGCTCTGCCTCCATGTTTTGCATCCTGGAGTAACAGGACATCCAGGTCTCTAAGAGCCTTCTTCATATCCTCTGCTGGCTGATGGAAGAGTAGCCGACCTCCTGCAGATACAACATGGTTTGAAATGCCATGGCTCATTGGAAAGGAGCAAGTGGCTAGATCAGGTGATGAACTCACAGACACCTTCTCTCAGCTTGGTGTTAGTTATGACCAGTTATAACCTGGCTTAAGCATTAAGTTCAGTTATCTCAATATATTCTAATTATCCAAACAAATTCACAATTTTGCTTCCCAATGGAAAGATAAAAGGCCGTTTTTCCACAATGATAAACACAAAGATTGTTTTCTTAGCTGACCGAAAAGTTAAGCTGCTGCTCAGATTGTTTTGTCTGAAACCGATGGTAGAAGCAGCTTTGATTCTTACCATTTATAGCTATGGAAAAAAAGGTAGGGTTTGGGGCAAGCATCGTTTGTGAAAGGTCTTTTTGACAGTTGTGACTTGAGTAGAAACGAGAGAACCAGGGTCTGTTCCATAGAAGGGCTGAATGCCTTTCCAGCATTTCTGCTGCCTCTGTTGTCTGGCTCTTAATGACTTCAGAGAAGGGAGGAAGCGCTTAACCCCAGAGTAACAAGGGAAGGGGGATCAGAAGGTGAGTTTTGAACTGTGCCTTATAGGCTGGGAGACACAAAAAATGTGTTAGAGGCTCTTAAAGTAAGACATTGGAGCTCGAGAGCTGGCTCAGTGGTTAAGAGCATTAACTACTCTTCCAGAGGACCCAGGTTTGATTCCCAGCACTCACATGATGGCTTACAACTGTTTGTAGTACCAGTTCTGGGCCTCCAACACTCAATGCTGGTCTCTATGAGCACTGTACCCACGTGACATATAGACGAACATGTGGGTGGGCAAAGCACCCATACACATACAAATAAAGGTTTAAAAAATCCTAAGATATATATGTATATATATGAAATATAAACATATATATTAACCTTTCTTCTTAATAGGAAATCATCTATGGGGATGACTTTTTAACACACTTGAAGAGCTGTTTGACTTGAACAAGATGTGTTTTTCTACAGAATTGGTGGCTATGTGATGTGGGGAACGATGAGTAAGAAAGGATACTGGGATGGGGGGAAGATAGACCAATGCTGTGTTTCACTCACAGGAGGAATCTAAATTTAGTAATATGTCTGCATTATCTCTCTCTACGTCTACTTACATCTAGATAAGGCATGAAGGCAGGGAGGCCAAGGGAGATTGATGGGGGCAAATTTGAGCAAAGTACAATGATATTTGTATATGAAAATGTCAAGAATGAGTATTATTCAACAATGAAAATTATCTATTGGTCCCCCCTCCCCTCACTGCACCTATCCCCTTATATAAACATGAAGACATGCAGGATACATGATTGTAAATGACATTTTATAATCCTTGCTCAGTTAAAAGAAAGAAGAGAGTCACAAGGTGACAGAAAATCAAATGATTCTAATCAGAATGGCAAATGGGAGCTGACACTGCTCTGGCCCTTTGAGGCTCTGGGATTGGAGGCTGCAGACTGACTGCCTCAGTGAATGGGGGAGAGGGCCTTACCATTTCTGGCATGAAGCCTGGGCTTCCAGAGGCTGCTCTGGGGGAGTATCATGAGATCAGGCCTTAGGGCAGGAGAAATGTAAAGTCACCCAGAGACACTCAACCGTAAGCTGGTGCTACTCATTTGTGCCATCTGCATGGTGTGAGGAAAATAACTAGGAAATGCATATAAGCAGACAAGCTCTGAATCTGCAGTGGAGACCATGCTATGGAGCTAGATTCTAACACAGAGCACATAGAGGATGCACAAAGACCCATCTGTGAGAGGAGTCATGCAGCCACCCTGTAAAAAAATGTTTTCAGTGGCCATTTTGAAAAAAAGTTGTCTTTTAAACTATAATTATTGTTATTAATATTATTATTAAATTATTGTGTGTGTGCATGTGCTTGCAGACATACATGTTCTAAGGTCTTTCTCTTTCTCTCTTGCCCTCTCCCCTCCCCTAGGTGACATCCTGCAGAGCTATTTAAACAATGCCTTCATGCTGCTGAGATCCACATTACACTCATGTCCAGGTCTCCTCTCTTTCTTCCAGAGGCTTCTCAGCTCCATACCACCTTTAATAGAGCTCCACCAAGAGCCTAAGAGCCTAAGTCTCCCTCAAGCATGTTGACATTAACCAGTCCCAAGAATGGCACTGAGGGACCTGAGACTCCTGCTGTTCACTCCATGTTCAATCTCTCCCACACTGAGTGAGGGTGGTCTGTATGGTTGAAGATCATGGAAGATATATTTGAAGAGAGTATAGAAATTCTAGTTTGATGACAAAGGCTTAAACTATCAAATGAAAAATGGATAGAATTATCATGTAAACTAACACACTCAGAGACAACCTGTCTCTATCAGAGACTAATAAATCAAGAAGACAAATTTGTAACATAGCCAATAAACATATGTGGCCTTTGATCATAGGCGTTAAGATTAGAAATCATTTTTAAGAAGTAGAAAATCATTTCTGTGGCTTGAATACGGGAATGTTCCTCATGAACTCATACATGAGACACTTAGGTGGTGCCTCTGTTTTTGGTGGGCTGTAGTTGGATGAAATTGTTCACTAAGGACATGGCTTAGAAGGATATAGCTGGTGTCCAGTCCCTTCCACTCTGTTTCCTGGGTGCCAGGAGTTGAGTGGCCTTTTCCTTCACATGTTCCTGCTTTCCTGATGTTCTGTTCAAGGGCATGGGGCAAAGTGACCACTCTCCGAATTCTCCGAAACTACGAGCAAGTCTTTATCTATTCCAGGCTCTGTTGCAGGGGCCAGAAAGCTGATCAACACAATCCACATTCTTGAAAATGACACACTGGGTAGAAGAAGAAATCACATCAAAACTCACAGGTCATTGAGAATCATCTGAGGACGGATCCCAGCAGCACAAGTGAGATGAAAACCTGCACAACAGAAAACAACTTGGTCATGTGGCTAATAAAGGACTTCTGCTCCTAGTGTTTATACCTTGTGTGATTCCCCTACATTGGGTGAGGGTGGTCTGTGTGGTTGATGAGTTTGGAAGAAGTTTTCAAAAAGCAGTAGTAAGAGGAAGAAGAAATTGCAATGAGAGGAATTGAATTACAGTAAGAAAAATGAATGAAAGTAAATCCAACAGTATGTAGAAGGATAACAGTCACAGAGCACCATCTGCACAACGGTTGTGTGTGTGTGTGTGTATGTGTGTGTGTGTGTGTGCTATTTTTCATTGGTATTTTGGGTCACATTTGACTATGAGTGACTGAAATCATTGTTAAGTAAGGGCCACCACACTGGCATTTTCTCCTATGAATCTTTCTGGCAGAGAGGGAGGAAAAGACTGCAGCCAGAGACCATTATGACACATCGAGTTGGAGACAAAATGTCTGCTTTGTCCTTATTTTCCCTAGATGACTGGGTTCAGGCTCTTCTATCTGCTCAGCTACTTCAAGAAGCAGTTTTTACAGTTAATGATGAGAACTACTCAGAATGAACAACGGAGCAGGGCAAAAATCTAAAGGAAACATTAAATGAAGAGAATGGAACTAAATTACATTTTTCCTTCCATCAACCATGCCTACCAGGTCTTTTCATCCCTTCCATGGACTCTGACACCAGCAGGAAAGACTTAACCACACCTGAACGTGCTTATTGTGGTTCCAAAAGAAGTCCTGTCCCCTGTCTCAGACACCACCTTTGGTCAAGAGTTTATTTCTCTAACTCAGATGACATGCCTGTGCAATTTTACAGGTAACAGTTTTCCCAAAAGCTTCCAAATCCTTTGTCTCACAAGTGCATTTGTTCCTTGCAGACTTTTGGCTGCCCTGTGAGCCTTGGGCCAAGAATGAACAGTTGATTCTGGTTATCAAAGCTTTGTCTAAATAAACTGGGACCTCACTAGATCCCTCTTGGCTATGGAGCTAGGTATATGGACAGTCCATCTTGGAGGCATTCCAGAATGGGGATGGTTATTGAAACATACAAAAAACAGACCTCCTTATAAGGAAGCTTCACCTAGGAGGAGGGGCCTCAGCACAGGATTTGTAAAGAGCATGACAGAGCTGCTCCGAAGTGTTGGAGCCAAAGAGAAGTCTCTCTGCCCTTAACCAAAGACCCAGCCTGGTTTTTATAGGCTAGACATAAATCTGAGAAAGTGTTTATAAAATACACTGAGTCTATCTGGAAGGCTTAAGAAACAACTTTTATAGGTTAATTCTTAGGGAACCAATTTGAGGCTATTTAGAGACATTGAGTTCATGGAGAATGGGATTCTTCTTACCCTGTCCAGCTGGGGCACGTACTTCATTCATCAACACAGCACCTTTAGGTGCAAGTTCTATATACTCATTTAGGTGGGGGGTCACTATCTTCTGGGTCCATTATGAAAGGGTTGGATGATACCTTAACACAAGGCATGCATCTCTTATACACCGGGACAGCGTTTTGCATCTGTGCTCTGACCGTACCTCCAGTGCGACCACACAAGGCGTGGGTAGACCTGACCCATGGAACTTTTTTCTGGGGGAGACTCTGAAGTAGATTCTTCCCAGACTGTCAGAAGAAGAGAGTGGTGCCCTGAGCAGTGTGCTTTCTTCTGCAAGTGCCACCATGTGCTTGACCCCACGAGAGATATAAAAATCATATGGGGCAATGCTTTTGTCCCAGTGGAGTATGTCTTATAAGGGAGGAAGAAAGCATTGCAGGAGCTGCCATATAGAATGCAATAAGAGCTTATGGGGAGAGAAATAATGAAATGCCTTGTGCCATGGTCTAGATATTTAGAAAAGTTGGTGTATTTGGGAGAAGGTAGGTGGGATAAGACAGAGGAAGCTATATGGTATGTATCACAGCACTCTTGGTATTTAAAGATAATTTTGGTGACTTGGAAAAGTTTTTCCATGGGACTAAGAGTTACCCTACTGTAATGGGACATCCCTTGGCATGAGAGGACACACTCTACCATAGTTAAGTTCCAGTAAGGAAAGAACAACTAATATGGGTGGAGAGATGAATGAGGCAAAATTCTCAGGCCTTAAAGGTTGCTCAGAATGAGCAATGTAAATATTTGGTAGGCAGTGTTGGATATAAGTGCTGGGCATTACACAGTAGGTGACATGACTGAGATGAGGTGGTTAATCAGGGCAATAACAACAAAGAAATAGCATGGATGAGTCACAGGAAATGCAGTAGATGCTTGTTAACAAAGAACGGTAATTAATGTGTCAAATGCATCTAAGGAAAAGAATGAGACAGAAATCTGGGTCATACATTGTTGAGCATATGGAAACTGACTTGGGTGCTTTTATAGGCAGTTCGAAGGAAAAGAATAAAAATAATTGAGGACGTCTGTGGGAAAAACAGGTCCACAGGAATAATTAGAGGTAGAGAAGAAATCTGCAGTAGTAACAGAAATGAGGGCTTTTTGAGTGTTGGAAACAATGTGTTGGTTTGAATGAGAATGACCTTCATAGGCTCATATGTTTGAATACTTGGTCCCCAGATAGTGAACCGTTTGGGAAAGATCAAGATGTGTGGCTTTGTTGAAGGAGGGGAGCTTTGAGGTTTCAAAAGCCCATACATCCCAGACCCAGTGTCCCTCTCTCTTCCTGCTGCCTGTGGTTCTCTCAGCTACTGCTCTAACACCATGCCTGTTGGCTTCCTGCCATGATGATCATGGATTGACTGTTAGTGAGCCCCCAATTAAATGCTGTCCTTTGTAAGAGTTGCTTTGGCTATGGTGTCTCTTCACAGCAATAGAACCTTGGGGGAAGATGGAGATCCTGAAAACATGGTTGCTTTGAGTATTTTCTAGAACACCAAACCTTCCAGGTGATGTTTCATATTTTGCCTCCATCATCAATGTGACATCTAGAAATCCTGATGAAATCTAGCCTGGAGACAGAGACTTTGAGAGACTGACAGATCGTCAAGGCCCCCAAGGGTAGTCTCAGAGCTCTGAGCTCCTTCAACTTTTGGGAATTCTCAATCTGTCACTCATGACATCAGACATTCACAAGCACCTGTGGGCAGGGCAAAGAGACCCTTGAGTTATCTCAGATATGCACATCAGAACCAAGAAGAGTAAATGGAAGTGTTGCCTCCTTTTCCTCAAACAGTTGACCAAGGGACCCGGTCTACCTGGAAGGCTTAAAAAATTCTTCTCAATATCATTTTCAGTTTTATAGAATTGAACTGCCCCATCACTCACCTAATTGCCTTTGTCTAAATGTTCAAAAAGCTGGGTACTTCTGGGAAATTCAATCCTCATGTTTACAATTCATCTGGACCCTACTCCTCTCAAATTTGTCTTCGGTGCATGCATGGCCGATTGAGAAGCCTTTTAAGGCTCAGGACTTTGAGAACCAGATAGTCATTTTGTTGGATATGTCAAAAAACACATAGCAAAAAATTCAAGAAATCCAAACTCAAGAGGCTGGTTGGTCACTGAATGTAGCAAACTCTGAGTCCTTGGTGAGGGTTTCGAGCAGTGACTGTACAAGTCAGCAGCTTCAGCACAGAGAGATTGGCTTACCTAGGCCTGAAGAAGACTCCATGCCTACAGAACTGTAACTCTAGTGCTCCAGATGTCCAAAGACAGAAGGTTTAGGAGCCTCACACCCTTGATCTCACTTCCTGATAGGCTCCAGTGCTTTTGAGAGCTCCCAATGAGAAGGTCATTTGTACTATACAGAACATGGGGGATCACTTCCAGCTAGTTCAACCTATTTATTGTATAGATAAAAATTGAAGCTCAAAACTATCAAATGTCTTGTTCATGTGCTTTGTTGTTAGAAGAACTTCAAAATTTCTACCACATTATTATTTTGAAATATTTTAATAGTTCTTGGAGAATTTCATACAGTGTATTTTGATCATGTTCACCCCTAGTTTTTCCTAACTTGGCTCAGTCCTCTGCCTGTTCCTTCGTATCTTCTTCTCCTGACCCTCAGTAGTTAGCAACTGTCCACAGCTCCTCAGCTGGGGATGGACACTGAAACCCTATTTCTTTCACAAGAGATGTTGACTGGCTTGATCTTGAATGGGTCTTGCATAGGCAACTATAGCTGCTGTGAGCTCACGCGTACAGTGGTCTTGGGTCCTGTTATGTTCTGAAGACACTGTATCAGTCTAATCTTCCTCTTTTTTGACCTCTTGGTTCCTACTGTCACCCTTTTCCTTGAAAGTTCCTGGTATTGGTGTGTGTGTATGTGTGTGCCTAATACAGATTTCCCACTTGTGGGTGAGTGTTCCATTGACATTCTCTGTACACTGACCAGCTATAAGTTTCTGCATTACCCAACATCCACCGCACAGAGAAACTTCACCAGAGTGATGTTGGAAGTAGATATTTAGAAGTTTGACACTGTGTCCATGTAGCAGCATAACAGCAGTAATTTCACCCCTGAGGCATGTGAGCTCTCCAGCTAAGGGTTCCTGGATATATTCATAGTACCGTGTATGTGTTTCATCCTGCGGAGTGGAGCTTAAATCCAACAATGCCATATGGTTATAGCAATGAGAAGAATCAATGATCAAAACCAGGGTCACTACACTGGGACTTCCAGGTGTGGGCAGTGTGGTAGTGCTAGGCTCTGGTAAGTGCTAAGAAATAGAGTACATTTTCCCCATTTGACGTGTCCCCTTTGAAGTTGTGTACTTTGTGTGTTAGCTATCTCTTTGGAAGAAGAGTCTTCTGAAGAAATGGATTCTTAAGGTCTGACCCCAAATAGCTGTTGCTGTGGGAGACTGGGACAGTCTGATGTAAAGCCTTTTCCTACATAGAATTTAATGCAGATGCTGGAGCCTCATTAGTGGCTGTGTGAGCAGATGCCTTCTGTGCTCACGGGATGCACACTGTCCTCCCCAGAGCACTAATTGCTGTTCCATGAGTCAATAAGCGATCATTCTAAGTATGTTGGATTGGCTCCCTCACTGCAGGGGGAAATCTATTGACCTTGGATACAAACTTTGGCCCAGAACAACTACACTTGGTTGTTTAGTTTAGTTGTTTAAAAAAAAAAGGAAAAAAAAACGTGGGAAAGAGATGCATATCAGCAAAGGTCTTGATCTTAGCGCTGCAGGGAAACCAGTGGTGAAATTTATGAAGTTTTTTCTTCTTTTTTATCAGGCTAAGGTCAGTAGAACATATTCACACACATGCCATTTAAAATTGGATATGTTTGTTTTACAAGCGATTATAATACTATATGTTCATTGTGGAAAACTTGAAAAATGCCAAAAATATACAGGATAAAAATAAGTCATTTGTAATCCCATTACTTAGGAAACAAAAGCTTGATATTAACATTTAAGAATTTACTCTCTCTTTTAGTGTATGTACATGAATTTAAAAATATAAAACATGTATACTTTGCATAGGTTACAAATGGCTTTGTTCTTTTATTTGTAAATATTGAAAGGGAAAAGGGATGTTTCTTGTCTATCTAAGGTCTGTGCTGTGTGTCTTGAGATACTTGTGGTTGTGGTCATGAGATACCTGAGACATGCTAATTTATTTTAAAAGGATATTTATACAGCTCACACTTCTCAAGATGAAAGAGCAGCCTGGGCATGAGGCCTGACATGATGTGTGTTGATATTCCCAGTGAGAGTCCCCTGGAGAACAGTGATTTTTCCTTTGCTGTTGAGTATCTATGACACATAGCTTCTTGGTTAGGGGTGGGAGCCTATATCCACTCCCCTCTCTCAGCACTGGGACACATTCTATCTTGAACCTATGCAGGCCCTGTGCACGGAACCTCCATCTTCTTGGTCAGTGGGTGGTGTGAGACCCCAAGCATCGGTGGAAACAAAGGCAGCTGCAGTTCATGGGTCTTTGTTCTGCTGCCTTCTCTTACTATCGCAGTCCTTCTGTCTGTCTGCACCCCGCTAGTGTAACTCTGTGTTTCTTTACCTTATGCTTCTCTTCACAGGTAGTTTCTCTTTCTACATATCACCCTGTAACATTTTTTCTCAGAAACTATGTAGCAAGAGGATCTTATTTATTCCTTCAATGAATCTTATTTTTAATTTGAGTGCATATGTGTACAAGGGCCCTACTTTAAAATGATAGCCAGTTGGCTTAGTCCCTTCTACAGTCAATTCCGGTGGGGTCAGATGAGAATCTTCATGTAGCATTTAGAGAATAAAGTGGAAGATGGTAAGCATCGCCCCAAATCTTTCCACTCTAGAATGGATCTATTAATAGCTTCATCAAGTTTTTGGTCATTTAAATGAGAAATTATATAGTACATCCATGAAAGATGCATGTGTGAATATGCACCTTACAAACTTATCATACCCCATTTTGCTTACTTGCTTGTCTGAAACGTAATTGGCACTGGTGTGCAACAGTCCCTTTCATGGACAAGCCAATGATTTGTCTTAGAATGCAGGTATTAGTGGGAACTTTTTGGTACTTGCAGTGGGAAGAGCCTGTATTCAGTAAGTGTTAAGTAATGATGATGTTTCCCAGTGTTGGAGGGTGTACATTGGCTAATCAGTCAAAATATTGTCAAGTTTATCATAGTTTTACAATAAAGGAGACTTTTTGTTCTATCTCTTATATTCAAAAATTTTATTTCCTCAGACCATATGAAATTTGTTTGTTTATTTATTTACTTTTTAAAAGAGGTCACATTCATGGCCCTGTCTGGTCTGGAACTCACTATGTAGTTCAGGCTGTGTTCAAACTCCTTTCATTCCTTCTACTTCATCCTCCAGGGTGCTGGGCTGATAGGGATGCACCATCATGCCTGGTTGGAATTTATTTGCGGTACAGTATGTGGAGGAAACTTACCCTTTAGTTTTTCCTTGAGAACTTAACCTGTTGTTAGAGAACCACTGATTTGTCAGTTCGTTCCCGCTCCACTAACTTGAAGCGTGGGATCTCTTTTCTCCCTTCTCAGATACAGCCGATTGTGGGCATCAACACTGATTCTGAAACCATAGCAACGGGACATCTTTGTGTCATATCCAGACATCAGAAGTGTTACAATTAAGGAAATGAGATACCAAGTTATCACACATACTTGGCTGTTTATGGGATTTTCTCTCTCTCGCACCCCATCTTTTAGAGCATATTATTTTAGTAATTGTGGGTGGAACTTTATATTGCTGATGGGTTCTCTCGTCATTAAAATGTTTTGCTTTAATCTTGAGCCACTCTATGTGATTTTCAAAATAGCTCTGTCTCCATCACATCATAGTCTTCAAAGGATTGCATTAAATTAACCATATTATTTTATTAATTTAGTTTATTTTATTTCATCTTGAGATAGAGTCTCCTATAGCCTAGGATGGCCCTAACTCATGGCTGAAGAGTCCGTTAACTTTTGAACTTGCCGCTGCATCCAGAGTGTTGGGATTACAGGCATGTGCTGCCCAGCCTGTTTTATGGGATCTCAACCTGCTCTCTAAATAGCTACAAATTGGGAAGAATGTATGCAATTGCAATATCAAGTAACTTTTTTATTTATTTTGAGACATGGTCTCACTATGTAGCCTCCCCACTCCCTGCCTGTCCTAGAATTTACTATGTAGTTCAGGCTAGCCTTGAACTCACAGAGCTCCTCCTGCCTCTGTTTACCCAATTTTTACCCTACCCATTGCAATATGACAATATCAACCATTGCTTCTTCATAGTATCTTAAAATTGGATTTATAAAGCAATAGAATTCATTATCATATTTTCTTTTCTGAAACACATATTTATGTGGGGTGTGTGTATTCATAGAGGTCAGAGGACAGCTCTCAGGAGTTGGTTCTCTCCTTCTACCATGTGAGTTCTGGGAATTGAACTCAGGTTGGGAGGCCTGTCAGGGGATGCCTTTACCTGTGAGCCGACTCCCTGGCACCATTGTCGTCACATTCCTGTACTTGTTTGTTTTTGTTGATCCTTCTCCACACATATATATGAATTAAAGCCTAGGATCCATACAGAAGACAAAACATTGAGTATTTGTCTTTCCTAGTCTGGATCACTTAATATAATACTTCTCAGTTCCATCCGCCATTATCCTAGGGTTGGGGATGTAGCTCACTGTTCCTCATATCACTTAACTCCTTGATCATGATGTGGGTATTTTTTCTGGTTTGATTTAGTTATTTGCATACTTTTAACTGTGATGTTGAATGTACTAATGCTGACTGGCTAATGGGAGTGCCTCTGGCATTTGGCCATTTGCTGTGATATTACATGTTGTTATAATTTTAAAGAAAGATATTAATTCTCCTAAAATTTTAATAAGAGTCAAATTTTGAAAAACTGTTTAATAGCAGTTTGAGTCTGGGCAAAGACACACCATTTCCCTTTTGTGAATTTGATGGGTAGATTATGAAGAACACATAACCATGTTGTAATTTCTGCATTGTCCACTTTGCTTCTGTGGATCACACTTGTCAGCTATTAACATTCATTAGTATGATTTTTCTCATTTTTTCTTTTCTCATTCTTCCCTTTTAAATACTCTCTGGTGTGACAAGCCACCAAGAATCTCAATTTATGACATATTGTGCTATTTATTTATCATGTTTAATTATTTCCACTTTTCCTTGTGGTTCCTTCCCATTCTCTTCTCTTTTACTTAAGCAACAACAACAACAAAACTACTTTAGCATTTTTAGAACTTATTTAGCTTTATGCAGCACCGGGGATTGAACCCAGGGTTTCCCATGTGCTATGTGAACGTTCTGCTGTAGCGTGTACACAGTCTTTCTTGCACCCTTGTAAGCATGTGTCGCTGTGTACTGCAGCCTGTCATCTGAAAGGCACCCTATGTTCCTGCTGCAAGAACTAAGCCACACTGCTGTGTCTCTGCCCGCTGTGCAGCGCTTGTGTGATCATGCGTTGAGTTTCTTCAGTTCTCATATGTGTGTCATGACTATGCCCAACTTCACCCGTTGGGAAGCTTTAATCTGTAAAGAACACTGACTTATTGAAAATATGAAAATTTTCATCCATAAAACTATTTATGTCTGGTGCTTTTAGGTGATAGTTGTCAAAACTCACACACACACACAAATGCATATACATGTACACATGCACACACATGTACATGCATACATACAAAATACACACATATGCATATCCATACACATACATGCATACACACACATACACACATACATACATGCACACATACATATACATACTCCATGCACACACATACATACATGAACACACGCATACACACATAAATGTGCACGTGCAAACAAAAATATATGCACACACATGCTTATATGCATACATGCATATACATAGAAACATATGCACACATATGTACATATGTGCATATATGTATATATTCACACATATATGCATGCTTACATACCCATATACCAAGCACACAATACATTTACAAATACATACATGCATATACACACATACATGAATATACATATGCTCACACATGTACATACATACATACACACATAAGCACACACAATACACACATCTCTCTTTTATCATCAGTAACTTTATTTTTACCTCTTATAGTCATTTATTAAAATTTTTTGAGGAATTCACAGATGAGTACTGTATTTATAGCACATCCGCCACTCCCTTTTCTCCCTCCAACTCCTCCTGTGTTCATCACTCCCTCTCAAATTCAATCTTTACTTCTTTAGTTATTATTGTTACACACACACACACACACACACACACACACACACACACACCTACAAGTCCACTTAGTGTTGCCAATAGGCACATGTGTTTGGGACTGACCTGTTTGGATTGGATAACCTATTAGGGGTCCTCTCCCTGGAGAAAACAAATTCTTCTCTCAGCAGCCACTAATTGCGTATAGTTCTTCAACTGGGGGTCTTGTGAAAATTTTAATAAATATTATTTTTGAGAAAATCAGGCCTTTCAAATGTATTCTCATTTAGTTCTTATATTTTCATAAATGCCAAAAAAGTTATTTCATATTGCAATGACATTGATTTTACATTTTGAAAGCTGCAAATTTCATTTTTTCTTTTTCATCTATCTATCCATCCATCCATCTATCTATCTCCTGTCTATCTATTTTATTTTTAGACAGAGTCTTGCTGTTGTTATCTTTGGTGGTCCAGCATGTCCTTGAACTCATAGCAAGTTCTGAATCAGCCTTCTGAGTAACAACATTACAAGCATGTACCACCATGCCTGTTTTTTCCCTTGGTTTTTAAAAATTAAAGTTTTACTTTTTTCCTGATATAAAATTAATATATGCCTACTTAATAGGGAGCTTTAATGAGTCTCTTTTTGTGCAATTACTCTTGCCCAGAAACAACTCTATTTTATTATTTTTTAAGCCAGGCTGTTTATTAATTTAAGTGGCTTTAATTTTACTAAAGAAAAATTTAAAGATATTTTAGCTTTTGTCTACTTATTCAACTTACATTATAAGGAACATTCTGGTTTATTGTAGCTTATTTGGTTGCAAACTTAATTTATGTACTTTCCATCTCTCTTGTTTAATAGTAAATTCTCTATGTGATTAATTTTCTTAGTATTTCATTGGCTTCGGTCCCTATACTTTATATGTCTTAATTTAAAAACATAGGCTGCATTTGTGATTTTTATGTCTTCTTTATCTTGAGTTATTTAGAGGGCAATTCTCGTGATTCAGAGGTCTTCTGTTACACAGTATTACATGTGATCAGAGAACATGAAAATGACCTTCACTGCTTCTACTCCTCAGAAAACACATGGCTTGATTGATGGACAGATAGGAGATCTTTACATTAATATTCCATAGCATTCCAAAGGAGTGAGGCTAGGCATGAGGCTAGACATGGGGGTTCCTACCTGAAATTCCACCATACAGGAGACTGGGGTAGGATTGAAAGTTTGATGACAGCCTTGACTCTCTCAGATAATCACAGCCTACACAAACTCCACAAAAGCCCACGTACTTCCTGAGTGTCTGAGTTTTGTACTATGTACTGAGTCTGCAAGCCCTCCATAGCCCCTTATCCTGTCAGCATGTGCACTTGGCCTATGCAAAGCATTAGAGTCTGAATCTGTTGCCATAGTGACTGCCATGGAGTAGTTGGTTTCTTCAGGTGTCTCCATTCATTTCTTTCTGTCTCAATTTCATAAGTAGAGTTGCTGAAGCCTTTCTCAGTGTTTCTTTGCTGTGTTATATAAGGTGTGGGGAGGAGGTATGTTTAAAGAAAAACAGCATTATCATACCACCTGTTTTGCCCATGTGTTCAGTGTCTTGCCATTCCACCAGAAGCTTCAGGTTTGGGGGCATCTGGGAGTTAGGATTTTTAGACTGAGGATGCTCCATCTGTGCAATCTTTTTGCCTTATGGAATGCAAGCACTCATGACTGGTACATAGGGCACCTGCATATTTCTACACTCATGTATGTCATCTGGACATTCTATATAAGTTCCCACATTCTGATAACTGTGAAGCTATCCATTGGATTTCCTAGGTATATAACCATAGATCATTGTTCCTTTGTGCACGCGCGCGCGCACACACACACACACACACACACACACACACACACACACACACATGCTGTATCTCCTTTAATTGGCCAGATTTTCATTACAAGGTTAAGTAATGAAAATGCCTGTTCCTGGTTTGAATAGGCAATCAGTCAGTGTCTGACTTTTAGGATATGACTCACTTGTTTAGCACAGAAGTCTTTGCCTTTTTAAGAAGAACACTCTCTGTACCTTTTTAGTTCTCATTCTGAATATCTATAGCATTTTAACAAGTGTCTCAGTGACTGCTAAGGGTACTGCATCCTTAGCTATGATGGCATTTGCTAATGAATTTCTTAATATGAAAATTTTTGTGCATTTCTGGCATGGTTTGTCTGATTATAATGGATGGCCCTTTAGTACACAATTTCATTCAGTTGTCTTATATTTTATTGAGCACTTTGGAATTTGTGTTCATAATTCATTAGCTCGACCACAGTGTTTGTATAACTGCTATCTTTGTGAGGTCTGGTATCAGTATTACTCACATAGTAAATACTTTAAATGCTATTTCATTTTTTAACTATTTGGAGACAGTTTATATTGCATGGAGATTATCTGTTCCTTCAAAGTTTGAAATGATAATAAAACTCTGGGCGAGCCCTTCCTCAGAAGGTGATATTTTGGCAACATCCCAGTTTCTATATAGACTTCTTGAGTCAGCTTGGGAACCTAGTCTAGCTGTGGGCCAGGAGTCAGCTCAGATGTGAGTCTGTCAGTGATGGAAGCCTCCACTCACCTGACAAATATCACTGAACTCACTTCTAGAGTCAGGTATTTGCCTTGAGTCAAAGCTCTCCACTTGGTGCTCATTAAATGCCCGGGACAGAGAGCTGGCTCATCACCAGCTGTATATCTAGTCTTGTTTCTGGTGACTAGCACCTACTTGCTGTGTACTAGAATCAGATTTGAGATCAGCTCTCAAGTAATAAACATCAAGAAATGAAGTTGGTTGTGGGTAGGACAGACCTTGATCCCTCTTCATTGCAACTGGCTGGGATTCACCAAAAAGAATTCAGAAACTGTAAACAGCCTAATAGGCTTTAGGCTGGTATTTTCTCAATAAGCCTCTTGGTGTATGTGGAGTTGGCACAGGAGTATTCTGGCTGTGAATTAATTGTTCCGAACCTTAAGTGCCCCTGAGGTAGCAGTATCTCAACACTGCTATAGCCAAGTACCACAGGTTACTTTAAAACAACTGATATTTATTGTGTAGTGTTTAGGAGGCTGGAAGCAGAGATCAAAGAGCCAGAGAGCTGTGGGCAGGGAGCTGTAATGAGAACTGTCCTGGTTAGTTTTTATTGTCAGCTTGACAAGACCAAGAGTCACCTGGGAAGAGGGACTCTCAGCTGAGGGATCGCCTGGATCATGGCCCATGGCCATGTCTGTTGGAACTTGCCTTGATTGTAGATTGATGTGGGAGAGCCCAGCCCACAGTGGGTGGTGCCATCCCTTGGCAGGTGGACCTGTGTTGTATAAGAAAGGTGGCTAAGCAGGAGCCACTAGGAGTAAGCAAATAAGCATCCTCCTTTATAGTTTCTGTGCCAGGTTCCTGCCTCGAGTTCCAACCATGGCTTCCCTTGGTTATGGACTATCACCTAGAAGTGTAAGCTAAAATAAACCCTTTCCTGTCTTAAGTGGCTTTCAGTAATGGTGTCAGTCACAACAATGGGTAAACAAACTAGAATAGAAACCGTGGTCCATCTCTCTCTCCTAACTTTTGGTTGGTTGCTGGTCCTCTTTGGTGTTCCTTGTTTTACAGATGTATCTCTTGGTAACTTGTCCCATCATCCGTCTTCTTATTGAACTCACACACTTTTACTATTAATTTATTATTTGCTATTATTGTTGTTCTTGTGAGTGTGTGTCTGTGTGTGTGTTTGTGCTCACGTGCAAGCGTGGGCTGGTGCACATGAGCACAGCATGCATGCAGAGGTCAGAAGATAAGTTTTGGGAGCCAATTCTCTCCCTGCACTGTGGGTTCTGGGTATTCAATTCAGATCTACACTTGTGCAGCAGGCACTTTTACCTGCTGAACCATCTAACTGCATTCCTTTCTTTTGGGGGATAAGGGTAGCCATCATACTGGATTAGGACTAGCTTTACCTAACTTGGTTACCACTGTAAGGCTCCATTTACAAATAAGATCCTATCTGTGCTACATTGGTAAGGCTCCAACACACCTTTCAGAGGGAACAGAATGCATTCACAGCATCAGTGATGATGCCCGTGGAGGAGAGTCAGATGACTTTTCCCCTGGTTGCCAAGATTGATGACATACATTCATGCTTTCATGCAACAAACTTGAGTGAGTAGACCATCAGCTGATTTTCTTAACCCACTCCATCAGCCATCTGAAGTATGAGATAGTGCTGTAGAGTTGTTACCAGATGGTTCCAAACATCCCATGTTAACTTCCTATGACGATATTGCTCTGAATTGAAAATGCAGTGTACATGAGGCCCTTCAAACGAAGCCCTGGGGCAACCCCAAGATTGTGTCACCACTCCTCTTTGTGCCTTTTACTTCTTCCCTGTCTGAGGGCCAGAAGGGTGCTACCTCCAGGTCCCACCTCCAGCAGCTCCTCTGCTTTTGGGGTGCTTGTTGTGGCAGACCACAACTCTAAGGAAACATTGTTCACATAGACTGCACAGGCAGACTTGGTTCATGGGGAGTCAGCAGTGGGTTGAAAGATCTTACTCACACCAGAGGTCTCAGGGATCCCTGCTGCCTCTATTGCTCCCAACTTTATCTCCTGAAGGCTGGAGGATTATAAAATAGCTATTTTGGCCAAAGTTGTACAATAAAGAATCATATTTGACTCTCACATTTCACCTCTCCTCTTGCTAGTTAAATAATGTGACATTTCAAATTTGGAATCTTCAAGTTGAGCTTACATTTTAGGCTTTTACTAATTTTATCAAGGTCTTACTGGGACGCTCTTCAGTTTCCAAAGTGCTTTGATATGATCTCATCTTATTCTAACCATGAGTTGCCTCTTCTGTTCATTTTTCATGGTGATAACTCACAGAAGTTACTGGAGGCATGGCGGTGACTTGGCCAGAGCTATAGAGATAGCAGGGGAGCCAGGACTCTGCTCAGGTTTGCTGACTCTCTGCCCGGCTCCTTCCATGAGGTCATTCTGCTCTGGTTCTCTCCTGGCCCAGCCAAGTTTCATGGCTCACTCAAGGAATCAGACTACAACTGCCTCCTCCCCCAGAGTCTTTCCAAAGTCAATGGAAGATACATGGACAGTCTGCTGTCATGTCACCCATCTCTCTGGATCAGGGGCTGGCAACCTGCTGGCCCCCTGGCCTGCTTTTGCTAGTTTATGAATGTCCCTTCACTCTTTTTTTGGACACATTTAAAGAGTTATAAAAAAAGAAACAACAAATGAGAATATTTTGACAGTGAGCTATGTAGCCCCTGATCCACTGCAATTAAATAAATAAATAAAATCCCTTAGCAATTTACTATTGAGCCTTTTTCATGAAATGTGTCCCAGCCCCTGCTAGGTAAGTGAACCTTTCATTGTCTTCTTTTATATGGAACACACTCATTGCCACAGCCTGAACAGTCCACAAACGTAGCTTCAAAACATAATCCTCACTGTGGTTGAATTGAGAGGGGCCCTTTCAGGAAGTGACTAAGTCATGAGGGCTCAGGTCTTAGGAAGGGTTCTATGCCTCATACAACCCCTAGCTCCAAAAATATTCAAATTGTGATCCATAACAGTAACAAAATTACAGTTATGATGTAGTAACAAAAATAATTTTATAGTTGGAGGTCACATGACATGAGGAGCTTTATTGAAGGGGAAAGCATTAGGAAGGTTGAGAACCACAACCTTCTAAGAAGGCTGAGGGTTGGGAAGTGGTGGCGCATGCCTTTAATTTCAGCACCTTGGAGGCAGAGGAAGAGGGATCTCTCTCTGTGTGTTCAAGGCGGGCCTGGTCTACAAAATGAGTTTCAGGACAGTCAGGGCTACATAGAGAACCCTGTCTCAAAAAGAAAAAACAAAAAAAAAGAAAAAGAAAAAGAAAAAGAAAGAAAGAGACAAAGGGAAGGAAAAGAAGACTTGGGATGTAGTTTAGCTCCTCTTCCCCTGCCCTTGCCATTGGGGAGGACCTACAACAAGGCACAGAAAGGAGTCCTCACCAGATCTGGAGCTTGTTGGCACCTTGATCTTCTGCTTCCCATATTCTTGAACTATAAGACATGAAACGCCTGTTCTCCCAGGCTCAGGAATTTTGTTATAGCAGCAGAAATGCACTACACACTTCTATTTAATTACATGATTTCTATGGTCTGTTTAACTTATGTAAATGGACCTCTGTCAGGTGCTTTGAAATATCTGTGAAGTTTGCTCTTGTCCTCACCGACACTTTCCCCCCATCCCCCAGTGCCAGGCACTTGATGAGTAGGAATAACTGGAGTCAACTACCTGTTGCAATGTGTCTGGAAAGAAAGGAGACCTGGTACCAGACAAGTGTTCATTTGTTCCAGATGGTCAGTGAGTGCAGTATAGTACATTGTTGTAGATAGCCAGTGAGTACTGTACATTGTTGCTGATGGTTAGTGAATATTTTACATTGTTACAGATGGCCAGTAAGTACCCTGCATTATTGAGAAGGCCGGTGAGTACCATACATTGTTGCAAATGGCCAATGAATACTGCACACAATGAGTAGTAGGAATACTGAAATAAGAGAGAGACATGAGGACTAGATGACAAGCCCACAAGGGCAGGAAGTATGTCTTTTCTTGTTTCTTGCTATCCTCAGCATTTACCTCACTTTGACTCATATGAATATCTCTGTCCATGGTCAGTTGGCTGTGTTGTCAGTTGGCAAACCTGGGACCCTGTGATGAGACAGTACATTGTGGTTGGAGAATGTTGTAGAGGAAGCTGCTTACCTCATGGCAGCCAGGAGGTAAAAGAGAGGAGAAACTGGGGTCTCATTATCTCATCATCTTTTTAGGGTACTCTCAGTGAAATGAAACCTTCTCCTAGGCCACACCTCTTAAAGGTCCCACTACCCTTTCCAGCGCAGTAAGCTGGGGACCAAGCCTTTCACACCTGGGACTTTGGGTGGAACTCCAGATCCCCACTGTAGCTGTAGCTGGGGAAGACAGCATTTTTAAAACCTAAATCTTTATGGTGCCTTTTCAGCTTTCCCATCTTTATCAATACATTGACACTTAGGCAGCATCTTGCCATAAGTCATTTTCTGGCTGCCTAGTAGATACCTGGAAATAGAAGGTTCTAGGCCACAATGCATAGTTTAAAATGCTGTGAACTGATGGAAACAGATGCAGAGACCCACAGCCAAACATTAGGAGGGGTCTGGGAAATCTATACAATGGGAAAGTCTTGTTCTTATTCCTTGCCTTCTTTCAACACAGAGCATCTTGCTCCAGTTTCTAAAAGCTGAAAATTTTCTTCCATGAAACTTTTCTTTCAATTTGAGGAAGTTGATTCAGTGGACACATGAAACAGAACATTTTAGTTGATGGATGACAGAATCAGACTCCACCTACCAGCGAGGTTGACTCCACAATTGCCTTCACTCATCTGCATAGCAGGTGAGGACTTCACCTGGAGACTCTGGTTCTGGAGTCCAATCCTACTGAGTTTTGGGGATGTGAAGACATTAGACAACTGATATGAGCCTCAGATGAGACAAGGTTGCAGGAAACAACACCAGGACCGTGTGAGGAAACAACAATGACCACCCTAAAGACATCAGTGTCTAAACAGAAATTATGCCTACACCAGTCTCCAATCTTCATGAGAAGGAAATCCATACTTTCCTGGGCATAATCAATAACTAATTCCAGAAATTATTTGGTTTTGTTCATTCAACTAGTATAGTGAATATTTCCCTGGTTTCCCATGGAATATCAATGGCATCCAACACTTTTGTGATCCATTTTCTGTTGCCATGCCTGGACGATACAGTTCATTATGGGAGCTCACACATCAGAGCCGGGGTGCAGTGTACGCCAGTATGTTCAGATGTGCTGCCAGAGCAGCTAGCTTTCTGTGCTTGAAATGGATCTCATGCTGCTCATGAGCTCACCTTCAATTCTTCCTCTGAGCCCACAGAGGCAGCCATATTTCACCATTAATTTTCTGCATGGTTATCTCTCCCCCATCTCATGTCTGTCTTCCTGCCATTAGTCTCTTGCATCGAGGTCCTTAGGTATAACGTGTGGTATTTGTATTTTATTCTTTTCTTGGGACACACATTAAGGTGCTTGAACTTTGTAAGGCTGAGTATTAATGTTGGGTTCTAAGCCTCCTACAGCTTCTCTCTTCACTGAATTGTAGAAGTCCTGGATTAATAGAATTAGCCCAAGTACTATTTTCAGTGATTCAATTATATCCCCAGATATAAAGGCTTACTTTATATATGACCTCTATTCTGTTTAGCTGCTTGCATTTTCCCTGATTTTTAGCAAATGTTTACCACAATAAACATTCATATGTATATCATCTTAGAAGCTACTATTAAAAGTGGCTTTTGTTCTTGCGGTTACATGGTGGGAACAGATATGAATGCTGGTAAAACTTCATGAGTTGTATTACTTTAGCTTATTATATTAGAAGTCTAAAGTGAACCAGAAATTGAGTTTTTCCATTCATATGTCAATCTTTTCTCATAATTTGATTGATAATTTGCTATTAAGAGCTAATGACTGTTGCTGGAGGTTTCTTGTCCCATCAGGTCCCACCACTTCAGCCTCAAATGATGCTATGTTAATTATAAAACTGTTGGCCAATGGCTAGGGTTTCTTATTGGCTAGCTATGTCTTAATTATTAACCCATTTCTGTTAATCTATGTATTTCTATGTGGTCTTGGCTTACCGGAGAATGCCTGCATCTGTTGCTCCTTTAGTGGTTTCATGACTTCTCTTCGACTTCTCTCTCTCTGCCTACCTTTCCCAGAATTCTCCTCATCTCCTAGTCCAGCCTATCTTCCTGCCTCTGATGACCACTCCTCTGTTCATTAGTTCATCAATCAATCATTCACTCATGCATCATCTATCCATCCATTCATCTGCCATCCTAGCTTGAGTTGGTAACCTTCTTTGTATTTAACACTGTTTTCAAAAATAATAGAAGATACTAAAAGAAGAATCCACAAAGGAGGGCACAATGTGTTTGAAATTGTGCTGGTTACCTTTAATTTTCAACTTGACACAGGCAGTCGCCTGGGCAAAGAGCCTAAATGAGGAATTATCAAAATCGGATTGGCCTATGGATATGTCTGCGGAGATGGTCTTGCTTGTTTATTGGTAATAGGAGGGCCCAGCCCATTGCAGATGGCCCCATTTCCTAGGCTGGGTTCTGAATCCTGTTAAAAATGAAGAAGCTAGCAAACAGGTAGGCAGCACGTGACACTTATTTCTTTCTGTACTTGGTTGTGGATGTGATATGATCAGCTGTCTTCTGCTTCTGCTTCAGTGACTTCCCCCAAATGAGGAGTTGCTCCCTGTGACCTGGAACAGAGAGTTCCCTCCCCATGTTATCTTTTGTCAGGGTGCTTGTCACAGCAACAGAGATGAAAGTAGAGCAAGTATTAAGCCATCCATGGGACAAGCTGTTAGTGGCGGTGATGAGATGTAAGAACTAAGGGTCCTCGTTGAGTCTGTGCTGACTTTTGTCCACCTCAGGGCTATTAGGAGGTTAGTTCACTATTGTAGCCCAAGTTTTCTCATCAATAGAAAAGCAGAATCAACTTGGATTATAACTAAAACATCATGGACCTACACAACTCACCCCCTAATCATCTTCCTTTGCTCTACACAGTTAAAAATGGTCCAGTATTTCAAAGCAAGCATATTTAATATAAAAGTACTTAGCAGTGGGTAACTGTGGGAAGACCTTTTAACACATTGTCTAAGTGTTGATTCTACAAGATAAACATTGGCTGAGGAATGGTTGCCTGATTCGCACAAAAAGCCCATTCTAGTTTATCCCAGTCTCTTCCAAAAGATTTCCTCAGTGGGATGCCAGTGGTCAGTCATCACTGTGCAGGGCAATTGACTTTTTCTTTGGTAAACAGACACATCAATTGTAAATGTGTCAAAAATTGAACAAGAAAACACTAGCCAGAGGGTCACATGCTGCAAGAAAAAGGAAACAATTGTCCTAGCAATGGAGAGATGCTCTTTGCCTCAAATTATACCCAAAATCTAAGGAATGAGGTCCATCCCAGGCTATTGCTGAGTCTGAGTGGCAACTGGTCCCTCCCCCACTGTGTGGGCCCTGTCACTGCGTGTTAGACACAGTGCATCAATCTGCACCAGAGGAGAGCAGATTTAGAGCCAGCTCTGCCCAGGGGAAAGAAAAAAATACGACAGAAGGAGAGCAGACCCCGCTATTCAGGGAAACGTCTTTGCTCCTGCAAAGACTGTTAGCAAGCTCGTGGCCTCTGATTTCTATATGGCTTTTGGCACATCGTTTTAATCAAAAGAAGAAAAGGAAACACTAAAAAGACTTCAAACCCTAAACACAATGAGCTGGCAATGGAAGACAAAATTAAGTCATTCCAGTACTATGCCAGGCTTGGAAAAACATCTGTGCCTGCAGAGGCTGTGACACAAGAAAGAAACCTTAGATTTTATAGCAAGAAGATTTACTGACCCGAGACAACAAATACCCATTAGATGACAGCTCAAAAGCCCATCAGACAGCTCAGAGCTGTTGCCGGGAGCATGTGGGTACATGACCCCCAGCTGCATGGGCCTGACACAGTGGAGGTTCAGAAGTAATCTCTGATGTCCATGGTTGATGGTTTGTGGTCAGAAATACTTTTGCACATTAGAAAGCGCTGCATACTCTGGTTGAGGCAAGCTCTAAAAAGGCCCCCTTCACCTCTTATAGGAGGGGTTCTCATCAGCTTGGTAAGTCAATCCCTGAATGTTTGCCTGAGCGTGAATGCAGGACATGACCCCAGAGTACTCCCTTTCCATCCTTCTGGTCCTCCTGAGAGAATCCTTATCACAAGCCTATGTTGCCTTCTGTAGGGCAAGTTATGAAATCTCTAGATGTGGGAAGTTTGTAGGCATAAGATCTGGTTACTCTCCCAGGCCCTTCTCCTTGTCAATGGCTTACATTGCAAATAATCCCCAAGATTACAGTATCTGGGGCAGTTTCTAGTTTTATGAGTATGAGTATTTTGCCTGCATGTAACTCTGTGTGCCTCTTTGGAGCTTTTGGGCCACAGAGAGAGAGCATTGGATCCCCTGAAACATGTAAGTGGTGGGAGATGGTTATGAGCCCACATGTAGGTGTTAGGAGTCAAATCCCATCTCTGGAAGAGAAGCCAGTGCTATTAATCACTGAACCATTTCTCTAGACCCCCAGTCTGTATTTTGATTATTATTCTAGATAACTTCATCTGATAATCTGACACATCCTAGAATCACCTGAGAAGGAAATATTAATTGAGGTACTACCCACATCACATTGTCCCATGGGCAGTCTGTGGGAGATTTTCTTCATTGTTGATTGATAGAGGGAGGTCCAGTCCATTATGGGCAGCATCATTTCCTGGAAGGTGGTTCTGGGCTATATGAGAAAGCTATCATCCCTTTACACTCTTGCATGGTTTCTGTTGTATTTCCTTGGTTGTCTGTTTCTTGATAAGGGTTGATGCTGTGTAGAACAGCAAAGACACCTACGTTTGGGTTCCTGCCTTAACTGCTGTCATGGGAATTTGGCCATTTGGTCTAATCACCAATAGAATGGAATGGGTTGGCCTAATGGGTGTGGTCTTCTTTGAGGATATGGACCCTTTAAGAACTGGGGCAGGAGGGTTGCACTTTCTCTTGAACTTGGAAGGCTTCCTGACCTGGTCCGGAGCTTTCTCCATCCTTCCCTGGGGGATGAAGAGGCAGAGGCTCTGCTTCATTCTGTATTCATGAGTGTGTTCTTTCATCGATTAATAACTAAGTCCCTATCCAAGACTTCCTTAAATTTGTCACTTAAAAACTGCCCTCAGTGGTAGATTGTGACCCAGAGGATTAAGCCAAATAAATTCCTTCCCTTCCCTCGGTTGCTTGTGGTAAGGGATTTTTATCACAACAATGGAGAGGAAACTAGAACAACTGTCATCTCTGATGAGAACGTTTATCCTCGATTCTTTAGCTGGTCTACTGCATCAACAGCTGAGGTTGCAACCAACCAGGGATTAAAAACACTTTTTAAAAATTTTCATGTGGGCTGAGTGTTGGTGGCTCATGCCTCTAATCCCAGTACTAGGGGGGCAGAGGCAGGCAGATTTGTAAGATCTGTAAGTTTGAGGCCAGCCTGGTCTACAGAGGGAGTTCCAGGACAGACTCCAAAGCTGCAGAGAAACCCTGTCTCAAAAAACAACAGCAACAAAATTTCATGTGTATGAACACAATCACATTGTAGTCATTGTTGCTGAAACAATAGAGTACAACAATTTACGCAGTGTTTACATTGTAGTCATTGTTGCCAAAACAATAGAATACAACAACTTACACAGTGTTTACATTGACATAGGTACTGTGATCAGTCTGGAGATGGTTGGACATACACAGCAGGGTATGTGGATATTATGCTCAGCCACTATTGACATTTTATATAAAGGACCCCGGCAGCTGTGACTTTGGGTGCCTGTGTACCTTCTAACACCACCCCCACCTTGAATGACAAGTGACAAATGTATTTCATTCACAACTGGTATTCCTTCTACTGGCATCTCCCTTGCTTTTTATATGTATTCTTCCTGCATGCTTTTTCAGAACCACCAGCTACAGTGGGAAGTGCTGCTCATAAGCTAATTGAATAATTTGCTTCGCCTTTATCTGCTGGTTTGCTTCCTGCCATTTGTCCTTGGGTATAAGGAGTCCAGAGATTTTCTCCCTCTCCTTTATTGGTGAGTGGAAAAAGGCCATATCTCACATCATCAAACAGCACAGGAAGGAACGACAGTGTTCTAGGAATAAACTCATTCACCCAGTTTTTCCTGAAGCCTTCTTAATCCAGTCTGAAACATTAACACCCCCTTCCTTTCTCTTCCTCCTTCTTATTCCTATAAAGTGAGAGAACCATAATCCCGTGCAGCCCTCCAAGTCTGAATTTTGATCAATCTTCTACTTGTTTCTATGTCTCGTAACTGGAACAGAATTTTGGAAATTGTCCCTACCTACTGTGGAAAAATTTCATTTCTGCTGTGCACAAGTTTGTTAAAGCTTCAATCCATGAGACTGAGTTTAATGCTCAAAATTGTGGTTTGTTTCCCAAATAACATGTGTTGTGGTGTTAGGCAAGCTTACGTTTGAATTGTGATGTAATACTAGTTAATTAGGTGATCTTGAGTGAGCTTCCCAATCTCTGTCAGCCTATTTCTTCGTTTATTAATTGGGCACAATCCCAATTCACTGCAATATTCACATAAGAACAAATTTTGACGTAATATTTAGTACAAGGTGAGTGCATGATAAGCTTTTAAATTATCATTGTGACCCCCCTCCACCAACAAAATTGACTGAGGCTTGACTGTTAGAATTTCATGTATAAGAATATGCTTTCGTTATTCAACAGTGAAGTTTTTAAATCCAAATCAATATTAGGCTTGTCAAATATGTACTTATAATCATAGTTAGAAGTATTTGCCAGGGGTTGTTAGAGTTAGATGTTTAAATTGCTATATTCAAGTAGAAATAAGACTAATAGTGTTCACCAACCTTACTCAAATAACATGTAAGTCTAGGCTGGTCACACACTTGTGCCTCATTTAATTCTTTGAGTCCAGAGGCTTGAAATGAACAAATTTCCTGGCTATATGGAAGCCCTGCTAACCTTGTCTATGAGACAGTTCCACATGAATCTGGTAGGAGGCATTTAAGTGTGCCGGCTTAAGTTGTAGAAAACTGTGGATCATCTTTGATGGACAATAAGCTTATACATTTTCATCTATGGCATGATTGTAGCTGATTGCAATGAGAAAGAGAACAGAAAAATCATTTCCCACCACCAGACTCTCTAACAATGTTTGACATTGCCAGGATGTTTAGGATTATTGCTGGACCAGGTCTTCCTCATCTCTTGATAAATCCTTCCTTCCTTTTAAAACTGTTCATTACAATTACTCTGCCTCTGTCTCTCTGTGTACACATGTGTGAATGGCGTGTGTGTGGAATGAGAAGTTGGAGTTGCTTCTCTCTTTCTACTTTTCTTTTGGTTCTGGAGGTCAATATGACATTGCCAGGTGTGTGCAGCAAGTGCCTGTCCCCAAACTCTATCTTAACCAGTTGTTTTTACTTTAAGATGTAGGATAAAACTTTACCCTGTTGAGCTGGAGAGATGACTCAGTGGTTAGGAGTATTTGTTACTCTTGCAGAAGACCTGGTTTCACTTCCCAACACCCACATGGCAGCTCACAACCATCTGTAACTCTTACCTCTTAACAGATTACCTCTTCTGGCCTCTGTGGGCAGAAGGTGTAGCAAACACGCATGCGTGTAGGCCAAAGACTCATACACATAAAACAGATAAATCTGAAAATAAAATTACTTTCTGAGAAGTTTATTTCTTCTCCTTTACAACTTTCTCAACCCCCCTCCCTTCCTTTCTTGGAGCTGGGGCTTAAGCTCTGGATGTCACGAATGCTTAGTAAGTGTACCACCATGGAACTACATCCCATCCCATGACATCTTCTTCATGTACTCTGTTGACATTAGAGCATCATCCTGATGCTCTATGTTATTACATTTACTTCACTTACTCATTTGTGTGCAGTAGGTATGCATGCCAGTGTAAGTGTGGAGGTCAGAAGACAGCTTTGAGAAGTGTGGGTTTCCTTCTACACGTGGGTTTTTTATTTAAATCAAAAAACTTGTTTTGCATGTCAATCTCAGTTCTTGCAATACAGGTCTTTCACTTGTTTGGTTAGCATTACCCCAAGGTATTTTATGTTGTTTGTGGCAATTGTAAAGGGTGATGTTTCTCTGATTTCTTTTTCAGCCCATTTATTTTCTGTATATAGTAGGGCTACTGATTTTTTTTGAGTTAATCTTGTATCCTGCCACTTTGCTGAAAGTGTTTATTAGCTGTAGGAGTTCCCTGGAAGCTTTTCTGGGGGGTCACTTATGTAAACTACCATATCATCTGCAAATAGTGAAAGTTTGACTTCTTTTTTTTCCAATTTGTATCCCTTTGATCTTCTTTTGTTGTCTTATTGTCCTAGCTAGAACCTCGAGTACAATATTGAAGAGGTATGGAAAGAGTGGACAGCCTTGTCTTGTTGCTGATTTTAGAGGAATTGCGTTGAGTTTCTATCCATTTAGTTTGATGTTGGCTTTTGGTTTATTGTATTTTATTATGTTCAGGTATGTTCCTATTATCCCTGATGTTTCCAGGACCTTTTTCACGAAGGGTTGTTGGATTTTGTCAAAGACTTTTTCAGCATCTAGCGAAATGATCATGTAGTTTTTCTTTTGCAGTTTGTTTATATTGTGTATTACATTGATAGATTTTTATATGTTGAACCATCCCTGCATCCTTGGGATGAAGCCTCCTTCATCATGGCGGATGATTTCTCTGATGTGTTCTTGGATTCAATTTGTCAGTATTTTATTGAGTATTTTTGCATCAATGTTCATGAGGGATATTGGTCTGTAGTTCTCTTTCTTAGTTGTGTCTTTGTGTGGCTTGGGTACCAAGGTAACTGTAACCTTGTAAAAAGAGTTTGCAATGACCCTTCTGCTTCTATTGTGTGGAACAATATGAAACGCTCTCCTTCATCTCTTTGAATTGATTCTAGTTTAAAGTCTAATTTGTTAGATATTAGGATTGCTACCCCTGCTTGTTTCTTGAGTCCATTTGATTGGAAAATCTTTTCCTATCCCTTACTCTGAGGTAATGTCTACCTTTGAAGTTGAGGTGTGTTTCTTGTAAGCAACAGAAGAATGGATTCTGTCTACTACATATCCGTTCTGTCAGCCTGTGTCTTTTTATGGACGAGTTAAGACCATTAATATTGAGGGATATTAATGACCATTGATTGTTCATTCTTGTTTGTTTTCAATTTATTGTTGGTGGTGTAATTGTGTGTGGATTTCCACCCCTTTTTTCTTTTGGCTGTTGGTAAAGTGAGATTATCTATTGCCTATGTTTTTCTGGTGGTACTTAACTTCCTTAGGTTGGAGTTTTCCTTCTAGAACTTTCTGTAGACCTGGATTAGTGGATTTGTATTGTTTAAATCTGGTTTTGTGATGGAATATCTTGTTTTCTCCATCTATAGTGATTGAAATCTTTATTGGGTATAGCATTCTGGGCTGGCATCCATGGTCTCTTACTGTTGGTAGAATATCTATCCAGGACCTTCTGACTTTCACTTTCCATGGAAAAGTCAGGTGTAATTCTGATAGGTTTGCCTTTATATATTACTTGCCCTTTTTGCTTAGCTGCCCTTAATATGCTTTCTTTATTCTGTATGTTAGGGGTTTTGATTATTACATGGTGAGGGACTTTTTTTGTGGTACACTCTATTTGGTGTTCTGTAAGTTTCCTGTACTTTCATTGGTATGTCTTTCTTAGGTTGGGAAAGTTTTCTTCTATGATTTAGTTGATTGTGTTTTCTGCACCTTTGAGGTGGGTTTCTTCACCTTCATCTACACCTATTATTCTTAGGTTTGGACTTTTTACAGTGTCCCATATTTCCTGGTGATTATGTGTTAGGGATTTGTTGAACTTAATATTTTCTTTGGTCAACGAATCTGTTTCTCCTAGTGTATCTTCAATACCTGAGATTCTCTCTTCTATCTCTTGTATTCTGTTGGTTATGCTTGAATCTGGAGTTCCTGATCATTTACCCAGATTTTCTGTTTCCAGCATTCCCTTCATTTGTGTTTTCTTTTTTTTGTCTGTATTTCAGTTTTCAGGTCTTGATCTGTTTCCTTCATCTATTTGTTTTTTCCCCTTGCCTTTCTTTAAGAGATTTGTTGATTTCTTGTATTTTTTGGTTTGTTTTTTCTTCCATTTCTTTAAGGGATTTTCTCATATCCTCTTTGAGGGTCTCTATCATTTTCATGAAGTTGTTTTTAAGGTCATACTCTTCTGCTTCTTCTGCGTTGGAATGTTCAGGTCTTGCTGCTGTAGAGTCCCTAGACTCTAGTGATGTCATATTGGTTTTTCTGTTGTTGAATGTGTTTTTATATTGTCTTTTTCCCATCTCTCCTTCTAGTGGGTGCAGGAGGAGTCCCTTCCTCTCCTGATGGGAGAGGGCAATGTTCCCTTCTGGTGGTTGCAAGCAGGTCCAATATTCTGATGGCTGTTCTCTTCCTGTGGATGGAGGTGGGACTAGTACCATGGCCTTAGCAGTCTCTGGGTGGGCTGGACCCTGCTGGTACGGGATCCACAGTGTCTAGTCCCCAGGTTTCAGGTCTACATGTGAGTTCTTTAACTTGAATTCATTTGGCATGCTTGGTGGAAAACTTACCTCACTGAGCCATCTCATGGGTCATCTACTTTATTATCAAAAAATAAGAATTTGGATATTTGTAAAGTTTGTCCTAGCAATGTTAAAGATGATCCACTAACTTAAAAAACTGCTACTAATCAGGCAAACATGCATTTTCTGAGAAAACATCAGGATTATACATGGATTTAAAGTATTTTCCGTTAAAGTATAATAGGAAGGAACATTCTGCCTCATTCTCATCCACCCTAATGCCTACCAGCACTACCACCCCAATTTCAAGAGGATCTGAACGATGGTTTTTCATGTTAGTTTGAATTATTTATAATTCATATGATGATTAAATGTATGTAATATTCTATCTCAACAGGTAGAAAAATACAGGCTCAGAGGTAATACAAATATTAGGAGTAGCCGGTACAATTAAGTAGAATTTTTACAGGATGGCTTCTTACAAACAAGCTACTGAATTTTATGATGACAAGACACAGAATGAGCTATAAATACAGCAATAAAGAACCTTCACAGCAACCGACTTCGTGTTTAAATTCTTTATCAGTTCAGGGTCAATGTTCTGCCAATGTGCTCTAGTGTCTACGGCTGTCTGTATAACATGGTAGAATGGCTTGTGCATTAGATTTTTAAACCTCATGCAAAGGTTTGGTGGCCACTGGCACTGCTTTGCATTCTATAATTTTGCATTCTGTATTTTTTCAGTCATAAGGAGGTTTTGTTGAAGCCGTTCTCAGTTGTCACATCCTTTCCACCTCTTCTAGCTCCTGTCCCTGCAAAGGCATTCAATGAAGCTCTTTAGACCAGTGGCTCTCAACCTTCCTAATGCTGTGACAACAGTTCCTCATGTTGTAGTGACCCTCAACCATAAAATTTTCTTATTGCTACTTCATAACTGTAATTTTGTTACTGTTACGAATTATAATATAAATATATGATGACATAATATGATATGGGACCCACAAAGGGATCTTGACCCATGGGTTGAGAACCACTGCTCCAAAAGAAGAGTCTAGGAGCTGAGTGGTTTTTTTTCCTGTGCATTTGTGAGGTTTATATTCGCCCTCTTTTCTGGAAGTCACATTCATCAGTGTGGCCTGACCATGACCCTTCTGTTGTTCACAACAAGCTGGTCCCCAAGAGAAAACAAGTGTGCGAGGCAGGGGAGGCCCCCAAATGAACATGTCAAAGGCCTTCTCCCAGAAAGGACAGCACCCAGTCTCAAGAGCTACCTCAGTGGAGCCCTGCCCAGTGGTGTTTGGCAGTATGCAAGAGCCAAAGATGCTGAGGTTCAGAGACACTATGCACACTGCCCAATATTAACTCAAAATTTCTCCAGTCTGCGTGGTGCACTAGCCAAGCAGATGGCCAGAGACCACCAGACAAATGTGAGCCTCTCCCTCCTGTCTCTGAGCCCCATTATTCTCCCTCCTAGTTCACTGAAGAATTGATAAAAAACAAGAGTCGAAGGAAAATTTTTACATACACTCAAATATATAGATTCCCTATAGTAGGAGGACATGATATGTTCTATACTGTTTAGGATAATTTGCAACTTTAAATTTACTTCTTCAAAAGCAACTGAAGTAGTACATCACCTGAAAGATGGAGGAGTCTAACCACAGGCTGGTCACTCATTCAGGTGAAATCCAAGTACCCAACTTGGTGACAGTTCCAGACTTCAGGATATGCCTTTTCTGAGATTCTTAACTTAATGGTTTGACCACTGTGTATGATATTTCTTTCCAGACTATCCAGATTTTGAGTTTCCCTGTGCATCATAACCCAATCTTTCTGTAACCTTTTATTGTAGCTGCGTTGTCTTCATTAGCAAGCACGCTGGGGAGTTTGTTTTTCTAAGTATCCAATGCACTGGATTCCATCACAGATTCCTCTAGGGCTTTTAGTACAATGCTTTAAAATAGCCTCTAGGATTCCTGGGGGTTATCAACTTACAGTGTGATGATTCAGTCATCCTGAAAACTCCATGCCTACATATATATTTTTTTCAAATTTTTTATTTTTAAACATTAAAAAACTGTGTTATGAGCATCTTCCCATAGTATCCTATTCCACAATGAGTCTGTAGACAAGTCTATCTTTTAGGCAAGCTAGGAAGAGAGATTGGAATAATTGACTTTAAAATAAGTTACTATATTTCACATATATATATACTCTTAGGTGTGTGGCTATCCACTGGAGAATGGTGGATACCCTTAAAGACAGTGAACTCTCCCTTTCCCACTAGCTACTGCTGTGTTCAGAAAACCCTGTTACCTTGTAGTTATCTGCTTTTCCTGGCTTTCTATAGCCTTTCCACTTCCTCTTCTGCAATAACCCCTGAGCCTTGGGAGGAGAGGAGTATGATACAGATGTCCCATTTAGGGATACAGTTGCTTTTTCTCTGTACCTTGACCAATTGTGGGCCTTGGTGTCAATCAGCATTTGCTGCAAGAAGAAGTTTCTCTGTTGAGGGTTGAGAGATGCTCTGATCTATAGAAATGAGAATAAGTCAGTAGGAATTGATTAAACATTATGTCCCATGAGTAGGAAATAGTAATAGGTTCTGCCCTAAGGCCTATGGCCTTGTCTAGCTATAGATTCTTGCTCCAGTAACTATGCCAGATATGGAATCCATCTTGTAGGGCAGGCATTAAATCCAAGCAGCAAGTTGCTGGCTACTTCCATAATGTTTGTATAACTATTACACCAGGACACATCATCTGGCAGATAAGATTTCACAGCTATATAATACTGATGATAACTTTTCTCTACACCAGCATCTTCCAACACTATTATGAAAGCTAGCCAGTAGGCATGAAGCTTCCAGGTTAATGACAGCTTGATTTCTCCATATTCTATGACTCAAATATGTGATAGCTTCAACAATGGGGTCTTGGTGTCAAATTCTAGAGGGTATCCAAGAACCACGGCAATAGCCTGTAATATTTAGGGATCCATGGAACTCCATTGGTCAACAATTATAATAGAGGTAACATTTTCTCTCACTGACTTTAGAAAGCAAGCAGACAAAAATAAATAAAACCAAGCAAACCAGAATAAAAATAGAGAAAAAGCACAAGAATTACACACATTCAATAAAAACACAGAATAGGAGACCGTGTTGTCTACTCTTGTGAGTGCTTCTTATTCTTTCCCAAGGCTCTCAAGAGCATCAGTAAATTATTAATACGAGATCTCTCAAGTTTTTGATGTAGGCACATATTGGTATAAACTTTTCCCTTGGAACTTCCTTCACTGTGACCCAGAGCTTTTGGTATGCTTTTTTCACTTTTATCAAATTCTAACAACTTTTCAAATTCCTTTCTTGATATCTAACTTTAATCCATGGTGGACAACTAAAACACATGGTGTGATTTTAGTTTTCTCATATTTGTTGAGACATTGTGTCCTAATACATCACCTGTTTTGGAGAGAATGTCTCATGGGCTGCTGAGAAGAATATGTGTCTTTTAATTTTTGGGTGTAATGTTCTGTATATATCTGCTATGTTTGTTTGGTTTATGAGGTTATTTAACCCCAGAGTTTCTCTGTTCAGTTTTTTTCCTGGATTACTTGTCTATTGGTAAGGGTTGGGTATTGAAATCATCCATTATCACTGTGTCTCAAATTTAAATTAAGGTATTTGACCTAGTTTCAACTGATTTATGGGGAGGATGATACATATGAATCTGACTTCAGTCTTCTGCAGGTAGGTATTCAGTATTGCCAGGATCATTTGTTGAGTAAGTTATTATTTTTTCTAGCGCATGTTTTTGATGTCTTTGTAAAAAATTTTTGGAGTCCATAGACGTGTGAGTTTATCTATGCATCTATTATTTTCCATTGGCCTACATGACTATTTTTATGCAAGTATCATACTGACTTTGTCACTATGGCTATGTAGTGTAGTGTGAAGGAGGTAATGTGATGCTGTCTATGGTTTTGTGTTTTCAAATGAGTTCTAGGGTTTTTTTTGTAGTTTTGTGAAGAATGTCTTCGGGGTTTTGATGGCAAGTGCATTGAATTTGGATATTGCTTTGGTAATACAGCAGTCTTTCTAATTATTTTGGTCAATACAGCAGAGTGGAAGCTAATTCTATCATCTAGTATTTTTCTTATTTTCTTTTTCAGAGTCTTGAAGTTTCCATTATAGAGGTTTTTGACCTCTTTGGTTATATTTATGTCTAGATTTTTCTAGGCTATTCTGCATGGCATATTTTTCTTGATTTCTTTCTCTGTAAGGTTGTTATTGATGTATAAGAATACCAATACTTTCCATTTGTTGATTTTTGTATTCTGCAAGTACACTAACAGTGTTTCTTAGATTAAAAGGTTTTCTGATATAGCCCATAGGATAAATTCAGCACAAAATCATGTCATATGCAAATAGTTTAACTCCTTCCTTTAAAATTGTTGTCCCTTTTATATGTTTTCTTATTCACTACTATAGCTGAGACTTTGATTACTATATAGAGCAAGAGACAATGGGGGCTGGAGAGATGGCTCAGAGGTTAAAAGCACTGGTTGCTCTTCCAGAGGTGCTGAGCTCAATTCCCAACAACCATATGGTGACTCACAACCATTGATTATAAGATCTGGTACCATCTTCTGCCCTGCAGGCATACATGCAGGCAGAACACTGTATATGTATTAAATAAATCTTAAAAAAATGGTAGATACAGTGAGAACCCTTGACTCATTCAGGATTTTTGTGGAAATGACCTGAGTATTTTTTCCTGTTTAGTATAGTTTGTCTATACATTTGTTATATATAGACTTTATTATGTTGAGATATGTTATATATATTCCTGTTTTCTTCAGGATTTTTAATTATGAAGACCTGTTGAACTTTGTCAAATTCCTTTTCTATATCTGTCAAAATGGTTACATGATATGTCTTCAACTTTATTAGTGTGGTGTGCTACATTTATTGACTTGTGTGTGTTGAATCAACCTTTCAAGATAATGCCATTATGGTCATTATATATGATTATTGTGCATTCTTGAATTCATTTTGTATTTTATTGGAGGTTATTTTTTGAGACAGGGTTTCTCTTTGTTGCTTTGGAGGCTGTCCTGGAACTCGATCTGTAGACCAGGCTGGCCTCAAACTCACAGAGATCTGCCTGCCTTTGCCTCCAGACAGCTAGGATTAAAGGTGTGAGGCACCAATGCTGAGATTTATTGGAGATTTTTGCGTACATGTTAGTCAGGGAGATGGGTCTGTAGTATTCTTTTTCTTTTGTAGATTTAGTTTTTGGAGAATGAGTTTGCTTGTGTTCTTTCTCTTTCTGTTTTGTGGAACAGTTTGATGAAAGTGTTGACATTGGCTTTTTCTGGAAAGTTTGGTAGAATTCAGCTGTAGCTCCATCTAACCCTGGGTTTATCTTTGTGGGGAAGTTAATTACAGCTTCAGCCTCATTGTTTGTTATTGCTCTGCTTTGTTTGTAACTCTGAGTTTAATTTCAGTAGGTAACACACATTTAGAAATTGATCCGTCATTTCTAGATTTTCCAATTTATTAGAATGTAAGTTTTTAAAATATTCTCTGATGATCTGGATTATCATTGAAATATGTTGTAACTACTCTCTTTTCGACTCAAACTTTATAAATTTGTGTCTTTTTGTTTTAGCTAGTTTGGCTAGGAGCTTGTCATTCTTAGTCTTTTCAAAGAACCCATACTTTTATTAAGTCTATGTATTTTTTAGTCTCTGTTATTAACTTCTGCACTAAGATTTATTGTCTCTTGCTAACTGCTGCATTTGGGGTTGGCTTCTTGTTTTTTGAGAGCATTGAGATCTCCTTAGGTCATTAGAAATCACTCTGATAGTTTAGTGTGAGAATGTGACTTATGACTGGTAGCTTTAGCTCAGAGGTTCTTGTAGGTTGTGTTATCATTTCCAATTGAATTTATGAATCTCCCCCACTGATTTCTTCAATGACCTTGCTCAAAATATATTGTGTAGTTTTCAAGTACTTGTATGTTTTCTGAGGTTCATCTTGCTATTAAATTCTCATTTTGTCATGCAATTATCTTAAAGGATGGAGGGAATTATTCTGATTAAAAAACAGTCTATTAGGCCTTGCTTTTGTAGAGTGTAACATGGTCAGTTTTGGAGAAGAGTCTATGTACTGCAAAGAAGAATGAACAATGGAATGTTCTGTAGATATCTGTTAAATCCACTTGATTTCTGGAGTAATTTAGTCCTGAGGTTTCTCTGCTGGTTTTTTTTAATACATTGGGAGACTCACCTAGATGTGAAAGTGTGGTATCAAAGTCTCCCATTAATATTATGGCTAGATCTCTATGGTCTTTTATGTTTCTTTATGTTTGTTTTATGAAGTTGGTAGCCCCAAAACTCATGTTTAAATATTTTCAATAGTCGCATCCTCTGGGTCACTTGCACCTTTTGGAAACACATTGTGGTTCTCTTTATTATTTCTGAAGAGTTTAGGTTTGACATCTACTTTATCAGCTACAAGAATTACCATGCCAGCTTTGTCTGTGGCTTTTATTTGCTTGGCAAATTGATTTCCAACCTTTGGCTTTCCTAGTTATGTGGGCTTCTTAGAGAGACAGCAAGTAGTTGGGTCACAGTTTTAAATCAAATCCCTAAGTCTTTTCATTGGTGAGTTAAGGCTATTTTCTTCCAAGAATATAACTGGGAAGGATTTGCTATTGTCTGTGATGCTGCTTTTGTTTTGTTTAGTTGGTTAATTGAAGGTTCTTTTCTCCCTCTGTTGGTAGGGCTGGATGCTGGATGCTTTGCTGTACTGGACCTAGCTTGTCTTGCCTCAGTTCTCTGTGCATCTGTTGCTTTAATGAAATGAATTCTTGTGGTGTGTTAAACTTTTTTTTTCTTCCGTGTATAGTTTTCTTTAACTTTTTTTTCTGCAGCGCTGATTTAGCTGTCACACACTACCTTAACCCGTGTTTGTCAGAAAATAGTCTTCTTTCTCCATCTATTTTAATGAGATAATTTTACTAGGCACAACAATCTTGGTTGACAGCTATTTACTTTCAAGGTTTGAAAAGTATCATTCCATGCTTGCTTCCTGGCTTTTCAGATTGCTGACAATAGGTCTGTTGTTACTCTCATGTTTCTTCCTCTGTATGTTAATTGGCACTTTTCCCTTACAGCTTTTAGTATTCCTTCTTTGCTTTGAACTTTTGACATCTTGATGATGGTATGCCATGGATAAGTTCTTTTCTAGCCATGTCTGTTTGGGGGCTTTAAATGCTTTCTATTTCCATATTTAGATGTCTGTGTCTTTCTCTAGGTTTGGGTAATTCTTGGCTATAATTTTATTGAATAGTTTGTCTAAGCCGTTTGACAAAGCCATTTAAATCTCCATAACAGTGTGTGTGTGTGTGTGTGTGTGTGTGTGTGTGTGTGTGTGTGTTGCGCACGTGTACACATGCAAGTCAGAGGACAAACCCCTGTTGGACTTTGTCTTCCATCATTTGAGACAGGGTCTCTTGTTCTCTTCTGTGTACTCCCTGCTAGCTGAGCTTGGAGCTTCTGCTCATACTTCTGTCCTCTCTTCCCATCTCACTGTAAGAGTTCTGGGATTGGAGATGCACAAGTAATATAATACTTCTAGGGACTTGTGAAAACAACAGTTACCCCTTCCAGATAGGGAACTGATGATAGACAAAAGAAATGATTCCACCAAGGCCCAACTTGTGGATTCAGTGAGTATATAAAGGGTTGTTTACAATAATATGGGCGAGAGGGCACTTGCAGACATAGGAGACAGAGGCAGCTGCAGCATCACAGAGCCTACCCCTTTGTGGGTGATGGCTCACCAAAGTTGCAATCCCAGAATTCTGTGCATGGCTTGCAGACCCCTAGGAATTAAGAGATGTTTCTGCAAGCTCTTGGTATGTCAGAGCATCTTCTCCCTCAGCAATGGTCCGTGGCTTCTAGAACCTTAGGGAGGGCCCTTTGAATCCTGTTAGTTTCTACTTTCCTGGTTTGTGGAGTTTATTTACTTTCCCTGAGTTTCATGAGTCTCCTTCTTTCCTCCAGGAATAGATGTTTCAATTTAGAAAAGTTGCTACACAACAGGGAGGCCCCCTCCCATCCTAGGTTTTATGTAGGTTCTGGGATCTGAACTCAGGTCTTCACTGAGGAGCCCATTACCCACTGAGCCATCTTCCCAGTGGCTCCCCAGCTCTGACTGGAATTTCAGCTCCTTCATTATCATGGATTCTTTTTTTTTTCCTCTCTCAAGTGCATAACAGACTTCTTGGAAGTTTTGGTCATTTTTATTGCTATTTTTCTTTATTATGTCTGGGTGTATCACTGTCTCAACCTTATCCTCCATTCCCGAGGTTCATGCTCATGTTTTCTCTTGTCTGTTGCTGTCACTTTCTGATATTTATTTAATTGATTCTTTTATTTCCAGAATTTCTGTTTATGTCTTTTTTAGTGTCTCTATTTTCTT